>NC_088381.1:10592142-11237857 GCF_037993035.2 Macaca fascicularis
AGTATAAATGATACAAGAGGACTGTACTTATACAGTTAAAAAAAAGAAAAAAAAATCTCACCAAGAAATAACAAAGGAGGATGGATCTTGAGGCTGTTGTAAATACTACTGAAGAAAATTATGTATAAAGAAGATTACGGGCTAGCCAGGTGTGCTGGCTCATGCCTGCAATCCTGACACTTTGGGAGGCCGAGGCAGGTGGATCACTTGAGATCAGGAGTTTGAGACCAGCCTGTCCAACATGGTGAAACCCCGTCTCTACCAAAAATACAAAAATTAGCCAGGGTTGGTAGTGGGAGGCTGTAATCCCAGCTACTTGGGAGGCTGAGGTAGGAGAATTGCTTGAACTCAGGAGGTAGAGGATGCAGTAAGCTGAGATTGTGCCACTGTACTCCAGCCTGGGTGACAGAGTGGCTCATGCCTATATAATCCCAGCACTTCAGGAGGCGGAGGTGGGATGATTGCTTGGGCCTAGGAGTTCAAGACCAGTCTGGGCAACATAGGGAGATTTGTCTCTACAAAAAAATTAAAAATTAGCCTGGCGTGGTAGTGGATGTCTATAGTCCCAGCTACTTGGGAGGCTGAGGTGGGAGAATTGTTTAAGTCCAGGAGGCTGAGGCTGCAATGAGCCATAATCATGACACTGCACTTGGTAACCTGGGTGACAGAGGGGAGAAGGGAGACCCTGTCTCAGAAAAAAAAAAAAAAAAAAAAAATTATGTCATTCTTTGGTTTTGTGGATAATCCAAATGATTCTTCATGCACTGTGGAAACATATTTCACATTTTCTTCATTTTAAAGATGGTTTTGGAAAAATAAACATGACCCTAAGAGACTATCTTCTTAACAAGAAGGGGAGAAAATTGGCCTAAACACCAAATTAGAAACTAAGGGGTTAAAGGGGGAATTAGGGGGACTAAGAGACTACTGTGAACATTTCCAATATTTTAAGAGCCTATATTGATTTCCTGTTACAGTCAAAGGTTAACTGCTTAATGTAAGCGGAATGTAACATTTCCTAAAGTTTTAAATCTAGACATTAAACTAGAAACCATTATTATATATACTGTGTTCTGGAATTTTTAAAAAACATTGTTTTTATTGTGTATGTATGTATACACACACATACTTTGAATAGTAAATGTGTCATGATCTTCAATAATTTAGAAAACATAAATGGAATCATATATAAACTTTTGAGACTGCCTTTTTTTCATTTAGCCTAATGCCTTGGAGATTCATGCAAGCTGCTGTGTGTTATCAATACTAGTTCCTTTTTAAAAAAATACATTTTGAAACATAAACTACAGACTTGCCGTAGTTTGACTATATCCTCCCAAAAAGCATCTGTTGGAAACTTAATCCCCAACGCAACATCATTGGGAGGTGGGGGACTAATTAGAGGTAATTAGGCCATTAGGTAATTAGGCCACCCTCATCAATGGATTAATCTCATTATCAGGAGTGTTTGTAACAAAACAGGGAGTTTGGTCCCCTTCTCGCTCACTCCCTCTTACCCTCTCTGCCCTTCTGCTATGGGAAGATGCAGCACGAAGGCCCTCAGCAGATGCTGGCACCTTGGTCTTGGACTTTCCAGAGCATGAGTCAATAAATTTCAGTTCATTATAAATTACCCAGTCTGTGGTATTCTGTTATAGCAGCATGAAACACACTAAGACAATATCATATAATTCGCTCATTTAAAGTGTTCATTTAATATAGTCACACTGTTGTGTGGCTGTCACCACAATCTAATTTTACATTTTGGTCTCCCCACTAAAAGAAACCCTCTACCCATCAGCAGGCAATCCCCATCTCACTCTCCCCCAACCCTATCCAGACCAAACGACCATTAATCTAACTTCTGTCTCTGTAAGTTTACCTATTCTGGACATTTCCTATAAATGGAATCATACAACATGTGTTTTTTTTTTGTAACTAGATTCCTTAACTTGCATTTTCAAGCTTCATACATGTTATAGCAGGAATCAGTACTTTGTTTTTATTGCCAAATAATATTCCATTATATGGCTATATTATGTTTTATCTATTCATTCGACAGCAGGAGGACATTTGGGCTGTTACTTCATTAGCTATTGTGTAGAATGCTGCTATGAACATTCCTGTAAAAGTGTTTGTGTGAAAATATACTTAATTACTGAGACATACGGTATTTCTATGTTTAACTTTTTAAGAAACTGTCAAATTGTTTTCCAAAGTAGTTGTACCATTTTACATTGTCACTAGTAGCGGATGAGAGTTTCAATACTTCACATCCTTTCCAACACTTGATGTTTGTCTTTTTGATTATAGCCATCCCAGTGAGTGTGAAAAAATTGTATCTCATTTTGGTTTTGATGTACATTTCTTTAATGACTAATGATGTTGAGCATCTTTTCATGTGCATATTGGTGCTTTTTCCTCTCCTCGCCTTAATTGGAAAGCTGTTACTTCCTTTTTTTTTTTGAGATGGAGTTTCGCACTTGTTGCCAGCAATCTCGGCTCACCGCAACCTCCGCCTCCCCGGTTCAAGCGATTCTCCTGCCTTGGCCTCCCTAGTAGCTGGGATTACAGACGCCCACCACCACACCCGGCTAATTTTTTACTTTTAGTAGAGATGGGGTTTCTCCATGTTGGTCAGGCTGGTCTCGAACTCCCGACCTCAAGTGATCCACTCGCCTCAGCCTCTTAAAAAGTGCTGGGATTACAGGCATGAGCCACCGCGCCCGGCTTGTTACTTCCTTTTGTTCCCACAGTTTTGAGGTTCTGCCCTGACTTACTTATCATATTGTAAATATTATTTTTCTCTGAACTATGCATCCTTTGGTTAAAAACCATACTTAGTATTTACATAATACATTCCCAAAGAGTCTGTCATTTCCCATTATTTCTGTCCCTTTCATCTTGTGATCTCTGTTCTAGGTCACTTGTTATTTGGCCAAAATCCCTTCTTGAATTTTCTCAGAGGAGTGAAGTGGGTATTATATTCCTGAAATTTTTGTACAGTTGTATCATGTTTCCCCCTCACAGGGGAGAAGTATCTTCAAGGGAAATACTTAGCCAAAGCAAGAAATTCTAGATTCTTTAAATTTACCAGCTTATAATCAATTTGTTAACCTATGCCGTATGTCTAAATCCAGCCCGAAATTTAAAAATCTTTTGAATATTTTATAATACACTAAAGTTATACTTAATATATTTTTATATTCCTAAATATTGCTTTGACTATAGAATTTAAAAATTAATCAATATGCATATTTTATAGAAATTTTTATCTTTATAGAATTAAATCAGTTGAAATCTGGTATATCTCTCGTGGGGCAAAAGTAGCAGACAGTTCACAGAGGGTTGGTACACTAAGCTAGAAAAATTTTGGAAGTGAGAGATCTAAAAAGCCAGTGATAACAGCATTCAAATAGGAAATTAAAGTGTCTGAGATTGGAATATGAGAAGAAGGGTCACAATCTAAACAAAGTTTTAAGATGTAAAAATATGAAAGGAATCAAATTTGTATTCTTACATTAAGGTCTTAGATACAGTAAAAAGAATCGTGAAGATATTTCAGAGAGGTATTAGTATTTCTGGCAATGGTTGGATACAGAGGGTTGGGGAAGGAGGCAGGAAAACATGCCTCACAGAGCCAACTTTAAAAAAGGATAAATTTTGACCCTGAGATTTTAAAGCATGCAGACCTAAATTTCTGTTAGTTAGACTGGTAAAAGCCTCCTGTGAATTGTTAAAAGGACTAGAGGATAAAAGGCTTTTCAATTGTCACTATAGAAAAGATTTTTATTGACACAGAGAAGTTCTGTAGTTGTCTATTTCAATCTATTTTAATGTTAGTGAATAAAAGGAGATAATTTTTTTTTTTTTGAGACAGGGTCTCAGTTTGTTGCCCAGGATAGAGTGCAGTGTCATGATTATGGATTACTGCAGCCTCCAACTCCTGGGTTCAAGCAGTCCTCCCATCTCAGCCTTCCGTGTAGCTGTGACTACAGGCACACACCACCACGCCCAGCTAATGTGTGTGTGTGTGTGTGTGTGTGTGTGTGTGTGTTTTCAGTCGAGACAGGGTTTTGCCATGTTGTCCAGGCTGGTGTTGAACTCCTGGGCTCAAGTGATCTGCCTACCCTGGCCACCCACAGTGCTGGCATTACAGGTAGGAGTCACCAAGCCCAGCCAAATCACCTTTTTTAGAACATAAGCTTTCATGGGTAACAATTATTTAGTTAATAGTCTAACATCCTGTGGATTTAGTAGAAATGTGTCTCATAGTTTGCTCTCCTACCATTTGTATCACTTGTGAGTTACTATTTGGAGATGCTCTTCAATACCAGTATAGGTTCCTCTCTCTACTGTTCTATAGGTCCATTTCTAAAAATGTCCTTAGAACCTTATTTTAAAGGAGGGAAAATCTTCCAAACTGCAATCTGTGTCCAGTGAAGGCAAGTTCATCCATTCAAATTTGCCTAATCCACAGGCAATATAAGATATGAGGAGCAGGGGAGAAAATCTCGAACAATTATTTCACAAAAATACTAACCATATTTATTTTTATTTTTATTTTTTTTATTTTTTTTTGAGACGGAGTCTCGCTCTGTCGCCCAGGCTGGAGTGCAGTGGCCGGATCTCAGCTCACTGCAAGCTCCGCCCCCCGGGTTCACACCATTCTCCTGCCTCAGCCTCCCGAGTAGCTGGGACTACAGGCGCCCGCCACCTCGCCCGGCTAGTTTTTTGTATTTTTAGTAGAGATGGGGTTTCACCGTGTTAGCCAGGATGGTCTCGATCTCCTGACCTCGTGATCCACCCACCTCGGCCTCCCAAAGTGCTGGGATTACAGGCTTGAGCCACCGCGCCCGGCCTATTTTTATTTTTTAATACATGTATTTTCAGGCTAGCCAAAAAGTGAAGCAGTGGGAATATTTAAATACATGAATGAATGGAACATTCATATCTGATTAAGTAAATGTAATAATCAGTAAAACTTTGTTATATTGGTCCTATTTTTAAAAATCAGTTTTGATAATGCTCACATCAAAATCTATGGCTCAGACACATTAAAACATCAAGTAACCTCCTCTTATTAGTAAAAAGCTAGGATTTGGCATCATGGTATAGTGGGGAGCACGGAGAATTCAGAAGTTGAACATTGGCTCTGCTACTCACCATGTGGCGTGAGGCAAGTCACTTATTCACCAGCCTCAGATTATCACTAAAAAGGCAATAACCACCCACTATCCCACAGAGTGGGGAGAGGATGAAATTAATAACACTTCCATAAATGGCCTCAATCTACCTCTCTCCCTCATCTCTTATCTCTTTACCAGATGCCCAATGTGCTAACTACCCTAAACTTTTATTTCCCATGCGCTATACCCTGCTCTCATTCCTTTGTATTGTTCCTTTTGTTTATCATTGCCTTAAACCTTCCTGCAAGAATTGTGTCCCTTCCTCTGAGATACCTGTCCAGGGCTCTGTCCATTATCTGTTATCCAAATCTGTTTCTTTTTCTTATTAAACCACTAAAGGTAGTTCTTACTTTTGAGTGCTGTCACATATGTATTAAGTGCTTTACAGATGGTACATAATCCCATGTAATCCTCACAACCACCCTGTAAAGCAGGTACTGTTATTCTCTGTTATATCAGTGAAGGAAAGTAGGCTTTGAGAAGTTAAACAGCTTGGCGAAAGTCACTCAATAATTAATAACAAATTATCACTACTAATAATTAGTAATAATTAGTAGGACTGGGATTTAAAGTGAAGTCTCTGACTCTCATTCTGCTGCCTTTGGTGGGGATCCTCCTGTACATCTTATACTTCTGTAGCCTTAGGAAAAAGGTAAGTACAATACCTGACATATTTACACTGAACATGTGTTTGATGAATAAAAAAGGCACGGAGCATGTCTTATTCACTGAGTTGCTTATTACATGCCAGATATTTACCTTAGGACCTGGAGATACGAAAATCATCTGACAAGGTCCTCAAGGAGCTTATAATCAGTGTACCAGGGGAGAGAATCAAGTAAACAGATTATTATAATACAGTGTGTGGTTAAGTACTGTTTCTGTGCACAGGCTGCTGAGAAAACAGAATGGGTAGGAAGAAAACAGTCAAGAAAGATGTAAGGAAAGTCTGAGTTTCTCTTTTCCCTTGGAAACCCAAATTAAGCAGGGTTGTAATATACAGGCATACCTTGTTTTATTGTGCTGTGCTTTATGGTGCTTCACAGATACTTTGGGGGTTTTTGTTTGTTTACAAATTCAAAGTCTGGGGCAACCCTATGTCAAGCAAGTCTTTTTAGTGCTGTTTTCCCAAAACCATGTACTCACTTCATGTCTGACACAATTTTGGTAATTCTTGCAATATTTTTAACTTTTTCATCATTACTATACTTGTTTATGATGATCTGTGCTATTGAAATTGCTGTTACTATTGAAATTGTTTTGGGGTACCATGAACTGCACCCACAGAAGACTTAATCCATAAAAGTGGTGTGTGTTCTGACCACTCCACCAACCAGCTGCTTCCTTGTCTCTCTCCCTCGCCTCCGGCCTCCCTATTCACTGAAACACAACAATGTTGAAATTAGGCCAGTTAATAACCCCACAATGGCCTCTAAGTTTTCAGGAGAAAAGATGTTGGACATCTCTCACTTTCAATCAAAAGCTTGAAATGATTAAGCTCAGTGAGAAAGGTAAGTTAAAAGCCTCCAGGCCAAAAGCTAGGTCTCTTGCACCAAACAGCAAGTTGTGAATGCAAAGGAAAAGTTCTTGAAGGAAATTAAAAGTACTTTTCCAGTGAACACATAAATGATAAGAAAGCTAAACAACCTTATTGCTAATACAGAGAAGGGTTTAGTGGTCTGGATAGAAGATCAAACCAGCCACAACATTCCTATAAGCAAAAACCTAATCCAGACCAAGACCCAAGATGCCTCCTGGTCTTCAATTCTAGGAAGGCCAAGAGAATTGATCAGAGTGCAAAGTAAGTCTGAAGCTAACAGAAGTTGGTTCATGAGGTTTAAGGAAAGAGGCCATCTCCAAAACGTAAAAATGCAAGGGAAAGCAGCAAGTGCTTTTACAGAAGCTACAGCAAGTTATCCAGAAGACTGAGCTACGCTCAATGATGAAGGTGGCTTCACTAAACAACAAATTTTCACAGGAGAGGAAGCAGTCTTAGGTTGGAAGAAGTTACCACCTAGGACTTTCATAGCTAGAAAGGACAAGATGATGCCTTGCTTCAAAGGACAGGTTGCCTCTCTTGTTAGGGGCTAAGGCAGCTGGTGACTCTACATTGAAGCCAATGCTCATTTACTGTTCTGAAAATCCTAAGACCCTTAAGAACTATACAAGTCAGGTGTAATGGTGCACATCTGCAGTCTCAGCTACTAGGAGGCTGAGTTGGGACAATCACTTGAGCACAAGCATTCAAGGCTGGCTGGGCAACATAGTGAGACTCCTGTCTCTTAAAAACAAAACAAACAAACAAACAAAAAAAGGATTATGCTAAATCTACTCTGCTTATGCTCAGTGGAACAAAGCCTGGATAACAGCTAATCTGTTTACGGCATGGTTTACTGATTTTTTTTTTTTTTTTGAGATGTAGTCTTGCTCTGTTGCCCAGGCTGGAGTGCAGTGGCCCAATCTCAGCTCACTGCAACCTCCGCCTCCTGGGTTCAAGCGATTCTCCTGTCTCAGCCTCACAAGTACCTGGGATTATAGGCATGTGCCACCACGTCCAGTTCATTTTTGTATTTTTAGTAGAGACAGGGTTTCGTTATGTTGGCCAAGCTGGTCTCGAATTCCTGAACTCAGGTGATCCACCCACATTGGCCTCCCGAAGTGCTGGGATTACAGGTGTGAGCCACTGCGCCCAGCCAGTTTACTGAAAATTTTAAGCCCACTGCTGAGACTACTGCTAAGCCTTGCTCAGGAAAAAAAGATTTCTTTCAAAATGTTACTGCTCTTGGACAATGCACTGGTCACTCAAGAGCTCTGACAGAGATGTACAGAGATCAATGTTGTTTTCATGCCTGCCAGCATAACATCAACAACAGCATCTTTGATCCATCTGCAGCTTATGGATCAAGCAATTATTTCAACTTCCGACTTACTTATGAATTACATTTTCTAAGGCTGTAGCTGCCATAGATAGTGATTCCTCGGATGGATCTGGGCAAAGTACAGTGAATATGATTCACCATCCTAGATCGCATTAAGAACATTTGTGACTCATGGGAAAAAGTAAAAATATCAACATTAGGCTGGTGAGTGCAATGGTGTTTACAACTAACTGATCACAACCAGTTATAGATTTGTTTGCTCCTTCTCTCACTCCTACTCCTTCACTTGACCAGCCTTAAAAAAAAAAAATAAAAAAAAAAAAAAATTCAACATTAACATTGGGAAGCAGACCCTAGCCCTCATGGATGACTTTCAGGGGTTTGAGACTTGAGTGGAGGGAATAATGCAGATGTGGTGGAAATAGCAAGAGAACTAGAATTAGAAGTGGAGCCTGAAGATGTGACTGAATTGCTGCAATTTCATGATAAAACTTGAATGGATAAGGAGTTGCTTCTTATGGTTGAGCAAAGAAAGTAGTTTCTTGACATGAAATCTGCTGATGAAGATGCTGTGAACACTGGCGAAATGACAACAAAGGATTTTAGAATATTCCATAAACTAAGCAGCAAGGTTTATAATGATTGACTCCAATTTTGAAAGAAGTTCTGCGGGTAATGTGCTATCAAACAACATTGCATGCTACAGAGAAATCTTTCATAAAAGGAAGAGTCAATTCATGCAGTTGTTCTATTTCAAGAAATTGCCACAGTTACCACAACCTTCAGCAACCCACCCTGCAGCAGCCATCAACACTGAGCCAACACTCTCCACCTCCACCAGTAAAAAGATTATCACTCGCTGAAGGCTCAGATGATCATTGGCATTTTTTGGTAATAAAGCATTTTTTAGAGCCAGGAATGGTAGTACATGCCTGTAGTCCAAGCTACTCAGGAAGCTGAGGCAGGAGGGGAGGACCACTTGAGCCCAAGAGTTTGAGTCCAGCCTGAGTAATACAGCAAAACCCGTCTTTAAAAAAATAAAAAAATAATAATTTTTAAATTAAGGTATGTACATTGTTTTTTAAAGACACAATGCTACTGCACACTTAACAGACTACAGTATAGTATAAATATCATTTTTATATGGAGTGGGAAGTCAAAAATTCATGTGACGGCCAGGTGCAGTGGCTCACACCTGTAATCCCAGCACTTTGGGAGACAGAGATGGGTGCATCAAAAAGTCAGGAGACCATCCTGGCTAACACAGTGAAACCCCATCTCTGCTAAAAATACAAAAAAATTAGCCAGGCATGGTGGCATGTCCCTGTAGTCCCAGCTACTTGGGAGGCTGAGGCAGGAGAATCGCTTGAACCTGGGAGGCAGAGGTTGCGGTGAGCGGACATCACGCCACTGTACTCCAGCCTAGCAACAGAGTGAGACACCATCTCAAATTAAAAAAAAAAAAAAAATTCATGTGACTCATTTTATTGCAGTGGTAACTGAGCCCACAATATTTCCAAAGTATACCTTTTCAAAAAATTAGATTA
Source organism: Macaca fascicularis (assembly GCF_037993035.2). Classification (NCBI taxonomy): domain Eukaryota; kingdom Metazoa; phylum Chordata; class Mammalia; order Primates; family Cercopithecidae; genus Macaca; species Macaca fascicularis. The sequence goes on from NC_088381.1 coordinate 10,601,758, forward strand.
TCTATATTCACACTTCATTTTATCTCAAATTCTTCATCTGTCCCGTTCAAATAAATCTCATATTTTAAAAACAAATTTTAAAGGATGATTTACTTTCTAAACATGTTCAGTTTATACGACACTACATATTTTTCTCTCCATACAAATTTAGAAGAAAAAATAATGAAAAAGGCTACTGGTTATATAACTGGCCAGTGTTGGAAGTGCTTGTGAAAAAAACCATGATCAGTTTTTAAAAAATTGTTTTTTTTTTTACACTTAGGAGAAGGGGATAAAACTCACTGCATGAAAAGCAACCGCTCCAAAAAATCATGTATCTTCAAAAACATTTTATTCCTAGGTTTAAAAAAACAAGCAACTTTTAGATTGTTCTCACATTTCCCTCCTTCCTACCCTTGAATTTAACCTTATAATAAAGGCAAGTGCAATTTAGATAATATATTACCAGTAGTTGTTAACTTGCTAAGCAATAGTTTACTCAAGTAGGCATTTTCTGGGCTGTTATGGAAAATGCCAAAGTAAAAATGCTTATTAAATTCAATTTAGATCATATCTGTCTCTTCTTCCTTGTTAAAAGCAATTACTATGGAAGAAAATAAATTAAGCCTAATAATGTCACTCATTACAAAGTTGGGTACTATCAAATTTTTATGGCTTTTATAGGTAGTTGCTAACAGATTGAATGATTTTAACACTTTCTTATAATCTGAAGAAAGCAAATTTCTGCAAACATAATGGGACTAGTAAAGATGAAATAATTAAAGACAGTAGAAGTGGTGGAGAAAGGAAATTTAAAAAACAAATGAAATGAGGTACAGATGGACTTCGCTTGTAACTTATGAAATTAATGAAGACAACAGCAAAGACAAAAGCCTAAACGGATTAATATCTAAGGAGGGAAAACATAAGCAACAAAGAAAGTGCAGCTTCAAATACACGTAAGCCTTACTATCACATTTGGGATTAAGTAAAAAATAAGTAAATAAATAAACATGCACAGGCCTCAGAGAGAACCTAATTGAGCTGAAGTGGAGCTGTAGCCAATCACATTCAAGGTCAAAGTAGATTAAACTTGCCTTCCACTTTCCATCATCCTATTCAGCGAAATGAAAACAACTTTGGGGAAAAAGAGTTTACATAAATTTTTTTTTCTGATATTCCCCTAATAAATTCTCTCACTAGAAGGAAAAAACAAAAGGAACATTTTCCTTAACAGTTTGTATCTTCAAATAAGATTCATAAAAATTCTCGAATGGTTTTAAGAAAAAATAACCAACCGCTGTTTACACCACGAACTGCAATGTGTTACATGCTATAAAGGAAAGTGAAAATAATAGAATCACAGGATTAAAAGTAATTTTGAGGCTGGATGCAGTGGCTCACATCTGTAATCGCAGCACTTTGGGAGGCCGAAGCGAGGGATCACTTGAGGTCAGGAGTTTGAGACCAGCCTGGCCAAAATGGTGAAACCTTGTCTCTACTAAAAATACAAAAATTAGCTGGGCGTGGTGGCAGGCACCTGTAATCCCAGCTACTTGGGAGGCTGAGGCAAAATAATCGCTTGAACCTGAGAGGCAGAGGTTGCAGTAAGCCGAGATCACCCCACTGCACTCCAGCCTGGGTGACAGAGCAAGACTCCATCTCCAAAAACATAAAAGTAATTTTGAGAGCTTATTCCCTTATCCTTAATTCATATAACCAAAGAAGCTGCTCACAATTTACAGACTTGAAAAATAAGGGCCTTCAAATTACAACTGTATTTAATACTGTAATATTAACAAAGATTTAATTGCTTGTTTAAAAATTCAAAACCACAATTCCCCTAGCAAGTGTGAACTGTTACCATTTAAAGAAAGTATCAGGGATAATCACATTCATGAAATACTTTTTTTAACCTGATGCTATGCTAGTCACCACAACGACCATCGATTGTACTTTTGTTCTGCCATTAATAAATTCTTAGACCATTCACTACTGAATTACTGTTTAAGCTGGCAAACTGAGGTAAAATACTGAACAACCTGAGAAGTCACAAGTACAGTCAAAGTCCACGGTACAAAACTACTGAACCATACTCCCTCTTTATATAATATTATATAAACTGCTAAGTTTAAATGTCATCCACTCGTTGGGTTAAAAGTCTTCTCCAGATACAATCTAAACTGTGAGGAAAAAGTGAATTCTAAATTCCACATAAATTGACTTCTACTGTGCCTTTCTTTTTGCTTGAAAACTCTTCAAACATTGCCACTGATTCGGTTTCACCTGTTGGTAATGAACACAGAACTCATTGTGGGTAAAAACAAACCAGTGTGTGAGAAAAGTAAGAGAAGTTATCAGATATACAGGGGAGTGAAACAAGTAACTGAAAAACACCTCAACCACAACACTTCCCTCTCTCCTAAAGAAGGCATTTTGAATTTCGATATTCTAGTTACCTCTTTCATGAAAAATTTTATAGGTTCCAAAAGCTCCCAAGTTGCGTACTCACCTGGTTCATCTGAGTCCTGAATCCGGGCTTTTATGTCTGCTAAACTAGGCTCTTGAGAGATGGAAGCCGCTGCCCCCTCCTCTGGGTCCTCTACCTTAGTCACAGTAAAATGTGGCATTGTTATAGTTAGGTAATACTTTGCTCTTTCTGTATTTAAACTTCCTTCCAATTAGTTTTCCCTGCCTACCTCTTCCTTGCTGTCCTTTCAGACTGTGATTCCTGCCCATAGGAGACAGCGGCTGGGATTCGGGAAGTACTTTAAGCTCACGTGACCTACAGCCCGAGGGAGTGGAGCGCTTGAAGACACGCCTTCCACAGTGTTTATCATTCACTTAAAAGGATTAAGCACTCCACCCTCGCTTATTGTTATTAACCTGAAGAACCCCAAGAACAGTTTAGCCTGCTTTCCCAAAGCTGCCGAAACCTGGAGACTGGACAGAATTCATAGTGAACTACTGTCCACCGCTTGCTCCTCTATTTCCTTCACTGAAGTTGTCATCCTTATCTGCACGTCATGATCTCAACCTCTGCCCTCATATTTCACACAAGAAAGATTAGGGAACAGTTCACTTTTTTTTTTTTTTTCCTTTTTGCGACAGGGTCTCGTTCTATTGCCCAGCCTGGAGTGCAATGGCGCCATCTCAGCTCACTGCAACCTTCGCCTCCCGGGTTCAAGCGGTTCTCCTGCATCAGCCTCCCAAGTAGCTGGGACTACAGACGTGCGCCACCACTCCCGGCTAATTTTTTTTTTTTTTTTTTTTTTTAGTAGAGACGGGGGTCTCACCATATTGGTCAGGTTGGTCTCAAACTCCTGACCTCAAATGATCCGCCCACCTCGGTCTCCCACAGAGCTGGATAAACAGGCATGAGCCACTGTGCAGGCCAGGAACGGTTCATTTTATACTGTCCTCTTTAAAGAAAGGCTGGCACTACATCAACCTAGAATATGAAAGATACGGCTGTGCGCGGTGGCTCACGCTTGTAATCCTAACACTTTGGGAGGCCAAGGTGGGCGGATCATCTGAGGTCAGGAGTTCAAGACTGGCCTGGCCAACATGGGAAACCCCATCTCTACTAAAAATACAAAAAGTAGCTGGGCGTGGCAGCGCATGCCTGCAGTCCCAGCTGCTCAGGAGGCTGAGGCAGGAGAACCCCTTGAATCCAGGAGGCAGAGACTGCAGTGAGCCGAGATCGTGCCACTGCACTCCAGCCTAGGCAATAGAGCGAGACTGTCTAAAAAAAAAAAGAAAGAAAAAAAATACATATATATATGTTTAAAGAGTTCAGAACTTTTGTATTGTACAGAGTGGTTGTTTCAAAGAAAATAAAAAAAGTCCCAGAAAATCCCTTTAAGTGGTGTATAGTTCCTTTAGCATATACTTAAATATTTAATTCTTGATATATTTTATCAGACAACTGTATCAAGTTCTCAACTGACAACTTTAGAGTATGAGGTTCTACCTCTGTACTTAGTAGGGCAGTTCAGTAAATTGAACCCTGTGTAATGTCCATATTGATGATGTAGTACAAGGCCTCTGTTGTTGGCAATGCCTTCCATCTGACAAGTAAGGTTGTGCTAAATTTAACTGAAGCAATGATGCTTTGAATTCTTATTCATTCAGTTATATACCACTTCTTGCAGCACTATTCACAACAGCCAAAATATGGAATCAACTTAAGTGCCCATCAACACATGAGTATGTAAAGAAAACGTGGAATATATGGAATATATACACAACAGAATACTATTCAGCCATAAAAATGAAATCATGTCACTTGCGGCAACAATGGATGGAACTGGAAGTCATTATGTTAAGTGAAATAAGCCAAGCATAGAGAGACAAATATCACATTTTCACTCATACATAGGAGCTAAAAATGTGGATCTCATGAAGATAGAAAGTAGAATGGTTGTTACCAGAGGCCAGAAGTGTAGGGGGAAGGGAGGATTAAAGAGAAAAAAAGAAGGTAAATATAAAAGCACAATCACGTTGATAATTGATTTAAGCTAGCAAGAATACTGGCCTTGTTTTGGAATAAACATTTTTTTTTTAAAGGAAGAGACAAGCCAGGCGAGGTGTCTCACACCTGTAATCCCAGCAGTTTGGGAGGCTGAGGCGGGCGGATTACGAGGTGAGGAGATCGAGACCATCCTGGCTAACACGGTGAAAGCCCGTCTCTACTAACAATACAAAGGGCTAATATCCAGAACCTACAAAGAACTCAAACAAATTTACAAGAAAAAAACAAACAACCCCATCAAAAAGTGGGCAAAGGATATGAACAGACATTTCTCAAAAGAAGACATTCATACAGCCAACAGACACATGAAAAAATGCTCATCATCACTGGCCATCAGAGAAATGCAAATCAAAACCACAATGAGATACCATCTCACACCAGTTAGAATGGCGATCATTAAAAAGTCAGGAAACAACAGGTGCTGGAGAGGATGTGGAGAAATAGGAACACTTTTACACTGTTGGTGGGATTGTAAACTGGTTCAACCATGATGGAAAACAGTATGGCAATTCCTCAAGGATCTAGAACTAGATGTACCATATGACCCAGCCATCCCATTACTGGGTATATACCCAAAGGATTATAAATCATGCTGCTATAAAGACACATGCACACGTATGTTTATTGCGGCACTATTCACAATAGCAAAGACTTGGAATCAACCCAAATGTCCATCAGTGACAGACTGGATTAAGAAAATGTGGCACATATACACCATGGAATACTATGCAGCCATAAAAAAGGATGAGTTTGTGTCCTTTGTAGGGACATGGATGCAGCTGGAAACCATCATTCTTAGCAAACTATCACAAGAACAGAAAACCAAACACCGCATGTTCTCACTCATAGGTGGGAACTGAACAATGAGATCACTTGGACTCGGGAAGGGGAACATCACACACCGGGGCCTATCATGGGGAGGGGGGAGCGGGGAGGGATTGCATTGGGAGTTATACCTGATGTAAATGACGAGTTGATGGGTACTGACGAGTTGATGGGTGCAGCACACCAACATGGCACAAGTAGACATATGTAACAAACCTGCACGTTATGCACATGTACCCTAGAACTTAAAGTATAATAATAATAATTAAAAAAAAAAAAAAAAAAAACTTAGCCGGGCATGGTGGCGGGCGCCTGTAGTCCCAGCTACTCAGGAGGCTGAGACAGGAGAATGGCGTGAACCTGGGAGGTGGAGTTTGCAGTGAGCCGAGACTGCGCCACTGCACTCCAGCCTGGGCGACCGACCGAGAGTCTGTCTCAAAAAAAAAATTAAATAAATAAAATAAAATAAAGGAAAAGAAAACCCTACAAATATATACCACTTCTAAAAGAGAAGGAAATCAATGAAGATCTAGTTTGTACTCTGCATTGCACTAGAAATTTTACATCACGATCTCATTTAATCAGCCCAAAAACAGAAACATTAGGCTAAGAAACTTGCCCAAAGTCACCACTGTAAATGGTGAAACTCAACTTTAAAACCTCTAATGCCCTGAGCTAGGCAACATAGAGTACGTTTCAAAGAAAGAAAAGTCATAAACACTCACCTAAATTTTATTTCATTGGCTCCTAATAGCACTGGTTTGGCTGCACAGGTTCTCTCCTACGGTGAACTATATATAAAAGTGCAGGGGCATAGAAAATTGAAGGCAAAGTTAAAGTAGTACAGAAAAAGCTGAGAGAAAATTAGTAAAGCTGAGGTGTGTGATGTGCATGGACAGTGATTAAAGAAGGTGGGATGTGAGAAATAGCTATTTAAAGTACAATACACGATCACAATGAGGTATCACTACACACTCAACAAGATGGCTAAAATTCATAAGACTAAAAACACCAAATTTGGCAAGACTGTGGAACAAAAAGAACTTTCACACACTGTTGTTGGGGGTATAAATTAGTACAACCACTATGGAAAAGGGTCTGACACTTTCCCCTATAATCTGGCAATTCCACTCATAGGTATTTACCCTTAAAAATGAAAATATATTCCCACAAAAGGACTTGTACAAAAATGTTCACAACAGTTTATTCATAATATCCAAAAAACTGGAAACATCTTAGGTACACATTCACAAGAGAATGGATAAAGTGTAATACAGTCATACAAAGGATTACTATTCAGCAATAAAAAGGAATAAACTATTGATATGTTCAACGACATAGATGAATCTCAAAAACCTTATGGCTAGGTGAAAGACACTTTAAACAGAAGAGTACATAATATGTGAATCCACTTTCATAAGGTTTTAGAACAGACAAAACTACCTATGATGCAGAAAAAGCAGGACAATGGTTGGATTTGGAAGAATGGAGATACAGATTAAATGGGACTGGGTCTGAAAGAACTTCCTAGAGTGATGGTAACATTCTACATATTGATGGGGTTTAGGATTCCACAGGTGCATGCATTTGTCAAAACTCAGCCAATGTTCACTTAAAACTTCTGCCTTTGCTGGGCTTGGTGGCTCACGCCTGTAATCCTAGCACTTTGGGAAGCGGAGGTGGACAGATCACCAGAGGTCAGGAGTTCGAGACCAGCCTAACCAACATGGAGAAACCCTGTCTCTACTAAAAATACAAAATTAGCCGGGTGTGGTGACGCATGCCTATAATCCCAACTACTGGGGAGGCTAAGCAAGAGAATCATTTGAACCTGGGAGGCGAAGGCTGCGGTGAGCCGAGATCATTGCACTCCAGTCTGGGCAACAAGAGTGAAACTCTGTCTCAAAAAAAAAAAAAAAAAAAAAAAAACTTGTGCCTTCACTGTATGAAGTTTACTTCAAAAGAAAAAAGCTGCAGTTACTGAATTCTAATTCATAATTATGAATTATAAGTTCTAATTCATAATACATTGTGAAGTATTTGTGGGAGGTGAACTGATTCTGCAATTTACCTTAAAATGCATACAATAGGATATATGGACACTTATGTAAAAAGACAAATATAATAAAATGTTAATGATAGAATCTGGGTAGTGGGTGTATGGGTGTTCACTATAAGTCTTTCGACTTCCTGTATGCTTGAAATTTTTCATAATAGGCTGGGCGTGGTGGCTCACGCCTGTAATCCCTGCACTTTGGGAGGCCAAGGCAGGCAGATTATTTGAGATCAGGAGTTTGAGACTAGCCTGGCCAACATGGTGAAAACCCGTCTCCACTAAAAACACAAAAATTAGCCGGGCATGATGGTGGGCGCCTATAATCCCAACTACTTGGGAGGCTGAGGTAGGAGAATTGCTTGAACCCGGGCTGGTGGAAGTTGCAATGTGCTGAGATTGCATCACTGCACTCCAGCCTGGGCGACAGAGTGAAACTCTGTCAAAAAAAAAAAAAAAAAGAGAGAAAGAAAAAAGAAAATTTTCATAATAAAATGTTGAAAAAATACAATGGACACCATTATGAAAATGAATAGGCAAGTCACATACTGGGAGAAAATATTCACAAAACATATACTTGACAAAGGAGATCTGTATCTAGAAGATATAAAAATTCCCTACACATCAATAATATGAAGACAAATAAAATGGGCAATAGATTTAAACAACTGACAAAGGAAGATACGGAAACCACTAAAAACCGTGGAAAAAGTGCTCATCCCTGGCCATCAGGGAAATGCAAATTAAAATGACAATTTAAAACAAGGGTTCCCAACCCCTGGGCATGGACTGGTACTGGTCCCTGGCCTGTTAGGAACCGAGCCGCACAGCAGGAGGTGAGAGGCAGGCAAGCATTACTGCCTGAGCGCCGCCTCCTGTCAGATCAGCGGCAGCATTAGATTCTCATAGGAGTGCCAACCCTATCGTGAACTGCACATGCGAGGGATCTAAGCTATGTGCTCCTTATGAGAATCTAATGCCTGATGACCTGAGGTGGAACAGTTTCATGCCAAAACCATGCCTGTCCCCCACCTTACTCTGTGGAAAAATTGTCTTCCATGAAACCAGTCTCTGATGCCAAAAAGGTTGGGGACTGCTGATTTAAAAGACTGTTGGCATCCAGGCATGGTGGCTCAGGCCCGTAATCCCAGCACTTTTAAGGGCCAAAGTGGAAGGACTGCTTGAGCTCAGGAGTTTGAGGCCAGCCTGGGCAACATGGTGAAACCCTTTCTCTACCAAAATTCAGAAAAATTTAGCCAGGTGTGCTACTGCATACCTGTAGTCCCCGCTGAGGCAGAAGGATTGCTTGAACCTGGGAGGTTGAGGCTGCAGTGAGCCCTAATTGTGCCACTGCACACCAGCCTAGGTGACGGAGTGAGATCTTGTCTCAAAAAAGAAAAAAAAAAGACTTCTGGTAAAGACGTAGCACAAACATCAGTGGAGAGTGTAAAATGGCACAATCATTTTGGAAAAAGTTCCAGTAGTTTTTTATAAATCAAAAACACATGCCTACCCTAAGAACCAGCAATTCTTGTTCTCAGTATTTTTACCCAAGAGAAATAAAAGCATAAGTCCACAAAAAATTCAAACAAATATGTATATAACAGCTTTATTCATAACAACCCAAGCAGGAAACAGCCCAGGTATCCATCAATAAAATAGCCAACCTGTAGTATATGGCACACGATGAATTATTATTCAACGATAAACAGGAATCATACAGGTATGAAATATTTACATTTTTATACTTTAAAAAAATTATCGTATTTTAAAGTAATAAGGTATAAAGGTAAGGCCAGGGCAAAAGGGGCATTTATAATGGCATTACTCCCATAGAGCTTTACATATTAGGCCAAATCTTATACATATTGTATTTATGTTACTAATTAGTTTCAGTAAAACACATTATTTGTGACTATATTATACCTGCTAAAAAATAGTTAGCATGCCCATTCTTCAGAGGAATGGGTCTATTTTGGGGTAGTATTTTGACACTGCAACTTAATGTGTTACACTAGCATAGCTCAGAATTCATAATAACCAGTATTTTGTTTTATTAAACCCATTTATTAAAAAAAACAATTTAAGTTAGATTTAGTGAAAAGATTGAAACAATTAAGGGAAAGTCAGTGGGAAATTATTTTCAATATAAGGATTCTCTATCAGAGGGCTACTGGTAAGGAAACAGCAGTCTCCATTCCACACTCCGCACCCCTTCGAGTGCGGTATCATTTAGAAGGTTAGGCGAACATGAAAGGATGTGAACCACTGTTTTAGAACACTGCCTTGCAAATTATCTCTGGTAAAGAACTTTTTTTTTCTTTGAATTTCCAATTCATTATGGGCAAATAATTTTGCTAAAAAACAGTAAAAATGAATTACTAGAAAAATAAAATATATACCAAATATAAGCCCCAATTTGTTATTATTTGATTTGACAGACATAAATTTGTTCTATCAAACTGCTATGCAAGTTTCTAAAAACTCAATTTCCGAACTTATCTCCTCACACATAATAAACAGCTCGTGGGCCAGCACTGTCTTGTACTACACTCTAAATAGTTCTGTGTTAGAAAATGCTGTAAACATCTAAAGGAGAATGAGCAGTTCACCACTTACATTTAGGGTTACTACTATAGCTGGAGTCTGAAAGGTACAGTCTCATTCTTAAGTAGAAGATGTACACACATTTTCCTTATTTATCATATTCAGCAAACCCTTTTATCCCTCTGCAACTGAGACAGGAAATGTTAGTGAAAAATATAAAAATGATCACAAATTCTAAATTTTGCCTTACTATGTATAAAATTATTAAAAGAATTGAATGAATCAATTACTTTGGTAAAGACCAACTATCATGGGATGGCAAAGGCTTACAGCTTAAGCCTTTTAAATCTTGACTTGAAACTGTCTATGAAAATGGATTTTAATGAGATGTTATCAGTGGTGAATATATAATGAATTTGGGGGCTAAAACTAAAAATAGAAGAATGAAATGTCATACATCAGAAATGAAACCCTGAGTAACTGAATGACTGTGTTCATAGCTGCCAGCGCTACCTCTTTGGTTGGTGATCTACATATTTATAAATATCTAAAAGACATTATTTTCTGTTGGATTCATCATATTGTAGAGTAAGAAGGGCAAAGAGTTCTCCAAGTTAAAAGCCTCAGGAAAATCTCATGCTTTAACTGAGACTGAAAGGATCATGCATTTACTCAATAATATTTGAGTGCCCACTATGTGCCAAGAAATAGGAATCAAATGGAGAGCAAGACACTGTTCCTGCCCAAGGAGCTCACGGTCTTACCCAATTAACTATAGACTCAAAGGCAATATAAAACTAGGATTACATGTCTAATGCACTATAAGCGAAGAATGAACCTTGAGAACACAACACAACACCACCTGCCCAGTTACTTTTTCAGAGACCTAAAAGTTGTGTCTTCACTAGAGGAAAGAATAGAGTAGGATAGCTGATGGCTAGCTAATTTGATAGCTACTTCAGCCACTTCGGCTGATGATCCAAATACTAAAGCAGGCATTATCAAATGCCTCTGAGTCCTCAGTTTCCACTGTTGCCTCTTTCACAATATCACAACTCTTTATAAAAGGCTGCCACCTTTTTCCTTAGTCTGACGTCAATATAGCCCAGGTATGACAGACAGAACCTAAGAATCACCAACCAAAGAGGTAGCAGTGGCAGCTATGAACACAGACATTGAGTGACTCAGGGTTTCGCTTCTGATCTAAGACATTTCATTCTTCCATTATGAAATGCTTGCTAGGGCCGGGCACGGTGGCTCAAGCCTGTAATCCCAGCACTTTGGGAGGCCGAGACGGGCGGATCACGAGGTCAGGAGATCGAGACCATCCTGGCTAACACGGTGAAACCCCGTCTCTACTAAAAAGAAATACAAAAAACTAGCCGGGCGAGGTGCTGGGCGCCTGTAGTCCCAGCTACTCGGGAGGCTGAGGCAGGAGAATGGCGTATACCCGGGAGGCGGAGCTTGCAGCGAGCTGAGATCCGGCCACTGCACTCCAGCCTGGGCGACAGAGCAAGACTCTGTCTCAAAAAAAAATAATAATAAAAATAAAGAAATGCTTGCTAGATTAAAAATGGGCTCCTAGCCGGGCGCGGTGGCTCACGCCTGTAATCCCAGCACTTTGGGAGGCCGAGGCGGGCGGATCACAAGGTCAGGAGATCGAGACCACGGTGAAACCCCGTCTCTACTAAAAATACAAAAAATTAGCCGGGCGCGGTGGCGGGCGCCTGTAGTCCCAGCTACTCAGGAGGCTGAGGCAGGAGAATGGCGTGAACCCGGGAGGCGGAGCTTGCAGTGAGCCGAGATTGCGCCACTGCACTCCAGCCTGGGCGACAGAGCGAGACTCCGTCTCAAAAAAAAAAAAAAAAAAAAAAAAAAAAAAAAAAAGGGCTCCTAATCAGCACAAAAAAGTATATAGAAAATAAACCTGACATTAAGCAACATATTGTTGAAACTAAGGACATATTTCTAAAAATGTGAGAAAAGGAAAATGAAAACACAACCCAAAACAAAATGTTTTAGATCTACTGAGACTTGGGTCAAAATCTTCGTTAGCTTTAGGAAAGAAGGATTAATGTAACTAAATCAATAACTGTTGATGTAACTCAGCACTACTACACTGCTCTAGGCACATAATTTGTGTAAAAGACAATGAAATACATTTCCTTATGCCAGATTTCCTTTTAGGAACATAGAATTTAAGTTATTCAGATAATATGTCATTTTATTACTTTTTTTTTTGATACAGGGTCTTGCTCTGTCACCCAGGCTGGAGTGCAGATGCATGATCATGGCTCACTATAGCCTTGACCTCTCGGACTCAAGGAATCCTTCCATCCCAGCCTCCCAAGTAGCTGGGACTACAGGTGCACAGCACCACACCCGGCTTTTTTTTTTTTTTTTGTAGAGATGAGGTTTCACTATGTTGCCCAGGCTAGCAATTATGTCTTAATAAATGTTTCAATAGGGCCAACTACTATTAGCGTACCAGAGAATATGCAATGTAATGACAAAAATGCTGGTCTTAGAATTACATGTGCCTGGGTTCAATTCATTATTCTTCAATTTATTATTTGTATGACCTTGGGCAAGTTACTTAACCTTATCAACCTCAGGTTTCTCCTGGATAAGATAAATTTCATCTTAGTACAGAATAAAATGACTTTTTTAAAAATGAAAAAATACCAAAACTGATCATTTTTCAAAAGGGAAAAGAACTGACCTCATCTAATAGGGAAGAACATTTTTCTTTTTCTTTTTTTTTTTTTTGAGACGGAGTCTCGCTGTGTCACCCAGGCTGGAGTGCAGTGGCGCGATCTCGGCTCACTGCAAGCTCCGCCTCCCGGGTTTACTCCATTCTCCTGCCTCAGCCTCCGAGTAGCTGGGACTACAGGCGCCCGCCACCACGCCCGGCTAGTTTTTTGTATTTTTAGTAGAGACGGGGTTTCACCATGTTAGCCAGGATGGTCTCGATCTCCTGACTTCGTGATCCACCCGCCTCGGCCTCCCAAAGTACTGGGATTACAGGCTTGAGCCACCGCGCCCGGCCTAAGGAAGAACATTTTTCTATTCCTATCAATTCTTAAAATTTCATTTGAAATGTACCATGCTGCTGAACCAGAAAAAAATAAACTGAGCATAATCTTTTGCATGCATCTTAGGATGTAAATTAGCCAGCTGTGAAAAAAGACTGTTAACAACAACAACAACTTTAGCCAGGCACAGTGGCTCATGCCTGTAATCCCAGCACTTTGGGAGGCCGAGGTAGGCGGATCACAAGGTCAGGAGTTCGAGACCTAAACATAGTGAAACCCCATCTCTACTAAAAATACAAAAATTAACCGGGCATGGTGGCACATGCCTGTAATCCCAGCTACTCAGGAGGCTGAGGCAGGAGAACTGCTTGAACCTGGGAGGCGGAGGCTGCAGTGAGCCGAGATAGCCCCACTGCACTACAGCCTGGGCAACAGAGCGAGACTCCATCTCAAAAAAAAAAAAAAAAAGAAAAAATTAAATATGGTAAATGCAAATGCTCTCAAAATAGAATAAAGGTAAATTTTGGTTAGATTCTATTTCTCATAGCTCCTCAAAGTGAAAAATGTACATGTGTACATAGAGTTTTTAACTTATTAGTGTTCTCTCTTCTCTTTTTTTTTAAACTAGCAATATGAAAAATAAATAGCTTTACCCCAAAGTAAATGTTGACCTGTCTGGTAAAACGAGAGAAACTCAGGTGCTACTCTGCCAAAAATTAAAGTTGTTTACCAAATGGTAATGACTATAAACAGATGAATGTCATCAATTGAGTTTCTTGCTCAAGTCCACGACAAATATAACGAGCATTAGCAATGCCATAATAAAACTATAAACAAAAACTGCCACTGGTTAATTTAGCTAGAAAACTGGAGACTGAAACCCAGCTCTGAGCTAAGATAACAGGAAATTTTAAAAAGAAAAAAAAAAAAAGACTAAAATTAGAATTAAGACCTGTCATTTCCTAACAATGTGGCTTTTGTTTTCTATTTCTATGGTTTTCAACTACAAAAACTGATATTTTAAGAAGAAAAAACCTTCAGCCCTTACATTTTTTTCAGTTAAGACATCCAAAGGTAACTTCAAAATTTCAGGTTTCACATAGCCCCTCAGACTGACTGACTTACAATACTGATTTGATTCTGAAATCTCATTAAGTATAAATTCCACTTTAACAGTAGCTTAAAAATTCTTCAAAAGTAAAAGGCACCTGACTATCAGAAATGTTAAAATACGGTAATGTACACACCTTAGAGCTGAGCAAATATGGTGATAGTGTTTCCTACTAATCAGGTATTGAACTTCTGCCATTAAGGCAAGGTGCTGTATGCATGTGTATATGGTGTATGTTCTGCAGTTTTGTACTTGTACCTTCAAATGTAATTGTTAAGATTCTTAAAAAGTATACCAGGGCCAGGTGCAGTGCGTCATACCTGTAATCCGAGCAGCTTGGGAAGCCGAGGTGGGCAGATCTCTTGAGCCCAGGAGTTCGAGACCAACCTGAGCAACGTGGCAAAACCCCATCTCTACCAAAAGCAAATACAAAAATTAGCTGGGCATGGTGGCGCATGCCTGTAGTCCTAGCTACTCGGGAGGCTGAGGTGGGAGGATCGCTTGAGCCCAGGAGTTCAAGACTGCAGCGTACTACAGTTGTGCCTCTGAATAGCCACTGCCTACCCAAGTCCAGCCTGGGTAACAGAGCTAGACCCCGTCTCAAAATATATATATATATATACACTGAAGCACTAATTACAGGGTTTTAACAGAGAATAGCTGCTTGTTTTTCCATATACTTGTAAAACTTATAAAACTTCATTAAAAGAATACATTGGTTTAACATTCACAAAATTGAAATGCTCATAAGTCTACACTATAGCTCTCCAAACTTTCATACCTACTCCTCAGAAATACACATCACCAAAAACTTAAACACATGTAACTTCATTATTCTGAAACATCAAGCTCACCAGCTACAGCTTTGTAGACTGTGCACAAGGGCATTAAGCCAGAAGGGCAAGGGGAAGGGGGTTGAAATCCAGCTTGCCCTTCTCCAGTGAAGCCATGATGGCTCAGGGCACAAAGGGGTGCCCTTTTACAATTTGCACAAAGTTCTTAGTAGTCCAGAAGTATATGTTAGACACAAAGGGCAAAAGAAGCAGCAGCCATAATTCAAAAGCTTACAGCATTATAAGTTGCCTTAAATGTCAGCATTAGAAACATTCCCCTTCTTCTAACAGCTTTAAAATGGGAAAGCACGACTTTCGTAAGGTTCCCAGGTTTGCAGGAGTACCTTCTTTCTTTTGTTTCCTTCCATTCCAGTAAAGATAGTATCAACATTTACGAGAATTTGGAATTTAGAAACATGCCACCGAGAAGAATTTGGGCTCATGATGGAAAGACTTAGTGAGGACATAGAAGAGACCACCAAAGATCAAAGACAAGAAGTTGAGGTAATCACTGTATCAATCACTGATATTTAATCAAATATCTACAGTATTCTAGGACACACTCAATAAAAGAAAATCCTTTAATTGTAATTTAACCTTTTTAAAAATTGGCCCGGCATGGCAGCTCATGCCTGCAATCCTAGCACTTTGAGAGACCCAAGTGGGAGGATCACTTGAGCTCAGAGAGTTCCCAGACAGCTTCAAAGATAAAAGCTAAGAAATAGTAAAATGTACCTTTTACTCTACTTCAACAAATTATAAACAGTTGCTAATCTTGTTTTGTCTCTCTCTCCCCAACTTTTTTGGGGAGGAGTGGGGAAGAAGGAGCTGGAGTACATTTCATTTAACCTGTAAACACTTCAATATATATCTGTATAGATAACAGCTTTACGTTACCACAGTGTCATAAACATCTCTAAGAAAATTAACACTTTCTTAATATTGTTTAATACCATGTACATGTTCAAATTTCCCCCACTTGTCTCAAAAGTATCTTTTTTCATTTGTTTTATGCACATCAGAATCCAAACCAAGTTCACACACTGCATCTGGCTGAAATGGCTCTTTTTATCTGTAACAGCTTTCCCTCTCTTCCCATCACTCCTCCTCCGCCCCATCCCAATTATTTGTTGAAGAATCTAGTTATTCAATAAGACTTTCCATATTCTGGATTTGGCTGATTGCTTCTTGTGGTGTAAAGCAGTATATTATAAAGTTTAATCTGGCTATGGAGTATAGAGAAGAAAGGAAAAACAGTTTAGGTCTACAACCAAAATGTTTTGGACAAGTGATACTGAAAAGCTTTTTTTAAAGAAAAAAAATCTAAGGCCAGGCATGGTGGCTCACACCTGTAATCTCAGCACTTTGTGAGTCTGAGGTGGGCTAACTGCTTGAACGCAGGAGTTCGAGACCAGCCTGGGCAACATGGTAAAACCTCATCTCTACAAAAAAAAAGTTAGCTGGGCATGGCGGTGTGCACCTGTGTTCCCAGCTACTCAACAGGCTGAGGTGGAGGATTGCTTGAGCTCAGAAAGTTGAGGCTGCAGTGAGCTGTGATCACACCACTGTATCCAGCCTGGTTGACAGAATGAGACCCTGTCTCAAAAAACAAAACAAAACAAAACAAAACAAAACAAAACAAACCACAAAAAACTATCAAGAGGATGCTTTCAGGCAAGCTAAGAAGGTACCAAATCAATGTATTTTAGCTCACTATTAGAATGCCGAGGTAAAACATGGATAGTATTTAATAATTATATAATATAGAAGATATATTTAAGAGAAAGATAATAGTCCAGCCTGGCCAACATAGTGGAACCCCATCTCCACTAAAAATACAAAAATTAGCTGGGTGTGGTGGCGCATGCCTGTAGTCTCAGCTACTGGGGGCTGAGGCAGAAGAATCACTTGAACCCGGGAGGCGGAGGTTGCGGTGAGTGGAGACCATGCCATTGCACTCCAGCCTGGGCGACAGAGTGAGACTCTCTCTCAAAAAAGAAGAATAAAAACAAAACAAAAGAAAGTAATAGTCACCTATGATTGGCAATACAATATAATTCACTTATTTTAGTGTGTGGCTAAGAATGATAATTTTGTTTTTTGTTGGATTTTGTTTCTCAGGGTAGAGGTATTTTTTATTTTTATTTTGATGTATTTATTTGAGACAGAGTCTTGCTCTGTCACCCAGGCTGGAGTGCAACTTCTGCCTCCCAGGTTCTCATGCCTCAGCCACCTCAGTAGCTGAGATTACAAGCAAGCACCACCACACCTGGAAAAGTTTTCACATGTTTAGTAGAGACAGGGTTTCGCCATGTTGGCCAGGCTGGTCTCGAACTCCTAGCCTCAAGTGATCCTCCCGCCTCGGCCTCCCATAGTGCTGAGATTACAGGCATGAGCCACCATGCTCAGCCTAGAGGCATTTTTTGAAAAGTTCTCTAGATCATTTCATTATGCAGCCAGATGAAGTAGCACTGCTGTAGTACATACATTAATATGCCCTTATCAGAGTATGTTTTTAATTTGTCTCTTGTTCTTAAGTCTACAAGATCTTCAGCTCAATGTATACTTACTGTGTACAAGTTATATGGGATATCACATATTATACTAGGTATAAATAATTTTGTATCCTTGTCCTCAAGAACCCTACAGCATAGTTGAGAAAGATAGTATGTAAATAAAAACAAAATACAGTGATATAGGTATTATAGCAATATAGGGACAAAAAGAGCCTGGTTTATTATATCTGGATATAGGGTTCAATCAGAAAAGGTTTCAGAGAGGACACGCCTTCTTAAAGAAAGGACTTATCTAAATTACTTTTGTGTCTCTAACATCTCTCACAAAAACTTGGTTAACAGCCAGTCTCAAAGTTGTTATACTTAGACTTCAACTCTTCACTTCAGAAACCCACTTCAAGGCTACACACCAGATCACATTACATGAGAAATGCTCTACCTCTGAAATTGCTCACTCCAACGACATTCAATCATCTGACCACAGTCTTTAATCTTTCTACACTTTTCACCACGCTTTACCTTATCAAGTCCTCCGGTCTCTTAGTGTCTCTATTTTATCTCAGTTGATCATTTTCCTTTGCTGTATTTTTGCATGTTTTTATTGTTGGACTTATACAGCATTATAATTTATATACAAATGTGTTTGCTTTCTCTATTAGATCATAACTTTCCTTAGAACAGATAACGGATTCTTTTTCTCTGTCTTTAACACCCAACATCTTTAACAGCCAGCCAGTGCCTTATCCTTAATAATTGCTCAGAGTAATAAATATTTGGTGAAGGAATAAGTAAAGTGCCCTAGTCATTTTCACCACTATACCATGAGATCTGCAAAGGCAGAAACTATATGTTATCTGTATATTCCCTACAATTAATACCAGACTGCCTCATACATATCAGCGTCTCAGGGAGTATCTGTTGAATTATAAAAGGTTGAAATGTATTACAGACTGCAGGCAGGGTGTGTGGTTCACACCTGTAATCCCAGAACTTTAGGAGGCTGAGGCAGGAGGATCATTTGAGGTCAGGAGTTTGAGACCAGCCTGGCCAACAAGGTGAAACCCTAACTCTGCTAAAAATACAACATTTAGCTGGGTGTGGTTGCAGATGCCTGTAATCCCAGCTACTTGGGAGGCTGAGGCTGGAGAATCACTTGGACCCAGGAGATGGAGGTTGCAGTGAGCCAAGATAGTGCCACTGTACTCCAGCCTGGGCGACAACGCGAGACTTCATCTCAAAAAAAAAAGTATTAGGGACTGCAAATGACATATAAAAACATGCTTTATAGCCACATGGTTATAAAGCACATGTCAAAAATGTTCATCCTAGCAGAGGCAAAACAATGCAAGAAAGAGCACTAGATAAAGGTCAGGAGGCCTGAACTTCAGTCTTGGCTTTGCAATTATGTGATCTACAAATAACCGTCTCTATAAGCCTTAGTTTCCTCATTTATTTTGTTATTTTTTTAGTCTAATCTATTGGGGTTTTAAGTCTCCTCATTTGTTAAAATGTGGTTTGATCAGAATGAGATTCTAGATCATTAGCTCTAACATGTGGTGCTTTTCAAACAAATTACTATAAAAGTGACACACTATAAATATTTAAAAATTGTATATGCCCTTAATTGTTTTGGTAAAAGAAAATCCACTCTTTTTTTTCTTTTTTTTTTTTTGAGATAGAGTCTCGCTCTGTCACCCAGGCTGGAGTGCAGTGGTGTGATCTCAGCTCACTGCAACCTCCGCCTCCTGGGTTCAAGCAATTCTCCTGTCAAGGCCTCCCGAGTAGCTGGGATTACAGGTGCACACCGTCATGCCTGGCTAATTTTTTGTATTTTTAGTAGAGACAGGGTTTCCCTGTGTTTCCCAGGCTGATCACGAACTCCTGAGCTCAGGCAATCCACCCGCCTCGGCCTTCCAAAGTGCTAGGATTACAGGCGTGAGCCACCGCACCCAGCTCCACTCTATTTTTGTAACTGACTTTCCAGAGGCATCCACTCTCAACAGTTTCTTTTGTATCTTTAAGGCATTCTTCATACATAAGCTAATACACCGCTAAGATTCTTGATTTTACCAACTAGACAGTCCTATAAATTCAAATGGAGCCTTGCCAAAATGAAAGAAAAATTACTTTGATAGCAGAAAGAAAACTGTCTACTCAGAAAGCCAGTAGCAGAAAAAATTAAAACACACTGAAATAAGTATTTAAAACTTCATGTGGGGCCGGGTGCCATGGCTCACGCCTGTAATTCCAGCACTTTGGGAGGCCAAGGTGGGTGTATCACCTGAGGTCAGGAGTTTGAGACCAGCTTGACCAACATGGTGAAACCCCACCTCTACTAAATACAAAAAATTAGCCAGGTGTGGTGGCGCATGCTTGTAATCTCAGCTACTTGGGAGGCTGCGGCAGGAGAATCACTGGAACCCGGGAGATGGAGGTTGCAGTCAGTGGAGATTGCACCATTGCACTCCAGCCTGGGCAACAAACTCCATCTCAAAAAAAAAAAAAAAAAAATCTTCATGTGTCACCCCGTTTGTGTGATGTAATGTGAGTAAAAGACATATGACAAGAAACTTCAGGTGGGAAGTTTCTCTACATGAAGAAATGTGGGAGGCATGGGGGAAAGAAGAATCATACTAGTGTCACAACCACAGAAGGATGTATAAGGGTCAAAAAATTCAGAGAACTGTAAATACTAAAATAGCAAACTAATTGTGAAATGTACTATGAGCTTAAGGATGGTCAACTGTAGAAAGGATGCAGTTGTTTTCTATATTAAAGGCAGCCTA
The DNA here is from genome assembly GCF_037993035.2 of Macaca fascicularis. NCBI lineage: Eukaryota > Metazoa > Chordata > Mammalia > Primates > Cercopithecidae > Macaca > Macaca fascicularis. The sequence goes on from NC_088381.1 coordinate 10,621,977, forward strand.
GAGGAAAACGTACATTAACATTAGGCCCTTTTCTTCACAACAGCAACCTTTGAAGATCTACATCTAAATCTAATAAGGGCTTTCACATACTGAGAAGCCAAGGGTGAAATAATTATGTTTCTAAGTGGTTTCTTCTAATGGTGGGGAAAATTTATCACATGATGACAGTCATCATAAGAATTTTTTTAAATATAGAAAGAAAAAAAGATAAAAGGTAGGTCACTGAGAAAGTAGAAAGTTCCACAAGAATAGGGCAAAGTGCTCTCTAATGGCCAGACTATTAATTTGCCTTTCATCTGGGTACCGGAGAATATTTAAACATTAAGTAAGGAATGTGTTATATAGAGAACCAAGCTTTTAACATCTGTAACCACGTAAACAAACATAAATTTCACTTAGACGTGTCCCCATTTTTACCCCTGTAATCCCCATTTTTATCCCTGTAGTGTAAAAGGATACCACTGTAGACTGTAAAGAATGCCTAAGGGTAACGTCAGAACCGCAGACTGGACAAGGATCCTGTTCTGCTGGTCTCACACATTACTGAAATAAGTCCACTTTTCCAAAGAATAAAAATACAATTCCATACCATTTAAGTCACAAGTCTAACAAGCTAAACTATAAATTACCTAATGATAATTACAACATTAAAAAATTAACACTGGTATAGTCTTTATCTGGTATTTTTACAACCTAAATACAAGCATGATGGATAAAAACTAAAACCACAATTTGGAATTAATTTGGAGGAAGAGGAAATGATAAATTTTTACTCCATACTGTAATTTTAATACAAAGTATGATATACTGTAAAATTTGTCAAAAAGTTGAAAACAGTAAAGTCTGAGAACCAACCTATAATATCTCCATAAAAGAAAACATGATTAGTCAAGGATGAGTGAATTTTAGAACTGTAAACTTTACCAAATCTACCTTGTCTCCACATATTAAAAGCACACACAGAATAAGGGAACTAAAATCATTCTGGTTTACTGAACCCTTTAGGTTAAAAGGAACAATATTTCCTGACACCGGAAAATGGTGAGTAAGCCTTGCTTTCACAAGACAGTGGGTGAGGCTACGGTTTTCAAATTTGGGTGGGATATTATTTTAAGAGTCTCTAAGGGAAATTTTTATCACTAAAAGATTGTATTAGTTACAACACAGCATAAAACTAAATATATAAAGCAGTACAGGTCTCAAACTTTTAAATTTCAGAGTCCGAAAAATGTTATGATGTCCCCATTTTCTCTCTTCTCTCTCTTCCATCACCTCTTCCCAGTACATCAAATAAAACCAAGCCAGCTGACACACACCAACTGGTTTAGGAAGCTAAAGGTCTGCAGCAGTCAACATGAGCCAGGAGTGGCTTGTGTGCTACCTGCTAACTGTAAAGACTCATCAGACTTTCCATCTAAAGCTCAGAGAGAAGAAATTACATGGGAATCAGGCCCTAAAAGCCTTTTTAGAAGTCTTCCATTTGACAGAATAGCACATTAGATCTACCCACCATCACCCTGAGTGGGCTTAGCTACTTGCGTCAAGGTCTCCATAAAAACATAGATTTCAAAAAAGAATTCTGCAATGCACATCCGAAGTCTTGGAAGAAAGCTACTAAGATATGACCAATAACTACTCCATGTAACCGGCCTTAAAGCAGACTGAAATAGTCAATGATGGCTACAGAACACATATCCGACTCACTAAATTTTAAAATTTAGGATTCTCTGTGCTGAAAAACGATTACATTCTTTGATATTCACCCTTAATCAAAATACCCATTTCATTTCTAAGAAGACAAAAATGAGGAAGTTAAAATATACATTTGCCTTCCTTCTTGTCATACAGCTTCCCACATGACAAATTACTACTGCAAAGAGCCACTATGTTATTACTCCAAAGAGTTCCTAAGCATCTCACAAAGAGTTGCCTTGGTTCCTGATGACTATTATAATCATAATTATATGATTATGATCTTTCAGATCCATTGATGGTCATCTTGGATAAAGAAGCCAGTAATGAAAGTATGCTGCGGCCTGTGTTTCTACTTACCCTCGGTGACATCCTGGGGGTGAGAAGTCCGGTCACTGGGTGGATCCAGTGCAACAGTTGCCAGCGAAGTGGTGGCCCCAGACATCTCACTCATAGGCTCACTACGGCTTGTTTCAGGCACACTTTCCCGGGAGCTAAATCTTACTCGGGAACTAGATCGAGAGCTGAGGTCCGGACTGGTGTCTGACAAACCTGGAATGTCATCGATCTTTGTCGGTGTCACCATGAACCGAACTGAAGCCATCTTGGTGGTGGTTTCTGGAGGATGCATTTTGTTCGTTTCAAGAACCAAAAAAGTGGGGGGAACCTCGCAAAATCTTCCTCTTACGTTAGCTACTGTTGACTGCAATAATACAAAAGATAACTTGAAAAATAACACATTTCAATAACCTTGATTCACACCACACAAAAAACCCCAACTAATAATCCTTCTACTCAGAATTCAAGCCGACTGTCCTAGAAAGTGCATCACCGATAGGTGAATTTGTATTTTAAGAGAGAAAAAAACAAAAAACAAAAAGACAAAACAATGCCAATCTTGTGTGATTTCTTTCCTTCAGAATGAAGAGCTACCTAGCTATCCCCTCTGGTCCGGGGCTGAAGGCTCAGTGCCATGGTCTCAGGGCAGCAGAGGAAGCCTCCCTCCCCTCAGCCCCCAGGTTCCCGTCGAGGTAGTCCTTTATCTGGTGAGTGTCCCACGGTTCTAGTTGAGCGAAGTGCGTGCAGGCCAACCTTTATCAGGCGACTACAGCGTGGATCAGATTGCAAAAAGGTGTACACCCGGCCACCTGTTGTGTATCAGGTGAATACCCCACAGGTCTGGCTGAGGGGAGGTGTATGCAAAGCCACCCGGTGTTTTTGATGTCGACAATCCACTTGGGTCTGGTGGGAAAGGTGCGCATGCATAACGGGAAAAATAACCCACACTACTGAGAGAAGGGCGAGCAGAGTAGGATGCAGGGGCAGAGCGGATTCCTGTCTCCGAGAGGTCGGTGGCGGTGGCGCGCCCGCTCTTCTCCTAGCAGAAATGTCCTCGGGGTCTGGGAGGAGGTTAGCGGATCAAGACACCTCGGACTGCAGCTCAGAGTCGTGGCAAGTCGTAGCTAGTCCACTGAGCCACGGTCCGCTCGCTAGGTTTCTCCTGCGTGTGACAGGACGGGCCACCCCCTTTGCCGGAGGCGCGTTCTCCCCAACCCCCGCCCCGGCGCAGGTCACCCCCTCGCCGTTCTTCCTTCGGGTCCCAGCAGAGGAGACGGCCCCGCAAGCTGGCCTGAGCAGCGGGCTGAGGGAGAAGGAGGTCGCAGGTGCGGTATCCCGGCGCCAGCTGATGCGGATGCGCGCGCAGCTGTTGTTTACTAGCCGGTAACTGTTTCGGAGCCGCGGCGCGCGCAGGGTTCGCGCTGCCGGGACTGGCGCCCCCTCCCCGGCCCGACGCCAGAGCAGCAGTTACGTGACCTGGCCTTCCCCAGCCCCGGGCCCGACGGGCTGCGCCCGCGCCGCCGCAGCCCTTCCCTTCCCTCCCCGCTTCTTCTTCATTCGAGGTGAACCTTGCGAAGAGAAGCCCGGGGGTGCAGTCAGAGGGCGGAACCGTCCCGCGGGCGCCTGAAAGCCCCGCCCAACCGCCGCAGCCCGCGGTGACAGAGTGCAGCACGCCTGCGCTCGCCGCGGGACACGGCAGGCGGGGCGGGGCCGAATGCGAGTGGCCAGGGGCACGACGGGAGCTGTAGTCCAGGGCACGGCCCGACCCGCGTGAAGGGGGTAAAATCCTTTTCCTTGGTCCGGCTGTGCCGCACACTCACTCTGCATCTGAGGGGGCGGGCGCTCCTCCTCACCCTCAGAACCCGAGGAGCCATTTCTTTTTCACGAGTGTCTCTGAAAACATCATTCATGATTTCTTTATAAACCAGAAACACCGCTCCTATACCTGGGAATAACCCTCATTGTAATTTTCACTTAGAGGTCTAAAATAAAGCATTTTTATGTTAAAAAAAATTAAATAAAACTATAAAGTAGGTCGGGCGCAGTGGTTCGCGACTGTAATCCTAGCACTTTGGGAGGCTGAGGCGGGCATATCACCTGAGGTCAGGAGTTCCAGACCAGCCTGGCCAACACGGCGAAACCCTGTCTCTACCAAAAATACAAAAATTAGCCGGGAGTGCTGGCGTGTGCCTGTAATCCCAGCTACTCCTTAGGATGAGGCAGGAGAATCGCTTGAACTCGGGAGGCGAAAGTTACAGTGAGCCGAGAATGCACCACTGCACTGGGGAACAAGAGCAAAACTTCCTCTCAAAAAAATAAACAAACAAAAATAAAACTGTAAATTAAAGTACCTTAAACACACTTGTCCTACTTTAATTTTTTTTCTTGTTCTTGTCCTTTAGTAAATGCTATGTCCACCTTCTAGTTGGACTGAAAATTCCATTGAATAATACATTTTTTATACCTGGAGAAGACATTGAGGTATTTTCTCAAATCCATTCCATGTTTTCACCACTACATTTATTGTCGCTAGAATATTTTTTCTTAGTGTTTATTTAATGTATACATGGAGGTGTTCCATAAATTTTGACTCATCGATGTTTTGTTTGAAAAGCTATTTCCTATAGCTGTGATCAAGACCTCTAAATTTAACAATCTCCTGGGTCCAGAAACCGGCCGCTGGCTTTGCCTGGGGTCTGTGCTCCTCACAAGTGGTTATGTGTAAGCACCACTCCTAGCGATGGGAACTGTATTCCAGTAAGTTCTCTCTTATCAAATGACACACAGTCCAAATCCTTTCAAGGAATAAAGGATTAAAAAAGTTAAAAAGGGCCGGGCGCGGTGGCTCAGGCCTGTAATCCCAGCACTTTGGGAGGCCGAGGCGGGTGGATCACGAGGTCAGGAGATCGAGACTATCCTGGCTAACATGGTGGAACCCCGTCTCTACTAAAAATACAAAAAACTAGCCGAGCATGGTGGCGGGCGCCTGTAGTCTCAGCTACTTGGGAGGCTGAGGCGGGAGAATGGCGTGAACCCGGGAGGCGGAGCTTGCAGTGAACCGAGATCAGGCCACTGCACTCCAGCCTGGGAGACACAGCGAGACTCCGTCTCAAAAAAAAAAAAAAAAAAAAAAAAAAGTTAAAAAGATCCTGGTAGCAAAATGAAAAATTCGAATGTCAAGTGTAAACCTCCTAAAGCTTGACTCTATTTTATAAAGTCTGGGTTTCTTGATTCAGGCCCACAGCTTTCATCCATTCTCTGCAGGATCAGTTTTTTCCTCAGGCAGGCCTGCTGTTCATTCAAACTTCAGACTTTCTTTATAAAGAAACAAACAGAATTTTTATGAAACCCAATTTCCTACCAGTATATCTGCATTTACTTATATATACCACCTAATTCCAATATACTATCCCTGTTAAGACTTTTGTTTCTGAGCACTCATCAAGCCCTATAAATTTATGTCTCAGATGTTAATACCCCAGGGATCTCTTTTTTATTTCCTCAGGGGGACACAGCCTCTGGTGTAAAATGAAGGCTCATTCCTCAGGGGATCTCTTACGGAAAAACTCCTTGGTATATATTCATGCCAGTTTGCTTTTTCTCCTCTATATTCATTAGGAATATTTCCAGGTTAAAGCTTTTCAGTCTACACAGGTGGTAGCATGCAGCAATGCTAATTCTTTTTTTTTTTTTTTTTGTAAGATAAAGGCAGAACTGCAGCCAACATTAAAAAACTGGTAAGCAAAATCCACTTACCGACTTTGGTGCTTAAACATTTCTCCAATCATTATCCCCTTAATTGGATAAGATAACTTTTAAAAATCTTTCAGATCCAATGTTTTACCCAATTCTATAAGTGAACAAGCTAAGCAATAAAATTGCTTGACAGGAAACAAGTATCCCATTTCAGAATTTCTGTTAACTCTTTAAAATCCTTCAGATCCAATGTTAAGAACCCTGCAAGTAAGTGAACAGGCTAAGAAATAAAATTGCTTAACAGGGAACAAGTATCTCATTTCACCATTCCTGTATGCTTCAGTAATTTATTTGAAAATAATCTGTCTTCTATTAATTATGACCCCAGTGGAGAGATTTTTTTTTCTTTTCAGCAATCCACAACTATCCTGAACTTTTCTGCTGGGATGGTCAAATAACAAGATCCAAGACAAAGTCTGGCCGGGCACTGTGGCTCACACCTGTAATCCTAGCACTTTGGGAGGCCAAGGCAGGAGGACAGCTTGAGCCCAGGAGCGCAACACCAGCTTGGGCAACATAGTGAGACCTCGCCTCTATAAAAAATTAAAAAATGGAGTGGATCGCTTGAGCCAGGGAGATAGAGGCTGCAATGAGTCGTGATCACGTCACTGCACTCCTGCCTGGACCACAGGAGTGAGACCCTGACTCAAAAAAAAAAAAAAAAAAAAAAGTCTTTCCAGGGCATGTCTTCATAAATCACATCTGTCTGTGCTAATTTAAGTTATATCTGCTTCTGGAATCTAGAATTTTTGATATCATAGAAAATAAAGATTGCAGAATTAAAATACAGACTCCACAAAACAATTTTAAAATCCATAGCACTAGGCCGGCCAAGGTGGCTCAAGGTGTAGTCTCAAGGTGGGATTGTAATCTCAAGGTGGGATTACAATCCCAGCACTTTGGGAGGCTGAGGCAGGAGAATTGCTTGAACCTGGGAGACGGAGGTTGTAGTCATCCACCACTGCATTCCAGCCTGGACAACAGAGTGAGACTGTCTTAAAAAAAAAAAAAAGCCCACCACTAAATCAATGAGTTCAAAGATAAGTTAATAAGGAGAAAAATCAGACTAAACAGGTTAAGTAACTTTCTCAAAGTTATACAAAAAGGAAATATTGGTCTTCTTTCAATTCACTGCCTTCTCTCTATAATATACCTATTACTTTTTCAAGTACTCTTCCATTTTTAATCAAAATGTTATTTCAAGGGATGAGAAATTACGTGACAACAGGGGTATTTTTCAGTGAATGCTGACAGCTGTGAAAGTCTTAATCTTTCTTCCCCAATACCCTCCTACCACTAACAGCACATGACCACTCTTGCTACAGGACTGAAGTTTTTCTTCCAAGTCGTATTGTTGCAACTCTCTGGAGTACTCTCGTCCATCATCTCCCTCCCTTTAAAACAATACTACCAATCCTTTCCTCCAACAACACAAAATAAGAGCTTTTCAAATCATTTTATCTTTAATAATCTGGTAGTAACTTAAAATACGAAAAAAAAAGTCAAACGTGTTCCCTTTATGGGTGATGCCACCATGACTGCCTCACACAAGCATGCTCAATCACCAGGATGAGATTGGATGCCACAGAGTATGGCTGGCAAAAAGGCATCAGGGCTCACAGACTGAGGAGTTTGGTTACGGAGTCTCCGAGGGGTAACAGGCCGCAGAATAGACATCAGTTTAAGGGGCCTTCAGAGGACAGGGCGCGGTTGCTGGGTCATGAGCACCTTGAAGCGTTTCTTGATGGTGATTCGGTGTCGAGAGTATTTGTCATCTGGGGAGAACCGAGCAGGATGGGCTGAGCAGGTCTGTTGTCCCATCGGGTCAAATTTCTGCTCCGGGAATAGAGAATGAATGTCAGTACAGGAGTGATGGGGTGGGGACAGCGCGAAAAAGGGCAAACATGAAAACAGAAGATGCAATGATCAGCTCAAAAAGTTGTACAAATAAATAGAGAAATACAAAACTTAAAAAGGCTGGGCGCGGTGGCTCACGCCTGTAATCCCAGCACTTTGGGAGGCCGAGGCAGGAGGATGGCTTGAGGTCAGAAGTTTGAGACCAGCCTGGGCAATATGGCGAAACCTCGTCTCTACAACAAACAAACAAAACCAACCAACCAAACAAAAAAACCCTAAACCAAAAATTAGCCAGGTGTGGTGGCGCACGCCTGTAGTCCCAGCTACTCGGGAGGCTGAGGCAGGAAGATTGTTTGAGCCCAGGAGGCGGAGGTTGCAGTGAGCCGAGGCACTACAGCCTAGGCAACAAAGCGAGTCCCTGTCTTAAAAAAAAAAAAAAAAAGAAAAAAAAGAAAAGTGAGTGCAATGGCGCTATCCGGGTTTACTGCAAGCTCCCCCTCCCGGGTTTAAGCGATTCTCCTGTCTCAGCCTCCCAGGTAGCTGGGAAAACAGGCGCACGCCGCCACGCCCGGCTAATTTTTTGTATTTTAGTAGAAACGTAGTTTCACCGTGTTGCCCAGAATAGTCTCTAACTCCTGAGCTAAGGTAATCCACACGCCTCGGCCTCCCAAAGTGCTAGGATTACAGGCGTGAGCCACTGCGCCCGGCCAATTTTTTTTTTTAAATAAAAAACTCGTCGCGCGCTCCCGGTTCTCCCCCACCTCGGTTCTGGACTTTCTGGTTCCCTCCACCCAGCTAGGTAACTCCGTGTATGGCCTCACCCATTCCTCCCATCTACATTTCTCGCCATGCCTATTTACAACCTGTTTTCTCTCCTCACCTTCAGCGTATAGACCCGATCTCCCTCCTCGTTGAGGTAATACTGGAGAAACATGACTGCTCGTAAGCCAGAGGTCCCAATTCGCTCCGCTGCTCCGTCTGCAGGGGTCCGCCCGACCGCGTCACGTGTTCGTCAATTTCCTTCCTGCATAGCCGGAAGTCTCTCTCCTGGCACGCCGGAAAATGTAGTCAATTTTTGCCTTATTTTCAGCTAGCCAGAAGGGGGCGCACGAGGGCAGGGCTTGGCTTGGGGGGCCACACTTGCAACTTTGCAGGCTAAAACACGTGGAGTGTGCCTACTGTGTGCTAGGTACACGGCGCTAGAGGGGGGTAGGGATGGATGTGGATAGAACATTGACGTATAGAAGCTTGTCTTTATCTCAAGATACATACCCATTTCAGGAGCAGTGAGTTTCCAGTGCCTGAAGAAACAAGGGCTCCAGGATTCAGAGCCCCTTTGCCCTAGGGAAGAAGGAAGAGGTTTTCTTCCCTCCCCTCTTTTACATCCAGTTTCCCTGCTCCATTTCAAAACGTTGGCGGTAAAGAATGCATGTTGAGTATCAATATTCCGTAAAGCGAAAATAGCGTAAAGTTATTTTATGAAACGAAGTATGTTTCAGCGGTCGAACCAAGATTTAAACTTAGGTCCCTACCGCAAATTCAGCGCTCTTTCTTACAGTGGTGAGTAGCTAATAATAGCGTAATAAAGTGCACCTTCTAGGAGATTTTACAATTTTTTAAAGAATATAGAAGTTCTCCTTATTCGTTTAAAGAAATGAAAATGAGAACCAAAATATAATTACAAAGATCATCATTACGCCTTATTTATAATGACAAAAGCGTTGGCATATATGTTGTGTAACCAGAAAAACCTGCAAGGTTTTTTTTTTTTTAGAATATGGTTTGGCCGGGCGCGTTGGCTCACGCCTGTAATCTCAACACTTTGGGAAGCTGAGGCGGGCGGATCACAAGGTCAAGAGTTCGAGACCAGCCTGGCCAATCTGGCGAAACCCCGTCTCTACTAAAAATACAGAAAAAATTAGCTGAGTGTGGTGGTGGGCGCCTGTAGTCCCAGCCACTTCAGAGGCTGAGGCAGGAGAGTCATTTGAGCCGGGAAGGCAGAGGTTGCAGCGAGCTGAGATAGCGCCACTGCACACCAGCCTGGGTGACAGAGTGGCACTCCGTCTGAAAAAAAGAATATGGTTTGTGACCGGGTGCAGTAGCTCAGGCCTGTAATCCCAGCACTTTGAGAGGCCGAGACAGGTGGATCACAAGGTCAGGAGTTCAAGACCAGCCTGGCCAATATGGTGAAACCCCGTCTTTACTAATAAAAATACAAAAATTAGCGGGACGTGCTGGCGGTCACCTGTAGTCCCAGCTACTCGGGAGGCTGAGGCAGGAGAATCGCTTGAACCCGGGAGGCGGAGGTTGCAGTGAGCTGAGATCACGCCACTGGTCTCCAGCTTGGGTGACAGAGCAAGAGACCCTGTCCCAAAAAAAAAAAAAAAAGATATGGTTTGTATTTACTTGTAGTTGAATAAAAAATCTCTGCAATTATTCACAAGAAACAGATGATACTGGTTTCCTCTGAGATAGAGAACCTAGTTACAGGAGAAAGGGGTAAGGGGTGGGAGGCAGACTTATTGCTATGTATTTTATTTTGTAGTTTGATTTTTGAACCTTGCTAATGTATTACCTGTTAAAAATTTTTTAAAGGCCGGGCGCGGTGGCTCATACCTCTAATCCCAGCACTTTGGGAGGCCGAGGTGGGTGGATCATGAGGTCAGGAGATCGAGACCATCCTGGCTAACACAGTGAAATCCCGTCTCTACTAAAAATAGAAAAATTAGCCGGGTGTGGTGGCGGGCGCCTGTAGTCCCAGCTACTCAGGAGGCTGAGGCAGGAGAATGGTGTGAACCCGGGAGGCAGAGCTTGCAGTGAGCAGAGATCATGCCACTGCACTCCAACCTGGGCGACAAAGCAAGACTCTGTCTCAAAAAAAAAAAAAAAGTATGTCTAAGTAGTTAATTTTGTTAGAAAGGAAAAGGATGATTTCAGCCTTCAGGTCTTATTAATGAAAGAGTCTTTAGAAAAGAGAAAAGATATCTCAGAGAAAGCAAGAAAGACGCCATGAACCCCAGGGAAGGTCTTTTGGGGGAAATCCACGTTTGGATGAAGCTGTGGCTGTAGAGGATGGTCTGGGAATTACTGGCCTGAAATAGTCACCAGGAACCTTAGCAGATACATTTTATTTTTAAAATTTAAACCAAAATAATTTAACAAAACGAAGGACTTTCTACTCTTGAGGTTTTAAACTGCATGGCAGCTTTTTTATTTAGTGAGGCTTTTCAGCAAAGGGTAAGGCTTCTGTGGAGTACAGAGCCTATGCTAGTAGATTGGACAGCTTTCCAAGGAAATGATGTGCACACAGCAATTGAGCACCTTGGATCATCTGACAATTCTAATTTTAGACTTTAGTTCCCTTGATCCTTAAGTATACAGACCAATGTGGTCTGAATTTAGTTCAGAAAATATAGCCATCATTGGATTAAGTCAGGGGTCTACCATCGACCTGCTGTTAATAGGAAGTCAGTTACAGAACTGGCTGGGATGGAAGGACACAAAATGAGATATGTTGGTGAAGAATTGAAGTATAGGGAACCAAACTCAAAACTGTAATGTGTTGGGAATCTGAGAAAGAATTTACAAATAGCCCTAAAGGGCGAACATCAGTTGTGTTGCCAAACTGTAGTTTGAAGGGAATTCCTGGTTTTTGCGTAGTTACTAGAACCCTTCATGGAATATCTCTCCCCACCCTCACCCCACTTTCCCCTCTCCCCTCCCCCACAGCAGACTGCCTTGAGTTCCATATTCTAGTTCTGTTTGATCTGATCTTTACCTTCCCTTCCTTGGATCCCTGTGCACCTACTTGGAGCCAGGTTACTCTGGGTCCTGGACCTGACTGCCTCATTCTGGAGGCTTCCAGACAGCCACGGTTAGTGCCCAAAGCTGAGAGGATGGCTTCAGATGGAGGTAAGTCTTTAGGTGGTGAGGAGGATTTCTGGTACCTGCTCAAATCCTTTGGGACAAGCTCTTTGGGCTGACCTAAAGGAATGCGAGGTGCTACACCCCATCAAAGGTATCCCACTTGGGGAGGCTAGAGAAGGAGACTGTACCATTAAGACTAGGGGCCGGGGAAGGAAGAGGACCTCCTTAAGGGCAGATCAAGGTGTCTCCGAGGACACATGCTGAGTATAGAGAATGGATGGCAATTAGCAACTTGATTCTCTTGAACAGGGGGCACGTCAGCGTGTGTTCTTGTGGTGGGAGAGGGGATCAGAGGTATGTGTCTTAGGACTGGCACCGAGAGGTTTCAAGGGGGAATGCCCACGTTCATTCATCTGTCTCTTTCAGGCAACTGGAGCCTATTCTAGGATTTTGCCATGCTTGAGCCTATGAGGGGAATGGGATGTGGAGGATGGAGGATGGGAGGGTAAGGTGGGAAGGACTTTAGCGGGAAAACATAATCTGTAGTTATCCGTTGCAGAGAAATGCCTTCCTGAAAACTAGGCTGGAATGTATTATAAACTGCCTCTACTCTGGCCGGGCACGGTGGCTCATGCCTGTAATCCCAGCACTTTGGGAGGCCGAGGCGGGCGGATCACCTGAGGTCAGGAGTTCAAGACCAGCCTGACCAACATGGAGAAACCCCATCTCTACTAAAACTACAAAAAAAAAAAAAAAAAAAAAAAAAAAAAGCCGGGCATGGTGGCGCATGCCTGTAATCTCAGCTACTCGGGAGGCTGAGGCAGGAGAATCCCGTGAACCTGAGAGGCAGAGGTTGTGGTGAGCCAAGATTGTGTCATTGCACTCTAGCCTAGGCAACAAGAGCGAAACTCGGTCTCAAAAAAAAAAAAAAAAGAAAAATCCTGCCTCTGCTCAGAGCCTCACGGCTCCTTCCAGCCCTAGAGGTGGCTTCGCTTTGAGTTCAGGAAGCAGTTTTTCCGGATTCATCCGGGCCAGAGAGGTGGGTCATTACAGCCAGGATGAGATCTGGGGCTTCACCGAGATGCTCTTAGTTTTTCTTCCTTTTATGGATCTCAGGCCTTCAGGCCCCTTTCATTGTGTTCTGTACTCAGCGACATACCCTCAGCCCTTTGCTCTGTGGCTGAAATGAGTTTGAATCTGAGTTTGCTTGTGTGCCATGGTCAGAATGCAGAAGTTGGGTGTTGTTAGTTTGACAGTGTAATATTTTTTGTAAGGGGGAGGAGATTTAAGCAGGTGATATTCTGCTGTTGTTTTCCTGTTTTGTTTTTTTGTTTGAGATGGAGTCTCACTGTGTCGCTTACGCTGGAGTGCAGTGGTGTGATGCTAGCTCACTGCAAAGTCTGCCTCCCGAGTTCAAGCAATTCTCTTTCCTCAGCTTCCTGAGCAGCTGGGATACAGGCGCCCACCACCACACCCAGCTAATTTTTGTATTTTTAGAGAGACGGGGTTTCACCAAGTTGGCCAGGCTGGTGTCTAACTCCTGACCTCAAGCGCCTGTAATCTCAGCACTTTGGGAAGCCGAGGGAGGTAGATCACTTGAGGTCAGGAGTTCAAGACCAGCCTGGCCAACATGGTGAAACCCCATCTCTACTAAAAATACAAAAATTAGCTGGGTGTGTTGGCGCCCGCCTGTAATCCCAGCTACTAGGGAGGCTGAGGCAGGAGAATCGCTTGAACCCAGGAGGCAGCAGAGGTTGCAGTGAGCTGAAATCGCGCCACTGCACTCCAGCCTCGGTGACAGAGACTCTGTCTCGGGGAAAAAAAAAAAGTCCTAGGAGACATAGGTTCTGATTAAGTACACATTTGTATACTTATCCTTGGTCTCTTTGACTAGAGTCCACATAGCCCCTCCCCAGCTGGAACCAGTGACAATGAAGGACTTCATTGTCCTGTCCTTAGCACCTAGCTCAGTGCCTCGTTCCTAGTGAGCCCTAAATTTCTGATGTTAGGAGCTCCAAGCAGAAGGGCCACAGATAGTCTGCATCGCCAAACACGTCCAGCAGTTACTTAAAGATCTGGAAACCTCTCTCCCCACACCGCCCTCCCTTCACTCATTTCCTTGTCCTTATCTAATCCTCTCTAATTATTCCTGGCTGTTATACAACAAAATTTCTGGGAACCAAACATCCAATCCACATATCCTCTCCTGGGAACAGTACTTCTGTGCGTGGTGGCAGAGGCCACAGAGCAGCTGGGAGAAGCAGGGTTCAGGTGGTTTGAGTCTCTGGTTTGGAATAGGTGAGCATAGGGGATGTACGTGGAATGCTGGGTGGAATGTGTTACAGGATGTCTGAGCTTCATGGGCTCATGCTCCTGCTTATAGATTGAATCTTTCTTCTGTTGTTTTAGGTTAAGAGAGATTTATAAGAAGCAACAGGAAAAGGAAAAGGAGGAGGGAATGAGCCAGTCATATTTTTGAAAGTGCCTCCTTCTCAAAGGCCTTATGGATGCCTCGAGAGGGGCTGGAGCTTACCGTGGACTAGTTCCCTTACTGCACGGAGGCCGCTGTGGGCTGTTTTCCCTGCAGAGCAGGTGTCAACCCAATTCTGTATCTTAGTAAACAGCCTACGGAGAGGCTGGAGAGGTCTGCCAGGAATTTTCTTAGAGAAGCACTTAGAGGGGCCGGGTGCAGTGGCTCACGCCCGTAATCCCAACACTTTAGGAGGCCGAAGCAGGTGGATCACCTGAGGTCAGGTTTTTGAGACCAGCCTGGCCAACATGGCATAAACCCTGTATCTACTAAAAATACAAACATTAGCCGGATGTGGTGGTTCACGTCTGTAATCCCAGCTACTTGAGGGGCTGAGGCAGGAGAATCACTTGAACCTGGGAGGCAGAGGTTGCAGTGAGCTAAGATCGTGCCACTGCACTCCAGCCTGGGTGACACAGAAAGACTCCATCTAAAAAGAAAGAAAGAAAGAAAAAGCAACACTTTAGAGGCAGTGATGGCTCAGGCTTGTCTCTTCTTGGCAGACAGGGGTCTGTGTGTCTTCTTGAAAAAGCAGCAGCTTCTTTAATGCAGTCATTCTCAACGAGGAGGAAGATCAAAATCACTTGGGGGACATTTGCCAACTACACAAGTTCCCCATCCTTATCCCCTCTTTCACCTGTTGAGAATCAGTGCTTTGAGTCTTCGAGTCTAAAGAGGAACTCAGATGAGGTGTGGTGGCTCATACCTGTTATCTCTGCACTTTGGAAGGCTGAGGCAGGAGGATCACTTGAGGCCAGGAGTCTGAGCCTAGCCTAGGCAACATAGTGAGACCCCGTCTCTACAGTTTTGTTTGTTTGTTTGGAGACAGAGTTTTCATTTGTCACCCAGGCTGGAGTGCAGAGGCGCAATCTCAGCTCACTGCAGCCTCGACTTCTTGGGCTCAAGTGATCCTCCCACCCCAGCCCCCCCAAGTAGTTGGGACTACAGGTGCATGCCAGTGCATTTGGCTTATTTTTGTATTTTTAGTAGAGACAGGGTTTTGCCATGATGCCCAGGCTGGTCTCAAACTCCTGGAGTCAAGCGATCCTTCCACCTTGGCCTCCCAAAGTGCTGAGATTACAGGCATGAGCCACTGTGCCCTGCCTCTACAAAAAAAAAATTAAAAATAAAGCAGGAATTCGCCTGTAATCCCAGCACTTTGGGAGGCCGAGGAGGGAGTATCACGAGGTCAGGAGATGGAGACCATCCTGGCTAACACGGTGAAACCCTGTCTCTACTAAAAATACAAAAAATTAGCCAGGCGTGGTGGTGGGCACCTGTAGTCCCAGCTACTCGGGAGGCTGAGGCAGGAGAATGGCGTGAACCCGGGAGATGGAGCTTGCAGTGAGCCGAGATCGCGCCACTGCACTCCAGCCTGGGTGACAGAGAGAGACTCTGTCTCAAACAAAATAAAAATAAAAATAAAAATAAAATGGGGAATTCAGATGGTTAACTCTGGTCTTCTTTTCTCCTACTCCATTTCTTCTTTTTCTTTGTCTCAACAGCATCTCCGTTGCCGGGACCGGATATGAGCATGAAACCTAGTGCTGCCCCGTCTCCATCGCCTGCACTTCCCTTTCTCCCACCAGCTTCTGGCCCACCAGACCACCCACCCGGGGAGCCACCTCCACAGCCCATCATGCCTTCAGTATTCTCTCCAGACGACCCTCTGATGCTCTCTGCTTTCCCCAGCTCACTGTTGGTGACAGGGGACGGGGGCCCTTGCCTCAGTGGGGCTGGGGCTGGCAAGGTCATTGTCAAAGTCAAGACAGAAGGGGGATCAGCTGAGCCCTCTCAAACTCAGAACTTTATCCTTACTCAGACTGCCCTCAATTCGATTGCCCCGGGCACTCCCTGTGGGGGTCTTGAGGGTCCTGCACCTCCATTTGTGACAGCATCTAATATGAAGACCATTCTGCCCTCTAAGGCTGTTGGTGTCAGCCAGGAGGGCCCTCTAGGCCTTCCACTTCAGGCTCCACCACCAGTTGCTCAACTGGTCCCCATTGTGCCCCTGGAAAAAGCTTGGCCAGGGCTACATGGGACAACCGGGGAAGGCGGTCCTGTGGCCACTCTATCCAAGCCTTCACTAGGTGACCGCTCCAACATTTCCAAGGACGTTTACGAGAACTTCCGTCGATGGCAGCGTTACAAAGCCTTGGCCCGGAGGCACCTACCCCAAAGTCCTGACACAGAAGCTCTGTCCTGTTTTCTTATGTAAGTGGGGAGACCTGAGGTGAATTATTCTAGGGCTTTTAAATAAGGAGAACTTTGGGGTGAATGTAGTAGTTTAGGCTATTTAGGAATACTGGAGGGAGGGTCATGAGGGCAATGGACATGCTCTGAGAATGAAAAACATGTTATTAATAATAACAGCCCCTTAACCCACTTCCTAGTTGATAACCACCTTTCAGGTGTCTTAGCTTAAGTGATCCTCACAACACTGAGTTCAGGCCAGCCTTTCTCTGGTCATCTTCATTTACAGATAAGAGACTGAAGCTCAGAGAGGGCTCCTGCCATAAACCAAAGACCAGTGATGGGAACTTAGGCTCTCACTCTAAGTGCCAGGGTCCACCCCGCCCCCCCGTTCTATTTTACCACCTTTTGACACTGAGTCAGAACTATCCAAACTAGCCAGGATGAGTGCTGGACCCTGAATCAGGGCCCTGGCTGGCAGGGGGAAGTGTGGGGCCAGGCACAGGACTGTGTGTGTGCTGCTCCCCCTGCTCCCTCCACCCGTTTTATTCAGGAGAATTCACGTTGAAATAGGGTGGTGGGTGGAGCTTGCTTAGGGGTCAAGGGCATGGGCTCTCCGGCTCTCCCACTCACTAGATTTGTGATCCTTGGCGGGACATTTAACATCTTTGCCCTCCGTTTTCTCATTTAAAAAGCGGGAAAACTCTACCTACTTCACAGAGTTGCTGAGAAGATCAAATGGGTTAATATATGTGAAGTCCTTGGCACAGAGAATGTTTCATTAAATGTCAGCTATTTTATTATTATCATAAAAAGGCAATCCAGAAGAGGAAAAGAACTCGCAAAAGGTCAAAACGTCCTTGCTTAAGAGCGAGTGTATGTTTAGCCAAGGAGCCCCGGGTCCTAGGCTGCTGAGTTTACAAAACAGTCTTTGCTCAGCTGGGGAATAGTCTTTCCTTCCCACCCAGACCCACTGTCCCTCTCAACTGCCCTATGCCCTCAGCGTTTTGTGTAAGCCACTCTATAACACACACCACATTATATTACTTTAAACAAATTTACATAGTGCTCTTCCAGTGGCTGAACTCCTAAAGGAATCTCCCCCTTGGAATCTACCCCGAACTTGGAGCAAATGAATCAAGATGTTCCCCCAAAGTCCTAGATGTACAGCATCTTCCTGACTCCCTGCTTTCTCAAGACAGATCTGAGTTCGCTCTTGGAGCCTAGCAGGCTACATTTCGAAATCTTGAACCAGTATGGGCTCTCAAGGTTTGCATGGGATCCATTTGCTTCGGGTCCTGGCCTGCTTGTGCTTCACACCCAGCGGCTCTTCCACAAAGGGCAGACCACTGTAGCCTGGGAAGCTCCTAAAATGCTCAGTTGTGGGATCCTGGGGAGGGGCAGTTTGGTGATAATGAGCTTCCCCAGGTGATTCTGATGCTTAATAATATCTGAGGACTCCAAGGGAAGTCAGAGAGGCAAAAATGAAGCCCTTACTTTAGGCTGGGCTCTTGATTTCTTCTGGATTAGAAAGGGCTCAAGAGCACTCTAGAAGTGGGGGTCTAGTATTGGCATTTGACTGTCTGGGTGGGGGGTATCTGGAAACAAAGACTAAAAAACCAATAAATAAAAACACCACACGACCTTTAATTAGAGATTCCTTTGGGTTAGCAAATGCCTTTTAAAAAAAAAAACCAAGAGCCTCTGGACTATTCTATTACTCGCTATTTCTCTGTAATAGAATAGCGAATTTCTCTGTAACTTTATAGCGAATCCCGTTCATTTAATAACATGAGTCCTCCATTTTGTTTGTTTGTTTGTTTGTTTTTTGAGACAGAGTCTTGCTCTGTCACCAGGCTAGAGTGCAGTGGTGCGATCTTGGCTCACTGCAACCTCTGCCTCCTAGGTTCAAGCCATTCTCCTGCCTCAGCCTCCCAAGTAGCTAATTTTTGTATTTTTAGTAGAGATGGGGTTTCACCATGTGGGCCAAGATGATCTCGATCTCTTGACCTCGTGATCCACCCGCCTCAGCCTCCCAAAGTGCTGGGATTATAGGCATGAGCCACCGCGCCCAGCACGAGTCCTCCCTTTCTAATAATTAATTGAGGATGGCACTGTGAGAATTAGGGGTGGTAGCTGCGGTTGATTTTTAAAAGGTGGGGAGAAAAATTATCTGTTTGATTTTATATTAGTTGTAAATTTCAACAGGAAGAGGGGCGAGTATGGTAAATGAATGGATGGGAGGTTGAGTGTCTGTAAGTCTAATCAGAAGTGGGACATGACAGGGCCTGAGGGGCACGATAGATTTGATGAGGGGCAGGGGATGTGTTATTGAGGCAGGTGTAAGGGCAGGTGGATGGGAGCACACTTTCAGAATGTGACTGACTCAGTGGGGGTTTTAGCCCAGTGCTTCGTTCCCTGGCCCGGCGGAAGCCCACTATGACCCTGGAGGAGGGACTGCCATTGGCCGTGCAGGAGTGGGAGCACACCAGCAACTTTGACCGGATGATCTTTTATGAGATGGCGGAAAGGTGAGTTCGATGAACTTTCATTCTCCTGAGGGAGGCTGTGGGCTGAGAGCAGTAGGGGCAGCTGAGAGGCTCAGGTGGGGGCAATTATCAAAAGCTATGTTAGGGCGGGGCACGGTGGCGCGCGCCTGTAATCCCACCACTTTCGGAGGCTGAGGCGGGTGGATCACCTGAGGTCAGGAGTTCGAGAACAGCCTGGCCAACATGGTGAAACCCCGTCTCTACTGGAAAAAAAAAAATACAAAAATTAGCTGGGCATGGTGGCACGTACCTGTAATCCCAGCTACTCGGGAGGCTGAGGCAGGAGAATCGCTTGAACCTGGGAGGTGGAGGTTGCTGTGAGCCAAGATTACGCCACTGCAGTCCAGCATGGACGATAGAGCAAGACTCCATTTCAAAAAAAAAAAAAAAAAAGATGTTAGGCTGGGTGTGTGCTTGTAGTCCCAGCTACTTGAGAGGCTAAGGTGGGAGGATGGTTTGGGTCCAGTAGTTCAAGACCAGCCTGGACAACATAGCAAGACCTCATCTCAAAAAAAAAAAAAAAAAAGAGAGAGAGAGAAAGAAAGGAAAGAAAAACAGGGTGGGGAGGGGGGTGTAGACTAGGATGGTGGTTTCCTGGATCCTTGCTTCTTCCTCCACCACCTTGACTCTTGGGTTTTTCTATCGTATTTCCTCTTGAAAGCTCCCCCGTCACCAGATCCTGAATCTGTATAGGAGCCTTGATACTGTAGATCTTAGGATGGGATTGGACCCCAATGGGTATAGCAATTTCATGCTGAAAGGACCTAGTAATGAAGAGGTATGCTCTACCAGGCAGGTTCTTGTTTCTTCCCACTGACTTGGTAGCAAGTGGCTATTGATACAGAACTTCAGGACCGCTCCTCCATTGGAAACAGTGGCACAGAAAATCCCTTTCCCCCTTTATCCCAGGGAGGGGCTGGTTCTGGAAGAGCCAGGGAAAGCCAGTGTCTGGGATGCCCAAAGTTGTCTCCTGGCTCTTATTCTATTTCTCTGTAATATCTTTGATTCAAAAAAAAAAAAAAAAAAAAAAAAGAAAGAAAAAGAAAAAAAAAGGCCAGGCATGGTAGCTCATGCCTGTAATCCCAGCACTTTGGGAGGCCGAGGTGGGTGGATGACCTGAGGTCGGGAGTTCGAGACCAGCCTGACTAACATGGAGAAACCCCGTCTCTACTAAAAATACAAAATTAGCCAGGTGTGGTGGCGCATGCCTGTAATCCTAGCTACTCAGGAGGCTGAGGCAGGAGACTCGCTTGAACCCAGAAAGTGGAGGTTGTGATGAGCCGAGATTGTGCATTGCACTCCAGCCTCGGCAACAAGAGCGAAACTCAGTCAAGAAAGAAAGAGAGAGAGAGAGAGAGAAGGAAGGAAGGAAGGAAGGATGGAAGGAAGGAAAGGAGAGAAAGAAAGAAAAAACTCAGAAAAATGAACGCATTTTTCCAGGCTTAGCTTTCACTTGCTCCCTCCCAAAACCTTTTGGACCCGTGCTTCCTAGACTTACCTTTCCAAGAACCCCCATCCCAGTCTCAGGACTCTGGGATCTCAGCCTTGTCTCCTGGCAGGAACTGCCTTGAATTCTTTATGGTTGTAGGCAGGGGCAAATGAGGTCTCGAGGAGGATCCCACTGTGAGATCCCACCAGGCTGTTGCATAGGCCTGATTAAATTAAACAAGCGTATATTAAGCACTGCTGTGTACAATCCATGAAGCTGGGTGAGATAGGTATGGAAAAGAAGTGAGGCCAGGCACGTTGGCTCACACCTGTAATCCCAGCACTTTGGTAGGGCGAGGCAGGCGGATCATGAGGTCAGGAGATCGAGACCATCCTGGCTAACACGGTGAAACCCCTTAGCTACTAAAAATACAAAAAAAAAAAACCAAAAAAAACAAAAAAACAGGCATGGTGGCATGCACCTGTAGTCCCAGCTACTCGGGAGACTGAGGCAGGAGAATCACTTGAACCCGGGAGGCAGAGGTTGCAGTGAGCCAAGATTGCGCCACTGCACTCCATTCTGGGCAACAGAGTGAGACTCCATCTCAAAATAAATAAATAAATAAAAAGTAGTGAAAGCCCTGGCTCTGTCCAAGAGAAGTTTACAAGCTCTAGATCATTCTTCTTTTTTTTTTTTTTTTTTTTTTTGAGACAAAGTCTAACACTGTTGCCAGGGCTGGAGTACAATGGTGCAATCTCGGCTCACTGCAACCTCTGCCTCCTGGGTTCAAGTGATTCTCCTGCCTAGGCCTCCTGAGTAGTTGGGATTACAGGTGCCCACCACCACATCAGGCTAATTTTGTGTATTTTTAGTAGAGACAGGGTTTCACTATGTTGGCCAGGCTGGTCTTGAACTCCTGACCTCATGATCCACTCACTTTGGCCTCCCAAAGTGCTGGAATTACAGGCATGAGCCATTGCACCCGTCCTCATACTTTACTTTTTAAAAATTTTTTTGAGGCAGGATCCCACTCTGTTGCCCATCCTGGAGTGCACTGGCACTGTCAGGGCTCACTGCAGCCTTCACCTCCTGAGCTCAAGCAATCCTCCCATCTCAGCCCCACAATGGCTGTGACTAGACGCACGTCACCACTCCTGGCTAATTTTTTTGTATCTTTTGTAGAGATGGGTTTTTGCCGTGTTACCCAGGTTGGTCTCAAACTCTTGAGCTCAAGCAATCTGCCCACCTCAGCCTCCCAAAGTCTTGGGTTTATAGGCATGAGCCACCCCACCTGGCCATTCATTTTCTTAAGCTTCCTAAGTGATGACTACAGGGGAAGGAACTATGTGCTGAGCTCCCGAGGTTTCCCTGGAAATATGGTTAAGCCACCTGTGACATGACTTAGGCAGACTTTGCCCGCCTGAGAGCACTTCCTTTCTTAGCCATGCTTGACTGTCGTCTGGATTTCTGACGGGTCTGGTCTCCTTCTTAGCATTGCCTATGCCTTTCTCACCCTCTGCAGGTTCATGGAGTTTGAGGCTGAGGAGATGCAGATTCAGAACTCACAGCTGATGAATGGCTCTCTGGGCCTGTCTCCTGCAGCCCCTTTGAAACTTGATCCTCTAGGGCCCCTGGCCTCTGAGGTTTGCCAGCAGCCAGGTGAGGCTACCCAATTTTGACAGGAGCCGAGGGCCAAAGGCTCAAAGGGAGGTGTACAGAAGCCAGTCACAGATTAGAGAAGGCATGGCCCAGGCTCTGCCGCTTTCCCTCTGGAGAGTGGCATTTGATATTCCAAGCAGACCACCCCATAGGAGGCTGGGTTCTCAGGTTCCTTTTGCCCTGAACTAGGTATTGATGTTGGTCAAGTAAACTAACTGCTCTCACCAAGACTCTAAATTCAGCACATAATGCCTCATCTGCCTAAGAAATGGGGGCTGGATCGGGGGGGTTTCTTGGAATTTCAGGGATTCCCAAATTCCTCATACAGTGATTCTTAGGCCCTCTAGATCCTAAATCTCCCATGGCTGGTACTTTTTTAGGTTGGCCCAATCCAGCCTGGAACCATTTCAATGTACCTAGATTGCTGGCCTCACAGAGCTGGGAGGCAGAAGCTGTAGTTTCTGTGCTACTTCCCATTCTCCTATCTCTCTCTTCCCTTAGTGTACATTCCGAAGAAGGCAGCCTCCAAGGCACAGGCCCCCCGCCGGCGTCAGCGTAAAGCCCAGAGACCTCCTGTTCCTGAGGCGCCCAAGGAGATCCCACCAGAAGCTGTAAAGGAGTATATTGACATCATGGAAGGGCTGGTGGGGACTCAACTGGCCACTGGGGAGTCAGACGGAAAACAAGAGGAAGAAGGGCAGCAGCAGGAGGAGGAAGGCATGTATCCAGATCCAGGTCTCCTGAGCTACATCAATGAGCTGTGTTCTCAGAAGGTCTTTGTCTCCAAGGTGAGCTGGGCCTGCACATCTGGTTTCTAGCAGATCCTTGGGGTGGGTACTCTCGGGAACTAATGATCTGGGGTTTGTCCAAGGTAGTAGGAATTAGGTTTTGTTCGGTAACTGAGTAATGTGTGTGCATGCATCATCATGAGAATGTGTGTAGCCGGTGGTGGTCAGTTTACAATACCGGAGGGGTAAGAGGGGACAGTTGGGGAGCTCATGGTTTCTTCTCTAAAGCCCCTTGTTTCACAGGTTACCTGCTTACAGACTTACATCACTTTTCCTTCTGTTATCCAGGTGGAGGCCGTCATTCACCCTCAATTTCTGGCAGATCTGCTGTCCCCAGAAAAACAGAGAGATCCCTTGGCCTTAATTGAGGAGCTAGAGCAAGAAGAAGGACTCACTCTTGCCCAGGTAAAACTGGGGTATAGGAAATATGAGAACAAGAAGCTTGCAAGATTTTATCTAACCCTACACTGCCAAGGGTGATATGGCTCTAGAGATGAACAGCTTCAGGACTGGGTTTCAGGTGCAGAACCAGTAGGTAGAGGGCTATGGAAACACAGGAAATGAGAATGTTAGGGCTCACAGCATGGGAATAGGGCACAAGGAGGTGGGAAAGAGCTGCAGTATCTGTCTTTGCTACCATCGCTTAAACTACTTGCTTGCCTTCCTTGCCCTGCCCAAATACCATCTTGTACCACCCACTCAGTCACCTCTTTCACAATCATGTATAGCACTGATTATTTGTCCATTTCTTCCAGCTGGTCCAGAAGCGACTCTTGGCCTTAGAAGAGGAGGAAGATGCAGAGGCGCCTCCAAGTTACAGTGGAGCTCAGTTGGACTCAAGTCCTTCTGTTTCTGATGAGGATGAAGATGGGGATGGGCGGCTTCGACCCTCACCTGGGCTTCAGGGGGCTGGGGGCGCCATTTGCCTTGGAAAGGTTTCTTCTTCAGGAAAACGGGCAAGAGAAGTGCATGGTGGGCAGCAGCAAGGCCTAGGGAGCCCCAGAGGGATGCACAGGGATGGGAACACTCTGCCATCCCCCAGCAGCTGGGACCTGCAGCCAGAGCCTGCAGCTCTCCAGGGAACTCCGGGACCCTTGGGTATGGAGAGGAGAGGGTCTGGGAAGGTTATAAACCAGGTATCGCGACTTCGAGATGGCCATCTAGGAGGTGCAGGGCTGCCTGGGCGCTGCCTGGTGGCTGATAGGACTTCAGAGGCTCTGCCCCTTTGTTGGCAGGAAGGCTTCCAGCCTGACAGCACTCCCAGTTTGGATGCTGGACTTGCAGAGCTGGCTCCTCTGCAGGGACGAGGGTTAGAAAAGCAGGTCCTGGGATCGCAGAAAGGACAACAAACGGGGGGCCGTGCAGAGCTTCCTCAAGGGAAGGAGCCTTTAGCAGTGTCCCAGGAAGGCTCTGCAGGAGCCATGTGGGGAGATGACAGAGGTACCCCCATGGCTCAGAGTTATGATCAGAATCCTTCCCCTAGAGCAGCTGGGGACAGGGACGACGTCTCTCTCAGCCCAGGACTTTGGCTGAGCGGTGAGATGGCTGCTGTAGACTTGGAGCTGCCCGTACACACAGAGGAGGTCATAGAGAGCTTCCAAGCGGAGGCGTGTGTAACTGAGTGTCAGGAAGGCTGCCAGGCACTGGGCTCCAGCAGCAGCATTTCCCTGGGTCCTGGAGAAACCATAGTACCTGGGGGTATGGAGAGCAGTGTGATTCCTTGTGGAGGCACAGTTGCGGCAGCTGCCCTAGAAAAGAGAAACGATTGCAGCTTGCCAGGACCTTTGAGGGCCAACAGCCCAGCCTTGAGGTCCAAAGAAAATCAAGAGCAGAGCCGTGAAACCACAGGGGACCCCAGTGATCTGCGGGCAGGAGGCTGCTTCCCATTGCTGGAAAGCAGAATTGGCGGTTCCACACTGGGGTCTTCCAAAGAAACCCTTCTGCCCACATGCCAAGACAGTGTCCTTATCATGGGGACCGAGGATGCCTCCTCCTTGCCTGAAGCCAGCCAAGAGGCAGGGAGCAGAGGCAATTCCTTTTCCCCTCTGCTGGAAACCATAGAACCGGTCAACATACTAGGTGTTAAAGATGACTGTGGCCTCCAACTAAGGGTCAGCAAGGACACCTGCCCATTGAATGTTAATTCTTGTGACCCCCAAGGAGGAGGCAGGGTGGATCCTGACCTGTCCAAGCCTAAAAACCTTGCTCCTTTACAAGAGAGTCAGGAGTCTTACACAACTGGGACCCCCAAAACCTCATCTCACCAAGGCCTTGGAAGCACTTTCCCTAGATGGGGAACCAGGGACGCCATAGTTCTGAGAGAGACTTCTGTTACTAAAACACGCAGGTCAGCAGATAGGGCCAAAGGAAAGGAGAAAAAGAAGAAGGAAGCAGAGGAAGAGGATGAGGAACTCTCCAACTTTGCTTACCTCTTGGCCTCTAAACTTAGCCTCTCACCAAGGGGGCATCCTCTCAGTCCTCACCATGCCTCAGGTCAGGGCAGCCAGAGAGCATCCCACCTGCTCCCTCCCGGGGCAAAAGGCCCCAGCAAACCTCCATGCCCCGTTGCCAAGTCTGGGAAGCGAGCTCTAGCTGGAGGTCCAGCCCCTACTGAAAAGAGATCCCACTCAGGAGCTCAACTTGGGGTCCCCAGGGAGAAACCCCTAGCTCTGGGAGTAGTTCGATCCTCACAGCCTCGTAAAAGGCGGTGTGACAGTTTTGCCACAGGCAGAAGGAAGAAACGACGTCGTAGCCAGTAGGGAGCAGCAGGACCATCTGACCCCACTTGCCAGTCCCTAAAGGTGGGTGCCCCAGAGTAGATTCCAGCCCTGCTGCCCACCAGTGGAGATCCCAATGTTGAATCTCATCCCAATGTTGTTTTGTTGTTCTGCAAAAGTGGCAAGCATGGAGAGAGAGGTCAGACTGGCTAGGCTGCAGGGGGAGTCACCTTTGGAAGCAGCTATAGAGAAAGAAAACGAATAAAGTGTTTTTGTTGGAAAATGCTCTCAAAGTGCCTTTTTCTGTACTCATGTCTTTGCTGCTAGATAGGGTAAGATGTTATAAAGAAGACTGTAGGGGTAGGTCTTAGATTCTACAAATCCATAGAGCTTACCTTGTCTCCAGCCTTATCTTGGCTCCTTGCAGCCTCCTCCTGGCAACCGACTGGCTCTCAGGCTGTGATAAGTCCCCAAACTGAGGAATCTCCAATGATTGCTTTATACATCCCCTCTTCACAAGCCTGGACTTGGTGTCAGGAAGGCTTATCTGGGCATCTTTTAATTATCTGCCTCCCTTTAAGTCTATAGATAGAAAGATGCTTTTCTACCTGTTAGATCTCTGAGACAGAGATCTAATTTTCTTCTTTTTTTGAGACAGGGTCTCGTTCTGTAGCCTAAACTACAGAGTGCAGTGGCGTAATGATGGCTCACTGCAGCCTCAACCTCCTGGGCTTAGACAATCCTCCCATCTCAGCCTCCCAAGTAGCTGGGACTACAGGTGTGCACCAGCATGTCCAGCTAATTTTTCTGTTTTTTACCACATCATCCAGGCTGGTCTTGAACTCCTGGGCTCAAGCCATCTGCCTGCCCCAACCTCCCAGAGTGCTGGGATTACAGGCATGAGCTACCATGCCCGGCCTAATTTTCTAATTGTCCATAATTGTGTCTCTGGGGGTCTTGTTTTCCTCCTTGAAAAGAGGCTGGACAGAAAGGACTTCAGTGTCCTTACTCATCCTGTGGCAGAGAAACCCTCCTGTGTGGCTGGTCTGACCGGCAGGGAGGAGGCTGGTTCCTTACTGACAGCTCCTTGCTTCCACTAGGGGCGATGGAATCAAGTCTCAGTAGGATTATTAAATATGGAATGGTAGCAAGCTATTTTTTAATCTCCGATGAGGACAGAACAAGAGGGAATGCGCTGAAAAGAGGTTCGCGAAGAAGTCTGTTAGAATGTACATATGGGAGATGACAGCAGGAGGGAGGATAGGGAACCTCAGTATGATTTCTGTACAGGAAGGAGCCCTGTCCATCTGATAGTGAGGAAGACTCATCCAGCTATGGCCAAGAGGATGAACCTTGGAAACCTTCGGGATCTTCCAACAGGCATCCTACAACCATTCATCCCTTTCCTTCCCAAGTAATGATAACGTCAATGTGACTGGACTTCCTTTTTTTAATAGATATAGATTTATATTTATATATAAAATAGTTTTTTACAAAAAAAAAAAAATCAACCAAACAAAAAATTAAAATCAACTTAAAAAAAAACAACCAAACAACAATAACAAAATTCAAACAGGAGCAGAGAGGGGCTGAGCGTAGGGGAGACCCCTGGCGCTGCCCTGAGGAGGAGGGGGTGGGGCTGAGGCACAGGGGAGGCCCCTGGCGCTGCCCTGAGGAGGAGGGGCGAGAGGCTGAGGCGCTCAGTCTCCCTTCTGCTTGGGTGCTTGCACAGTCCCGTTGGCCAGAGCAGTGGGGCTGCCTGGGGATGAGGCATTTGGTGTCTGGGAGGTGCCTCGAGAGGTGTGTGGGGGGCGCAGGTAGGTGCTGAAGAGCTTCCCATAGAGTGGGTCATGGAGGGAGAAGTTCTGGAACTGACCTGGACAAATCAGAGATGCGGAAAAGTGAAAAGATCTAAGAACGAGAAGAGAATCCCCGGCTCTTTTCTCAGAACTGAAACATCTTGTCCCTCTACTGTGTTTAACTTCTCAAATCCAGGTTTGTGTCCTCTCTTCCTTTCCAGCCTGTTCCTCCCAGCCTCACTTCTCACAGGCTCTGATCACCAGCACTGGTCACTAACCCTTGTTCCCTCCCAGCCCAGGGCTTTCCTGGATGCTGGCGGTGCCCCAAGTGCCCGTGCGGGGCTGAGAAGGCAGTGACTCACACAGGGACAGGCCTCGGCTGGGTCCTGCCTGGCACAGCTCAGCATGCAAAGCTGCGGCGGCAGGGCGGGGCGAACCCAGCAGCAGGTGCAGGATGGTGCTGAAGCCGGCTTCGCACAGCAGGCGGTGGGGCCCCTCTGCTTGCTCTTCAGCAAAGAGCTTGGGAGAGAAAGGGATGTGAGTCAAGTTCTCTCCTCGTGCCATGGCCTCACCCTGCCCCACAGACTGGCCTGACAGGCTCCTCCTCTTCCAAAAGGGTGGTGCACAAGCCTTCCCTGACCCTCAGTGCCCTTTCTGCAGAACTGTAGACTTTATAGCTTTTTCCGTCTTCTTCCTTCTTCTCGTTCCCAGCTAGGCCTCAACATAGAGGCTGGGGGTCTGCAGTTTTAGGCATTGTGGTACTCGGTTGGATACCAAGTGCCTACTATCTAGATGCTACTGGGAACGGCATACCAGAACAGGCCTCCTGGAGTGGGGTGAGCATAGCCACTAAGCACACCCCCCCCCGCCGCCCCCCAGTACCTCAAAGGCCAGACGAGTCAGCTCTTCCAGGTTCCTGCCCCCATCCAGAGCTGCTAGCGCAAGGGCCACATCTCGGAAGTCCACCAAACCCTTGGTATCCTGGAGTGAAAAAGAAACCAGGGCAATGCTGACTCCTCCCTCTTCTCAGCAAATAGTAGGGGTGATCCCTGTGACTGCTCCCCTCAGAACTGTGAGCCCCAAACTCTTTAGGATCGCTGGAATTTCTCTCAGGTCACCTGGTGACAAAGCCCTCCCACAAAGGAATCTCCTAGGAATGTCAGGAAATCCCTCAGGAACACTGAAGCTACCATGAAGTTTCTGACATGCCAGCGGACGGCAGTCCTGGTCCCCAGGCTAGACAAACTGGTTCTCTCTGACTCAGCCTATGCAGAAGAACTGGTCCAACAGACGGAAAGGGGGCCACAGGCATAATTTCTTATGAAAAACGCGAGGAGCATGCCTGCTGTACCAGCTCCGCGGGAGACCACGGCATCTGAATGTGTTTCTGCTCTGCTACAGGCCAAGTCGGGGAAGCTCTTTTCAGGGACAGTCTGCCTCAATCTAAGGAATCTAGGCACGTGGTCACTCTGTCCCGTCAGAGGATGTTGAGGGTCACATTCTACATCTCAGATCAAAAAGCTCCTTGGGACCATTGTTGGTTGTTCATAAGCATTAAGAATCTTTTAGGACTTTTGTAAGTTGACCGGGGAACTTGGTTAAATCTTGAAATACACGGCTTGCTAAGAATCTTGAGAAAATTCCTCGAGAAGCTATAGGATATTTAAAATAATCTGCCCAAGTCCTACAGGTGCATCTGGGTCTCGAGCTCTCAACCATCTAACTGTCCAGTGTTGTTGCTTCTACGTGTCATCTTCCCAAGTAACCTTCATGGCTCTTCTTCAAAGACCCTCACCCAGCGCCTCACAAGGTCTGATGATTCCCCACCTTTGCCACTCCCTCAAGTGGTTTCAGAAATTTATAGTCCTCACTGATTATTTCTACCTTGTTCGTCCTCATAATGATAACACTGCTCTTAATGCTTGATTAAAAAATGAATCTTCAGTGGATTTCAGGGGATGGCCATCTAACAACAGCTGTTAGAACATGCACTGAGGACTCCAAACTGTGAGTGACTGATACGGCCACTAGGAAACGTGTCAGCCTGGAGGGAAGCCTGGGTTCTGCTCTGCTCTTTGTTCCAGCTCCTTTACCTGCTGGAAGTAGCCAAAGGCACCAGCCACCGTCTGAGGATCAGAGAGCTGTAGTTGCCTGGCAAACTCTTCCTGGCTGATCATTCGACTCCGGCCTGGCTCTGCCCCAGCGTCCACATAGCCAGGGGACAGCCTACAATGGAATTGTTGAAGGCAGAGAGCTGTCTCAGTTTCCTTCTGGACACACCATCGAGCAGGACTTCAGCCCCAGTACCAAGAGTTCCACCAGTACAGGTTCAGCTGCTGTTTTTCTAAGATGTACTGACTCATAGTCCCTTGAGAGCCCTTCTTACTTTTTTCACCTGCGTTATTACATATCCTTCCATGTATTCCCCATTTCCTTTTATTTACTCCATTATCTTTCTTTCCAGATTTTTTCATTTTTAAGATTTTCCTTCCTGCTTCTCATTTCTCCCCTTCCTACTCTCTGTTTCTCCCTCTCTCTCTCTCTGTGACACTGCTCACACCCTCATTTTCAAAACCACTTACCCAGCCTTCCGGAGCACTTTTCCCAGTTCCCAGAGCTGTGGCTCCAACGCCACCTTCAGCCGGCCCACCACAATCACAGGCAAGCTCCCTACGAACTCACATTCGGTGGCTGGAATGCCCAGAGCCCTACAGGATGAAGAGGGATAGGATGGAGGGGAAGGAAGCAGAGAAACTTCTGAGGGTTGGTTCCTGACCCTGGCAAGCTGACCGGAGGAGTAGATCAGGCCCCTTTAAATCTCCCCTCCTCTGTCTCAGCTGTTCAACAGCCCTTCCCACTGCCTACTCCACAATCTATGCCTGAAAACCTTGCCCCCCCTCCACCCCCTGGTGGCTCCTTTGCCCTGTGCAACTGCTCCAGGAAACACTTTGTGGGGCACTCACTGTGCCATGACCCTCTGAACATTGTTGGCATAGAGGGTGGGGTCCCTGCTCTCCTCAGGGCTGGGGTGATACACAGGAAGGAACTGAAACACAGACACACACAATTCTTATCAGAACCTCAGAGTGAGGTATGACCACTCCCACCCTCTTTTCCCAAGGTTTCCGGAGTGTGAGATGTACATTCTCCCACCCCACCCACGGGAGCCATACCTCCACATCCACAATGCTGCAGGGCTGAGAGGCTGTGAGCCAGAGGACTTGGAGTCTAAGAGAAGAGAGATTTCGATGCTCACCAATCTCTAACTATGGGCTCCTTCCCTGGCTCCCACACCCCACTCCCCTTCCCCAACCCAGGCGGGGAGTGGGAAGAGTTCTGCCTGTTGATATGGGGATGGGCTCCTAGACATACAGTCAGGTGGGTGAATATGCAGTTGGGAGACACACAGAAGGGCCAGAAACGCGGTAGAGAACGAGAGCAGAGCTGCATGGATGTGCCAGAGGAAGAACTGTAGGCAAGAGGAGGTTTGAGTAATGGAAGAAAAAGGCAAGAGGCATGCTGATGGTGACGGCTCTCAAGAAGGGATAATCGAGGGAGAAAATCACAGAAACACGGGAAAATAAGTGCATAGGAGCCATAATAACAGCAGGAACAATTTAGGTGGGATAGCTAATCTAAGCACAGCCAGATTATATGGGGACATCAGGGGGAAAGTGGTGTCTCCTCTAGAGTTCTCTCAGTCCTCAGATGAAGAAGGGCCATTCACCTTGTCTGGAGATTGGAAGATGGGTCAGGAATTCTCTGATGGACCCCTGCTCCCCACCCTCACCCCAGAAACACCAGAACTCACACTCCAGGACCCCTCCATGCCCAGCTGGTGGTGTCCTATGAGAGAAACAGAGGTGAGGGCAGAAGAGCATTACTTTTTCCCCTGGAACTGGCCAATCACCTTTGAGCAGAGGGCCTGATCCCACCTCTGGTCACACCCCCAGTGCACATCCCACCATAGCACCAACAGTTTTCACTTATTTCCATTTGGGGTGGATTTGTGCTCCCCCTTTCCACGCTTTCTTGGACTAAGACTCACCAGACTGTTGGGGTAGCGGATGAGGACAGGCTGCACAGGCACCCCTGCGATGAAGGCTCCTAAATCCCATTTCCACCCCCCACCCCCACAAGGCAGAGGTTAGTACACAGAAGCAGGCAGAGGGCATGAGGTATGGAGGTCTGGGACAGTTCTCAAATGAGACACGGCTTTGCTCCACTCATTGATAATTTTCTCTCTGACTCCCCAACTTGTCAGCATTAGCTAGGAGGCCCCCTGTCTCCCTTCCTCTCCTAGCCCTCCCACCCTTCCACTTCCTGGGTTACTTCAGAGTCCCTCCCCAAATCTGGAACTTCTTTTTCCTACAGCCCATCACGCATTATCATTGTATTCACCTGGTTTGAACTTAAGCAACGCCTTTTTGTTGGAACAGGTGCCCTCGGGAAAGAATAGCACCTGCGGGAAAAGAGCAGCATGAGGTGAAGAAGGCTGAACAAGACTGAGGAGAGAGGAAAGGGAAGCCTGTTGAGGAGCACATGGCAAGTGAGAAGATGGTCTTGAGACCCTTACCCACCTGCGGCCACTTGCCTCCTGAGGTGGCCCGCCTTCGGACCTCCTCCACCACTCTGCGGCGAGAAGCCGGGTCATGCCGGGATACTAGGATGGCTTGGTTGAACCGAAGAAGGGCTGGGTTTGGGAAGGATACAGAGAGGAATCACTTCATTCCTACCCAGGGGCAGTAACATCTGCAGCCTCCACTTCCTCAACAGTGTGAGAAGTTTCTGCTATCTCTCTTTTTTTTGTTTTGTTTAGCACAGAGTTTCGCTTTTGTTGCCTAGGCTGGAGTGCAATGGCTGATCTCGGCTCACCGCAACCTCCGCCTCCTGGGTTCAAGCGATTCTCCTGCCTCAGCCTCCTGAGGAGCAGGGATTACAAGCATGGGCCACCACGCCTGGCTAATTTTTTTGTATTTTTAGTAGAGGCGGGGTTTCTCCATGTTGGTGGGGCTGGTCTCGAACTCCCGACCTCAGGTGATCCGCCCGCCTCGGCCTCCCAAAGTGCTGGGATTACAGGCGTGAGTCACCGCGCCTGGCCTGTTATCTCTTTGCCCTGGGACAATCCCTTTATAGTAGTTGTCCTTTTAGAGCACTGACCAGAACTCCCTCCAACACCTTCTCTCTGTCCCAGCCCTCAGAATTTAAGACTGGTTGACTAAGGGTGTTAATTTATATTTCACTTGCCAACAGTCCCTCCCCACTTGGAGGCCAGTTCTCTCCAGTGTCTTCATTCCTGACTTTTTTTGCCCAGAGTTGTCACCCTGCCCCTTCACCTGCTTTGAACCCTCTCACCTCCAATGACAGGAACAGAAAGGTTCTCAGCTCGGGACACAACTTTGGGCAGGTCACAGGGCAGCAGAACAATGGGGTCAAAGAAAGTGGAGTGTGGGGCAGCAACAAGGACAGGGGCTTGAAGGCGAGAGGCTCGCTGGCCGCGAACCCGAATCCGGAGGAAGCCCAGCAGGAAAAAGAGCAGGCGGCTCAGGCCTAGCACCCCGTTGTGGCACACAGTCCTGCCAGGGCAAGGCTGGGTATCAGCGGACGCAGTGGTTCTAACCCTCACCCGCCCCCAGGTTCAGGCACCGGGAAAGTAGGGCACCCCTCTTTTACCCTTAAATAGGATGTGACCAAGGGGCCAAGGTCTCTGGCCACTTTGGGACATACCAGGGCACATTACTTAGAGGTGAGGTCTGGGAACCACGTCTGAGCTTGGCTGACTCATCTCATCTACCCAAGCTAGACAGAATAGTTTCAGAATCCTCCCTTTTCTTCTTAAAGAGGGAGCAGAATAGACAGCAGAGAAGAGAAATAGGGTCTCTGGGGGCTGATTCCCCACTTACTTCCTCCATCCTGTAATTGGTTCCTGAAGCTGCTCCTCACTAAGACCGGCCACTTGCAGCCAGGCAAAGGGCCAGAGGAGAAAGAGGACGATAAAGGCCAGAAGCACTCGGATGGGGGCCAACAATGCCCCCAGGAGGCAGAACTGCAAAGGGTGCGAGAGAATGCCACTTTAGAGCTTGGATATGCTCCCTCCACAGCATCCCTCTCCCACAAAGGGCAGACCCGGGAGCAAACAGCCATCATCCCTTGCATGTGACAGGTGGTGTGGGAACAGAAGAGGGGACTGGGACCCAAGGTGGGATGAAGATACCAATGAGGGCAAGAGGATAAAAGATTAATGGCATCAAGGGCCTTATTTCCTGTCTTTCAGTTGTTCCCTACCCCACTTATAAAACCGAACGTCATAAAACGCATCTAGCAGTTAGAGGATTTAATAAGAATGCAAGCGAAAGTGCAGGGCGCTGTGCTTGATGTACAGTAGGTTA
Organism: Macaca fascicularis; assembly: GCF_037993035.2. Lineage (NCBI taxonomy): Eukaryota > Metazoa > Chordata > Mammalia > Primates > Cercopithecidae > Macaca > Macaca fascicularis. Next base: position 10,655,541 of record NC_088381.1, read on the forward strand.
GAGATAGGTCCTCCTCCCCCACATCTTGTTCCATAAATAGCTCCTATGCCCAACAGAAACCAGGTGCACAGATCTTCCCACTTCGGGCCTAGGAGGCAGAGGGTTGTAAACAGCGAGAGGTCCAGTTTTCAGGCCCCAGGTCAGTTTCTAACACTGCTCAACAGTAATCCTATAGTACTGGGGGATACGGGAGACAGGAGCTCGGCCCCACTCCGCATGGGAGAGGTTGCCAGGAGCCAGGGTGACTCCATAGGCTGCCTTGGGGAAGAAGCAGGTAAACAAACCTAGCCCCTGGAGCCTGCCTCCGGGGAGGTGATGACAGCAGAAACCTTGGACACTCCCTCCCCACACCACCTCCCAGTTCCCCTAGGCTGGCGCGGCCCTCCACTTCCTGTAGCCAACCTCCCTCTCAGCCTCCCTGCCCCCACCGGGAGGTGCTGCAGTGCGGGGTGGAGGGGGGTTGGAGGGAGTGGGAAGAGGGAGTGTAGGAAAGGGCACAAGGTCGCAGGCTCCCGGCTCAGAAACGTCTTCCCTCTAAGTCATGCCTCGGAGGAACACTCGGCACGCCCCCGCCCCCACCCCCGGCTTCCCGTAGCCTCTAACTCCATCCTAGCCATCCGGCTCTGCAGAATGTAATCCGCATTCCCCAGCGTCCTTCATCTCTCCAACCCTAGGGTCCCCTGCAGTCCTCCATCCCCACCTACTCAGTTCTTCCACATCTTCGAGCCTGTCTATCGCACAAGCCCGCAGCGTCCTCTCCAGGGCTCCTTGCCCACCCGCGGCCGCCCCCACGTGCGCACCCTCGGACTCCAGCTCCGCAAGCCTCTCAGCCATCTCCTTCTCATGGATCCCCAAGCCCACCTTTGCCAGGGCTCAAACGGCCCCATTTTCTATCCCCACGGGTCCTTCCGACGCCCGCTCCCTACACATTACCTTCACCCTCTGGAGGCGGGAGAGATGTAACTCATGCACGAAGGGGTTGGGGGATGCTGGGGGTCCGGGGGTGGGATCGAGGGGGGCCCAGTCCCCCGGACTTCCCTGGCTCATGGCGGGAGAAGGTGGGAGGGAGGGCACCCCGGCCCCGGCCCCGGCCACCACTCTGCAGAGCAGCTGCTGCTGCAGCAGCGGCGGCGGCGGCGCTCTGGCCCTGGCCCCGCCCGGTGCGGGCGGCCGAGGGGCGGGGAGCAGGCGGCGCAGCCCAGCCCGCCCGCGTTGTCAGGGCGCCGGCCGAGGGGCGGGGCTTCCAGCGCCCGGGCGCCCCTGCTCCTCCGCGCCCGCCGCGGCGCCCGCAGTCCCTGGGGCCATTGTTTCGCGGCTGCCAGGGTTGAAGCGGGCTACCCCTAGGCTTTGGCCCCTCAGTCGTTCCTCTCTGAAGACCTGGCCTCCGCCTCGGAGCCGGAGTGGGTCTTGGAGCTGGGCGCAGAGCTCAGAGTGCCCTCGGTCCCCGCCCGGGCGTCGAGGTCACCCCGCGAGCGCAGATCAGGGTGAGGCTCTTGGGTTGCTATGCAGGGAGGGACAGGTGAGCCGGATGCGGAGCCCGACGGCTCGGGGGTGAGGCGGCGCCCGGCTCTCCCTGTGGGCTCCTTGGCCGGGTCCGCGTCTCCTCGCAGGCGGACCACCTTTCCTTCCCGGTCCGGGGGACGCCATCGCGCGGGGACTTGAGGCACTTGCGTCCTCTGGCGGCTGCATGGCGCCCCGCAACTCTCCACCTCCGAGTCCTGCCTGTGCGAGGCAGGGCCGCCTTTACTGGTGTGAGGGTTGCTTGAACCCTTGAGGCGCCAGGAATCCCTAGTACACTGACCCATGTGCTTCCCATGAGCCGGACAAGGTCTGGCGGGGGAGAGGCAGTGGTTGCTAATCTCTGGTTCCTCTCTGGGTGAACGCCGAGGACACGGTAGTAATTCCCCTCACCCACAAGCTCCAAGCTACCCTAGGAAACAAACTCTTTAGCCTCAGGCCATCATTTGAGATCTGGGACCAGGGAATTAGGTGAACTCTGAGATCCATTGCCATGACAAAAGGGATAAGAGTTTCATTGCTTGAGAAAAGAATGTGCCAAAGTTCACTTTGTTTTATTTCTTCTGCCCAGTGAATGGCAGTTAGGGAAGGTGAAGGAAGACAGTGAAAGAAAAAGAGACCTCTCATAACCAATAGCGTTTGCTGCCACTGGCTTCTCCTTTAAACCAAACTCCAAATTAATCTCCTCCAAGAAATTTTCTGAGCCCAGGCTGAGAAGGTTGAAGGCTCATGCATCCTACTGAGACCAAGGAGCTGCACTGGGATATTTTTGTATAGAACACGGAGGTTCCAACACAAATACATCATTTCCAAATTTTATTTTTTTATAGATAGGGTCTCGCTATATTGCCCAGGCTGGTCTCGAACTCCTGGCCTCAAGTGATCCTCCCATGGGACTACAAGTAGTGAGCCACCGTGTCCAGCCCTTTTTTTTTTTTTTTTTTTTTTAAGCAGATGATTTCAGCTTTCTCACCAGAATGGAGAAAGTACAACCGCATTTATTAATCTCCCTTGCCTTGCCTTTGGGGAGAAGGAGTTTTGTGTATGTGTGTGTGTGTGTTTTGAGACGGAGTTTCACTCTTGTTGCCCCAGCTGGAGTACAATGGCGCAATCTTGGCTCACTGCATCCTCTGCCTCCCGGGTCAAGCAATTCTCCTGCCTCAGCCTCCCAGAGCAGCTGGGATTACAGGTGCCTGCCACCATGCTGGGCTAATTATTATTATTATTTTGGTATTTTTAGTAAAGACGGGGTTTTGCCATGTTAGTCAGGCTGGTCTCAAACTCCTGACCTTAGGTGATCAGCCCGCCTCGGCCTCCCAAAGTGCTGGGATTACAGGTGTGAACCACCAGGCCCGGTCTCCTGCAAATTTTATTTGATGCACACGTGTGTGGAAGTCATACAGAATATAAAAACTCAGAGAAATGACCAAATGGTTGCTTTTATACCACCTTGAGGTTACAGAAAGAATGGGAGCTTGCATCTGGGCAAAACAGGTTTTGGTGGCAAGACAGGTTATGGGAGGGGGAGAAGAAGAGGCTTGGCTAGCAAAGACAGTCTTGGTGAACAAATGAAATCTCACAGAGAGTAGCCTTTAGAAGGAATAGATGGTAAAAGTTTCTGTCAGGCCTTTAAAGATGCCAGACTCTCATTTAATCTTTCCTAGATCTGGACAAGGGAGAGCACCAGAGAAAGCCTGTCTGCATCAATGCAGATTCTCTGCAGATGCAAATTTCCCCCACAAAAGACAGCTTTGCAGGCTTTCCGAACAGTCATCTCAAAATATGTCAAATTTGGAATGAAATTTTTTGGTGCTCTTCAAGAGCAATGAATACTATGAAAACCCAACTACAGGGGTAGAGTTTTGATAATCAAATATTTACTAGTGTCAGTCATCCAGGATGAACTAAAAAGTTCATTTCTATGAATGAGTCATGAAAGCATCCACATTTCCCCTTTTTCTAGCCCCTCACCGTCTTTGCTATTATGGTGGCCTTTCTGCAGGCAATCTGAGAAGGGGCAACCCAGTTGTAAAGAATAACGTTAAGAAATTGATAATCTCTGGTAGCATCTGTCATTCCCTCCAAAATAGCCACCAGGCGAGACACGTTCCTCCTCCACCTGACCCCTGTATCTGTATCAGTCACCATTACCTGGGGGTAATGGAGACAATGACATATCAATGGAATTCTGGATTATTGGATAACATTAATCTTCTCTTGGAAGGGGGACCAGACAGAAGCCAGAAGTTACTCCTATCTAGACTCCCTCCCAACCTCGCATGTTTTATAGCCTCAAATAAAGCAGTCAGCATTCTCAGCATTCTTTTCTTCTTTTTCTTCTCCTCTTCCTCCTTCGCCACCTCCTCCCCTTCTTCCTCCTCCTTTCCCTTCTCCTCTTCCCCTTCCCCCCTTCTTTTTCCTTCTTCCTTCTTTCTTCTTTCTTCTCTTCCTCCTCTTCATCCCCTCCCTCCTCCTTTCCCTCCTCCTCCTCCTTTTCCTCCTCTTCTCCTCCTCCCTCTCTTCCCCTCCTCCTCCTCTTCCTCCTCTCCCCTTCCTTCTCTTCCCCCACTTCCTACCTCTCCTACTCCTCTTTCCCCCTCTCCTCCTCTTCCTTCTCCTTCTCCCCCACTCCTACCCCTCCCACCTCCTTCTCCTCCCCCCACCTCCTTCTCCTCCTCCTTCTTTTAAATAGAGGCAGGGTTTGCGTTGTTGGTCTTAAACTCCTGGGCTCAAGTGATCATTCTGCCTCAGCCTCCCAAAGTGCTAGGATTACAGGTGTGGGTCACTACTGGTGGTCTGTCCTTTTTAAATTTTTAATTATATTAATTTTTCATTTCTTTTTAATAGAGATAGGGTCTCACTATGTTGACCAGACTGGTCTGGAACTCCTGGTCTCAAGCAATCATCCTGCCTCAGCCTCCCAAAGTGCTAGGATTACAGGCATGAGCCACCACACTAGGCCAAGATTTATTTCTGTTATGAACTGAATGTTTGTGTCTCCCTTCCCCCCAGTTCATATGTTGAAGCCCTAGACCCCAATGTGATGGCTATTTGAAGGTGGAGTCTCTGGGAGTTTGGGTCTAGATTAGGTCATGAGGGTAGGACCCTCATGATGGGATTAGTGCCTTTATAAGAAGAGAAAGAGAGAGAGAGAGAGATCTTTCTTTCCATGAGTACACATGGAGGAAAGGACATGTGAGAAGACAGCTGTCTACATTATCTGAAAGTCGGCTCTCACCAGACACCAAATCTGTAGGCACCTTGATCTTGAACTTCCCAGACTCTAGAACTATGATAAATAAATTTCTGTTGTTTAAGCCACCCAGTCGATTGCATCTTATTACAGCAGCCTGAGAAGATTAAGACAATGTCTTAAAAGTTCTTAGAGACGATTCCATAGCTTTATCTATTATTTAAAGGAGGGTAGGTTTCTGTACATCTTGTGTTTTCCAAGCTAGTTCCAATTTTATAATTTCATTTTTTTCAATTAAGGCAATTCATACATGCATAGTTACACATAATTTTATTTTTATGCTTTTTTTTTTTTTTTTTTTTTTAGACAGAGTCTTGCTCTGTCTCCCAGGCTGGAGTGCAATGGCGCGATCTCAGCTCACTGCAAGCTCCGCCTCCCAGGTTCATGCCATTCTCCTGCCTCAGCCTCCCGAGTAGCTGGGACTACAGGTGCCTGCCACCACACCTGGCTAATTTTTTGTATTTTTAGTAGAGACGGGGTTTCATCCCGTTAGCCAGGATGGTCTCGATGTCCTGACCTCGTGATCCACCCGCCTCGGCCTCCCAAAGTGCTGGGATTACAGGCATGAGCCACCGCGCCTGGCCCTTATGCCTTTAATATTGTATTTTATTTTTTTAACATGTGCACTTTTATTGAACTGGTCTCAAGTCAGTGTATAGGTAACCCCTTGCTACTTTCACACCTCCACCCAATCCCAGGGTGACCAAAAGCCTTCATACACATCAAGTTTAGGGACAAAAAGTATGGCCCCAATGACTCATTCAATAAAACAAAATAGATGCAGTGGCTCACGCTTGTAATCCCAGCACTTTGGGAGGCCAAGGTGGGCCAATCACTTGAGCTTCGGAATTTGAGACCAGCCTGGGCAATATGGTGAAATCCCATCTTTACCAAAAATACAAAAAATTAGCCAGGCGGGGTCGTGCGCTCCTGTGGTCCTAGCTACTCAGGAGGCTGAGGTGGGAGGATTACTTGAGCCTGGGAGGCGGAGGTTGCAGTGAGCTGAGATCGCCTCACTGCATTCCAGCCTGGGTGACAGAGTGAGACCCTGTCTCAAAAAAGAATAAAAACAAAACAAAAATAAAATACTATTAAGTTATTAAGGCTAAGATTTAAAACATTGTGCATTACATAATTTACATGAAAGCAATGCCATCACCTCCCCTGTGTGGACTTGGGAGAGGACTGGGCCATTTTCCTTAGAGAGAAGTGGAGTGGCTTTTGGGAGGGCAAAGGAACTTCCTGTAACGATACATTTCATGATATTTGGAATGACTATTTAAAACAAAAGAACAGGCCTGGCGTGGTGGCTCACGCCTGCAATCCTAGCATTTTGTAAGGCTGGGGCAGACACATCACCCAAGCGCAGAAGTTTGAGACCAGCCTGGGCAACATAGTGAGACCCCTGTTCTACATAAGATAGAAAACTAGCAAGGTATGGTGGTCCCAGTTATTTGGGAAGCTGAGGTGAGAGGATTACCTGAGCCCTGGAGGTTGAGGTTGCAGTGAGCTGTGATTGGGCCACTGCACTACAGCCTCGGTGACAGAGTGAGACCCTCGGAGTGAGACCCTGTCTCAAAATAAATAAAATAAAAATTGAAAATAACTAGGTACAGCCAAAGTTCTTGAACTTTGGGGGAGGCTTGCTCCAACAGACTGTTGTCACTTTCACCATTCCAGTTTGTAAATCCTGAATTATCAAGTCAAAAAAAAAAAAAAAAAAAACCCAAAACCAAAACAGAACCCCAAACCAATCAAACACACAAAAACCCCTCAGAAAACAGGTAAAGCCATGCCAATCTCATCTTGTTTTCTATGCAAGTTAGGTTTTTGTTAAGAGAGGGTATAACACAACTAAGTAACAGTCTGTTTAGAAGCATTTGCAGTGGAAGATGGGGGTGAGAGAAGTGGGACTCGTATTCCTGCCTGTGGATCTGCATCTGCTAGAAGGTGGACAGCGAGGCCAGGATGGAACCAATGATACACATGGAGTATTTGCACTCAGCAGGAGCAATAATCTTGCTTGTTCATCATGCTGGGAGCCAGGGCAGTGATCTCCTTTTGCATCCTGCTGGGCGATGCCAGGGGACACAGTGGTGCCGCCGGACAGCACTGCATTGGCATACAGGCCTTTATGGATGTCCACGTCACACTTCATGATGGAATTGAAGGTAGTTTCATGGATGTCACGACTGCATGGTTGAAGCTGTTTTCCTGCCTCACCCTCCTGAGTAGCTGGTATTACAAGCATGCACCACCACGCCCAGCTAATTTTTGTATTTTTAGTAGAGACGGTGTTTCACCATGTTGACCAGGATAGCCTCGATCTCCTGACCTCATGATCTTCCCACCTTGGCCTCCCAAAGTGTTGGGATTTACAGGCATGAGCCACCATGCCCAGCCCCAAAATACATTTCTTTGAGAGAGAGATATATATATATTATACATATATATTATATAATATATACTTATATATTGTATATTATATATTTTATATGTTATATTAGTTTATATATTTTATATATATGTGTGTGTGTATATTTTAATAGAGTCTGTTACGCAGGCTGGAGTGCAGTGATGTGATCTTGGCTCATTGCAACCTCTGCCTCCTGAGTTCAAGCAATTCTAGTGCTTTAGCTTCCCAAGTTGCTGGGATTACAGGCATGCATCACCACACCTAGCTAATTGTTGTATTTTTAGTAGAGATGGGGTTTCACCCTGTTGGCCAGGCTGGTCTTGAACTCCTGGCCTCAAATGATCCACCCACCTTGGCCTCCCAAAGTGCTGGGATTACAGGCAAGAGTCACCATACCCGGCCTTTGATAGATTTTGAAATGGTCCTGCAAAGCTTTCTCTTGTTGGGAAAATCTATATTTTATAGAGAATCCTTGATCCTTTCCTGATCCAGGAAGGAATTAACCAAGTCTGACACCTTTTTAGGTCTGATAAGAGCTCTGAGGCCTGCTACATGAAGGTTTCATCTGCATGATAAAACCTTGGTCTCCACAACCCCTTATCTTAACCCAGACCTTCCTTTAGATTGATTCCAGGTCTTTAGATAATAAACTCTTTCTCTTTTTGGTAGAAGATAGCTTAAAAAACACACACTCCAAAAAACCTCTTGCAACCAATTGTCAGTTTGAAAATCTTTGAATCCACTTGTGACCTGGAAGGCAACACCCCTCGCCCCCTCAAGTTGTCCCACCTTTCCTGACCGAACCAGTGTACATCTTACACTTATTGATTGATGTCTTATATTTCCCTGCAATGTATAAAACCAGACTGTAGCCCAACTATCCTGGACACATGTTCTCTGGATCTCCTGCAGCTGTCTCATGGGCCATTGGTCACTCATATTTGGCTCAGAATAAATCTCTTCAAATATTTTATAGAGTTTGACCTTTTCATCAACAATTTCTATTCTTTTTTTTTTTTTTTTTGAGACGGAGTCTTGCTCTGTTGCCCAGGCTGGAGTGCAGTGGCACAATCTCTGCTCACTGCAAGCTCCGCCTCCCGGGTTTACGCCATTCTCCTGCCTCAGCCTCCGGAGTAGCTGAGACTACAGGCGCCCGCCACCTCGCCCGGCTAGTTCTTTGTCTTTTTAGTAGAGACAGGGTTTCAAATTTCTATTCTTTTATCATTTGTTTTCCTCGTCTTTTGTGTGTCCTGCAATGTCTTTGCTTCTTGCCACTCCTTGTCGGGTTGTTACTTCGTTGTATTGTCAGAGGCATTTGAACCAGAGTGACTCCATCTTGAATAGGGGCTGGGTAAAATAAGGCTGAGAACTACTGGGCTGCATTCCCAGGAGGACAGGTATTCTTAGCCACAGGATGAGACAGAAGGTCAGCATGAGGTACGGGTCACAAAGACCTTGTTGACAAAAGGATGCGGTAAAGAAGCTAGACAAAACCCACTAAAACCAAGTTGGCAACAAAAGTGACCTCTGGTTGTCCTCACTGCTCATTATACACTAATTACACTGCATTAGCATGCTAAAAGAGACCCCACCAGCACCATGACAGTTTACAGATGGCATGGCAATGTCAGGAAGTTATCCTATAAGGTCTAAAAAAGGGAGGACCCCTCAGTTCCACAAATTGCCCACCCCTTCCCCAGAAAACTTATGAATAATCCACCCGCTGTTTAACATATAATCAAGAAGTAACTATAAGTATAATCGGCTGAGTAGCCCATGCCGCTGCTCTGCCTGTGAAGTAGCCATTCTTTATTCCTTTACTTTCTTAATAAACTTGCTTTCACTTTAGTCTGTGGACTCACTCTGAATTCTTTCTTGTGTGAGGTCCAAGAACCCTCTCTTGGGGTCTGGATCAGGATCCCTTTCTGGTAACGTCTTCTGGTTGAACCACGAGGGGACAATATTGAGGAAACCTCTGACCCAAAGAAAACAGCAGTACCAATTGGCCGACTTTGAGTAAGTGGTGGGGTCCATTTAACCTGGGTAAAGGATGGAATTGGGTTAGAAGCCCAACTTAGGAGGGTTAGAGTCCCTACTAAGACAGAGAGGGTTAAAGGCCTCTCTTAATAAAAGGCAAACTTGACCAAACTTGGGTTCGAGTCCCAACTTAGGAAGATTAGAGCCCTTCCTAAGATTTAGGGGGTTACAGGTTAGAGGTCCCTCTCAGTAAAGTCCGTCTTGGTTAAAAATGGATTTGGCATTATGGGATGTTAACTGCTGTTCTCTTTGGATTAATCTGCCTTGCACTTTTTGCTGATGGCTGTGGATGACAGGATTAGGCATGTACAGGGTCACCGGACGTGGGAGCATTTTTCTCCCTAAAGGGGGAAACTTGAGAGCTGATGGGACTGCTGGAAGAGATCCCTACATTACTGAAAAGTGGGTGCCTGAACTTTTGATTCAATGTCGCCGCAATGGGTGGGTCTTTCTCTGGCCTCCCGGAGCTATGTGCCCTGCCACAGACAGTGCTTTTCTCCCCTTTTCTCCTTTCTCTTTTCTATCTTTTCTGTTACTCAGAGCAACTGTCTGCTCTTTCATCTTGCCCAGAGACCACATGTTGAAACTCCTGGTTGGAAGATCATTGTACCCTACTTTTTTTTTTTTTAAGCATATAAGCAAGAAGTAACTATAAGTATAATCAGTTGAGCAGCCCATGCCGCTGTTCTGTCTATGGAGTAGCCATTCTTTATTCCTTTACTTTCTTTCCTTTTTTTTTCTTTTTTGAGACGGAGTTTTTCCTCTTGTCCCCCAGGCTGAAGTGCAGTGGCACTATCTCGGCTCACTGCAACCTCCACCTCCCAGGTTCAAGCAATTCTTCTGCCTCATCCTCCTGAGTAGCTGGGATTACAGGCACCCACCACCATAACCAGCTAATTTTTGTAATTTTAGTAGAAACGGGGTTTCTACTGGTCTCAAATTCCTGACCTCAGGTGATCTGCCCACCTTGGCCTCCCACAGTGCTGGGATTACAGGCATGAGCCACCGTGCCCGGCCTATTCTCTTGAGGTCTCTGGATTGCAACCCCTTTCCAGTAACAGTATCACTAATTGCATAGCAATCTCAGTCTTTGTGACAAGTTTTAATATTTTAAATGTTTTTATTAACGTTCTCCTAAAATATTCCACAAACCTGTTTACTATTAGATGCTTATTGACAAGGAACCGTTTCTTTGTTTTTACTCTTTTTCTCTGCCTCTTTTGAATATACATGCCCTAGCATAATGGATTCTGCCAGTGCTGTACTGACGGGGTTGGATATTTTAGATGTTTTGCATTTTTTGTAGAGTAAGCCTTTGGAACCTGTAGTAGATATGTTGGTCCTTTCTCCTCTTTCCTCCTTAACAGCACCTCTATTTAGTTCAAGTATCTAGCTGCCTGACAGAGGCATTTGTCTCAGGGGCAGCCAGGGTAGGTAGAATCCATCTGAGCTAATTTCATTCCTCTGGTCAGTGATTGACTAGGAAAGAATGAGTGACTCTGGCCACTTGCTGAGGAATTTCTAGGAAAATTTTCCTCACTCTTAAGAGAATGCCTTCATCTTTTGGATGTTTCTAAGTGTGATACCCATGGCTGCTGGAGCCATCTTGAAACTACTCTGACAGTCAACACTTGGGAAGGCAGACTGCTTGGATGCAAAGAATCTGGGCCTTTGATGACAGAATTGAGCCTCTGAACAAATTAAATTGAAATCGGCAGTACTTCTGGACTTCTTGTTATGTGAGAGAATATATTTCCTTGCTTGTTAAGCCAGCTAGCATTAAATAAAAAAAAGTTACTCATGATTCTTGTTAAAAGATGGTAAGGCAAACTTTGTTCAATGGATTTTTAGTAGGGAAGAGAGATTAGGCTCAACTCCAAACAAAACAAAAACATGAACATTTATAGCCAAGGAGCAGAATGGACATCAGTGGGTGAAAACTTACTAAAAGGAAACCTCAACGGTAAGGGAGATTGTGGCAAAGCCGATCCAAGAGGATTTTTGCTGAAGGTAGGGCAAGGTGATAAGAAATTGAGGGTGGGGGATAACGAATTTAATCAGATACCAAGAGTGGGGGAGTTTTGCTAAACTGACCCAGTAGGACTCTTGCTAAAACTGGATTAAGTGGAGACAAACAAGGAAGCCCAAAAGTCAGGGCCCGGTTGAGAAGAGAGCTCAGAAGAGTCTGACTAGAGTTAGGTAAAGACAGTGTTAAATAAAACTCATAGGAGGTCATTGGTTCGACTAAGTTCCTGTACCAGGCCTGATAGACCAAACCAAAATGCTTAAATTCCACGTCACCAAGCTGAAATTAAGTAGTTCATCCCACCTTCTGAGAAATCAGGAGAGAGATAATAGCCAAATTCACAAACAGGTCGGTTTTAGCTGCGGTGATAAGGAAGTCCCCTCTGCCTTAACCTTTACAAGTAAAGTAACTTTGAAATGATCAATCTCCTTTTTGTTTTCTGTTTTTGATTTCCTTAGCCCTTTTCTGTCCATAAAGTCAACCTCCTCTGCTCAGCTCATGGGAGCACCCATTTTACTTTGTAGAATGAGGTATTGTCTGATTTTAGAAATGAAAATAAAAGATAATACCCCACCGGTTTAAGAGATTGTGTTATGTATATTAGTTTTCTACTGCTGTTGTTGAATAAAAATTACCAGGAGGCCATTGTTTCTAAGTTTCTCTGCTTATTCCCAGCAGACCTGACTAAAAATCAAAATGGAGTCATCCATGCTAAAGTTTCATGTCATCAAACTCAAATGAAGTTGTCTGACCTTCTGAGAAACCAGGAGAAAGAGATAACAGCTAATTTCCCAAACAGGATGTTTAAAATCTTCAATTGGCACTATAGTGAAGTTACCTCTGCTTTAATCCTTATACAAAAAAGGTAGCCTGGGCAAGCATGGTGGCTCATGCCTATAATCCCAGCACTTTGGGAGGCTGAGGTGGGTGGCTCACTTGAGGTCAGGAGTTCAAGACCAGCCTGGCCAATATGGTGAAACCCCATCTCTACCAAAAATACAAAAATTAGCACCATCACTCCTCTAATTTCAGCTACTTGGGAGGCTAAAGCACTAGAATTGCTTGAACCCAGGAGGCAGAGGTTGCAGTGAGCCGAGATCTCACCATGGTACTCCAGCCTGGATGACAGAGCTAGACTCTGTCTCAAAACAAAAACAAAAACAAAAGGAAAACACTCTTTGTTCTTTGCTTCTGCTTTCTTCAGCCTTTCCCTGTCTATAAAGCCAGCCTCTCCTGCTCACCTCATTGGAAAATGTCAGGCCTCTGACCCCAGGCTAAGCCATCGTATCCCCTGTGACCTGCAGGTACACATCCAGATTCCTGCCTTAACTGATGACATTCCACCACAGAAGAAGTGAAATGGCCTGTTCCTGCCTTAACTGATGACATTACCTTGTGAAATTCCTTCTCCTGGCTCATCCTGGCTCAAAAGCTCCCCTGCTGAGCACCTTGTGACCCCTGCCCCTACCCACCAGAGAACAACCCCCTTTGCAATTTTCCTCTACCTCCCCAAATTCTATAAAACGGCCCCACCCCTATCTCCCTTCACTGACTCTTTTGGGACTCAGCCTGCCTGCACCCAGGAGAAATAAACAGCCTTCTTGCTCACACAAAGCCTGTTTGGTGGTCTCTTCACAGGGACATGAGTGAAAGAAAACATACTCTGTTTTTTGGAATTAAGTATTGCTTGATTCTGGAATCATGAATAAAGCCAACTGAGATCTTTAAACTACTTTTGTTGTAATTTTGTCTTTTGACACTGTGTAATAAATTGCCAGAAAATAAATGGCTTAAAACAGCACCCATTTATTTTCAGTTTCTATAGGTCAGAAGTCTAGATACGCTTAGCCAGGTCCACTGCTCAGGATGAAATCAAGGTGTTGGCCAACCTGTGTTCCCCTCTGGTGACTTGACTAGGGAAGCGTCTGCTTTTAGGCTCCCTTAGTTGTTAGCAGAATTTGTTTCCTTGAGGCTGTAGAATTCATGGTACCTTGCTTCTTCTCTTTTTTCTTTTTTTTTTTGAGACGGAGTCTCGCTCTGTCACCCAGGCTGGAGTGCAGTGGCCAGATCTCAGCTCACTGCAAGCTCTGCCTCCCGGGTTTACGCCATTCTCCTGCCTCAGCCTTCCGAGTAGCTGGGACTACAGGCGCCCGCCACCTCGCGCAGCTAGTTTTTTGTATTTTCTTTTAGTAGAGACAGGGTTTCACTGTGTTAGCCAGGATGGTCTCGATCTCCTGACCTCGTGATCCGCCCGTCTCAGCCTCCCAAAGTGCTGGGATTACAGGCTTGACCCACCGTGCCTGGCCCTCTTTTTTCTTAAGACAAGGTCTTGCTTTGTTGCCCAGGCTGGAGTGCCAGTGGTGTGATCGTGGCTCACTATAGCCTTGACCTCACAGGTTCACGTGATCCTGTCCCACCTGAGCCTCCTGAGGAGCTGGGACTACAGGTGTGTGCCACCATGTCCAACTAATTTTTTAAATTTTATGTCTTGTAGAGACTCTGTTTTGTAGAGACTAGATCTCTGTGTTGTTCAGGCTGGTCTCAAACGCCTGGGCTCAAGTGGTCCTCCTGCCTCAGGCTCCCTAAATGCTCTGATTACAGGCATAAATCACTGCCTTGCATAAATTAATGCAAGCCCCAGAGAGTCTGGCTTCTTCGTCTCTGACCTCCAGACCCTATTTATAATTATAAGGATGTTGACAAAAAGAATCAAACTCTGTAAAATATTTGAAGAGATTTATTTTGAGCCAAATATGAGTGACCAATGGCCCATGACACAGCCTAGGGGATTTTGAGAACATGTGCCCAAGATGGCTGGGCTACAGCTTGATTTTATACATTTTATGGAGACAGAAGATATCAATCAATACATGTAGGATATACAGTGGATTGGTCCAGAAAGGTGGGAAAACTTGAAGTGGGGAGGGGTGGTGCCTTCCAGGTCATAGGTGGATTCAAAAATTTTCTAACTGATGGTTGAAAATTTTTGTTATCTAAAGACCTGGAATCAGTACAAAGGAAGGTCTGGGTTAAGATAAGGGGTTGTGGAGACCAGAGTTCTATCATGTAGATGAAGCCTCTAGCTCTTATTAGACCTAAAGATGTGGCAGACTCTTAGTTAATTCTTTCCCGGATCAGGGAAAAAACCTGGAAAGGAACAAGGATTCTCTATAGAATATACATTTTCCCCACAAGAGACAGCTTTGCCATTTCAAAATATGTCAAAGAAATATACTTTGGGGTAAAACACTTAGTTTTTTTTAGGGCTTGCCATGTGATGCTATACTAGAGTCAGGCTGGAATTTGGTGTCTCATTGCTACAGGAAATCTGCTTTGTCAGTCTTAAGAGCTCTGTTTTAATGTTAATGCTGGTCAGCTGTGCCTGCATTCCAAACAGAGGTGGGTATCATGAAGCATATCTGATCCCTGCTCCCTTTCCATCATGGCCTGAACTAATTTTTCAGGTTAACTTTGGAATGACTGAGGAGAGGGTCCATTCAGTTGGTTGGGGGGTTTAGAATTTTATTTTTGGCTCACTTGATTATGTCAGGCTCATCTAGGCTAATACTTCTTTTGATTAACTCAAAGCAATTAACTAGGGACCTTAATTACATCTGTAAAATCCATTCACCTTTGGCAAGCAATGTAACATAATCAAGGAAGGTGTATCTCATCACCTTTGCCATATTCTGCTAGGAGCAAGTCGCAGGCTCTGCCTGAACTCAAAGGGAAGGGGTTATAGGTCATACAGTGGTGCTGCATACTAGGAGGTAGGAATCATGGTGCCACCCTGGGATGTGTCCATTATAGTCTAACTGATTCCATGTCCAAGATGAATATTGTTCTTCTGTTGTGAAGAAATGTATTTATTCTTCAGTAATAAAAGTAAAATTGTTTCCTTGTTCAGAGTTTTTAACTGTTTTATGCTCAGAATTACATGAGCCATAGGGAAATGCTGATATAGCCTAAAACTCTTAGAACATGGCCGGGCGCGGTGGCTCAAGCCTGTAATCCCAGCACTTTGGGAGGCCGAGACGGGCGGATCACGAGGTCAGGAGATCGAGACCATCCTGGCTAACACGGTGAAACCCCGTCTCTACTAAAAAAATACAAAAAACTAGCAGGGCGAGGTGGCGGGCGCCTGTAGTCCCAGCTACTCGGGAGGCTGAGGCAGGAGAATGGCGCAAAACCCGGGAGGCGGAGCTTGCAGTGAGCTGAGATCCGGCCACTGCACTCCAGCCTGGGCGACAGAGCGAGACTCTATCTCCAAAAAAAAAAAAAAAAAAAAAAAAAAACTCTTAGAACATAACAAAGGCAATTGTTGACTTTGATGACTCAAGATTGACTTTCCTAAGGGGTTTTATTTGAGTTAGATTTTAATGAATGGGTAGCAGCCTGCAAAGAAGTTGGGGAGAAACAAATCAAACAGAAATGGGATCACATAGAAAGTTAATGAGGGCTGGGCGTGGTGGCTCACGCCTCTAATCCCAACACTTTGGGAGGCTGAGGCAGGTGGATCCCTTGAGCTCAGGCATTCAAGACCACCCTGGGCAACATGGTGAAACCCCATCTCTACTAAAATACAAAAAATTAGCCAGGCATGGTGGCACACACCTGTAGTCCCAGATACTCGGAAGGCTGAGGCATGAGAATCACTTGAGCCCAAGAGGCAGAGGCTGCAGTGAGCCAAAATTACGCCACTGCAGTCCAGCTTGGGCTACAGAGTGAGACTCTGTCTCAAAAACAAAAAACAAAAAACAAAAGTTAATGAGGATATGAACACACCCATGTGGTCAGGTTGCTGGGACGAGAAAGGCAGGAGTTGAGGCTGGAGAAGGAGACTGAGGGATATTCTGCAAATCATTTGAAGTTTTCTAAATTTGTATTTGTCGCCATGTCTAGGAAGGAGTAAGTAGAGGTCAAACAAAGACATGGCCGTATTCAGCAGAAGCTCTGGTTGTGGTGAGGGATGAGCCGGAGTGGGGAGAGGCTGGCAATCAAAGCTGAGTTAGGATGTGTTGCTGTGGTTCAGGTGGGAGGTGCTGAGTGAGGACCTGTTCTCAAGGTGGTGGTGAGTGTTCGAAAAAAGAAACTGCATTGAAACCGTCCTCACAGGGTTAACAAGAATTACATGCTGGGGCCTGGGCAGGAATATAATTATATTTAAGCATTCATTGGACCGTACTTATGTCCACTTCTTTGAACTACATGAAACTACATGGACTACATGAAAAAGTCATGTAGAACTAGATTCTCACCATTTGCATCCCCACTGTTCCTGTAGATAGAATCACTGTCATTGGAATCATAGGGCCTTTAAGAATTGCTTAAGATGTTTTTCAGATCCAGAATTCCAATAAAACTTCTGACACTAACCAGTTTGAAGACCTCCCACAGAGGAACTGAAGCATAAGAATGTACTTTCTTCATCTTCCCATCCCATAAAATCACTTTTCAACCTTCCACCGATCAACAATCCCCACACTTCAAGCCCACTCTAAACTCCTTAATATCCCTATCCCCAAACTTCTTGAGTAGGCAGATTTGAGGTTCCCTCCCATCTCCTCGTTTGACTTCCTTGTGCTGCAGTCTCCTGTGTCTCAGTACACTGACTTGCTGCCCATTGGACAAGAAACCTACTACAGCATTTAGGAAATATTTTCGCGATATAACAGATAGGATTTAAAAATTGATTGGATTGGCCAGGCACAGTGGCTCATGCCTGTAATCCCAGCACTTTGGAAGGCCGAGACGGGTGGATCACCTGAGGTCAGGAGTTCGAGACCAGCCTGGCCAACATGGCGAAACCTTGTCTCTACTAAAGACAAAAAAGTTAGCCAGGCTTGGTGGTAGGTGCCTGTAATCCCAGCTATTCGGGAGGCTGAGGCAGGAGAATCACTTGAACCTGGGAGGCGGAGGTTGCAGTGAGCCGAGACTGTACCACTGTGATCTAGCCTGGGTGACAGAGCAAGACCCCGCCTCAAAACAACAACAACAACAACAACAAACTGATTGGATTGTATTGGGTTGAGGGAGAAAAATAAGGAAAGGAATATAATAGAAAGTTTCCAAACTTTATGAGGACTTTTTGAATGTAGGACAATTTTACACATTCCTCTTCTCAAGAATGCTTATCTTTTTTATGCCACAAAATCCCTCAGAATAATGTTCGCAAGTGACTAATAATTTTTTTAAAGACAAAATGTTTTCAATAACTGATGTCTAAAAAGATGAATGTACTAATTGTAAGTGACTAATACTATTAAAAGGAGGCCAATTGTATTCATTTCCTAGGGCTGCTGTAACAAAATACCATGACCTGAGTGGTTTGAAACAGCAGAGGTTTACTGTCTCACAGTTTGTGAGGCTGAAGTGCAAGATCAAGGTGTTGGCAGGGCCATGCTTTCTCAAGGTCTAGGGAAGGATCCTTCCCTTGCTGCGTCCCAGCTTCTGGTGTTGCCAGCAATCATTGATGTTCCTTGGTTTTTAGCTGCATCACTCCAGTCCCTGCCTCTGTCTTCACATAGCCATCTTTACTCAGTGTCTGTCTGTGTCTCTTCTCCTCTTTTTATAGGGGCACTAATTATACTGATTGAAGAGCCCAAGGCTGGGTGTAGTGGCTCATACTTGTAATTCCAGCCCTTTGGGAGGCTGAGGCAAAAGGATTGCTTGAGTCCAGGAATTTGAGACTAGGATGGGCAACATAGTGAAACCCCATCTCTACAAAAAATAAAAAAAAAAAATTACGTGGAGGTGGTGGTGTGCGCCTGTAGCCTCAGCTACTTGGGAGGCTAAAGTGGGAGGATTGATTGAGCCTGGGGAGGTCAAGGCTGCAGCAAGCCACGGTTGCACCACTGCACTCCAGCCTGGGTGACAGGTTTTCCTGTCTCAAAAAAACCCTCAACACCAAACAACAACAACAACAACAACAACAACAACAACAAAGAGCCCATCCATTCCAAGTGGACCTCATTTTAACTACTTCTGCAATGAACCTGTTTAAAAATAAGGTCACCTTCTGAGATTCTGGGAAGGACATGAATATGGGGGGGGTCACTTTTTAACCCATTACACCAATTACAATGAAATACAGTTATCAAAATACTTTTACAAATTGGAATATGTTAATATATATTCTTTATTAATGCATTAAATAATAAAATGTAGTGGTAATTTTAAAAGCTAACATAGTGGTTTTTTTTTTTTTTTTTTTTTTTTTTTTTTTTTTTTTTGAGACGCAGTCTCGCTCTGTCACCCAGGCTGGAGTGCAGTGGCGCCATCTCGGCTCACTGCAAGCTCCGCCTCCTGGGTTCACGCCATTCTCCTGCCTCAACCTCCTGAGTAGCTGGGACTACAGGTGCCCGCCACCATGCCCGGCTAATTTTTTGTATTTTTAGTAGAGATGGGGTTTCACCGTGTTAGCCAGGATGATCTCGATCTCCTGACCTCGTGATCCACCCGCCTCAGCCTCCCAAAATGTTAGGATTACAGGCGTGAGCCACCACGCCCTGCTGATTCTTGATTCTTGCACCTCAGCCTCCTGAGTGGCTGGGACTACAGGCACGTACTACTGCGACTGGTCAAGTTTTAATTTTTTGTGGAGATGGGGTCTCACTATGTTGCCCAGGCTGGTCTCAAAGTCCTGGGATCAAGTGATCCTCCCGCCTCGGCTTCCCAAAGTGCTGGGATTACAAGTATGTTCAGTCCCATAATTTCTAAGTACACATGAATACAAATGACATGTCAAGACATCTGTAACAACTGTAATGTACCTGAAAACTATCTACAGTTTCTATTATGGACAAGGTTATAGGTATGAGTAATACTATTATAGCTTGTTGTCTGTGTTCATAATAGAAATGCCAATTATGGTTAGAGGGTAGTAAAAGTAAAGATGAAGTTTTTTTCCTATCCCAGTTCATGGACTGCCCTGCCCTGCCCTGACTTCATTTCTGAATCTCCATTACTACGGTTTGAATGTTTGTATTTCTTCCCCCAGTTCATATGTTGAAACTTTAGTTCTCAGTGTGAGGACACTTGGAGGTGGGGCCTTTGGGAGACAGGCCAGCTTTGGGAGGTAGGCCACCTTTGGGAGACAGGCCACTTTTGGGATGGATTAGTGCCCTTTTTTTTTTTTTTTTCGAGACAGAGTCTCACTCTGTCACCCAGGCTGGAGCACAGTGACATGATCTCAGCTCACTACAACTTCCACCTCCCAGGTTCAAGCGATTCCCCTCCCTCAGCCTTCCTAGTAGTTGGGACTACAGGCGTGTTCCACCACACTCGGTTAATTTTTGTATTTTTAGTAGAGACAGAATTTCACCACGGTGCAGGCTGGCCTCAAACTCCTGACCTCAAGTGATCCATCTGCCTTGACCTCCCAAAGTGCTGGGATTACAGGTGTGAACCACTGCTCCTGGCCATACATAGTGTCCTTATTAAAGAGGTCTGATAGAGGTCACTGGTCCCTTCCTCCGTGTAAGGACATAGCAAAACAATGTCCATCTATGAGGAAATAAGCCCTCGAAAAGACACTGAATCTGCTAGCACCTTGATCTTGGACTTCCCAGCCTCCAGAACTATGAGAAACAAAATTCTGGGGCATATAGCTACCCAGTCTACGGTATTTTATTATAGTGGCCTGAATAGGCTAAGACACTCATGCTACAAGGTTATGAACCATGCCTTACCTAAGAGAAGAGCAGGTTTTCCTTAGGTTTTTGTGTTTGTATTTGTGATCTATACTCTAGATTTGCCCAATATTTATTTCCCCCTTCTTATTGTAATCAAGTTTTAGTTGGGTAATGGCTGCTTATCTAATTCCAATATTCCACTACTTTCCCTGTGCAGCTGGTTGTGGCTATGTAACAGTTTTTGGCTGAGAATTATTGCTGGCCCAAATCATGCCTCTGTGTGAATTAGAAAAAGGCACCCCTTCCTCTGAGCATGTGCAGTGCTGTGATGTGAAGAGCATGGCAACAGAGGGCAAGCTGGATTTTAGCCCCTGCCCTGCTCACCCTATGCCAGATGCCCCTGTGCAACAACTTGTACAACTATGGGCAGCAGCCCTATTCTGGCTGGGGGATGTGAGTGGGAGAATGTGTACAACTTCTTGACTGTGCTCTTAAAAGAAGTGTGGGTCCTCTCTTTCTCTCCTCTCTCAGGCTGAATTATGGACGCAGCGGTGAGCCATTGCTAAAGATAGAGTGTCAAGATGGAAGAACTCATATCCCTTGACACCATGTGACTCCATGAGATGCCAAGCAGCATTAGACTATCTACCTGATCGATATAAGAGAAAAATAAACTATTTTTTAAGCTACTGTATTTTTGGGTATTTTCTTGTTCTTTAAAAGTTTTAAATAAACTAATAATTAATAATTTAAAAATAAATTTTAGGCTGGGTGTAGTGACTCACACCTGTAATCCAGGCACTTTGGGAGGCCAAGGTGGGCAGATCATGAGGTCAGGAGATCAAGACCATCCTGGCCAACATGGTGAAACCCCGTCTCTACTAAAAATACAAAAATTAGCTGGGCGTGTTGGCGCATGCCTGTAATCCCAGCTACTCAGGAGGCTGAGGTGGGAGAATCGCCTGAACCCGGGAGGCGGAGATTGCTGTGAGCCAAGATTGCGCCACTGCATTCCAGTCTAGTGACAGAGCGAGACTACGTCTCAGAAAAAAAGAAAAAAAAAAGGAAATTTAATTTAAAAAGATTAAAAAATCAGTAAAATATTTCATATATGAACTAAAAATTTTATTTACCACAAAAAAAAAAAAAGCTTTGCCTCGCAATTTTCACTTCTTACTGTTTTAACTCTAAACAGGATAAAAACTCCAACTGGTAATATAGAATGACAGACTTCAAGTAACTTAAATTCTGCTTCTTTGTCTTTACCACTGCTATCATTTTTATTGAATCTCAAATCTACTATTTAAACATAGAACTATGTAGTACCACAGGAACTGGAGGTTTGAATTATGTCTGAAGTGCTCTGGAATGATTCTGAAACTTTGAAAACTTATTCTCTAAATAAATGAGAGTAGGTGCGATTCTACTTGTGTCAGGGACAACTGTGTAACTGTGAGTTCTTTATATTTTTATTTTTTAAAATGTATTTGTTTATTTATTTATTATTTTTCTTAGAGATGGGGGGGTCTCACTATGTTGCCCAGGCTGGATTCTCCTGGACTCAAGTGATCCTCCTGCCTCAGCCTCCGGAGTAGCTAGGACTACACGCATGCACCACTGCACCTGGCACTGGGAGATCTTTGAGTCAAATTCCATGTAGAATATAATATTTATTAAAGAGTAAGTAATACAGGTATTCAATTTGAAGCTTAAATAAATATTATTCACACTCAAAAGTAACCATAGCAATTGTTTAAAATGCTTGGAGCAATAGTGTAGATAGATAGATAGATAGATATATAGATAGATAGATAGATAGATAGATGATAGATAAATATAGATGACAGAGGTACTAGATAGAGGAGGAGTATTTTATCACTGACATTATTTAGCATGCTGATGATTGCGATAAGACAGTGCAGACTGACTGTTAGCCACTTTTATTATTGTTTTTAAATTTTCAGCTGACAATGTACCCTCTTATTTCCTGTATCTGGGGCTGACAACCCTCCATTGACTCTCCCTTGGTAGCCCCATTGACTCCATGATCTGTTTGCTGTTTATTCCCTAGGTTGAGAATTACTGGTCTAACTTGGGAGACTACAAAGACTTGGGGTTGACACGGTTAAACATATTGAGTGACAGGTACCAGCCAGATACAGGTGGCACTGTCTAGTAGACCTTTAAAAATGTGGATCTGGGCCAGACGCTGTGGCTCATGCCTGTAATCGCAGCACATTGGGAGGCTGAGGCAGGTGGATCACAAGGTCAAGAGATCGAGACCATCCTGGCCAACACAGTGAAACCCTGTCTCTACTAAAAATACAAAAATTAGCTGGGCATGGTGGTGCGCACCTGTAGTCCCAGCTACTTGGGAGGCTGAGGCACTAGAATCGCTTGAACCCAGGAGGCAGAGGTTGCAGTGAGCCGAGATCGTGCCACTGTACTCCAGCCTGGCGACACAGCAAGACTCTGTCTTAAAAAAAAAAAAAAAAGGTGTATCTGGGGCTCAGATATCGAGGTAAAGATACTGGAAAAAATCTATGCACTATATAGCAGAGAAATAGAAATAAGGAGTATGTCTATCCCATGTATTTTTGGGATCAGACATATTTCTATTTGTTTCAGAGGTGCCTTTAAACAGAAGACGATTCTCCTAACAAAACTTTTGCCAGTTTTCAATTTGACTAAAAAATAATGAGTAACTGCTATGTACCACACATCATGCTAACTGCTAGAAATACATACATGGGTGAGGTAGACAGTCTCTGTTATAATTGTGAACTTGGATTCCAGCTTCCTCATCTCATCATATTCTTCAATCAGGATTTATATTGGACCATTTTTTGAAAGCTCAATAAGGAAAATGCTTAATTAATAACATGCCAGATTTTTTCAGGGAGCTAACAGGCTGGACTTCTCTTTGGTAGAGGGAAGCACATTTTTTCTGCCCTCATTCTAGGTTCACCAAGAATGTCCCTGGAAGGACTGGGAAAAAATTGGAGTCAAATTTCATTTTCAATATATTCAAGAATGTTCAAGATAGAATTGAAATGAGAAAATAAGTTTTAAAAGGGCATCTTACTGCATACATCTGAGCAATGGAGGAGGGCTAATTGCAATCTCTGTAAGCCTGAGTGTACGCAGGGCTGAGTGTACTTATGTCTGATCAATGTTTTCTGGTGTTTGAGAGATTCAGATTTTAGAAAATCAATAACTGATGTAGATTCTTGGGCATCCTTCTTTCCTTCATGAGTCACCTAAGCCCAGGGGCTTGGAATGATGATCATCAATCATTGTACACAAGTGACTGCTCTGAGGTCTGCATTTGCAGTGAACTTTATAGAATACTAGGCTGGTAAGTAAAATACCATCTTTCATATTTATTAAGGTGCCACTGCTGTCTGAGCTGTTTTTTCCGGTCTTGATGTTATATTTGCACTAATCTTTCTTTGGAACAATGGTATGAATTCGAGTTGCCAGAGTGAGGTTGGTGGTGCAGAATAAATAGCTGTGAGTTTGGCAACACAAAATAGTTTATGGGGATATTGTCCGGTAGCTACTTTGCTTAAAGTAAACACACCCACTCTTCCTCACATCATTTCTCTAATTTTCACAGTCTGTGGAGCCATTCTCTCCTTCTTGAGCTTGCCTGTTTTTTGGTGATTACCAGAAAGCTCTGGTTCCTGCCTTCTTCCTTTCCTCTCAGAAATACCATTTAATCTTTAATAAAAGATCCAAAAACAAGCAATGGACTATGGCTGAGAAACTGATTAGGGAATGTGTATGGGGGATGAGGTGGGAAGAGGTAAAGGAGAGCATGTGTTCAGGTATTAGTCATATCCACGGGACCTAGCACAGTGCCTGGAATAAAGTAAGTTTAAAAAAATCAACTTTATTGAGGTGTATTTTATACTGTATTCTTTCACCCATTTTATTCTGAAGCAATTATAGATTGATAGGAAATTTCTAGAATAGTACAGAGAGGTCCATGTTCCCTTCTCTCAGTTTCCCCCAGCGGTTATATCTTACATAACTATAGTACAATATCAAAACCAGGAAATTAACATTGATAGAATGAGTGTGTATGGTTCTATGCCATTTTATCACGTGTATAGATGCGAGTAACCACCACCACAATCAAGATACAGAACTCTCTATCACCATAAACATCTCCCTGAGCTACTTCTTTATAGTGGTACCTGTCTCTCCAATCCCCGTCCTCCCTAACCCCTGGCAACCACTCATCAGCTTTCTCACTGCAAGTTTGTTACATCAAGAATAGTGTACAGTATACAGCAAACGTAATCTTACAGCATGAGACTTTTTCTTTTTGGATCTTTTGAGACTGGCTTTTTCCACTTAGCACAATGCCCTTGAGTTCCATGTGTTTCCTTACTGCATTCCTTTTTTATTGCTGAGTAGTATTCCATGGAACAGATGTAGCAGTTTACTTAACCATTTACCTATTAAGGAACATTTTGATGTGTTTCCAGTTTTTCGATATTACAAATAAAGTTACTGGCCGGGCGCAGTGGCTCACGCCTGTAGTCCCAGCACTTTGGGAGGCCGAGGCTGGCGGATTACGTGGTCAGGAGGTCGAGACCATCCTGGTTAACACGGTGAAACCCCGTCTCTACTAAAAATACAAAAAGTTAGCCGGGCATGGTGGCAGGTGCCTGTAGTCCCAGCTACTTGGGAGGCTGAGGAAGGAGAATGGCATGAGCCCAGGAGGCGGAGCTTACAGTGAGCCGAGATCGTGCCACTGCACTCCAGCCCGGGCAACAGAGCGAGACTCCATCTCAAACAATACAAAACAAACAAAAAACCAAATAAAGCTACTGTGAACATTTGTACGCAGGCTTTTGTATAGATGTAAATTTTCACTTCTCTGAGATAAATGCCCAGGAGTGTGATTGCTAGGTCGTAAGGTAGTTGTACATTTAGTTTTATAAGAAACTGTCCAACTATGGTCATTCATTTTACATTCCTACCAACAATAATCTAGTTGTTCCACATCCTGGCCAGCAATCAGTACTGACACTATCTTTTATTTGCTGTTTTAATAAGTATGTAATTATATTTCATAGTTAGTCTGAATTTGCATTTCTCTAATGGCTAGTGATGTCGAACATCTTTTTTTTCATTAGTTTTTAGTCTTTTTTTCTGAAAGACTTCTTCCTGAACCATGACAACCACCTGAGACCACATGTTAGTTCTCATTCTTTGTCCTAAAGAATATCCTTCTTCCCTTTACTCTCCATGGGAAAGTGATTGCTTTGTGTAAAAGTCTCTGTTCCCAGTGCTGAAGCATTGCCTGGGGTGAACACTAATCAGTCTGTTATAACAAACTGTTTTCTGAATAGAAGCCCTGTGTTGTAGACACTGCCTTCAGGTGACAAAAATATTACAGTGAAGATTTTCATTCATGTTCTGAATACATTACCTCTAGTTCTTTTTGGCTCTGTCACTGGATATTATAGTTTATTTTATATCTTAGGGCACAGGTTGGCCTCTGTGAAAATCTCTAACATAATACTTAGCAGCTAGGGTCTGGAATCAGACCAATATAGATTTTAATTCCTGTTTTTGCCATTTCTGAACTTTGTTATTGGACAAGTTGTTTAAACTCTCTAAGCTTTTGTTTTGTCATATATGAAATGAGGATAATAATGGCAATTTCTCTGTAGGGTGGTTGTGAAGATTACCTGTGTGTTTCAGTTATCTATTGCTGTGTTACATATTATTCCAAAGCTTAGTGGCTTCAAACAACGATTTATTATTTTTCATGATTCTGTGTGTTGACTGGGCACAGTCAGGTGTTTGTTTTTTTGTTTTTTTGTTTTTTTCCCATGTAGAATAGCTGAGGTGGCATATACAGCCTAAATTAGTGTTTATCCCTGGCAATGCTCGAGTGTGTTCAGTGGGGACTCAGCAGGGGCTGAAACATCCAGGTTGGCTGCTCATCCTCCAGGACCACTCGCCACATGGCTTTCACAGTTCTGTAGTCTAGCATATACACTGTACAGTGTGGTAGCTGGCTTTTATGAGAGATAAAGTAGAAGTTACCAGCTCTCTTAGGCCTGAGCACAGAAGTCCCAGAACATCACTTTGATTGCATTCTATTGGTCAAAGCAAGTTCCAGGGCCATTCCAGGCTCATGGAGAGGAGATAAGACTCCACCTATTGATGAAATGGTTGAAAAATATTTGAAGTATTTTGAATCCACTACACTGAGTAATCCTCATGATACTGAGAGACCCAAATTGCAAGTACTCCTGTACTATTAATTATAAACTCTGGGCCAGGAGTGGCTGTGTACTTCGTGCAAAACGAAGATGTGAGGTTTTTGGTTCAAAAATTATAATGAATTTGAAAATGGAACAGCAAAACATTAAACCAAATATGTGACTCATCTAAGTGCAAAGCCCTGTGTGACTGTGTAAGCCCCATGCCCGTGAAACCGGCCCTGCTCAGGACCCACATCTTTTGAGTTACGTCTCCTATCCCCTTAGTAGCCAGGGCATCTCGAGGGTCCAAAGTATCATAATGAAGTTAGAGAGGGGTCTGACTTATAGTATCTCTGCAAATTTTATTGACTTCATGATGCTGACCAGTATCAAGGTAACAGGCAATGCAATATGCGAAGCTTAGCTCACAGAAGTACAATTTTTTTTTTTTTTTTTTTTTTTTGAGATGGAGTCTCAGTCTGTCGCCCAGGCTGGAGTGCAGGGGCCAGATCTCGGCTCTCTACAAGCTCCTCCTCCCGGGTTCACGCCATTCTCCTGCTTCAGCCTCCTGAGTAGCTGGGACTACAGGCGCGCCCCACCACGCCTGGCTAATTTTTTGTATTTTTAGTAGAGATGGAATTTCACCGTGTTAGCCAGGATGGTCTCGATCTCCTGACCTCGTGATCTGCCTGCCTTGGCCTCCCAAAGTGCTGGGATTACAGGTGTGAGGCACCGCACCCGGCCGTAGAAGTATATTTTGATGTTTCATATATATGAAAAAAAAATCCCTTCTTTTGCATGGCAAAGTAATCTCTAATTTCTTCCTGCTCCCCTTCAATCACTGTAACGACCCCAAGGCATAATAAGCCACACATTATATGGAAATTAGGAGTGGGAGGGTGGGAGAACGACACTGTAGAAGAGAAGGATTCCTAGAGTGAGACAGCATGTTAAAAAGTAAACTCAGTCTGGGCCGGGCGCGGTGCCTCACGCCTGTAATCCCAGCACTTTGGGAGGCCGAGGCGGGCGGATCACAAGGTCAGGAGATGGAGACTGTCCTGGCTAACATGGTGAAACCCCGTCTCTACTAAAAAATACAAAAAACTAGCCGGGCGAGGTGGCGGGCGCCTGTAGTCCCAGCTACTCGGGAGGCTGAGGCAGGAGAATGGCATAAACCCGGGAGGCAGAGCTTGCAGTGAGCCGAGATCCGGCCACTGCACTCCAGCCTGGGTGACAGACTGAGACTCCGTCTCAAAAAAAAAAAAAAAAAAAAAAAAAGAAACTCACTCTTTGGGAAGTTTCTTGAATTAAGGACTTCCTACTATATTGGCACCCAGATGTTGCTTTGATCTGCTAACATCCTTCCCATTACTCAGTATCAGTGAATTAAAAGAAATGATGAAATCAACTAAATCTTTCATATTAAGAAAGGAACAGGTAAAGGATCATAGCTTTAACTACAAAAGAGTTGTAGCATACTCAGAGTAAGGTTCTAAAGTTGCTAGATAGAGTGACAATCAAGTACATTTAAGCTTAGCCTTGAATAGGAAGATTCCGTGTTGGAGGCAAACAAACCATCTCTCAATAAGTCCAACAGCCAGCTTTTCCTACAGCTTGAACGTATCACTGCTTCTTTACTGAGTATTGAGAATAGTAGCTACCTTGTGTTTGGGAGCATAATGAAAAAACCCTGTACAAATGGAATTACATTGAGCATGGCATGATGCTTTAATATGAGAGGTACAAGGAAATGAACACCAAATGAGAAAATAGCAGCTGTCAGTATCTCATTTCATAGAAACTCTTAGCATACACCTGCATTTCTGAATTTTTTTCTTTCTCTTTCCTCATTTTCTTAAATTCTGGTTGGATATCCTATAGGTATCCCAAACCTAATATCAAAACAGAAGTTTTAATTTTCTTTCCCATACATACCCATCTAACATCTTTCCCTTCTCAGTAAATGGCGTCATTAATCACTCAGTTGCTAATGCCAGAAATACACAAGATATGGATGACTTATGTCTTAGTCCATTTTCTGCTGCTATAATAGACTATCACATACTGGGTAATTTATATAAAAATAAATTTCTCTCTCACAGTTGGGAAGGCTGGAAAGTCCAAGAGCTGGTGCTGGCATCTGGCGAGAGCCTTTGAATACCTGGCTGAAGGTGGAAGGGCAAGTGAGCGCCTGAGACAGACAGCAGAGGGGGCCAAAGTTCATCTTGTTACTGGAAGCTCACTTCTGTGATAACCAACCCACTCTTTTTGAGATGAAGTTTCACTCTTGTTGCCCAGGCTGGAGTGCAATGGCACGATCTCAGCTCACTGCAACCTCTGCCTCCTGGGTTCAAGGGATTCTCTTGCCTCAGCCTCACCAGTAGCTGGGATTACAGGCGCCTGCCACCATGCCTGGCTAATTTTTTATTTTTATTTATTTATTTTTATTTTTAGTCGAGACAGGGTTTCACCACGTTGGCCAGGCTGGTCTCGAACTCCTGACGGCAGGTGATCCACCCGCCTCAGCCTTCCAAAGTACTGGGGTTACAGGCGTGAGCCACCGTGCCCGGCCTAAAGGTCTTACTTCTTAACGCTGTGGTATTGGTAATTAAATTTTAACATGAGCTTTGAAGGGGACGTTCAAACCACTGCAACTCCTCTCTCTCTCACACATTCCACATCTAATCCATCAACAACTGCTGTTGGCTCTTCCTTCAAAATATATTCCCAAACTGAGCACTTTTCACCATCCCTCTCACTATGTGATAATCGAAGCCACAATTTTATCTTACTCAGGCTAGTGCTTCCTAGCTGGTTTCACTGACTCCATTCTTGCCTTCCAGAGCCAGTCACATACCAGCTAATAATCTTTTGTGTGGTTGATTTCTATGGTTTTTGAAAAACTCAAATAAGATTTTATTTATATATTTCATGGTGCAAAATAAAAATGTTGGGCTGATATATTCAAATACAGTGTTTTAACTTCTTTTATTAATTAAAAGATTCATGGGCCAAGAATTGCTAGTATCATGTCAAAGAGCACATTATATTAGTACTTCAAAAGTTTTATTTCCATTTATTCGTCTGTCAGATTCTAAAACTTTCATCACAGTGCTTAATGAGAAAGGCCAAAGGGAACACAACTGGTCCCTGAGAGTAGTATCACTTTCAGCCCATTAGGCTTGCTATGCAGAGGCCCTTAGATGTAGTATATCAACTGATGAGTTACTTGGGGACAAAGAGACAGGAGAATGGTCCAAGAGTGCACTCTTGCTCTGCAAGGATCAGCTTTCCACAAAATAATCTAAAAAATCACTTTACTTTTCTATTCAATCCTCTTCAAAGCTGTCTTTTCTCACATAAAATATGATAAAAAATCCTCAACATGGCCTGCAAAGCTCTTTATGATGGAGTCCCTGCACCTCTCTGACCTCACGTCCTTTCACTTTCTAGATTGTTTACTCTGCTCTAGCCCCCTGACTTTCATACTGTTCCATGAACACATCAAGCCCATTCCTTCCTCAGGTGCTTTGCATTCACTGTTCTCTTTGCCTAGAAGGTTTTCCCCTGGATATCTACATAGTCTGCTTCTTATCTCCATCTGGGCCTCTGATTAAATGTCACCTTCTCCTGTAGGTATTTCTTCACTCCCTATATAAAATAGCCTTTTCTTTTTTTCAGTTCTTTTTTTTCCTTTTTTTTCTTTCAGAAATATTTTAATAAAAAGTGGCTGTGTCCAAGAAACACCCACGACATGCACATCAATTAAAAAGAACCATAACAAAATAGAAAATTTACCATATAGCTATGATTAAAAAAAAATTGCAGATACTTGAGCACATCAGCAAAATCTAATATTAAGGTCATATTCCTTCTAATGGGCTATGGTTAGGAATCTAATTGATATCAAAATAAAATGTAATGCAAATGCTGAACTTAAAATAGTCCATTCTACCTACTGTCCTCTATCTCCTTATCCAGCTTTATTTTCTTAGTTTCTCAGAGTACTTATGACTTGACAATATGTATGAATATATTTATACCTGAGTATGTGTTTATATGTTTATGTGTCTATGTACCTTTTTATTTTTGATCTGTCTCCACTATTGGAATGAGAGCTCAATGAGGACAGGAAACTATGTTTTCTTACTCAGAGTTGTTTTTGTTTTTGTTTTTGAGACGGAGTCTCGCTCTGTCACCCAGGCTGGAGTGCAGTGGCACGATCTCTGCTCACTGCAAGCTCTGCCCCCAGGTTCCCGCCATTCTCCTATCTCAGCCTCCCGAGTAGCTGGGACCACAGGCGCCCGCCACCATGCCCGGCTAGTTTTTTTGTATTTTTAGTAGAGATGGGGTTTCACTGTGTTAGCCAAGATGGTATCCATCTCCTGACCTTGTGATCCTCCCTCCTCGGCCTCCCAAAGTGCTGGTATTACTGGTGTGAGCCACCGCACCTGGCCACTCAGATTTTTAAAAAACATTTTTTAATTTTAAATTTTTGTGGGTACTTAGTAGGTGTATATATTTAGGGGGCACATGATATGTTTTGATACAGGCATGAAATGCATAATAATCACATAATGAAGGATGGGGTATCTATCCCCTCAAGCATTTATTTTTTGTGTTACAATCTGATTACACTCTTTTAGTTATTTTAAAATGTACGATTAAATTATTATTGACTATAGTCACCCTGTGGTGCTATCAAATACTGGGCATTATTCATTCATTCTAGCTATTTTTTTGTACCCATTAATCATCTACCCCTCAATCCTCACTACCCTCCCTAGCCTCTGGTAACTATCCTTCTACTCTGTATTTCCATGGGTTCAGTTGTGTTGATTTTTAGATCCTACAAATAAATGAGGACATGCAATGTTTGTCATTCTGTGCCTGACTTATTTCACTGAGCATAAGGAACTCTAGTCCCATCCATGTTGTTGTCAATGACAGAAACAGATTGTTTTTTATGGTTGAATGGTACTCCATTGTATATATGTGCCACATTTTCTTTATCCATTCATCTGTTGATGGACGCTTAAGTTGCTTCCAAATTTTAGCTATGGTGAACAGAGCTGCAATGAACATGGGAATGCAGATATCTCTTTGATACACTGATTTCCTTTCTTTTGGGTATATATATCCAGCAATGGGACTGCTGAATCGTATGATAATTCCATTTTTAGTTTGTTGAGGAACCTCCAAACTGTTCCCCATAGTGGCTGTATTAATTTACATTCCCAGCAACAGTGTACAAGGGTTCCCTTTTCTCCACATCCTCAACAGCATTTGTTATTGCCTGTCTTTTGGACCTAAGCCATTTTAACTGGAGTAAGAGGATATCTCATTGTAGTTTTGATTTGCATTTCTCTGATGATCAGTGATGTTGAGCACCTTTTCATATGCCTGTTTGCAATTTGTATATCTTCTTTTAAGAAATGACTATTCAAATTGTTTGCCTTTTTTGGATCAGATTAGATTTTTTTCTTACAGAATTGTTGGAGCTCCTTATATATTCTGGTTATTAATCCCTTGTCAGATGAGTAGTTTGCAAATATTTTCTCCCATTCTGTGCGTTATCTCTTGCAGAAGCTTTTGAACTTGATGTGATCCCATATATCCATTTTTGCTTTGGTTGCCTGTGCCTGTAGGGTATTGCTCAAGAAAATTTTGCCCATACCAATGTCCTGGAGATTTTCTCCAATGTTTTCTTATAGTAGTTTCATAGGTTGAAGTCTTAGATTTAAGTCTTTAATCCACTTTGATTTGGTGTTTGTATCTGCAGAGAGAGGTCTGGTTTTATTTCTTTGCATATGGATACCCAGTTTTCCCAGCACCATTTATTGAAGAGACTATCTTCTCCCCAGTGTATGTAGTTGGCACCTTTGTAGAAAATGTATTCACCGTAGGTGTGTGGATTTGTTTCTGGGGTTTCTATTCTGTTCCATTGGTCTGTTTCTGTGCCAGTACCATGCTGTTTTGGTTACTATAGCCCTGGAATGTAATTTTTGTTTTTTGAGACAGTATCTTGCTCTGTTGCCCAGGCTGGAGTGCAGTGTGACCTGATCTTGGCTTACTGCAACCTCCACCTCCCAGGCTCAAGCGATCCTCCCACCTCAGCTACCCAAGTACCTGGGACCACAGGTGTGCATCACTACATCCAGCTACCCTGTAATATTATTTGAAGCCAGGTAATTTGATTCCTCTGGTTTTGTTGTTTTCACTTAGGATAGCTTTGGCAATTCAGGGACTTTTGTGGTTTCATATAAATTTTAGGACTTTTTTCTATTTCTGTGAAGAATGACATTGGTATTTTGATAGGAACTGCACTGAATCTGTAGATTGCTTTGGCTAGTATGGACATTTTATTTATTTATTTTTTGAGACAGAGTCTTGCTCTCTCACCCAGGCTGGAGTACAATGGTATGATCTCTGCTCACTGCAATCTCTGCCTCTCTGCCTTGCGGGTTCAAGCGATCCTCCCATCTCATCCTCCCAAGTAGCTGGGACTACAGGTGCACGCCACCGTGCCCAGCTAATTTTTGTATTTTTGGTAGAGATGGGCTTTTGCCATGTTGTCACAGGCTGGTCTTGAACCGCTGGACTCAAGGGATCTTCCTGCCTGAGCCTCCCAAAGTGCTGAGATTACAGGTGTGAGCCACCACATTTTAACAATTTTAACCACTAGCATTTCAACAATATTGATTCTTCCAGTCCACAAATGTGAGATCTTTCAATTTTTTGGTGTCCTGTTCAATTTATTTCATTAGTGTTTTATAGTTTTCATTATAGAGATCCGTCACATCTTCAGTTAATTCCTAGGCATTTAATTTTATCTGTGGCTATTGTAAATGGGACTACTTTTTTGATGTCTTTTTCAGTTTGTTCACTGTTGGCATATAAAAATGCACTGATTTTTGTATGTTTACATACACAAATGCACAATTGGCACATAAAAATGCACTAATTTTGGATTTTTGTATCCTGCAACTTTACTGAATTTTTTTTTTTTTATCAGTTCTAGAAGTCTTTGGTGGAGTCTTTGGGATTTTCCAAATATAAGATTATCTCACCTGGAAACAAGTATAATTTGACTTCTTTCTTTCCCTTTATATATTTCTCTTGTCTGACTGCTCTGGCTAGGACTTCCAGTGCTATTTTCCATAACAGTGAGCAGATATTATGTTCCAGATTTTAGAGGAAAGGCTTTCAGTTTTTTTCCCCATTCAGTATGATGCTAGCTGTGGATATATCATATATGGCATTTATTATGTTGAGGTATGTTCCTTCTCTTCCCACGTTTTTGAGGGTTTTTATCATGAAGGGGTGTTGAATTTTATCAAATGCTTTTTCAGCATTAATTGAAGTGATCATATGATTTTTGTCTTTCACTCAGTTGATATGATGTATAACATTGATTTGCGTATGTTGAACCATCCTTGTATCCCAGGGATAAACCCCACTTGGTCATGATGAATGATCTTTTTAATGTATTGTTGAATTAGGTTTGCTAATATATTGTTGAGGATTTTTGCATCAGGGATATTGGCCTGTAATTTTCTTATTTTGATATGTCTTTGTTTGGTTTTGGTATCAGGGTAACACTGGTCTCGTAGAATGTGTCTGGAAGTATTCCCTTCTCCTGCATTTGCCAGGACAGTTTGAGTATACTTGGTATTGGTTCTTTAAGTGATTGATGGAATTCAGTGGTGAAGCCATTGGTCCCAGGCTTTTCTTTACTGGGAGGCTTTTTATTACAGCTTTGATCTCATTAATTGCTACTGGTCTGTTCAAGTTTTGGATTTCTTCCTGGTTCAGTCCTGGTAGGTTGTATGTGTCTAAGAGTTTATCCATTTCTTCTAGATTTTCCAATTTATTGGCATATAGCTGCTCGTGGCCACTAATTGTCATTTGAATTTCTGCGGTTTCAGTTGTAATGTCTCCTTTCTCATCTCTGATTTTATTTGGAGCTCCCCTCTTTTTTTCTTAGCTAGTCTTGCTAAAGGTTTGTCTTTTTCATTTAACTTTTCAAAAAACAAACTTTTTGCTTCATTGATCTATCTATCTATATATATATATATATTTTTTTTTTTTTTTTGAGACGGAGTCTCGCTCTGTCGCCCAGGCTGGAGTGCAGTGGCGCCATCTCGGCTCACTGCAAGCTCCGCCTCCTGGGTTCACGCCGTTCTCCTGCCTCAGCCTCCCGAGTAGCTGGGACTACAGGCGCCCACAACCGCGCCCGGCTAATTTTTTGTATTTTTAGTAGAGACGGGGTTTCACCGTGGTCTAGATCTCCTGACCTTGTGATCCGCCCGCCTCGGCCTCCCAAAGTGCTGGGATTACAGGCGTGAGCCACCGCGCCCGGCCTGATCTATATATTTTTTTATTTGTTTCATTTATTTCTGCTCTGATCTTTATTATTTCCTTTCTTCCACTAATTTTGGAATTGGCTTGCTCTTGCTTTTCTAGTTCTTTAAGATACATTGTTAGGTTGCTTATTTGAAGTTTTTTCTTTTTTTTGATGTAGGAACTTATAGCTATAAACTTTCCTCTTAGCACTGCTTTTGCTCTATTCCATAGGTTTTGCTATGTTGTGTTTCCTTTATCACTTGTTTCAATAAATTTTTCAGTTTCCTTCTTAAATTATTCATTGACCCACTGGTCACTCAGGAGCATATCATTTAATTTCCGTGTATTTATACAGTTTCAAAAATTCCTCTCTTATTGATTTCTGGTTTTATTCCATTGTGGTCAGAGAAGATGCTTGATATTTTAGTTTTATGAATGTTTTAAGACTTGATTTGTAACCTAACTTGTGGTCTGTCCTTGAGAATGACCCATGTGCTGAGGAAAAGAATGTGTATCCTAAAGCTCTTGAATAAAATGTAAATATCTATTAGATCCATTTGGTCTCTAGTACAGATTAAGCCTGATGTTTCTTTGTTGATTTTCTGTCTGGAAGATTTGTCCACTGCTGACAGTGGGGTGTTGAAGTCTTCAGCTATTATTGTATTGGGGCCTATCTCTCTCTTTAGCTTTAACAGTATTTGCTTTATTAAAGCTATATATATATATCCTCTTGCTGAATTTACCCCTTTATCATTTTACAATCTGATATAGAGGAGACTCAACTTAAGGTGTTGGCTATAGAGATGGAAAAGGGTGGCAGACCACTCTGGCTTCTTCCTGCTGACAGGGGGCATAGTTGCAGAGGTTGGTCCCAGGGAAATAGGAGTGAAACCATTGCTTTGCAGCTATCTGCATGTACTTATGTATGTGTTAATGTGTTAATATTCTCACCCACAGTTCCTTAGAACCAAGGAAGCTGATGGTGCAATTGTCAGCCTGGGTTATGAGGCCTGAGAGCCTGGGGGCTGCTGGAGTCCAAAAGTCAGGGAGCTGTAACCACCTGAAGTGGTTCTTCCTGCCCAAAGCATAAAGAAAAACCACACACTTAAGTGGTTAGTGCAGCACTTAAATGAACAGTAGACTATAGGTCATTAGAAAAGACAGATTGGGATAAACAAGGAAGAGCAAATATAGATATACTGTCTCATATCTTTTCAGTCAGTGTCCTAGTCCTGAAACTAGATCAGTTCATTTAACAGCTGTTTCCCCTATCAGGAGTTGGCATTGCAGATGGGCTAGGCCTCTGTATATCATGAGGGCAAACAGATTTTTAATGAAAGGCATTTCCATAGAGACAGAAGAAAAACAAAGGTTAACATTGGCACAATTTATCCAGACATTAGACTCAAAGAATCTTTGGTTATAGAGGAGGAAGTTGGTAGCAATCTGACATATTCTTCTCTTGCCTGTATTACAAGGAATAAGCTTTAGCTTTGCAGGGCCCCAGGAAAGTGGTAGTAGCAATTTTATTGAGTCCAAGTCAGAAATACGAAAGAAAAAATTGGAAGCATTAGTTTGGGGACCTGTAGCCTGGAGAAATTCCAGGATTTAGTCCACATTGCAGAAAATAATAAAAAATTAAAAACAGTGGACAAGACTAGAATCTAACAGTGGGTGTACTATAGATTTTTTCTGAAACATGTTTTTCTCTTTCCAGATCCCATTTTTACTAAAGACAAATCATAGTAGGACAAATTTATTTGCAAAATAAATGTTAGTCTTATTATACTTGGCCTGAGTGTTTACATAAAGTTAGCATGAATAATTATTTTCTGACTGGGTGCGGTGGCTCACACTTTTAATCCCAGCACTTTGGGGGACCAAGGCAGGTGGATCACTTGAGGTCAGGAGTTTGAGACCAGCCTGGCCAACATGGCAAAACCCTGTCTCTATTAAAAATACAAAAATTAGTTGGGTGTGACAGTGGGTGCCTGTAATTCCAGCTAGTCGGGAGACTGAGGTCAGAGAACTGCTTGAACCCAGGAGGCTGAGGTTACAGTGAGCCAAGATCACACCACTGCACTCCCACCTGGGTGATGGAGCAAGACTCCATCTCCAAAAAAAAAAAAGAATAATTATTTTTCCATATAGGCCCTTTTAAAAATTGGCTTTGCTCAAATTTTATTCCAAAAGGTATCTCAGGTTGGACTTCTTAAAAAGTCTTCAGCCCAACCAATATCTGGGTGCAAATACTGTATTAAGTGGGTGAATTCCTAACCTTGAGATCCCAGGATAACTTGGGACTTCTTGGGCCTGTCAGAAAGTGACATTCGTTACTTACCACAGGTCAGGAATCCTGTACAGGTGGTGTGTTGGCTCTATAAGTCAACTTTGATTCCTTAAAGCAGTCTGTTTATATTTGAAAATATGCCATTCTGGGCCAGGAACAGTGGCTCACTTTGGGAGCACTTTGGGAGGCCGAGGCAGGTGGATCACCTGAGGCTGGGAGTTCAAGACCAGACCAACATGGAGAAACCCCATCTCTAGTAAAAATACAAAGTTAGCTGGGCATGGAGGCACATGCCTGTAATCCCAGCTACTCGGGAGGCTGAGGGAGAAGAATCATTGAATCTGGGAGACAGAGGTTACGATGAGCTGAGATTGTGCCATTGCACTCCAGCCTGGGCAACAAGAGTGAAACTCTGTCTCAAAAAAAAAAGAAAGTATGCCATTTCAGTCAAAGCCCTTGGTAAAATAACCAGCAATTCCAATCATGTTCTGTTACAAAAGAAAACAGATTCTTGTTGCACTTATGCAAAAAAATCTATATAGCCATAAGTTCAGAATACTCACAAAGAGTTTCTAAATTATGGAGAAATCAGGTGGAGAGAAGGCAACATGCTCTAAATTTTGTTCACAGGAGTATACTCAATTGCTAAAAGTTGTAAATAGCTCAAAAGAAAAAAAAGGTTTTCTTGATTTTGAAAAACAAAAGCAATGCTTCAAACAAAGAGCCATAAAAAGATTATTTCAGTCTTCCATTAGTTCAGTCTATGTGATTAACTCCTGTTCTGCTCAATGTTCATGAACACATTAGCTCTCTATGGGAGTCTTGGAAGTTTTTCCTCTATTTTAATGTCACAGTCTCCAAAGTTATCAGAAATCTGCACTCAAGAGCATCTATCAGGTTCCTATAGCTGATTATAAAACCACTTTGAAAATAAAGTAAAACCATTGTGGAGGACAGAAGTTTCAGAATAACCATGGTAAAGATCTAGTCATCTGTGTGGCACACAATAATTTAACATAACAATCAATTATTACTGTTAACATATACTGAAACATATCAGAATCACAGGAATTTTATATAATTCTGGAACACAACAATAATGCATTCATACAAATATAGTATAAAGAAAGGCAAACACCATTTCATACTTAACAATGCTTCTGGTATGATTTTAATATACCAAATAAGCAAAATACGTCTCTTTTGGACTTTAGAGTATTTAATATCTGAAAGGTTAATAAGATTAAAAAAAGACAATTTAGATTTTGACTTTAAAAAGTTTGTCAAATATTGGCTTGGTGTGGTGGCTCATGCTTCAAATCTCAGCACTTTGGGAGGCCAAGGCAGGCAGACCACCAGAGGTCAGGAGTTTGAGACAAACCTGGCCAACATGGTGAAACCCTGTCTGTACTAAAAATACAGAAAAAAAAAAAAAAAAAAAAATTAGCTAGGTGTGGTGGTGGACACCCGGAGTCCCAGCTACTCAGGAGGCTGAGGCAGGGAAATCACTTGAACCCAGAGGTGGAGGTTTCAGTGAGCTGAGATCACACCACTGCACTCCAGCCTGGGTGACAAAGCAAGACACGGTCTCAAAAAAACAGAACCCAAAAACAAACAAAAAAAGAAGTTTGTAAAATATCAAAGTTATTAAAAGCTTGATATTACAAAATAAGATCCCAGGTCATTATAAGTTATTTATTTAGCCAAAATGATACTCACTGATAGGGAGGAGACTCAACTTTTCAAACAGGATTCCATAAAGACAGCATGAGGCCAACTGAATCTGTTTCTCTCCTCTGCTTTTGTCATTTATTCAAAAGGCAAACAAAAATCTTTCATTATCTTTTAATATTACACTAAAATCTTATTTAAAAGAGAAAGTGAAATTTAACCTTTTCATTAGTGTAAGTAAGCCCAATTCTTAATAAAAACTTATAAACAAGTCTATACAATCTTAATTAGTTTGACCATAAAGTAAAATTTTTGTAAGCCTCTTTAACTCTTTACAATTTTCTGTTAAACAGATCAAATGTCTAAGAAAATTCTGTTATTCAGACACATGGGTCCAAATTCCAGCCCTGCATTAGTGTGATTTTATTTTAATGTTCCACCTATGAAAAAACTAAATAATTCCCTTCAAATCTTAGCCAACTTGTTCATAACCACAGAACTTTCTTTAAAATATCAACCCTTTTCAACTTGCGTAAACCTTCAATTTTGTCCTATTACTCTTTTAGGTTAAGACAAGCCTTAAAACCCTCCAAACTGACAATATTACATTCCCTTTAACAAAAGCCATATTCCTATGCCTTCTTATAACTTCTGACCAAAACCACATTTACTTTCCTTCTATATCGTGCGTGCAAAACTGTTTCCAGTAGTCTCAAGTACATTTTACACTGTTAACTCTTAACAACTTTCATTTTTGGTGAAAAACCTAGTAAGCAAGCAATTTTAACCATGTATATGATTGCAGAGTCCAGGACAAGGACAGAGCTAAAGATAATGTCTGAGTCTTCCCAGCCTACCCAGGGGACCTTGCTAACTCCCTATGTCCCAAGCCTTACCTAGAATCTAATGGCTGTAAAACAGGTATATTAGTCCATTTTCATGCTGCTGATATAGACATATCTGAGATTGGGAAGAAAAATAAGTTTAATGGACTTACAGTTCCACATGGCTGGGGAGGCCTCACAATGCATGGTGGAAGGCAAGGGGGAGGAAGTCAGGTCTTACCTGGATGGCAGGAGGCAAAGAGAGATAGCTTGTGTAGCTGTCTCATTTTTCAAACCATCGGATCTCGTGAGACTTACTCACTATCACAAGAACAGCATAGGAAAGACCTGCCACCATGATTCAGTTGCCTCCCACTGAGTGCCTCCCACGACACTTGGGAATCATGGGAGTTACAATTCAAAAAGAGATTTGGGTGGGGACACAGCCAAATCATATCAACAGACAAGTCAAACAATTATTAAAAAATCACAGAAACAGTTTATGACCTTATAGCACCTAGCAAAGAGTATCTAACCTGCCTACTTTTGACCAAATGTCTAAACTTTGAAGACATTTTTTTATTTTACCAATAATTTTTAAACTGTCTTTATTTTTCAAAGAATATCTGAGTCATGTGACCTAAAGGCATTTAAGTTTCTATTTTTCTGACAGTGTTTGATTTAAGAGCTTATTTTCCTTTAAGCCAATTAATTAGACTGAGAAGTGTTTAGAGTGAGAGCAAGGGCTTTGAAACAGTATTTGTTCAAAAGCCTGTTAAAATCTAGATGGTAATTTGTGAGGCTTTTACCATATAAGCAAAAGGTATTTCCAGACAGAGGGTAGAGGAGACAGCTCCATGATCCCCAAGAATTTACTGTCAGAAAGGGCCTTAAGATAGCAAAAGATGACAAAAGCCCCATAGGGATGACCTTTTAAGACAAAACTCATACAAAGCCTTGACACATTTGGGATAAAGAGTTTGCTGACTCATTTTAGACTCCTGGTCCTCTCAGACTGGCTGCCTGACATAAACTCAAAAATTCTTGCACTTCAGATGGTGGATACCAAGAGAGTACCTTATATGGTCATAAAGCCACGCTCTCAAGGACGTAAAACCAGAAGGAACTCCCATCCGGTTTTTGCTCCAGGGACCCACAGTAAGGTTTGTAACTAACCAGTATGCTGGGCTGGCCTGAGCAAGTGGGCTTATGAGGTCCTAAGCCCACATTCTGCCCTGCAGTACCACTCTTTATGACAGAACAACATAGAAAGACAAATTCATAACCAGATTTGCTACAGCCTCAGACTAGTCTCACAAATCCTTTTTCTCATTAATAAAGTGATTTCTACTATTCACTCAACCAGTTTGCACACAGAGAAAGGCCAGAAGCCTGACTGTTGAGAATTTCTCACCCTTTTGCAGGCATGCTAGGTGATATGGTTTGGCTGTGTCTCCACCCAAAATCTCATGTTAAGTTGTGATTCTCAGTGTTGGAGGAGGGGCCGGGTGGAAGGTGATTGAATCCTAAGGGTGGACTTCACTCTTGCTGTTCTTGTGATAGAATTATCATGAGACCTGTCTCATTGAAAGTGTGTAGCATTTCCCCTTTCGCTCTCTCTCTTTCCCCTGCCAGCCATGTGAAGATGTGCCTTCTTCCCCTTTGCCTTCCATCATGATTATAAGTTTCCTGAGACTTCCTCAGAAGCAGAATCCTGTATGGCATGAAGAACCATGAGCCAATTAAACTTCTTTTCTTTATTAATTACCCAGTTTCAGGTCTTGTTTTCTCTCTTTCTCTCTCTTTCTCTCCCTTTCTTTCTTTTTTTCTCTTTCTGTCTCTCTCTCTTTCTTTCTTTCCTTCTTTCTTTCTCTCTTTCTCCTTCCTTCCTTCCTTCCTTGCTTCCTTTCTTTTCTTTTCTTTTTGAGATGGAGTCTCACTCGGTCACCTAGGCTGGAGTGCAGGGGTGCAATCTCAGCTCTCTACAACCTCTGCCTCCTGGGTTTAAGCGATTCTGATGCCTCAGCCTATCAAGTAGCTGAGATTACAGGCACACACCACCATGCCTGGCTAATTTTTGTATTTTCAGTAGACAGGGGTTTCACCATGTTGGCCAGGCTGGTTTCAAACTCCTGAACTCAAGTGATCTACCTGCCTTGGCTTCCCAAAATGCTAAGATTACAGGTGTGAGCCACTGCACCCAGCCAGGGATTTCTTTACAGCAGTGTGAGAATGGACGAATACACCAGGCTTCTGGGTTCCCTTTCCCTGAGCAGCCCTGGTGGCCCTGCTTGCTGCAACATAGTCACCAAGAAAAATCATCTTTATTCATGTCATGGGACCATAGCCAAGAGCCTCTCAATTTTGCAAGATGCCCCCCAGTGGGCTGCATATGGGAACCAAATTGGGGGAACTGAATTAACACTTTCCATCCCAGCTGATACAAAATACATGTAACAAAACAGACACTAGTCACTTCACTCTGCACCCAATACTAACCTAACAAGGCTGAAACTTGCCCCCATTGGTCCCTGTCATCTCTTACCCACTCAAGTTCGGGATAGATGACCTCTGACCAGGAGGTCACCCAGGAATTCAATGAGTGGTCTCTGGGCCAGATGGAAGAGCAGATAGGGTCACCCCAAGTTAGAACTGTTGAGTTTCTGCTAACATTCCTTCAGGGCTCACTGAATATGACCAGACAAATAAGGAAGATTCTTTGAGTTAGGCCTGCTGTGCTTCCATCAGCA
Source organism: Macaca fascicularis (assembly GCF_037993035.2). Lineage (NCBI taxonomy): Eukaryota > Metazoa > Chordata > Mammalia > Primates > Cercopithecidae > Macaca > Macaca fascicularis. Next base: position 10,697,535 of record NC_088381.1, read on the forward strand.
ATTCCTTGAGAGATGCCTTCCACATGCACAAACACACACAACAAAGACAAGATGGACAGAAGGCTTTCCAAATCGATTCCAGAGTAGAAGAGCATTCCTCCAAACAGTCCACTATTTTTTGTCCTATTGGGGAGCAATTTCCCCAATCTGACTATCCCCATGATGGGGCCAGTCCCTGTGACAGGGCTATAGTGCCTCTTAGAGAGGGCTATAGATCAGGAAAAGGGTGGCATTGGGGGGCTGTTGGCAGCACCTAGAATGCTCACCAGACAGGTTCCAGACTGTTTCTCCACTGAAATTAGATCCAGGCACTAAGAGTCGACGGTGCCTTATCAGCAGAGACAGGATCAGAGATGGCCTTCAGTTAAGTAAGTGGCTACGAGAACTCACCTCCAGGTTTGTTGAACTGGAGGGGACTGATGAACCACAGGCAGGGGATTACAGACAATCCCCCAAATTTATAACCACTTGAGGGGTTCTTCCTGCCAGCTGCATACAGAAAAACCATGGCACTGTAGTAGAGAAAGAGTTTAATAGACATGAGGCTGGCCACACCTCATGGGAGATGGAGTACATACTCAAATCTCATCCAAAGCTCATAGTTAGGGGTTTTTCAAAGGCAATTTGGGGGAAGGGGTGGGGGTGTCCAGGTAACAGGTGCTTGCTACTGATGGGTTGGGATGGAGATGAGATCATAGGGTGTTGAAACTGTGCTCTTGTGGGCTGTCCTTCTGGGTGGGGCCACAGGGGCAGTGTTGGCAGGTTCAGGTGCAGCCATGGGTGTCAGACATGCAAAAAACCTGAAAAGATATCTCAAAGGCCAATCTACAATAGTGGTATCTTCAGGAGGAACTGGGGAAGTTGCATATCTTATAACCTCTGGAGTAATGGCTGACAATCTTTTGTGTCTTAGCCTTAGCAGTACTCAGGCTCCTTTCCTCCCCGCAGCCTGATGGCCTCCCATTGGCTTTACAAAAGCAGTTAAGTTTCAAACAAGGCCTATTATCATTTAAACTATAGCCTAAATGTCTCTCAAAGTTAGCTCAGCCCAATAGCTCAGGAATAATTAAGGGAAAGGTAAGGTAGGGTGTGTGTGTGTGTGTGTGTGTGTGTGTGTGTGTGTGTGTGTGGTGGTGGGGTGGTTAGCTCAGACCTCTTTCACTGTCATACTTTTCTTGCTGATACAAGTTTTGCAAAGGCAGTTTTAGAACCTGGAGTTCTGATGTCCAAGGGCAGGAGAAGAAGAGTGTCTAGCCTCTGGGAGAGAGAGGGTGAGAATTTCCCCTTCCTTTGAGTTTTTGTCTCACTGGGCCCCCAGCCAATTGGTTCCTGAACACATTGAGGGCTCACTGGCATGCCAATCTCCTCTGGAAACATGTTCACAGACAAACCTGGGGTAGTTCAATCATTCTAATCAAAAGCAAAACCATCCGGGTTTTCTTTCAGCAGAGGAAGGACAAGCTCAGTGCCTACTGAAGCATTGAGAGTAAGTATTATTTAGGAATAATTTATTTTTACATTCAATTTCTTTTGTATTTAATAATTTACCAGCTATCTGAGTATCCCTTAATATAGTCGATTTGACACCCCGAGTCAACAATCACATATGTCTTCTTTGGAGCAACGTTTTTTTTCCAGATCCTTTGCTCATTTTTAAATTGGGTTATTAAAATTCTTTTTTAATTTTAAATTTTAATGTTTGTGGGTACATAGTAGGTATATATATTTATGGGGTACAAGAGATATTCTGATACAGGCATGCAATGTGTAATAATCACATCATGTAAAAATGGAGGATCAATCTCCTCACACATTTATCCTTTGTGTTACAAACAATCCAATTATAGCCTTTTAGTTTTTTTTAAAAATGTGCAACTAAATTATTATTGACTATAGTCACTCTGTTGTGTTATCAATACTAGTCCTTATTCATTTTTTTGTATTTTGATGTATCCATTAATCATCTCCACCTCTCCCATGGAGCTGGGGGTGTCAGGCCTCTAAGCCCAAGCTAAGCCATCATATCCCCTGTGACCTGCAGTATACATTCAGATCACCTGAAGCAACTGAAGATCCATAAAAGAAGTGAAAATAGCCTTAACTGATGACATTCCACCATTGTAATTTGTTTCTGCCCCACTCTAACTGATCAATGTACTTTGTAATCTCCCCCACCCTTAAGAAGGTTCTTTGTAATTCTCCCCACCCTTGAGAACGTACTTTGTGAGATCCACCCGCTGCCTGCAAAACATTGTTCCTAACTCCACTGCCCATCCCAAAATCTGTAAGAACTCATGATAATCCCATCACCCTTTGCTGACTCTCTTTTTGGACTCAGCCTGCCTGCACCCAGATGAAATAAACAGCCTTGTTCACACAAAGCCTGTTTGATGGTCTCTTCACATGGACACGTGAGACGGGGTGGAGTGACAAAAGCACCCTTGTGGTCACTGCCCTAGGACTGTGCTGGGTCAGACCTGAATCCTGCACAGCACTGGGTCTCACCCAAAGTGTGCTGTAACCACTCCCTGGATATAACCCATGCTCTTTCAATGCTCTGGGGCTCTACAATAGTAAGTGGCAAAGCCAGTCAGCCTGTGTTCTTCACTTCTGGGTGGTGAGTTTCCCCAAGTCCCAGGCATGTCCAGAAGTGCTGTCCAGGAGCCAGGGACTACAGTCAAAAACATTAGAAATCTACCTGTTGTTCTATTGTACTGCAGTTGAACTGGCAAACCACAAGATGCAGTCCTTCCCACTCTTTCCCTCCACTTTCCAGTGGCAGCGTTGCCTCACCTTGTGACCACCACCACTTCAGGCCCACGGGGAGTACTGCCAGGCTTCCATCAATGTTTCTTTAAGGCCCGAGGGCTCTTCTGTGTTTGTGGTGAATGCTGCCTGGCCTGGGACTCATATTTCAGTGCAGTGGGCTCCTTTCTGGCCCAGGGTAAGTCCAGAAATACCATCCAAGAGCCAATTCCTGGAATTGGGGACTCTAAGAGCCTGCTTGGTGCTCTACCTCATTTTGGCCAAGTTGGCACCTAAGGTGCAAGACAAAGTTCCCCTTGCCTTTCCTTTTCCTTTTCTCAGGTGGAAGGAGTGTTGCCCCATAGCCACCACAACAGTGAATGTGCTGAGTCTTACCTGAAGCCAGCAAGTCTCATAGTCTCATCTAAGGCCCTCAATGTAGTATCTGGGTATTGCTGCTGGTTTTTCAAGGCCCAAGGAAACTTCAGGTAGCAGGTGATAAATTCTGTCAGGACTGGGTTCTTCCCTTTAAGGCAGTGGGTTCCCTTTCAGTCCATAGTGTGTCTAGAAATGTCATCCCAGAGCTAGGGGCTGGAAAGGGGGCCTCATGACTGACTAGTGTCCTATTCTGCTGTGTCTGAGCTAGTATTTAAGATGCAAGAAAAAGTCCTTCCCAGTCTTCCCTCTTTTCTTCTCCAGTGGAGAGAAAGGGTCTCTTTTACAGCTATAAGCTGTGTATCCTGGGGTTAGGGGAGGGGTGATGCCGCCACTCCCTAGGCGCCTTGGCTAGTGTCTCAGTAGGTCATGTGTCTGCCTAGTCCATGGTCTCTGGGCTCCGTTCAACACTAGGACTTGCCTAGGAGTTGCAGTGTTTGTGGCCTAGACTACCTTTCAAGTTCATTCAAGGCCCCAGAGCACTGTAGCACATGGTGGTGAGACTTGAGGGAACTCAAGTTTGAACCACTAGGATTGACAGTTCTTCCCTGGCTGGGGCTGATTTATATGCTCCCTCCATGGGCAGGAATCAGGTGACTTCGGTCCGGTTTTGTTTTCTGTCATAACAGGGCAGCACTGAGTTCAATGCCTCACAATTGCTGCAATCTCCCTTTCCCCAGGGCACAGAAATTCTCTCTGCAGCACACTATCACTTCTGGGGGACGGAGTAAGGGTGGTGTTGGCGATTTAAGATGGTTTTTCCTATCTCTTTAGAGCCTCTTTCAGAGATACTAAGTTAAATAATCTCCTGGGAGGAAAATATTATTAATTTCATTGAAAATATTAGGTTTGAAGGGGGATTCTCATTCCTCAGGTACCCAGCAGAGCAATCAAGCAATCATGTTCCAAGAGACTGATGCTGTGCGGAGGCACTTGAGTTGGCAGCATGGAATCTTAAGGGGATAGAGACAAATAAACACAGTCTAGAGGTGAGAGGGCAAGAGGACACTCGTGCTATGAGGGAGTTTTAAATGAGGGGGAATAATATGAGCAGTGGCATGTGGGGTGAACGTTGGGGATAGGAAGAGATGTCTAAAGAGGATTGTAAGCAGGTGCACTGGGTGCTGTCTTATGGAGGCCTCATTGCTGCTTTCTCAAGAGATCTTTAGTAAAGGACTATCTATATTTTGAGTCTCTTTTTAGAGCCTCATGCACTTTTGCAAGGGGTGCTAATTTAATGCGGGGTTGGATTAAAGGTGGCCCAGCTTAGATGAGGACTTAGCAGTTCCTTCATATACTTATACTAACATACATGTATAATAATCATGTATGGAAAGAAGATAGTAGTAAAACTCTCTTATAATATTTGACAATTATTTCAGCAAATATAATGCTGATGGGTGGTTGAAAGCTTAGACTTACTGGTAGCTTTATAGAACTTTTAGTATACGATGAAATACACATACATACACGGTTTGTACATTGTTGCTTTTCATTATTTCATATTTTGCCTTCTATAACACGATCAAATATAATAATATTATGTTTTCCTCTTACAGAAGTACAAAAATAATTGTCATTGATTGAATGAAGCTAAGAATCCCAATCAAAATAGATATTATTTTAAAATTCTAACTCCTTTTTTTTTGTTTTTGAGACGGACTCTCGCTCTGTCCCCCAGGCTGGAGTGCAGCAGCGCGATTTCGGCTCACTGCAAGCTCCGCCTCCTGGGTTCCCGCCATTCTCCTGCCTCAGCCTCCCGAGTAGCTGGGATTACAGGTGCCCGTCACCATGCCTGGCTCATTTTTTGTATTTTTTTAGTAGAGACGGGGTTTCACCGTGTTAGCCAGGATGGTCTCGATCTCCTGACCTCATGATCCACCAGCCTCGGCCTCCCAAAGTGCTGGGATTACAGGCGTGAGCCACCGCGCCCGGCCTAAAATTCTAACTTCTTAAAGCATCTTTCTCTCAGTCTCAATTGGGCCTTGGTTTTCCTTCTTACTAAGTCACAAGGAATACAGGTAAAATTTAGAAACTAAATATTTTCATGCTATAGAGCCAAACATGTAGTCCTTTTAGAAGAATTACCTTGTCAGACTATTTCCCTTCTAATAGATTGGTTTCAGAAAGCAGGTTTCACCTTTAGCAATTCGAGGGGCAAGAAATACTTCATTTTTCCAATGAAGATAGCAGGGCATTATTTATCATTTCTGCAATGGTATAATTACTCACCGTGGCAGCTACGGTTTATAGAACCATGCTACAGATTGGATTTGTTTATTGGTTGCACTTGACACAGCTTTTCATCATCAAGTTTCATCCCTTAGCCACCGTGCTTTTGGGGTCTTCAGTGGTCAGGCAAAAATCACATAAATGCAGAGTTGCTTTGTTATCATGTATTAAAGGACTTCAGAAGTTCTAAAACATGCACTAATGTCTACTGTTGCTGTACTATAACATATTTACTGTAATTCATGAAATGAAATATGATATTTCTACAGGCATTAGCAATAAAACCTCCATGAGCAGTCCATGATGAGACATATTTATTGATTTGGAATTATACAAAAGGTTTCTTTTTTGTTTATAGCCTCAACAAATTAAACTAAATCCAAGGAGCAGTTGTAAAGTAATAATTAGGAGTGATGTACTACAATTTGGCTTTACTATACATTTTATACTGAAATGAACACAAAAATATATGTTCTCCTATCTTTCTATTTCTATCAGTATCTATTTTCCCTTCCTACAGCCTGTCCAAAATGTCTAGGTTTCCTGAAACAGACACCAACAAATGAATTGTAGTCAATGACATACGTTTTCTTCCTGGACAGTGTATTTTTCTTTTTACTGCTTTCTAATATGACATTGGTGTGGTAGACTGAAATACCTGGACCGAAGGTGTTGAATACCTTTCTCATTTGAGTGTATTTTAAACCATAAGCAGTATTTTCCTGGCCTCAGCCTGAAATTCCTTCCACCCACTGAACACTAAAAGCAAGCGCTAAGTAAAGGAGATCCAACCACAGGAATTAGAAAAGAGAGAGACAGAGGCTGCAGTCAAACTTCCTTCACCACCTAATAGTCAAAAAGAAACTATATATCTGGTCTTTTAAAATCTTTTCTTGAGAATCAATCCTATTTTCAAGTTTCATATTTTCTTTTCCCCTGGCCAGAGCCATTAGCTGGGCTGCTTTGGGGGTCAGCAGGGTTGGGAATTCTGACTCTGAGACATTCCCCCTCCCATGCTCAACCCTAGCTCTCAGGTGTCCAAAATAGGGAGAAGGGACAAGGGAGAAAGCAAAACCTTCATGTGCTCCCTTGGTGGCAATGTGTCCCCGGCATCATTGTGACTAAATGGGTACTACTAAAAGTGGTGGGCATGGATTTTGTCTCCCTTCATTAATGAAGACACTTTAGAAGGGAAGCTGAAACACCCATCTGCCTTCTCCAAGTGTACAAACGCTCAATTCCTTCTCCAAGTTGAGACTCTCATTGGTCTGGCTGATACTGGACTATATCCATAGCTTTTGTCATTTTTCTAACTTTCCTACTCCTCTCATGGAACCAGGAGGAGTTCTAAGGATGTCTCTATATCACCAGATGGCTTCAAAGAATTAAGAAGTGGTGGGAAGCATTTCCCATCTTCTTTTCAGTCACATTACGCCAATTTTCTCTCTAGCTTTCTTGTTGTGCACTGTTCCCCTGATCTTCCTCCGGTTATAAACCAGAGACAGGATGTCTCCTTGGTTACACACATACCTGTTCCAATACTGTAACTTTGGAGAATGGCTTTTCTTCCACGGTGGCCCTAGAACAAGTCTATTGGAACAATGAGGAAGACCCGAGGAATGAGATGCCAGGAGTCTCTTCTGAAAGCACCCTGAATTTCTACCAGGATTCTTTTGGAGCTCACTTCACTTAGTTTTAGAAATGGTAATTCAAATCCTTTCCAGATAAACAAACACAACCTATGCTAGCAATACATGTGTCATTCCCATAACAGCCTAGTCCTGTTATTAACTTGACTGGAGGAAGAGAAGGGTTTTGAAGATGGAAGGTAGTTTGCCTCCTGTCTGTGACACATAGATGAAGGTATCAGGTCTCAACTGCTGGTGACTACTTGTCATCTCTGTTTATAATGTCGGGGGATTATTTCACTTGTTCTTAGCTGTTGCCCTGGTTCCTTATTTGTATATCTAGCATTTACCTGTACCTTATAAGAAATGGTGATTTAACTTGTAATGCGATAAATAAGCCCAGGAAAGCAAAAAACTTTCTAAGATAGTAGATAAACAATGCATAGAAATATTTTCAAACACATAATCATGAGTTTCACAAAGATAATACAAATAATAAATATTAAAGTACAGAGTATCTTAAGTCATAAAATGTGAGCACCTGAAGAAGAGTCAACAATGATTACATCATTATGTATCAGCAATGATTCCATTCTTCTTTCCCAACTTCAAGCTGTTTCTGAGCCATTAGATAAATGACACCTGTGACATTTGTTTGGGGAAATAAATGTAGAACTAGAAAATATAGGCTGGGCGTGGTGGCTCACAACTGTAATCCCAGCACTTTGGCAGGCCTAGGTGGGCGGATCATGAGGTCAAGAGATCAAGACCATCCTGGCCAACATGATGAAACACTGTCTCTACTAAAAATACAAAAATTAGCTGGGCGTGGTGGCGTGCTCCAGAGGCTGAGGCAGGAAAACTACTTGAACCCCGGAGGTGGAGGTTGCATTGAGCGGAGATTGTGCCACTGCACTCCAGCCTGGCGACAGAGTGAGACTCCATCTCAAAAAAAAAAAAAAAAAAAAAGAAAGAAAGAAAAAGAAAATATGTAAGTACAAAAAAAAAAATCAGTAAGACTTTGTTCTTGACAAATATTGACAATATAATGCAGGGGTTAGTGATTTTTCTGTAATTCAGTTGATTCTGATTATCTTCAAATACTTAATAACGGGTCCTAAAGGAAGCCTTGAGGAAAAATAAACAATAAAAGGGTGCATTTGATAGCAACAGGAGCAACAGATGTTGACTATTCTAGTGCGGAACCTTCAAGAGATATTCCATTTTTATTTGACATTTGAAGAAAGGGAGACCAAAAGGGGAGGAATTGATATACTTAAAGTAGAAAACAGAATGTATTTGACTCCTATAGAATGAGAAAGATTGATTTGATAATAAAATACTGACAGTATTACTATCACACCTAACATTTAATGAGCAATTACTATAGGCAATGGACTGTTCTACTTATTTGTGAATGTATGAACGTATTTAACCTGAAAGCATAGGGAAGTAACAGATGTGGTAATAATACCAAGGCAGAAAATGGAATAGAAAGAATTGCCCATATAATAAAATATTAAAATAATACATAATTGGAAGTTTTCTCCTATCTTTAAAAGATAACGTATACCTACACGAGAAAGAAAACTGCAAATTAGCACATTATTTTATTTTACTAGTTTATTTTTCAGCTGAATTGCAATGGATTGTAAAATATATTAATACTATTTGAAAATTAAGAAAATACTTTCTGATATAATAAATGAAAACTATAAAAGATAATAAAATGTCTTGTAATCAAAGCAGAGACACTAGAACATTTAATGTAGATGACGGGTCGATGAGTGCAGCAAACCACCATGGCACGTGTATACCTATGTAACAAACCTGCACATTTTGCACATGTATTTTGCACAAGAACTTAAAGTATAATAAAATAATAAAAAAACTTGATTCCATTATTAGGAACAATTGGAATAGTTCAGTCACAACCCATATGCTGGCCTCTGGTGTCTCAATTTGTCCTGGCAAAACTGTTGTAAAGCAATATTATGTCAGTCCTTATATACTTATCCATTTCCAATCTGGAAAGACAAGGCCTGTATGTTTCCTTTTTAGTCCCCTAATTTCTCTTTATGACACAAATCCAGTTGGCAGTATTAAAGATGGGGCTGATTCTCCTTTACTTACCTGGAATATGCTACCATTCCAGATAAGTAATAGTAAAATGGCCATTTCCTCTTGCTAATCAAATGTCATTTTTGAACACAAAAGCCACTGGGTTTGGAGTATAAAACATAAACATAAAACATATCATATACTATCTGTATAAGCATCATAAACTCACATGCTCTTTTTATATTTTTCTCTTTATATATAAAATGAAATACTTTACATTAAAAGTTATTGAGTTAATTAAATGAGAAAATGCTTATCAATGTTATTAAAATATGAAATTTTATTTATTCAAAGAAAATTGTCACTTTTGATTTGTGCTAAAAAATAACAGTAGAAGCCTGCCTTTAAATATTTTAAGTGTGCAAAATCATATTACTTCTCATTTACTCTTTGCATTTCTAGACAGCCAAGTTTATTTTTTTTCTCAATTCAGTTTAAAATCAGAGGGAACAAAATTTAAAACGTGACATAATATCAAGGTTAATATGCTAGCTATGTAATAACTGTAAAATTTGGCCACAAATGCTTTTGCTTTGAGAAAAGTAATCATGTGAAAATCCTAAATATTTTGGCCATATGGAAGATGATATCAGAAGAATAATATATTCTTCTCTGTATGTCAAAGGAGGGGAATAATAAAAAGTTATTAGGTTAGTACAAAAACAATTACAGTATTCACCATTGCCAAAAATTGCAATTGCTTTTGCACCAACCTAATAATAAAAGTATGGTTTAGTTTCTGTAGAATTCTGGCAAAGGATGAGCATCCTTAATCCGAAATCCAAAATTCTCCCAAATTTGAATTTTTTTGAGTACCAATATGACACCCAGTGCAAAATTCTACACATGACCTCATGCAATGTATCATAGCCAAAGCACAGGTACACAACACAGTTTATTCAGTGCTTTCAAGAGAAAATTAAAATTAACATGAGGCTACAAGTAAATAAATTTTGTGTTTAGACTTGGGTCCCATCCCAAGATCTCTCATTAAGTGTATGCAAATATTCCAAAATTCAAAAAAAACCACAATCTGAAACATTTCAGGTCCCAAGCATTTTGATTAAGAGATACTCAACCTGTCCCTGTTTGGAAACAGTTCCCTCTAGATAGATTAAACTGGCCTAACAGAGAGAAAAGGTAATATCTGTTGCTGGACTTGAGAAAGAATAAATATTTACATACAAAAGTGAGGGCAAAAGAAGATTACAAAAACATTCGTATTGAAATTAAGTAAAATTATGCCCTTTTCTCTGTGTAGCTCTTTGGCCAATTTGAACGATGAATACCAAGAGCCAATGACTGAATTCTAATTACATATTTGGTGATTATGCTCAGATAGACTTGAAGAGAGAAATTTCATAAGCATCATTTTGGCATTTGATTTTCTAATAACAGAGCATCTTCAAAATATTTTTATTCTTCATAATTCCCAGAATTTTTTTTTTTTGGTAAATCTTGCATATGACTCCAATGTGAAAGTTATTTGTAACACTACCAATAACTTTTCTATTCTTTTGGAGGAGAAAATATTCCATATATATGTATATATATACACACTACATATATAGTTTATTATTCCAATTCTGCCCTATTAATCTATAAATGTATGCACTAAGAAAATATGTAATTACTAGGACTGTAAACTATATTTATATCAGATAAAATAGATAAATAATTCTATTAGTTTTATTTTTCAAATACATCCGAGTATTAGGCCGTTTCCTCACAGCTGATAAAGGCATACCTGGACTGGACAATTTACAAAAGAAAGAGGTTTAGTTGGACTCACAGTAACACGTGGCTGGGGAGGCCTCACAATCATGGCGAAAGGCAAGGAGGAGCAAGTCACATTTTACATGAATGGCAGCAAAGAGCTTATGCAGAGAAACTCCCATTTTTAAAAACCATCGGATCTCATTATTTGCTGTCATGAAAACACGTGGGAATTGTGGGAGTTACAATTCAAGATGAGATTTGGGTGGAGACACAGTCAAACCATATCAATCCATTTTCTGAAATTTGCTCTTTGATAAAAAGTTAAGAGTCAGATTATCTGAGTCAAAAAAAGATATAAACTGGCATTTTAGCTTAGCTAATTATAAAAGTATAGGTTAATTTAAGAAAAGCTGAGGGTTTTAAAAGAATATTGTTTTATGCATAGACAAAAGGTATAAAACTAAAAACCTGCTGTGCATCTGGGTATTAAAGGTGTAAGTGTTAAGTATAAATGTTATATTTTCTAATTGGCTAGTAATTTATGTACTTTTATTTATATCTTTTTGTATATTAATTTTTCCCAAAACATACTGAAAGTTTTTGTTTTAATACTTTTCTATTGATTTTCACAATTTTCAACTTCTTCAATCCAAATTTATCAATTAGTAATGATGTTGCTTTTTTCTTTTTAAAGTTTTTACCTATTATGTTTTCCGCCACATTAATCAGTATTTTAAAAAATTGCTAATGGCTGTAATAGGAGACACACACAATTTGTTTATTTGTTAATGAGAATGCATCCAGTTCCTCACCATTAGGGGTGATGTTTATGTCTTCATATAGCCATATATGTTTTATATATGTGTGCATGTGTTCTTTTGTGTACATGGGTTGCATATGTGTGTGTAGTTATTATGTTAACACATACCATATTCTTTATTAAACTCACTGAAATTAAGAAATGTTAGTATTTTCAGATGCATTTTGGTATCTTTGGAGATAATGCTGTGATATTTATTTAGTAATATGATATGATGAAAAATACTAACAAAACTATCCTCACATTCTTGCCATGAATCCCTCTTGGTCATGGACTATCATTTTTTTTTTTTGAGACTGAGTCTCGCTCTGTCCTCCAGGCCGGAGTGCAGTGGCACGATCTCGGCTCACTGCAAGCTCCGCTTCCCGGGTTCACGCCATTCTCCTGCCTCAGCCTCCAGAGTAGCTGGGACTACAGGCGCCCGACACCATAGTCAGCTAATTTTTTGTATTTTTAGTAGAGACGGGGTTTCACCGTGTTAGCCAGGATGGTCTCGATCTCCTGACCTTGTGACCCGCCCGCCTCAGTCTCCCAAAGTGCTAGGATTGCAGGCGTGAGCTACCGTGCCTGGCTGGACTATCATTTTTAATAGAATGCTCAATTCAATTTGCTAATATTATATTTGGTGCTTTGGGGCATACCTTTTCAGGTTTTTAATTGGAATTGCAATGTCATGCTGACTTCATAAACATAATTCCAAGATTACCTTTCTCTGCAAATATTCTGAAACATTTTAATTATCAAGGGAATTATCTGTTCCTGAAGTTTGGATAGATACTACTCAAAATACTGGTGAACCCTGGTACCCATTACTGGAATAGGGGAAGTGATGAGAATAAAAAGGTGAGGACTTTCGTATCTTGGTGATACTCTCGTTTTATTTATTTTGTCTTTATTCAGTAATCTGCTTTGATATCCTGAATCAGTATTTCCTTAGGTGGAGAGAGTTTTCTTATATTGAATATTAGATTCTTTCTCCAATTTTACTTTTATAACTATAGTTACCATTCTGTGCTTAGATCTCCACAACTTATTCATCCTACCTAACTGAAATTTTGTACCCTTTGACAAATATCCCTTCATTTATTCTTAGCTCCTCATTTATTCTCTTTTTCTATTTTCTAGAAACCAGTGTTTCTAGAATTTTTACTTGGGGTATATATTTTTATTCCCCCATATATATACTTTTCTTTCTTATCTCTTATTGTCTCTTTGCCCCTTTCCCTTGGATCCTAAGGAAGACTCCTACATTTTCATTGACATCATTTAGTATTCTATAGCTTTAATTCTTTTCTTCATTGGTTCTAATGCAGCCTCTAGTGTTCCTTTAATAGTTTAAGTTTCCTTACAATGCTACCTTCACTCAGCTCTCTTTTTCTTGCCCTGTAATCAGTCAGAAAAAATATTTGCTGTATTTTATATTTTATATCATGTTTTTTCATTTTAAAATATTTTGCACTGCTACATATTTTAAAATATCTTACTCTTAAATATTTTAATATACTTTAACACAATAAAATATTTTATATGAAATATACATTTATATTTCTTGTAATTATTTTATTCACAGATAAACCTTTTATCTGATGTTTTGTTTTTTAATTACATTGTTAAACATTTCTGAAATTATCATGTACTGTATATGTATGTGTATATACTTATCATTAAATAAGGCAGGATCTACACATTCTTTTGATATCCCATAAACAGAGTATACAAGTGTATCTTGGTTCCCTCTCTATCCATCTGTCTCAGCTCATTTTATGCTGCTATAACAGCATACCACAGACTGGGTAATTTATTTAAAAAACAGAAATTTATTGGCCCATATTTCTGGAAATTCAGAAGACTAAGAGCATGGCACCAGCATGTAGAGAGGGCTTTCTTATTTCTTCATCTTCTTTCTTTTTTTTTTTTTTTGAGACGGAGTCTAGCTCTGTCGCCCAGGCTGGAGTGCAGTGGCCAGATCTCAGCTCACTGCAAGCTCCGCCTCCCGGGTTTACGCCATTCTCCTGGCTCAGCCTCCCGAGTAGCTGGGACTACAGGCGCCTGCCACCTCGCCCGGCTAGTTTTTTGTATTTTTTAGTAGAGACAGGGTTTCACCGTGTTAACCAGGATGGTCTCGATCTGCTGACCTTGTGATCCGCCCGTCTCGGCCTCCCAAAGTGCTAGGATTACAGGCTTGAGCCACCGCGCCCGGCCAACTTATTTCTTCATGTTATGGAAGGCAAAATATGAAATGATGAAAAGTGACAATGTACAAACCAGGTATGTGTGTGTATACATACCTAAAGGTCCTGTGTATGTGTGTGTATACGTACCTAAAGGTCCCGTGCGTGTGTGTATACGTACCTAAAGGTCCTGTGTATGTGTGTGTATACGTACCTAAAGGTCCCGTGTGTGTGTATACGTACCTAAAGGTCCTGTGTATGTGTGTGTATACGTACCTAAAGGTCCTGTGTGTGTGTATATGTACCTAAAGGTCCCATGTATGTATGTGTATATGCACCTAAAGGTCCCGTGTATATATGTGTATATGTACCTAAAGGTCCCGTGTATGTGTGTGTATATGCACCTAAAGGTCCCATGTATATATGTGTATACATACCTAAAGGTCCTGTGTATGTGTGTGCATATGTACCTAAAGGTCCCGTGCGTGTGCGTATACGTACCTAAAGGTCCTGTGTATGTGTGTGTATACGTACCTAAAGGTCCCGTGTGTGTGTATATGTACCTAAAGGTCCTGTGTATGTGTGTGTATACGTACCTAAAGGTCCCGTGCGTGTGTGTATATGTACCTAAAGGTCCCGTGTATGCGTGTGTATATGTACCTAAAGGTCCCATGTATGTATGTGTATATGTACCTAAAGGTCCTGTGTATATATGTGTATACATACCTAAAGGTCCTGTGTCTGTGTATACGCCCCTAAAGGTCTCATGTATATATGTGTATACGTACGTAAAGGTCCCGTGTATGTGTGTGTATATGCACCTAAAGGTCGCATGTATATATGTGTATACATACCTAAAGGTCCTTTGTATGTGTGTGCATATGTACCTAAAGGTCCCATGCGTGTGTGTATACGTACCTAAAGGTCCTGTGTATGTGTGTGTATACGTACCTAAAGGTCCCGTGTGTGTGTGTGTGTGTATATGTATCTAAAGGTACCGTGTATGCATGTGTATATGTACCTAAAGGTCTCTTGTATGTGTGTGTATACGTACCTACAGGTCCCGTGTACATATGTGTATACATACCTAAAGGTCCCATGTATGTGTGTGTATACACACCTAAAGGTCCCATGTATATATGTGTATACGTACCTAAAGGTCCCGTGTATGTGTGTGTATACGTACCTAAAGGTCCTGTGTGTGTGTATACGTACCTAAAGGTCCCGTGTATGTGTGTGTATATGTACCTAAAGGTCTCGTGTGTGTGTGTATACGTACCTAAAGGTCCTGTGTGTGTGTATATGTACCTAAAGGTCCCATGTATGTGTGTGTATATGTATCTAAAGGTCCCGTGTATGTGTGTGTATACGTACCTAAAGGTCCCGTGTATGTGTGTGTATATGCACCTAAAGGTCCTGTGTATGTGTGTGTATACATACCTAAAGGTCCTATGTATGTGTGTGTATACATACCTAAAGGTCCTGCGTATGTGTGTGTATACGTACCTAAAGGTCCCGTGTGTGTGTGTATATGTACCTAAAGGTCCTGTGTATGTGTGTACACATACCTAGAAGTCCCGTGCATGTGTGTGTATACGTACCTGAAGGTCCCATGTATGTGTATACATACCTATAGGTCCCGTGTATGTGTGTGTATACCTACCTAAAGGTCCCACGTATGTGTGTGTATACCTACCTAAAGGTCCCACGTATGTGTCTGTATACCTACCTAAAGGTCCCACGTATGTGTGTGTATACCTACCTAAAGGTCCCATGTATGTGTGTGTATACCTACCTAAAGGTCCCAGGTATGTGTGTGTATACGTACCTAAAGGTCCCGTGTAGGTGTGTGTATACCTACCTAAAGGTCCCACGTATGTGTGTGTATATGTACCTAAAAGTCCCATTTACGTGTGTGTATACGCACCTAAAGGTCCCACTTCTCACCACTGTAGCACTGGTGACTGATTAAGTTTCTAATACATGAACTTTGGGGGACACATTCAAACTATAACCCCATCTGACTATTGGTAGAGTTCTCAACAGACCTCAGGCAGAAGGCTTTTTAATAGCTCCAGCCCTTTATCAATTGTAGATAATTAGAAGTGATACACATCTTTACCAGGCTTAACGCTTTCCTTCTGCCAAGCTTACATTCCTAAACATAAAGTACATCCTCATTCACTTGAATTTGAACTATATTGAACTTCTTGGAATTCTAGGCCTCAAATCAATGCAGAATAAAAGGAGATAATGGTAAATTTGAAGAATTAAATGATCATGACCATTTTTAAGTCACGTCTTTCACAATGGCCATGGTCAATAATGGCCAAGACAAATGGAGATGAATTATAAATAGAGTGAATAAATTAAAATGTCATCTACTCTTCTTTCTCCAGAAGGCTTCACTGTTCTATGTGGGCCTCTCATCTGCCTTCTTATTAATTAACCTTTCTACTGAAGTCTGGATGATCTCCAATCAGTATTCCTACTTTGTGGTATTGTAGAAATATATTTTTGTGTTTTAATGAGTCAACAAAGCATCTATAAGAAATTGTTATAAAACTCTATTAAGCATTCATTTTGCATCAAACACTGATTGCATAAAACAAGTAGCTACAATGAAAATTCTTCTTGACGGTGGAGAGGTATCACTGTAAAGCATCATTATCATTATGGGTTGCAACACAGCAGTAAACACAGAGATTTTGATATATGTGGGACCTATATTGCTGAGCTTAGCTATGCTCTCTGTATTTTGTTTCTTTGCTCGTCTTGTCAAGTTGTCAGCAATCACTTCACACTACTGAAAATATAACTGCCTTTAGCAGTTCCCTCCCTGCTTCTAACCTTACACTTTGAAGCAGAAGCAGAAAATTACTTTGGCTGAGAGGGCTAACCTGAATGTTGTATTAAGTGGAGGTCAAAAGTCTCTGAAAATGTACTGGGGGCTTTATTTATTGATGAAAGGGTATAAAACCTTTGTTTTACTGATCTTCGCTTCCTAACTTTTATACTTACAACCACTGTCCATAATTTTATATATTGCTTCAGATCTCTTGTATTCCACACCAATGGAAGGTACTGCGTCTTACTCATCCTTCATTTGCAAGTTCCTACCAAAGTGCCTGACATATGATAAGTACTTAGTGAAAATTGAATGGAACCAACTTACTGATTATCTACTCTCCCTTGGACATCTCACATGCATCTGAAACTTAGTACGTGGGAAACTGAGCTCATTTTCCTTCTTCCATGCTCAACATTGTCTTTTCCCTCCTGTGTTTCCTATTTTGATGAACAGCCCATATTCTCAACCAATCACCTGGGCCAAGAGCCTCGGAGCCAACCTGACTTTCTCTTTTCCCCTCACTACTCACAACTAATTGATAACCAACTCTTGTCTTCCCCCCCAACCAAAAAAAAAAGTAGCAGTTTAATCCATGACCTCCTCTCCACTCTCACTGCACTGCCTTGGTTACGACCCTCCCAATTCTTAGTCTGGAATGTAATATCACCAAATAGTCCTATCCATTCCAATTCACTTTCCAGATTCCTGACGACAAACATTTTTCTGAAGAGAAATCTGATCATTAAATTTAGCCGATTGATTGCAAATTTAGTTCTCCATGTCAGAGATGAGAGTTTGAGAAAAAGAAGGCAGCACGAATTCACAAAGAAGAATAACAGAGATCAGAAAACTACCCACAGAGACAGCCTCAGAGATTTTCAGGGGATGTGCAGATTTATTGAATCTTCCAATTAATATTGATCAACACAAGTATGTGAGGAAGTGATCAAGGCCAGGGTACAAACCACAAGCAAGGGAAGGCAAAAAAGTCTCCAGAAATCACATAGGGTCATAAGTAGTTTGTGTTTCCACTAGCCAGAGTAGAAAAACCTTGAATCGGTTAGAGTACTCAGAAGGGTATTGTCTCACTAATGTGGAAAAAATTCTACCTAGACTAAAAGGTGCTCTGGTTTTACCAAACAAAGCTTAAAAGCAAACTTCAACACAAACAAGTTATTCCTAAGTAACTTAACTGCATCCTAGAATAAAGCTTAACTACTCAGCACAAAATAAGGTAAAATTCACTATGTCCAGCATTTGATAAGAATATATCCGGCATACAAATAAGCAGAAAAATATGATATATATTGAAGAGAAAAAAATCAAGAGAAATAGACCCACGATGACACAGTTGCTAAAATTAGTAGATAATGACATTAAAACAGGTATCTATGTTTGAAAAGGTAGAGGAAAGCATCAAATGAGAGACATGGAAGAGAGAGCAAAATATGAAATCAACTTCTAGAGATCAACCAACCAAACAAGGAAACATAATGTCTTAGATGAAAACTATACTGGATGAAATCAAAAGCAGATTATCAATTGCAGTAAAAAACAAACAAACAGTGAATGTAATTGTTTAACAATAGAAAGTATCTGAAATGAAAAAAAATATGGGAAGAGAACATCAGTGGGATAACTTCAGTGGCCTTTTATAAGGGTAATCGGATTCCCCAAAGGATAGGAGAGAAAAAAGTTTTCAGAAAATAATGTATGAAAGAATAATTACTGAAAAAAATTAAATTCAGTAAATTGAGCTCTCCTCAGCCTAATGAGTGTCCAAAGTCTCTTCTTTTCTTGAACTTTCTACTGACCTGAACATTGCTTTGAGACAAGTCTACATGAAAAAAAAAATGAGGCAGAGGTAAAGAAAAGGAAACCTTCTCTTGGTCAGTCAGATGAGACGGCTGAAAAGAATGCCAAATCCTCACAAGTGATGGGGTGAATGGTGACCTTGGTCCAGAGTGAGAAGACTGTGAGCCTCAGGATGGTTCTAACACAGGATTACCCACTCACCTGGCTGCAGTCCCTGTAATTCAGACCCATCTTTAGGGCTTTTCCTCGGATCCACAAGTCAGCTTCCCGTTTTCTCTTATACTCCTCTTTCTCGGATCTTCTTAGTCTCTCTCTAAGCTCTACAGAAGTGTCTTCTTTGTTGTTTCCTTATATACTTTATATCTACCTACAAATTACCATCCCCTGAATGTTACGGCTTCTATGAAAGATAATGCAATAATGTTCATAATCTAGTTATTTCTTAGGGACCACCACCACTCACTTTTGTCTGTGTTTTAGCACAGAGAGCAAGGGGCAGAGTACTCGTCAACTCAGGGTGAGGAGTCAGTAGAGAAAGCAGTCATGAAAAAAGGGTTTACATCTCAGCAATTTCTAGGCACAAAAGACTTATGAAATTCTAACATTTTATTTTGACACAGTTCTTTTTTAGTATTTTGTTAGATACAAATACAGATAATAATAATAATACTATAATAATTATAGTATTTGCCAATCTGTTTATATCACGTAAATTCTATGTATAAATAGGTGGAGAGGTAGTCATAATATTGAGGGGCATGTTGCATAGTATCTTGCACCATAGCTCACTATCTTTTACATAATATGCTTTAGTATGTTCAGTAAAACATTTTTAATAATGGGCTCAGAAATTATGATAGAGTAACACCAGTCGCAGAATCAAGAAAGGCATCTAGTTTTATCTACAAAAGATTTTAGAAATAATCTTATAACATATCCACTAAATTGAATGATGAACATTAGACCACTTTTTATTCCATTATAATCTTATTTTCTCTCATAACGCTATCCATTAAAGAATAGATTCTATTGTAAAAGCTTCTGAAAAAAGTATCAAATCTTCCTTTGTTCCATTCCAGCTAAGATGCGTTTCCCACCTCTTCTGTGCTTGCTAAAAGTAAAATGAGAAAATAAAATGACATCTAAAGTGGTTTTACAAAAGACTGTATCATAGATCTTGTGAAATCCTTTCTGATTTAAACCCTTTGAGTGGCTGGATATCTTGAAATGGCAAATGGCCACAGAACGTGTACACCATTCAAGGTTTGTTCATGGAGTCTTATTTTTTTATTTTTGGGGAGGAGTCTAGCTTTGTCGCCCAGGCTGGAGTGCAGTGGCGTGATCTCGGCTCACTGCAAGCTCCGCCTCCCAGGTTCACACCATTCTCCTGCCTCAGCCTCCCGAGCAGCTGGGACTACAGGTGCCCACCACCACGCCCGGCTAATTTTTTGTATTTTTAGTAGAGACGGGGTTTCACCGTGTTAGCCAGGATGGTCTTGATCTCCTGACCTTGTGATCTGCCTGCCTTGGCCTCTAGGATTACAGGCGTGAGTCACCAGGCCCAGCCATGGAGTCTTATTTATCACAGTGATCTGTGGGCATAACATAATCTATACAGTGTTCATTTTTCTCTTAGGTAGTCTGGGCATTCTTAAACCATTTATTAAACATTATCTTTTCAGTTCTACCTTCTAATTTTTATTTCTACAGCAAAGTGAGCAAAGACCAGGTACCTGTACCTGGGTAGTGGTTTTCCAGGATATAGTAAAATGTAGGAGACACTGAAAAGCAAACGGGTGAAGATGAGTTGAAAACTCTTCCCTCCCCACATCGAAGCCCAGTTGAAGGTTAGCATTTGAACAGAAAACATCTTCATAGACATGAATGGGAAAAGTTAATGCACAGAGTCCAGAAGTAAAATGCAACCACTCCTACTCACTGCTTTTAGAATTTACTTTATAAGAGATCCTGAGGAATTCTTCCTCTCTCTCTCTCTCACTCTCCATCCTCCCTCATCTCTTCCCTCTCCTAATTCTGGCTGAAATTGGCACCTAAGTCAAATGTAGCTAAGCAAACAGACTAGAGTCTCAGTATGAGATAGATATATATGTATGTACAATACACACATATATTTACATATATATACACACACACACACATATATATATATTACTTTTCTCCAAATTCTACCCACAAAAGAAGCACTAATACCTTAAGAGCCATAAGCGAATTTTGTGCCCAGATGGTTTTTAATGCCTGTCCCTACTGAAAGGAACAAGAGCCTCTTGGAGAAATGTCTGGTTCTAGGGCTGGGACAAAGAAGGTACATGATGAAAACTGGAAAACCTTTTTGTGCCAGAAAGAAAGGGAGTGCTCAAGAAAACAATGGGGACGTGTCAAAAAGAAATAGGCAATAGCTTGAAGGGGTTCCCACTGACCAAATCTAGGGACAATTTGAGTATCAAAATAAAGGAGGATTGCAATGGATTGTAAGGATTAAATAAAATAGGATGATTAAATAAAGTAGGAAATTATTCAACTATTAAAGTAAGCAAACAAACAGATACGTGCATACATAAATGGATAACTAAACAGAGGAGACAAGAGAACATTTCTTTAAATTAGTGTGCCAGCTGATACATGTGAAAGGAAGAGTCACGGAGTGGCAGGGTGAAGGGAGGCGGGGCAGGGAATACCATTTGCAACCATGGTGGTAAAGAATAATTTAGGCACGAAATATCAGAAGAATACTTATCTTTGGGAAGAGCTGGATGAGAAGCAGGCTGCTTGCATGTTCTCAAAGTATCTCCTCAGACTGCTATTCATTACAAGGAGAACAGTACTAACTAAACAGCGAAGAATGCAAATGACACCTGACCTTTTGATGCAAAGTAACCTCACCAATAAGAGGCATGTAGATGTCTTGTATTTAGGGTATATGGTACCCCGAGAAGGACACCACATCACTGCTGCATTATTCCACTTGCCGCTGTATAACCGAGTCTAATCACGAGAACACATCAATCAAGCTCAAATGAAGAAACGTCCTGTAAAATTACTAGCCTGTTTCAAAACTCCCAATGCCATGGTAAAGAAAGGCAGAGAAACCCTGATAGAATAAAGAAGGTGAAAGAGATATAAAAACTAAATGCAGTATGTGATTCTAGAATATGGACTACATAGATCAGATGAAAATATTACTTCACTGTTAAATTTCTGGAAATTTATTATCTTCAGATGCTTATTTGAGGATATTTAATTCAGTCTGAAGAGTTTTATTGCAGTTTATCTTACTTCCTAGTTGGTTTAGGGGAAGAATTTCTTCAGCTGAAATGTTTTGACTCATATTTTCTGTTTTCTACAGTAGCGTTTATATTGTAGTTTTTGTAGTTATGTTTTTTATTCTGTTCCCAGGTAACATGGAAATGGAGTTCCTAGTTCTAGAGTATCTTTTTCTACAAATAGAGTAAAGTAAAATGCAGTTTATTTAAGAAGAGATGTTGGCACTTTGGGCAGAAAGGGAGTAGTAGGTATATGGCACTTCTCTTTCATCTGGACATATTCTTTAATTTTACCTTCTTTTTTCCTGTCTGTGCCATGACACCTGATCAATCAAATAGACAGCTGAAATTATTCTCAGATCTGAAATGTTTTATTATTTCTGTTAGCTCTTCAAAGCACGTTTAACCTGTGCATATAGTCTAATTTTCACTGCTAGTGTTGACAGAAAAAAATATTTCAAAAACGGAAGCTAAGGATTACAATATAAAGTAGCATATAATGGAAATGGCATTCTTTCTGCTTTTCCGGTGCTTTGGGTCTACCTGAACAGTAGCGTGCACTTGCTGTGAATGGTAGGGCCCACCTACATTAGGTTGATGATTTATTGTTGAAGTCAAAACAACTAGTGAAATTGTACTGAGTAGACTCTCGATCAGCAGGGTAGCAGATGTCTCCTGGAGCATTTTCCTTCTCAAATTTACAGGGCTTCTACCTTTCATAGAAAACCACCCTCACCTCTGACTCATGTGACTTATCTTCGGGTACTGCCTCCTCTTGGCAGTCTTTGGGACTACCTCAAAGCAGAATTAATCCTACCCTGCTCAGTATTCCCTCGACTCTTCTTCCATTACATGGTAGTCCACTGGTGTCTCAACAGGTCTGTACATTATTAGACTGTGAGCTCCCTGCTCCCTCAACCACATAGAGATTGAAGAGGACACCATCTCTGTCAACTAAATCGTGTGAGGCCATTACAAATGGTCGACATTTGTAGGCCACTACATATGGGCTACTACTCAAACACTTATGTTTCAGCCCAGCCCCTGAGTTTGCGAAGTGTGTTGAGTTAAATTTGTAATTAGACAATTTGGCCGAGGGGAGCTTAAATGTTCTGTGCAGAGCAGTGGGAGAAATATGTTCTTGCTATTGTTGCTGTTCCTGAAACAAAAGAAATAGAGAAGGGAGAAAAGAGGTGAAGAATAAATAAGAAAAAGAAGTAGAAATGCAGTCTGCAACAGAAGACAGCAGACTGAAGCTAGAATCCAGACCAGGCCAAGGAACTTTATGATTTTAAGGAGGATGGCTAACACACAACTTTAGGTGTTTGCAGTGCTACAGTGCTCAGTTACATACATTTTTCTGGCCCTTGAAAACTTGAGTAAGGTCGGTTAAAACACACATAGCATGAGTAAGAATTTTGATTTTATGAACACTAAGGAAAATGCTGTGTTTGTTACATGACAGGCCAAAATAATTAGAAAAAGAATGCTACACACGGAACAGCTGCATACTTTTGAAACTAAGTTAAATCAGAGGACGTGTGCGGGGTAGGAGGAGAATGACCAAAAAATTGTAAGACTACAGATAATTTGTTAAAATCCTGAGGAGGATTTTTAAGAAAGTGTTCAGTGAAAGCTTGAAGCAATCTCATCTAGTGTTTAAGAAGAAGGATTTCCTTGCTGATTTCTATGATGTGTTTTTATTCATACACAGGTACAGCACCTACCTAGCATGTAATAGGCTATTTACTTAGGTAACAGGTGAGCCCAAGATATAATATCTGTGTCTTAGCTGCCAATTTTAGAAATAAACATCTAATAGGATCTACTTTGGCACTGCAATAGAAACTATCAAAATTGGAAAACTCCTAAGTAAGTGTTCAATAATAGAGAAATGACTAAACAAATTACAGTATATTTGCTCTATTTTGTACATGTCACAATCACAAGATGGAAATCCATCTATATAAGCTGACATGTTAAGTTCCCTTAGACATAATGCCACGTGACAAAAAATATGTCATCCTACTATACAACTGCCCTACTTATGCAAATGTTCAGAAAACTATGTATTAACAGCAGTTGCTCCCAGTTGAAGGATTTGATTGGAGGGAAGAAAGGAAGATCTTCACTTTCCTCTTCCTATCCTTTTATGTTACACAAAATTTTGTCATGAGAATATATATATGCACAAAATATCAATATATTTATATTAATATTTTATACATACGCACAAAATATTAATATATTTATATTATTAATAATTGATATATTTATATTAATATGTTGTAACATATGAATATATAAATACATTTACACTATAAAACAGAACATCTGTTTTTGGAACATGGTTAGTTGAGCTAATGCAAAATGCTTTCTGTTACAGTTAACATGGTGGAGAATTATAAAACCTGTGCATAGTGCTGGGAGTTCATAGAGAAGAAATGGAGATGGAAACCCATAGATACTGTGAAAAAACGGAAAGAGAAGAGAGTGCATGACAAATGAGAACCATATAAGGTAAACTTCGTTGGACTTACGACTCAGAAATAGGTTCTCAAAAATATAGGTTTGAGAGTCTCTTTTTATTCAACTTTATTGTAGTAGAATTTCAGAAAGTGACATTCACTAATTCTACTTGCACAATTCAACAAGTTTTGATAAAAGCATAGTTACATAGGCCCTACCACATTCAAACTTTAAAACAATCCCAGCCAGAAACTCCTCTGGTGCCCCTATATAGTCAATTCCTTTCTACCATGCCTAGCTTCTGTGCCCAGGCTAGAGTACAGTAGCATGATCTCAGCTCACTGCAACCTCCACCTCCAAAATTCCAGCGATTCTCCTGCCTCAGCCTCCCAAGTAGCTGGGACTACAGGTGCCCACCACCACGCCTGGCTAATTGTTGTATTTTTAGTAGAGACAGGGTTTCACCATGTTGGCCAGGCTGGTCTCAAACTCCTGACTGGGAATCTTTAAATGAATTTTTGTCCTTGTAGTTTTGTGTTTTCTAGAATTTCATACAAATGAAATCGTACATGAAGAAGTTGTTAAAATCTAATGTTTTTACTTAGCATAATGCATTTTGAAGTAAGTCTTGTGTTTATATGTATTAGTACTTCATTACTTTTGTTTTTTTTTTGGTTAAGTAGCATTTCATTGTATGCATATGCCCCAATGAGTTTATTTATTTACCAATTAATGGACACTATAGTTGTTTTCAGTTTGGGGTTGTTTCATATAAAATTGCTATAAACATTCATGTACAGATACTGTACAGACATACATTTTCATTTTCCTTGGTAAAAACCTGGAAATGGAATTCCTCAGTTATACAATAAGGGCATGTATGAATTTATAACATAAAGTGCTAATCTGTTTTCCAAAGTGGCTATAGTAATTTACATTCTCATCAAAAACATATGAGCGTTTGGTTGTTCATCCTTACCAGAACATGTTTTTGTTACTTTATCTTTATTTTTATTTTAAATGTTCCAATAAATAGTGATATTTCCTTATGTTTTTAATTTGCATTCCCCTAACGATTAATAATGTTGATCATCTTTTTGTTTGTCATCACTATCATTGTTTTTTGGTAAAGTGTCTTTTCAAATATTTTACCTAATTTTTTTTTTTTTTTTTTTTTTGAGACGGAGTCTTGCTCTGTCACCCAGGCTGGAGTGCAGTGGCCGGATCTCAGCTCACTGCAAGCTCCGCCTCCCGGGTTTACGCCATTCTCCTGCCTCAGCCTCCCGAGTAGCTGGGACTACAGGTGCCCGCCACCGCGCCCGGCTAGTTTTTTGTATTTTTAGTAGAGACGGGGTTTCACCGTGTTAGCCAGGATGGTCTCGATCTCCTGACCTCGTGATCCGCCCGCCTCGGCCTCCCAAAGTGCTGGGATTACAGGCTTGAGCCACCGCGCCCGGCCTTTACCTAATTTTTGTTTTTTTTTTTGAGACGGACTCTCGCTCTGTCCCCCAGGCTGGAGTGCAGTGGCGCCACCTCAGCTCAGTGCAAGCTCCACCGCCTGGGTTCACGCCATTCTCCTGTCTCAGCTTCCCAAGTAGCTGGGACTACAGGCGCCCGCCATCACACTCGGGTCATTTTTTTTTTTGTATTTTTGGTAGAGATGGGGTTTCACCTTGTTAGCGAGGATGGTCTCGATCTCCTAACCTCGTGATCCGCCTGCCTCGGCCTCCCAAAGAGCTGGGATTACAGGTGTGAGCCACTGCGCCCGGCCATATTTTACCTAATTTTTTTAACCAAATTGTTTGGCTTCTTGAGTTGTAAGAATTCTTTGTATATTCTGGATACAAATTCCTTATCTGATACATGATTTGCAAATATTTTCTCCCATTCTGTGGATTACCTTTTAATTTTCTTAATGGTGATTTTTAAGAGCAGGAGTTCTTAATTTTTATAAAGTCCAATTTTTCTACTTTTTATTTTCATTATTTATCCCATTTTCTTGCCTTATCTAAGAAATCTTTTCCTAACCATGTTCATAAAGATTTTCTCACATATTTTTTCTAGAAGTTCTAGAGTTTTACGTGTTACATTCAGGCCTCTGATCTATTTCAACTTAATATTTTTTATAACAAGAAAGGTGAAGATCAAGACTCACCTTTTTTCATATGATCACCAAGTTAATCAAGCATCATTTGTAAAAAAGCCTCTTCTTTCACCATTGAAAATCAATCATTGTAGAATACCAGCTGACTATATACGTGGAGATCTATGTTTAGACACTATATTCTCTTCCAAATTATTCTGTACATTTCTATACTTTACCTCGATGCAACTTTATCTTACTATAGCTTTATAGTGTGACTTTAAATCAAACCATATGAATCCTCTGCATTTGTTCTTTAAAATATTGTTTTAGTTATTCTCAAGGTTTGCATTTTCATGTAAGTTTTAGAATCAACTTGTCAATTCAACAAAAATACCTGAAGGGATTTTGATAGGGATTGAACTGAATTTATAAATCAATTTTGGGTAGAACTGAGATTTAAATAATATCTAGTATTTTATTCCATAAACATAGTGTATCTTTCCATTGCTTTACTTTTATGTTGATTTTTTTATCAATGATTTTGAATTTCCAGCACACAAACTTGTTATATTTTACTAGGTCTATTCTGAATAATTTCATGTTTTTGATATATTGCAAATGGTATTATATTTTCTAATTTCAATTTTCAGTTATTTTTAGCTCATATACAAGGGTGTGATTATATATATATTATATATATATATTATATATATAAACATATATCATATATATATGTTGACCTGGCATTCTATGACCTTGGAAATTTCACGTTTAAATCAGTTTAGCATTTTTGTAGCCTTTTTGAGATTTTCTTAATAGTTAATTATAACATCTGTTAATAAAGGCAGTTTTGTTTTTCCCAGTTTGCATGCCTCTATCCCTTTTTCTTCCCTTATTATTTTCACTAAGACCTCAGCCTCATGTTGAATAGAAATGGTGAGAATAGACATCCTTACCTTATTCTCAACCTTAGCGGGTACTCATCGGTTTTTCACAATTTAGTATTATATTCACTGTAGATTTTGTCAACTTGAAAGTATTCCTTATCTTTCTGATTTGCTAAGATCTTTATAACTATAACTAACAAGTGTTGAATTTTATCAAGTGCATTTCTGCATGTATTGAGATCCTCCAGGTGCTTGGATGTCAGTGCTCCTGTTGCAGGGCTAGACAATAAGATTTGTACGTGTTTTCAAGCAAAAACTGAGTCTAAGATGCCTACATAGGCCGAGGAATAAATGCAGCCCCCTCAGTTGACAGGGACTAGAAAATTCCTCCTCTCCAGTCAAAGACATGACAAGGAATCTTGGTTCTGCTTTGATTCTGGACACCAAGCAGATAATCAAACCTCAAGCAGATTTTGAACTCTAATCTGAAACACAATTATAATAATAGAGTTCCTGATTTCAGACATTAACATAAAAGTTGTTTTTGAGTTCATTATAAAATCAAAGGCTAAATATTCTGAAGAGACATTTCTGCCATACAGGCCACATAGTATCTTTAATTGAGAATAATGGAAGCTAACTCTCCTAAACTCTTCTTACTGTATTGAAATTTAAGTAGAATATATGATAGCGTATATATCTTCTCCATTCATTCAACAAATATTTATTGACTATATCTGTTAGGGGTCCAAGCATTTTTCAGGCTCTGATGCGATGAAAGGAAAACATGAAAAACCATGTTTTGTTCCAAGGGGAGATTATTATTATTATTTACACGGTATTGCAGCCAAATGTGTTCATCTTATTGGAATGAGTATAACATGATAGCCTCTCTTAGGATATAAAGTACTTTTATATCCTAAAATGTTTGTGAGACCTTTTCTAAATAATCACTAATAATCTAAAATATATACATATATGATTATATATATATCTTCATTATTATTTTCAATAAAAATATAAAAAACTGGCTTTTTTCTAGGATGTTACTTTGCTTTGTGATATTTCTGCATTTATCCTCTATACACCTCTTATTAGACAGAATTATGCTGAGTTGCTACAAATGAAATAACCCAATTTCTTTTTCTTTTTTTTTTTTTTTTTTTTTGAGACTGAGTCTGGCTCTGTCGCCCAGGCTGGAGTGCAGTGGCCGGATCTCAGCTCACTGCAAGCTCCGCCTCCCGGGTTTACGCCATTCTCCTGCCTCAGCCTCCGGAGTAGCTGGGACCACAGGCGCCCGCCACCTCGCCCGGCTAGTTTTTTGTATTTTTTAGTAGAGACGGGGTTTCACCGTGTTAGCCAGGATGGTCTCGATCTCCTGACCTCGTGATCCGCCCGTCTCGGCCTCCCAAAGTGCTGGGATTACAGGCTTGAGCCACCGTGCCCGGCTGAAATAACCCAATTTCTATACATTATTTGTTTTGTCAAATAACACCATGTTCAGTCTTTGCAATGTATCTATTCTTCTGGGGTTATTTTAAGATACATGCTTCAGTTTATATTGATAGCACCATACTAATCATTTTATAAAAATATATGAAATTTAATTGCTGATATTCAATATTAGGCATATTTTATGCTCCCATTTTATCCACCAAAGTAAAGCCTCCTACTAGTACAGATTTAAGTGAGTAACCACCATTCCCCTCTGCTATCAAATATTTCCAAATTAATTAGTTATTTCAATGTTTTTGCCCTATTTGGATTTGTCCAACTATTTAATTTCTAATTAAACTCATTTTACTTAAGTTACAAACTAAGTGGATGTCTAGGTTTGTTGTTTCCAGATTTATTTCAGACATTAGGAAAGTTATATTCAGCCTTTAATATATTTAATAGAACAAAACTCAAGTTGTTGTTTCGCTAATTATTCTCTATATAGATTAAAACGTTAATCTCTTAAAATCATGCTATTTAGTACTAAGTTTTGTTGGATGAAGGGAGGATCAAACTGGGGCATATCATTTTTTAAAATTATACTTTATGTTCTAGGGTACATGTGCACAACGTGCAGGTTTGTTACATATGTGATCATTTTTTTCACAACAGAGTTAACTGAGTGAGTGGCTCTGAATTGCTCATTAGGCGCAAGTTTCCTGTGACACTGTTACATGTGAGCTTCCAGTAGGAGTGCCCTCTCATGGACAGGGTGGTTATTCATCAGTCAAGAGGATTTAAGTGTGTATAATCACCAGCTAGAACATTCAGTATGCAACAGGCTTCCTTCTGTCTTCGTGTGTAATAGTGGTCTTTAAAGCTGGAGCTTTTGCTGAATGTTGATATATTACAACGATATCCAGAAAATGCACTCTATTTCCTTGCTAATCCAAAGCAAACAATGGCATATTTCTAAATTCATAAGAACACTGAAAACCACAAACATTTATTTCCATCATCTTGTTGCTGACATTAGGATACATGTAAAAATTTAATCCAAGTTCAACTTAAATTCTTCCATCAGTTTTTGTTTAGTTGCTGTGGAGTTTTATAGGAAATTCAGAGAGCTATAGGTTTCTCCTGTAAGTTCTCTTCAATAATTTGATTCTTGCCAATAATAAATCTGTCCATTGTGGTAAATGATGCTTTTGTTATTCACACTGCCTTATGTTTATTTAACACAAAACTCTATTTGTATGTCTCCACTGAAATCCTTGGTAATTTTTGATTGTCTATTAACTTGTGTTTTAAAATTGCCATTGAGTTTCAAATCACACTGTATAAGCTGCCAATGGTATGACACTCATTGTTTATTTTAAAGCCATGATAAGTATAATTCACTTTTCTGTTAAATGGACTCAGTTCCAAGTAGAATTACAAGGGATAACAAAATGTCTTTGAAATAAACTTTGTAGGAGAGAAAAAAGCAAACAATCCTTGATATGAATCAAGAAATTTAGATTATTCTCCTGGCTAAGCAACCACCTGCCTGTAATCTTGTAAAACAAACTTGGCTTCATTGACATCTCTCTCCTTGTCAGTAAAGTAAGACAGAAATAATTGAATTCATTATTCTCCCTATCGGTAAATAGCTATGACTTTAGTTTATGATTATTGTCTTTAATTATTGGCAATACTTTGAATAATTTAAAAATGCTAGGCTAGGCATGTCCCTTGTACTCATTTTATACCTCAAAAATATTCACAATTGATGGATTAGTCGTATTTAGAAAAACATGCATAGCTTTAAGTATGAAAATGCAATGTTGATTTGAGGGTTTTTTGTTGCTGTTTTTCATCATAAGTTCACCAGTAAGATTTTACTTTCAATGTAGCATAGTATCATTGATTTTACTTAAGTCTGTTATTTTTCCTTTTTCATTGAGTATACAATATATCTAATTCTTCAGTGTTATTATTGTTTATATGTCAGGTAGGAATGCTGATCATGTAGGGTTTGGAATTTTTCAAAGCCTATAGCATTTTGAAGTCAATGCTGTAGACTTTCAGGAAAACAAATGAAACAGCAAAAGGACTCATTTTCCATTTGATACCTTATAAATATAATTATATAAGGAAATTCTCTTCACCCACTATAGGATTCTGCTCTCAGAAATGTCTCTGTTTCCATTGATTTTTGGAGCAAATGGCCTGCAAATGAAAATCTCACTTAGACATGTTACCAATTTTAGTTCAAATTTAATATTTTAATAATTGTGTTATGAATACTAGTACTAAAGCATCACTTGTAAATCAGTATTAGGTTCTATGCTGGAAATACAGTGCATATACAGGCCAGACATTCTTGAAAAACCACATAATAGTAGAGCTCATGCTTGAATAGCTTACGACCTTCTGGGAAAAATAAACCCGATAAATTAAAATTTGTATACATTTATGAAAGTCCCTATGGAGATTTTGCCCATTAATGGATGTAAAAAAAAAGACAGCATACCTCTTGTATGAATAATAATTGGTGGTGTACAGTGAAATTTTTCTTTTAGGGTTTCCTTTTTTAAATTAAAAAAAAAATTTTACTGGCCGGGCACAGTGGCTCAAGCCTGTAATCCCAGCACTTTGGGAGGCCGAGATGGGCGGATCACGAGGTCAGGAGATCAAGACCATCCTGGCTAACACGGTGAAACCCCGTCTCTACTAAAAAAATACAAAAAACTAGCCGGGCGAGGTGGCGGGCGCCTGTAGTCCCAGCTACTTGGGAGGCTGAGGCAGGAGAATGGCGTAAACCCGGGAGGCAGAGCTTGTAGTGAGCTGAGATCCGGCCATTGCACTCCACCCTGGGCGACAGAGCGAGACTCCATCTCAAAAAAAAAAATTTTTTTTACTTTAAGTTCTGGGATACATGTGCAGAACGTGGAGGTTTGTTACATAGGTATACGTGTGCCACGGTGGTTTGCTGCATCTATTAACCCATCCTCTAAGTTTCCTCCCCTTGCCTTGGTGTGTGTTGTTCCCCTCCCTGTGTCCATGTGTTCTTATTGTTCAGCTCCCACTTATGAGTGAGAACATGCAGTGTCTGGTTTTCTGTTCCTGTGTTAGTTTGCTGAGGATGATGGCTTCCAGCTTCATCCATAACCCTGCAAAGGACATGATCTTATTCCTTTTTATGGCTTCATAGTATTCCACGGTATAAATGTACCACATTTTCTTTATCCAGTCTATCTCTGATGGACATTTGGGTTGATTCCATGTCTTTGCTATTGTAAATAGTGCTGCAATAAACATACGTGTGCATGTGTCTTTATAGCAGAATGATTTATATTCCTTTGGGTATATATGCAGTAATGGGATTGCTGGGTCAAATGGTATTTCTGGTTCCAGATCCTTGAGGAATCGCCATACTGTCTTCCACAATGGTTGAACTAATTTACACTCCCCACCAACAGTGTAAAAGCGTTCCTATTTCTCCACAACCTCACTGGCATCTATTGTTTCTTGACTTTTTAATAATTGCAATTCCGACTGGCGTGAGATAGTATCTCACTGTGGTTTGGATTTGCATTTCTCTAATGATCAATGATGTTGAGCTTTTTTTCATGTATTTTTTGGCTGTGTAAATATCTTCTTTTGAGAATTGTCTTTTGGTGAATTTTTATTTACCTTCCTTTAATTTCCAGAAACTTTTCAAGATTACTTCCCTGATTGTTTTGTTGATATGTTGCTTTACTGAGAGTAATATATATGTTTAGAGATATTTTTGTATGCATGTAATATTTCTTTCGATATTTAGACCATTTCTAATTTTATGATTTACTGATATTGACTCCTCTAGCTCAACTGTGGTTATAGCAAATTAGAGTAATTCCAATCAACAAGTAATTTCCAACAACATTCATCAACTACCTAAGGGTTATCTCATCTCAGCCTCCTTCACTTTTCCTGATGCTTCTTTTCCAAAGTTGATACCACTAGTTTGTTGCCAGTTTTACTTTTATTTTTTTCAACCTTCAGTTCAATGGTTGTTTTGTTTGTTTTTGCTAATATTTCCACATATAAGTAAATCAAGGTCTATTTTTACTAAAACCATAACTTCTAAATCAAGGCAAAGGATAACAGGAATGATTTTAGAATAATTAACTGGAATTAAAATATCTACAAATAATATCCATCATCTGAATTCATAGCTTCTTAGGCATTATGTCATCTTAAAAAGTAACTGATTTGATAAACAACGTCTACAAAAAATCCTGCATTATACTTAATGGTAAGGAACTGGAAGTATTTTTGCTAGGTTTAGAAACAAGGCCAGGATGCCTTCTCTTACAACTCCTATTCAACATTTTTTTTTTTTTTTTTTTTTTTTTTGAGACGGAGTCTTGCTCTGTCACCCAGGCTGGAGTGCAGTGGCCGGATCTCAGCTCACTGCAAGCTCCACCTCCCGGGTTCACGCCATTCTCCTGCCTCAGCCTCCCAAGTAGCTGGGACTACAGACGCCCGCCACCTCGCCCGGCTAGTTTTTTTGTATTTTTAGTAGAGACGGGGTTTCACCGTGTTAGCCAGGATGGTCTCGATCTCCTGACCTCGTGATCCGCCCGTCTCGGCCTCAGAAATAGCTGATGTAATATGTGAAAAAGAAGGAAAATGTTTATAGATTGGAAAGGAATGAAATAAAATGTCTTCATTTGTAAATGACATGTTTTGCCATGGAGAAAATTCCAAAGAAATGTTAAAAAATAAAAATACCACCAAGATCAATAAGGTCAATAGGATACAACGTTAACATATAAAATCAATTTCTTTTCTATATTCCATAAACAAACATTTCAGAATTTTAAAAAAGACTGATACAATCACAAGAGCACCAAAAACTTTTTCATTAGCACCAAAAAATGAATTACTTATATATAACTGTATATAGAGTCTATATGTAGAAACCTACAAAACGTGATAAAAGACTAAAAGAAGATCTAAATAAATGGAGAAATATTCCATATTCATGGATTGGAAGACTCAATATTATTTGATGTCAACTGAACATATAGATTCAAAATAGCAATAAAAATAAAAATTATATTTAATAGCTCTTAGCTAATTGATTCTAAAGCCTATGTTGAAAAGAAAAAAGACCTAAAATAGGCAAGATAATACTGAAGAGAAACAACGTTTGAAGACTCATGCTACCTGGTTTTAATATTTAGTATAAAGCTACCGTAATCAGGACACCATGGCATTGGTTAAAATTAGATACATAGATCAGTGGAAGAGAAGAGAGAGTCTAGAAGTAGCACACACAAATATAGTCAGCTATCTTTGAAAAAGGTGAAAAGACAGTGGAGAAAGAATTATATTTTCAACAAATGATGCTGAAGCAGTTATATATCTGTATGCAACAAAAGAACCTAGCAACAAACCTTATACATGTCACAATAATCAACTCAGAAGAGATCACAGATCTAACTATAAAATATAAAGCTATACAAATTCTAGAATAAAATACATGAGAAAAATCTATGTGAACATGGGTTTGGTTATGCTTTTAGCTTTAATACCAAAAGCACGATTTGTGGAAGAAAAGTTTGATGCTGGACTTTATTAAAACTAAAAGTGCCTGCTCTGCAAAAGACAAGTTAAGAAAACAGAAACACAAGCCACAAACCATGAAAAAATGTTTGCATAGCAAAAATCTGATAAAGGACTGGTATTCAGGATATACAAACACTTCTTAAAAGTCAACCCTAAAATAACAAACATCCTAATTTAAAAGTGGGCAAAAGATCTGAACAGACATCTTACACAAGATGATATACAGATGACACGCACATGAAAATACACTCTAATAATTTGTCATTAAGGAACTGAAAATTGAAACAACTAGATATGCACTTATTAGAATGGCTAATATCCAAAAAACCCAAAATACCAATTGCTGATGATATGGAACAACAGGAAATTTCATTCATTGCTGATAGTAATGTAAAATGATATAGTCACTTTGGAAGACCCAGCTTGGCAGTTTCTAACAAAGGTAAACATAGCATTATCATTTGACCCAGAAGTCATGCTTCTGGGTATTTACTGAATGTTTTTTAAACACATGACAACACAAAAACCTGCAGGTAAATGTTTATAGTGGCTATATTCATAATAGCCAAATTTGGAATCAACCAAAATGTTCTTCATTAGGCAAATAAACACACTATTATACTTTGATGCAATGGAATATTATTCAACAATAAAAAGTAAGGAGTTATCAAACCACGTAAGCACATGGCTAAGTCTTAAAGTACATATTGTTAAGTGAAATAAACCAGGCTGGGCCAGGCGCTCAGGCCTGTCATCCCAGCACTTTGGGAGGCCAACTCTGGTGGATCACAAGGTCAGGAGTTCGAGACCAGCCTGGCCACCATGGTGAAACCCCATCTCTACTAAAGATACAAAAAATTAGCCGGGCGTGGTAGTGTGTACCTGTAATCCCAGCTACTCTGGAGGCCGAGGCAGAAGAATCGCTTGAACCTGGGCAGTGGGGGTTGCAGTGAGCCAAGATCGCGCCATTGCACTCCAGCTTGGGCAACAGGGTGAGACTCCATCTCAAAAAAGAAAAAAGAAAGAAATAAACCAGGCTGAAAAGGCTATGGCTTCATACTGCATTATTTAGTTTACATGACATTTTGAAAAAGGCGAAATTATAGATATTTAACAGACCAGTGGTGTCCAGAGTTTCAACGTGGGGTGAGAGTGGTGAAGCACAGGGCATTGCTTAGCGTGCAGAAAATGTTCTATATGATACTGTAATTTTTGATACATAATACTATGTATTTGTCAAAACCAACTGAACTATAAAACATAAAAAGGCCGGGTGCGGTGGCTCACGCCTGTAATCCCAGCACTTTGGGAGGCCGAGGCGGGCGGATCACGAGGTCAGGAGATCGAGACCATCCCATCCCGGCTCACACAGTGAAAGCCCGTCTCTACTAAAAATACAAAAAACTAGCCGGGCGCGGTGGCGGGCGCCTGTAGTCCCAGCTACTCGGGAGGCTGAGGCAGGAGAAAGGCTTAAACCTGGGAGGCGGAGCTTGCAGTGAGCCGAGATCGCGCCACTGCACTCCAGCCTGGGCAACACAGCGAGACTCCGTCTCAAAAAAAAAAATAAATAAATAAAATAAAAAAATAAAACATAAAAAGTATTCCTTAGTATATGCAAATTAAAAGCCGGGCGTGGTGGCTCATGCCTGTAATCCCAGCACTTTGGGAGGCCGAGGTGGGCGGATCACAAGGTCAAGAGATCAAGACCATCCTGGCCAACATGGTGAAACCCTGTCTATACTAAAAATACAAAAAATTAGCCAGGTGTGGTGGCAGGCACCTGTAATCCCAGCTACTTGGGAGGTTGAGGCAGGAGACTCGCTTGAACCTGGGAGGCGGAGGTTGCAGTGAGCCGAGATTGCGCAATTGCACTCCAGCCTGGGCAAAAAGACCAAAACTCCGTCACACACACACACACACACACACACACACACACACACACACACACACAAATTAAAGGAATTAAGAAAACAATTATTTAGAGGTAAAGGGCATCCTTGGATAGAATGCAGAATGTGACAAAAGGATCTAACAATATTACAAGCTCTCCGAGGGTGGGGAGGATGGGAGCACTTAAGTAAGGAAGTGCTAAAGCAAAGCAAAGCAAAACAAACAAAAATACCCCCAAACGCCCAGTGATGGGAATATGCCAGGGACAAAGAAATCAACTGAAGGAGTTCTCAACAAAAGCTACAGCAATTTGAGCAACAGAAAAAAATACAGTAGTATTGGATTATAACTCAAAGTATAAATAACTATGAATTTATACTAACAATAAATGATGTGTAAATAAATAAATAAATGGGAAAAATAGATAAATATTCTGAAGAAGTCCAAATAGCTATGTGGATACTCTGCCCTCAGTGAGATGGGGCATAACTCCTTGTTTTTTAAATATGGGCTGTGCCTAGGGACCTCTTTCCAAAGACTGCCATATGCGAGAGTTAATAGTGAGTGTCAACTTGGTTGAATTGAAGGATGCAGGGTGCTGATTCCTACGTGTGTCTGTGGGGTGTTACCAAAGGAGATTAGCATTTGAGTCAGTGGGCCAGGGAAGGCAGACCCACCCTTAATCTGGTGGGCACAATCTAATCAGCTGCCAGCGAATATAAAGCAGGCAGGGAAACATGAAAGGAGACACGGGCCTAGCATCCCGGCCTACATCTTTCTCCCGTGCTGGACGCTTCCTGGCCTCGAACACTGGACTCCAAGTTCTTCAGTTTGGGGACTCAGACTGACTCTCCTTGCTCCTCAGCTCGCAGTCTGTTGTGGGACCTTGTGATCATGTCAGCTAATACTTAATAAACTCCCCTTTATATATATGTATATCTATCGTATTAGTTGTGTCCCTCTAAGAGAACCCTGACCCATATACCATATGAAAATTGAAAAAAAATATAGAGTAACTTTGCAGTGGAGAAATTTGACAAACACTACCCCAGCCAAGTAATCAAAGTGAAAATCAACAGCGATATGCCTTGTTGATAATATGTCATTGAAATGGTGTGATAAAAATGGCACTTTTCCACTGTGGTCTTCTCCAGAACACATAACCTCAGTCTAATCATGAGAGAAACATCAGTCAAATCCCAATGAGGGTCATTCTACAAAATACCTAACAAGTACTTCTCAGAACTATCACGGTCATCAATAACATGAAGACGGGCAAAACTGTCACAGCCAAGAGGAGCCCACAGAGACATGACAACCAAATGGAATATATTATTGTGGTTGGGATCCTGGAACAGAAAGAGGATACTAGAGAAAAACTAAGGAACTCTGAATAAAGTGTGGGCTTTAGTTAGTAATATATCAATATTGATTTATTAATTGTAAAAAATGTACCATATTAATGAAAAGTGTTAATAATAGGAGAAATTTGATGTGGACTGTATAGAAGTCTCTGTACTATCTTAATAATTTTTTGGTAAATCTAAAACTATTTTAAAATTGAAAGCTTATTAAAAATAAATTTAAAATGTGATTGATAATTAAAGTAGTATAATTATGCAGCTGATGCTATAATTAAACTAATAAGAAGAATATAATTAGATTCACGTGTACTGATATGGAAGAAAGCCAAGGATACATTATGTAAAAAAAAGCAAATTGCAAAAACATTGCATTGTTGTGACCCACTTTATTTAAAAATTGAACATATATGCATACACCCAAATACTTGAAGAGGTACACACTAAAGTGCGGTTACTTTAAAGACAGCAATAACACTGAGGGTTGTAGAAAATGGGGTGAATGTGGGCATAGGCGTTTTTTCCCGTACACTTCTCTTATTTGAATATTTTATAATAAACATGTATTTGTAGATACTTATAAGTTATTTATGATTTAACTTTTCTTAGATATATTTTAACTTCTTTTTGCTACCAAGCGTGCCTTAATCCATTATTCCCTTTCATTAATGTAACATCAAGTGTCTTCTCTAATGTGTCTTTTTGCTAGGTATGTAAACAAGCATAAGTTTCTCCCAGGTTAAAGAGGAAAATAACAAAACAAAATAAAACAAAAAAGCTACCTCATGCCTTTCAGTTACCCCGTATGTTTTTTCTGCTAAATTTCCTGAAGGTGTTGTCTATGGTCATTATTTCTACTTCCCTATGTAGTTTTCTCTGTCAGTTCACTGCAGGCTGTCTTCCGCCTTTACCTCTCTACTCAGTCCAGTGTATGGCAACCTTCCTGACAATGTGGTGGAGAGGGTAAAGCTCTGGGCAGATTTGGGCTCTGTGTCTGAGAATTTGCATATTTTACTTTACTTTCCTAATCTCAATTTCCTTACGTCTAAAATGAGGACAGTATCCTTCCTACTAACTTCTAGTATAGAAACTGATATATAATGTATTTTTAAAAATATTGATCAGGCCGGGCGCGGTGGCTCAAGCCTGTAATCCCAGCACTTTGGGAGGCCGAGACGGGCGGATCACGAGGTCACGAGATCGAGACCATCCTGGCTAACACGGTGAAACCCCGTCTCTACTAAAAAATACAAAAAATGAGCTGGGCGAGGTGGCGGGCACCTGTAGTCCCAACTACTTGGGAGGCTGAGGCAGGAGAATGGTGTGAACCTGGGAGGCAGAGCTTGCAGTGAGCTGAGATCTGGCCACTGCTCTCCAGCTTGGGCGACAGAGCGAGACTCCGTCTCAAAAAAAAAAAAAAAAAAAAAAAAATATATATATATATATATTGATCAGATGATCTAAAAAGCAGTCTCATCATAGCATCATGGCAAAGATGTAATCCCTCATCATCTTTCCTCTAGATTCTTGCAGTGGTCTACGAGTGCTATAGATGAACTAACTTCCCTAAAGAGTCTCAGTGTGGCTGCCCTCACAACCCTTCAAATCTCTGTCCACACAATATCCAGAGTGGGCCCACTGAAGCCTAAAAAGTGTGCATGTCTCCTCTCCTCAGAACCTTCCAGATCTTACTATCGATTGCACAAGAATGTGTTTGTGTAGTGTTTGTATGGCATGTGTAGGAGTGTGTGTGAGAGAGAATGTGTATTTGTGGAGGTAATCCTAGGAATCAGCAACACTGGAGTGGAAAAATATGGCAGGGAAGACAGGAAGCCAATAAAGTTTTGTTATCAAGCAGCGTACTGCTGCAGGCACCAGGTGCCTAGGCTCAGTAGGAAACTCAGAAGGATTGGGTGAATATGACCCAGAGTAGTTCCAACCAAGGTTCCAAGAAGCTGAGAATTTGGTCCACACTATCTGGTAGTTATTGGTTGACAGCTGCTTTGGGGAAGGAAGTGGAAGGAATGCATTAGTTTCTAACATGCCCCATCTGCTTTGTCTTTAAGCCTGGCAAACTGTAGCAGCCAAAGAGAGCGCTCAGTTGAAGAGTTATCAATAGGGAGCATACCCAAGAATGGTGGAAACCAGGGAGATATGGATAGGTTGCTGATAGCATCTGCTAAAATGTCTTTTTTTCAAATATCGAATGTATTTGTATTTCCTTTCTAACCCTATGCATCATGTAAGGTTATTTAGGAAACAGAAGGCATATTCAAAGGGGATAATTAAAGAGAATTTAACAAAATGGCTATTTATAAATACGTAAGCAGTTTTCAAGAACTTCACAAGTTAGTAAAAAGCTAGATGGACTACAGCTATTTCCATTGTCTAAAGGAGCAAGAGTAAGAAATAGACACTTGAACCTATTAGATGTGGCCTTAAGTAACAGAAATCAGGCACTACCAATCTATGCCTCAGCAGGGAAGGATCATGAGAAATCACACTCAGATTGATCTCTCCTCCAACCTCTGATCTGCTCTTTGTCTTTTGTTGGTCAAACCAACACCAAGCCAGATTATAGAAAGTGAAGCAGTACTTAGGAGTCAGTGGCCAGAGCTCAAAGCTCACTGAAGTATGAGAAGTGGAGCCAGAGGAGCAGGTGGAGAATATTCAGCATGACTAGGGCAATGTAAGTTGCAAGAGAACCTGATTTTTGTCCCTCTGTTTCCTGCACTATCCCCGACAAACAGAACAGTGCCTCACACATAGTCAGTACTAAATAGATATTTGTTGAATGTTTCAGTCCATTCACAATACTTCTGCTATTCATTTTAAATTATTCCAAGATTGCACTTCGTTTAACTTTTGCCTTCCAAAAAGTGCAAATTGATATCTCAATATTGTGAATGAATACTCTTAAAATGTTTAAGTGCTTCATCATAGAGGAGTGTCACAGCTTCTAATATTCATGATGTAAAGACTGGCTTTTTAAAAAAGTCATCTTCTCTTATAACTCAATATTTCCATTTCCTCTTCTAAATGAAGAAATAAAAATGGTTTTCCTGAGTTGCCAGATAAAGTCCTTATTCAAAAATTGTTTGAATTCCATGAACACAAAATAATTCCATTTGATAAGGCATATTTTATTAGTATTTACCATCACTTTTAAGGAAAGGCACATGTAGGAGATTGCCTAGTGCTGATATTGGATGACCATATATCAGAAAAATATATATTAAATTACACTTGATCATTTCTGTATTTCTAATTTGAGAGAATATTTCTGTCAGTCAGTGATTCAGGATCCTGTATTTAATTAGCTGTTAAACATTTATTACAATTTTTGATTTTGTTTTTATTAAAATAGTTTAGCAAACATGATTCATTGAAAATAATATTCTCATCCCATGTTAAAAATAGTTTTCTACTTTTATTTTTTATACTCTTTTTACCTTATATTCACCAAAAAAAAGTAGAAGTGAATGTATCCCCCCAAAATTCATTTCTACCTGGGCTCTATGAATGTGACTTTATTTGAAAATAGAACATTTTCAAATATAATAAAGTTAAGATGAATTTACACTGCATTGCTAAAGATCTGAAATCCAGTATGACTGACGTTCTTACAAGAGGGAAATTTGGAGACAGACACAGGCACACAGGAGAGATGCGTGTATAGATGGAGACAGGTTGGAGTTAGGTTGCCACTGGCAAGAGTACCAAAGATTGCTGGCAACCATTAAAAACTAGGGAAGAAGCATGAGTTAGATTTTCCCTCAGAGCCCTCAGAAGGAGCCATTCCTATTCACACCTTCATTTCAAATGTTCCGACTCCAGAACCGCAAGAGAATGAGTATCTGCTCTTTGAAGTCATCAGGTTTGTGGTCATTTGTTACAGCAGTCCAAGGAAATATATACAGAATAAAATACAGTACCAGATCTGTTCTCATCCACTGGCAAACATTTTTTGGAATATTAATTCTGGAAATGAAGAGTTGATTGCCACTTTTTTTTTTTTTTTTTTTTTGAGACGGAGTCTCGCTCTTGTCACCTAGGCTGGAGTGCAATGGCACAATCTTGGCTCACTGCAACCTCTGCCTCCTGGGTTCAAGTTATTCTCTTGCCTCAGCCTCCCGAGTAGCCGGGATTACAGGCATGCACCACCATGCCTGGCTAATTTTTGTATTTTTAGTAGAGACAGGGTTTCACCATGTTGGCCAGGATGGTCTCGAACTCCTGACCTCTGGTGATCCACCCTCCTTCGGCCTCCTAAAGTGCTGGGATTACAGGTGTGAGCCACCACGCCCAGCCGATTGCCACTTTTGGAGTATCAAGAGTTGGTCTTTATTAGCAAGTATCTCTATCTGCCAGTTTGGGTTCGAACTGACAATGGACCGGATGCTTCTATTACCAGTATTTCAACCTCCAGAGGATCTGGATAATAGTTCTCAAGTAACTCTCACAGTAGCCTAAGCTTACTTAAACTCTAAAATGCAAGAATAGAAATAGACTCAGGATGCCAAAAAGTCATATATTTATCTGATTTAAACTCATCAAACTGAAATTTAAAATAAAAATTATCTTGAAAACCTGCTACATAGCAAACACTGTGTTAGGTTCTGGGAATACAACATTGAATAAGACAATTTCCCTGACTTCAAGGAATTCGAAGTATGACTGTAATGTACAATGAAAAGGGAGGCTACAGAAATAAAATGAGACATATCATGTTCAGCTATATGCTGAAAGCATTTGCAAGTCATTGAGGAGTTTGAAGTTGGGAAACAACAGGATAAAATTTGTTGTTTAGGAAACAGCACGGGGTAGAGTGGAGAGCAGTTTGGGCAGATACAAGCCTGGAATGAGTGGGAGATCAGCTAGGCCATTATAGCTGACATTCTGAGAAAAAGGTGAGGTGGCTTCATAGAGAGAGTTAGCAGTGAAAAAGTGAAAGTGAAAAAATGGATGGATTAAAAGGATGTTTAAATGGTTAATCAGCAAAGTTTAGGGATTTAACTGGGGGTAGAGATGGGAAGGAAAGTGAGTGGGGAGGGAAAGGCAGATTCCAGCT
This sequence comes from Macaca fascicularis, assembly GCF_037993035.2. Lineage (NCBI taxonomy): Eukaryota > Metazoa > Chordata > Mammalia > Primates > Cercopithecidae > Macaca > Macaca fascicularis. The sequence continues at coordinate 10,740,155 of NC_088381.1, forward strand.
AGTGGAAGTTAGTGGCGTCACGGTGCATGCAGTTTTCTCCAGGTAGGAGACCCAAGATGAAGAGCAGGGTCAAGGTACACAACGGAGAGCCAGGTACAATGGGCTGCATTCAAGGAAACAGATTTTCTGTTATTTACCTTCAAGTTATTTATATACCCACCCACTCACAAACACTCTTTTTTATTCTTTCAAATGAATTAGCCTACTTCTCTCTATTTATGAACAGCATTTGGTTGATTTGGCTCATTATTTAACTAAACTAAGTTCAGTCAACTTTCAAAAATAGCAAAAACAGGCCAAAGTGGGAGGATCACTTGAGGCCAGGAGTTTGAGACCAGCCTAGGCAATATAGTGAGACCCCTGTTTCTACAAAAACAAAACAACAACAACAAAAAGTATCCATGCCTGGTGGCATGCATTTGTAATCCCAAATTATAAAGTCTGAGGACAGATGATGGCTTGAGCTCCAGTGTTCAAGGCTGCAGTGAGCTATGCTCTCACCACTGCATTCCAGCCTGGGTGACAGAGAGAGACCCTGTCTCAAAAAAAAAAAAGTTTTTTTTTTTGATATTACACAGTTAGATATTTTCAAAACATAATTAAAAAAAGAAAAGAAATAATTTGATGTAATTTTAAAAGACATAATTTTAAGTAAATTTAAAAAATCTACATGAATATTCCTTGCTGTCATTAGATGGTAAGCATTTAACTGAACTTTGCAAGTGATGGCAGAGACACAGGCTAATAATAAACATGATGGCTTGAAGTAGTAACTCAGTTGATTACTTTAAGATATATTAAAGTTAAGTATGATAAATTTATTTAAATTAAAAGACATATTTAATTTCATGGACATACTAAGTAAATAAAAAGTACAAACATTGTTCCAGAAATAAAACTGCAACCTTTAATGATCTGACCCGAGGCCTCAACCTGGCTCTCAGCTCTAAAGTCTTTTCGTTCTAAGTGTTTGCTCTAACACTGGATTCATGTGTGTTTTACTCCAAATCCAGATCCCAGGGTGCAATGATAAGATAAATTGCATATAATCAAAAGGGAAAATACCAATAACTATGACTAAATTAGAAAAACAACTGGCACGGAAGAGCGTTAGTCAGAACTACTAGTTTTCTAGAAGGTTTTTTTGTTTTTTTTTTTTTTAAATTCAAAAACTGAAGTACAGACAGGCGTATTCTGTGTCCTGTGAAGCTGTGAGGCAATTTTAAAGGCCATTCTTTCAGTAGCATCAACACTGGTAACCTCAATGTAACCACATGCTCTGCACAATGAATACTTCAAATTTTCCAAGACAAGTCTGCAGAAAACAGGAAATGGATTCTGCACTCTGCAATTTTTTATTTCTAAGGTTACATTCTTTTAACTTTTCAGACTGTTACTACAGTCTATATCATGTACTAAGTGTTTTCTAGAAAACTAATAAAGTTGAGATCATCTGAATTGCTTTTCTATTTTTCTGTTTTTTTTGCACACTGGTATGAATCATACTTCTCTAAGCAAATATGTTCCTTAATGTATTACTTTTCTTACTTTGAAAACTCTATAACTACCTACTCTAATTTATAATATCACAGAACTTTACTCTGTGTTTATTATACATTTATCCCAATGCTATCACTTTTATTCTACATACAACCCTCATCAGATTGTCACTGTCTTTCTTATCATCTGTGTGGGCATTAGTCACGAGAAGACTGGAAACTTCTTGGCGTAAAAATATCCCAGTATTCATAATTATATCGGCTAGATTCCAGCACCATACATGAGATAGGTATTTTATCTGTTGTTTGAAATTGACAGAGCCTTATAAAGCCTTATAAAACCATGACAACACAGTGTCATTAACTATAGTCACCATGCGTACATTACATCACACATATTTTGGCTTGGCACTCTACATGACAATATTTATGAATCATTATGAAGTGCAAGACACAATACAAAGTGTATATTCAATCTTACACAGAGCATTTGGGGACATCTATGTTGCAAAATTTAGAGTTCTATTTATTTGGATTTGAGAATGACAATGTGACATGTATGCCGTTTTAAAGTCACACCTGTTCCAGCACTGGACAGCACCACGTTTTGCCTCCCATATTTCCAGATCAGGTTTTGCCACCAAATGAGTTCAAGTTGTGTCAAGTTTTGCTGCGTAATACAATATTTAAAAATCTTCTAGTTTTAAGAGCTGGTATTTTGGTTTTATTGTTGTTGTTGCTGTTGTTTCAGGATTTTTGTGGAACACACTGTCAGACAAACAGTGATCCAAACAAAGAAGGAAGAGATAGGCATTTCAGGAAAATGACATAAAGCATAAGAAAATAGAGATGAGGGGGAAAAAAAAAGAAATACTTCAGAAAAGACATGTAACCCAGAGAGCTGGGAGTATAGATCTTGGGAAGGGGTCAAGTGCATTACAGCTGGAGCAAGGCATCAAGGTTGAATTATAGGAGATATATGTTTTGCTCCTATTTTTTTCCGGCTTTATTGAGATATAATTGACAAAAGTTGTATATGTTTAAGGTATACAACATAATGAGTTAATATGTTTATGTGCTGTGAAGTGATTACCACAATCAAGCTAATTAAAATGCCCATCACTTCACATAGTTACTGGTTTTTTGTGTGTGGTGAGAACACTTGAGATCTACTCTCAGCAAATTTCAACTATACAACACAGTGTCATTAACTATAGTCACCATGCGCACATTATATCACTCGAACCTATTAATCTTATAACTGGAAGTTTATATCCTTTGGCCAATTTCTCCTCATTTTCCCAACTTCCTAGCCCCTGGCAAACACCATTCTACTCTCTGCCTCTGTGAATTCGACGTCTTTAGATTCCACATATAAGTGAGACCATATAGTATTTGTCTTTCTGTGTCTACCTTATTTCACTTAGCATAATATTCTCCAGGTTCACCCATGTTGTCACAAGTGGTAAGATTTCCTCTGTTTCATAGCTAATATTGTACTGTGTATATACCACATTTTCTTCATCCATTCATCTGTTGGCAGATACTTTAGTCTGTTTCCATATCTTGGCTATTATGAATACTACTGCGGTAAACATGGGAGTGTGCAGATATCTCTTCAAGTACTGAGATATTTTCCTTTGCATATATACCAAGAAGTGAGATTGCTGGATCATATGGTAGTTCACTTTTTATTTACTTATTTATTTATTTTTGAGACGGAGTCTCGCTCTGTCTCCCAGGCTGGAGTGCGGTGGCACTATCTCCACTCACTGCAAGCTCCGCCTCCCGGGTTCACGCCGTTCTCCTGCCTCAGCCTCCCGTGTAGCTGGGACTACAGGCGCCGGCCACCGTGCCCAGCTAATTTTTGTATTTTTAGTAGAGACGGGGTTTCACCGGGTTAGCCAGGATGGTCTTGATCTCCTGACCTCCTGATCCGCCCATCTCGGCCTCCCAAAGTGCTGGGATTACAGGCGTGAGCCACCGCGCCCGGCCAGAGACCCTCTCTCAAAAAACACAAAAAACATAAAAACTAACATGCTCAATTGGAAAAATTTGAAAAAAAAAAAGACAACCATAATTAACAATTGTCAACATTCATATTTAGTGTATAAATTATATACACTAAATGAGATTGTGTACATATCTATCCATATCTACACATATGTACATAACATAACGTAAACAAAATAAATTTTAGTAATGTTGGTTTATATATTTTATAGCCTATTTTTTCAAACAATATTTATAAAATAATTTTATGCATTAAATAGTGTCTAAAATCATAGACTGTAATGATTATGTAAGATTTTACCCTTTGGTTCTATAATAATATTCTCTTATTGCTCGACATTTAGACTACTATTTTGATACTGTTGCTAACATGATTATCTCTAGCTGATTTCTTAGTATTATTGAGATTAAAGTAGGATTACTGGAATAAAATATCCAAATATTAAAACATTTTTGGTATTTATTGTCAAATTGTGTTTTGGAAAAGTTATAACAGCTTAAATTGTCATTAGAGTAAGTTAAGAATGCAGTGTGAATTTAAGTGCTGTTTCTCCTCTACCTTTTCCTATCTCCTCTTTTTCTGTATCACCATATGACATTTGTCATAGTCCTGTTCTTCAATATCTTTGTTCCATAACCTCTGTTTTAAAGGTTCCCTCTCCCCATTCCATGTTTAGCTCTCCTGTCTTAAATGCTAAATCTCACATCCATATTTCCAATCTGTCATATCTTTCAAGATCAAGTCCCACTTTTCCAATATGTCTGCTATATATATGTGTGCTTGTCCCTACTGACTCTCATCACATCTAGAGTTGAATTTTTAACATTATCTCTGCCCCCAGCCTATCCTAATAACTCAACTCCGCATGTGTTCAGATTTTCCTTTTCTGTAAGCAATCCCATTGTCACTTGAGCACAAAACCCCCACTCTTTGTCTTTTCCTTTATTTCACAAATGCCGACGGTCATCAAGAATGGTTAAATTTTCATTTGCAATATGCATCCAAGGCATGTCTTACTTTGCATATGGCTGCTTCCATGCTAGAACAGGTCTTTATCACCATGGCAATTTTCTTTTAAATACTGTTCCTGCCTTTAGACTTTCCTTCCATTAATCTATTCTACTCAATGCTTGCAAACTAATCTACTCAATTTAACATTTTGAGGGTACCACTGTCTTCATCAGAAGTCTTCAATGTCCCCCTGTTGTCTTTTAAGCAATCCCATGTTGCATAATTTGTCATTTATCCATTTGTCCCACCAGTTAGCCATTCAAAATTTACTGAGTGCCTATATGATTCTTTTTCCTTTGGAGAACTGCCATTCAGCTACTGGAGCTACTTGGCGCTTGCTTAAAAACGGTGTGAAGTGCCTGGGAGTTTATATCCCCTTGAGATTTCCACTAACCACTAAGCTTTTGAAAGATACTGACAAAAGCCCCAGATTCATAGTCTGGATTATAATAGCTCTGAAGCTTAGTTTACACTCGGAAGTTTCCCTGTGGAATCAGGCTAACGGCTGTTCTTGGGCTTTGCACGGCGATCACACTCTTGCCTGACTTCCTTGTCTTCCTTGCCCTACTTCACTAGTTGCCTTATTTATCTACCCTGGAGTCCTTTGTTAATAAATTATTTTTATGTGAATTCTTCTCTTAGGTTCTGCTTCAGGAAAATCCAAAGAAAACCACTTTTGTTAAGAACCAAAGACATGATCACTACTGCGAATGAACTCACACTGAGTCGAAAAACAGACATGCAAGCCAGCAATTTAAATTTTAACATGCTATCTACCATAATAGTGGGATTTGCAAAGTCCTGTGAGATGAGGAAATAATAAATACCTATCTCAGGTAAAGGAAGTCAGACTGGAAAGTCTTCACCTAAAGTAATGTCTGATCTGAAATTCAGAGTTTTTTTTTTTTTTAAGGCAGAAATAATAGGTAAACTAGTTATAACAAATAGTGTGGGAAAAAATTTAATGTTATAAGAACACGAAATTCTTCAGGAACTACAAATAACTCAATTTATTATTATCAGAGAAAATATTTGATACAAGGGGGGAGGGAACTCATTCAAATAGGTAAGATGGCAGAAATGTGAATTCAAAACATTCTCTGAGTGTTGTAAAAAGAGCTCATCTAGTTTATCTGTCAAAGATGATAAACAATATGGAGAGCCCAGGAGGGCGATGCCTTCAGTTACAGAGTTGTAGCTGTTGCTCTGGCAGCATTGTGGAAGACTGCATGTGGAAGTTGCAAGTAGGGCTAATCTGGAGAAAGAATAATCAGAAATCAAATACCATGGTGAGCACAAAGGGCTGAGAAGAGAGATAATATAAGATACTAGAAGAAGAAATTGGTGGTAGTTGGTGATTGATTGGGTCTGTGGTAAGATTCTAGGCTTTGGATCACCCTGCGAGTCACCAAATCCAATAGAATTTTTTTTGACTCACTTTATCAAGATAGCAGCATTTTCCTTCCTTCTTCAGCTTCCTGTTCAATTGTTTTGCTAACTTTTGTACATTTTCCAAATTATCCATATTGACAATACATTATTTTTTTATTTGCAAAGTGGAGTAGGTGGTAAAAATGAAATCACAGCATACAGACAACTTACTAAAAATTATTGAGTTAATCAGAAAAAGCATGTTGATAACATACATGTGAAAAATGTCCAATCTCAATCATAACTGTTTAAAAAATGATAATTGAAACAATAAGAATATCATAGTAACAAAAATTTTAGTTGTAAAACATTCAATTTTGGCAAAGATAAAGGAAAGAAACATGCTAAAGCACTACCTGTGAGACTATAATAGGTCCAAAATTTGAAGAGCCATTACAAATATCTGGCAAATTAAAACACGCACTTCCTTTCATCTGGCAATGGCACCACTAATAATTTACACTAAGAATCAATCTAGATGAATATATATGAGGATGCTTATTACAGTATTATTTATAATAGCAAAAAAGTCTATTAATATAAACTCATTAGCTACACTAGAAAATGACCATTCCATGGAATATTACACAGATGTTATAAAGAATGTGCTAATATAAATGTGGTCAATAAATATTGCATTACAAAAAGAAGAGCAGAAATTGAGTTTGTAGAGAATAATTTCATCACCATATAATGAAGATATATGTACACTGAAAATTTCTGAAAGGATCCATCCCAAACTGCTAACATTATTTACCTATGGGGCTTGAAAATGATGGAGATTTGCTCTTGTCATTTATTTTTTTCCCCAGGAACAACAGTAATTTGGCCATAAAATTAATGAAAAGAAAGGGGCATTAACAAGATCATTGAGGGACAATATTTAGTTTTTATATGTTTGTGGAAAGAGGAGATGAGAAATTAAAACTTTATATAATTCTGTTGGAAAAAAATAAAAATAAAATCCTTATAGTCACAACTCTAAGAAAGGAAAGGTACTTACAGATAGGAAAATAGAGGCTAATCCCACATCCTATGTCAAATCAAGGACTACGATTCAGCTCTCCTGAGCCTTGCCCCAGTGCTCTTTCTATGATCCTAAGCAATAGTATATCTATGCCTAGAAAATCAAGCCAACTGAGGTGGAAAAGATCTCAGCCATATTCTCTGAATATACAGGATTGATTTTGAGTTCATACATAAATAAGAAATGTTGAAGGGTTTTCCATGGAACACTAAAGTTCCACTGTATTCTGAACCAGAATTTCTTAATTCAATACCATTGCTCTAAAAGGATGCTTTCTCAAGCACTGAAAAATATGGTTCCATTTATATCCCTAATTTAAGGGAAGAGACATTTTGAATTGGAGGCAAATAATCTGTGTTGTAACACTTCAAAGCTAGGTCAGGAAGCTTATGCCAAATGCCTTATGTGTGCTTGTGATTTTTGTATTCTGACCATGAATGTATTTCACACTTAAGCTGACATGTGTCCATAATTTTCCTCCTGAGTATGGTATAAATGAAATATTAGCACATATTATCTCAGCACCCCACCAACTGATCAGTTTATTGCTATAAAGTGCAAATGCCCAATCATATAAAATTCCAAGCATTGCTCTGCTGAAAATGAGAAGGCATCACTAAAATGTGAGTGGAAAGAATATTATGTGCTTCCCTTTTCTATATGTTAGATTGCTTCACATTGAAAAAGTAAGTTCACTCTGGGAGGCCGAGGCAGGCAGATCACAAGGTCAAGAGATAGAGACCATCCTGGCCAACATGGTGAAACCCTGTCTCTACTAAAAATACAAAAATTAGCTGGGCGTGGTGACATATGCCTGTAGTCCCTGCTACTCAGGAGGCTGAGGCAGGAGAATCGTTTGAACCCGGGAAGCAGAGGTTGCAGTGAGCTGAGATCATAAATAGGCTGCACTCCAGCCTGGCGATGGAAAGACCCTCTGTCTCAAAAAAATTAAAAAAAATAAAATAAAAAACAAAAAATAAGTTAAATAATATACTAACCAAAAACTTGTAAATTACTTTATCCATCTACTTTTAGGAAATTACAAAGAACAAATTTCATTATTTTAGCATAACAGGGATAGATTTTCTTTTGTAATTTTCAATATATTAACAATACATTTTTTTCCCTAGTGTTGTTTAGGATATTTCCTGCAATGCTTCATTCAAATTATCAGTGATTTTTACTATGTATTGTAAATGATACATGGCCACCATATATAAATATTTGCTGAGTTCAAGATTACTAAGTTAAGAAACTGGGGTAAATACAGGAGGTGGAGCTTGCAGTGAGGCAAGATCGAGCCACTGCACTCCAGCCTGGGCGACAGAGCGAGACTTCCGTCTCAAAAAAAAAAAAAAAAAGAAACTGGGGTAAATAAAATGGAAACAGGACATCCGTGAATATTTAAGGATATAATCTCACAATTGCATGTTTCTGCTGGCTTTTCATAATATAATAAACCTTGTTTTTTCTTCTAATTTAAAAAATGCTATCAATAATAAAAAAGCTAATTATACATAATCAATATTTTTATACGTATATCAATTCTTACAAACGTTCTAATTTCAGTTTAGTAAATTGATGTGTAAATATACTTTGTGAGACAATTTTTTTCTATTTGTAGGTATTTTGTTTTTATAAATGTACTACCTGTGCATAAAGATATTGTAAATATTTTTTACTATTTATTTTTATTTATTTTATTTATTTATTTTTATTATACTTTAAGTTCTAGGGTACATGTGCACAACGTGCAGGTTTGTTACAGATGTATACATGTGCCATGTTGGTGTGCTGCACCCATTAACTCATCGTTTACATTAGGTATATCTAATGCTATCCCTTCCCCGACCCCCAACCCCACGACAGACCCCAGTGTGTGATGTTCCCCATCCAAGACAGACAATTTTATGAGAAGATTAACTTGAAGTTATAAGTAGACTAGTGAATTAAAATTTCCATTTCCTATGCTGCAGAGTACTTTTAATGCAATTTGGAGGGAGAATATTAGTACTCAGCATTTATAATTTATCATTTGACATCTGGACTAAAAACTCTAAGTGTATAGAAGAATTACATATATTTCTTAAATTTCCAATACTGCACATGCTACCATAATGCAGGGTTTTACAAAGAGATTAGTGTAATTCAATGGTTAATCATATTTCAAAAACGAGCTATATTGTGGACCTTATATTCCCCTCGTAGTTGCTTCAGGAAGGGATCTCATTTGTCACTCCTTCTCAGCATTGGGTTCTATTCAGTTCTTAACTAAAAATAGGAAAAAATGCTACCCTTTACTGAAGCATTTCAACACAACTGGAAACATTATGCATAATTTTCAGTAGATGAGGGTAGAGATTTACAAAGTATTCACAAAAAGATATTTTTGGCCAAAATTTGAATTTGTTGAAAGGAAGTACACCTCTGATCTACTTTTTTAGAATTTTCTGGGTTTCAAGGTCTTAAACAGAGGTGTGTATGTATGTGTGTGTGTGAGGTGTGTATGTATGTGTGTGTGTGTGTGATATGCGTGTGTGTGTGTACGGAAATGTACTGTGTTCATAAAAATGCCACTGTTGGTGTTTCCAAAATGAAGCTACTAAAAAATAGAGAATTGGTGTAATCTAGAGAGGGAGAGGAACTGATAATGCAGAGAGCACTTGGAAAATAAAACTATGGAAAAGAGGCCATAGTATGGACCAGAAGTAATTACCCGATCACTAAAAAAGAGAAAAGAGAAAGAAAAAGACACAGGAAAACAGGGTCAGAGAGGCAGAAAGAGAAAAATCAAACAGTATATTTGGCACTGTAGAGAGTAAAAGAATGAGAGATTTTTCCCCTTTCTGTTCATGGGTTATGAAATTGAGGTTTTCCATATAATTAAGAAAGGATGGATCTTGGTGAAGGGCATACTGTCATCTATGAGAGAGCTGTGAGAAGTGTAGGGAAGATTGGAGAAGGTGGCTGACATTGCTGCTTTGGGGTAGCTGCTCTAAAACTTCTGCCATTCAGTCATGCAGATGAGGTGAACAGATATTTGTGTGTGACACTTGATCACATGTAACAATAATATATATTACATTTAGAACAATTTATATCATAATTTATGTGTGGAGCAGGAGGTAGCTCAACAATGAATATTCAGAAACTTTACCTAAAAGCCAATTCATAAGTTACTCTAAAATTGTTGTTAATCCGGTGGGCATATTTTCTAGGGATTTCAAGTGAGCAAAAATTGTCAAGAAACAAAATCCATCAGGAGTCATGTCTGCTTTGCCTATGAATCCTAGACACACTTAAGAGGTATTTAATATTTTAGTTACAGCTATAAATGATCTTTGCTTTAAAATTTAAAAATGTGTTTTCTTTAAACTGTGGTTTCATTTTCTTAGGCATTTATTCAAATAATACATATGTGTGAATGTATGTGATTTTTAGACTATAAAATACTTTGAAACTGTTAAATAAATCTTTGCTAATAACACATTTCGTTATGGAAGAACTTTAGGATAACTTTTGCTTAGTATTGACTATCGTCATTGTAGAAGTTCTGATAATATGATAATTATATGAAGACTCTGAGTTCAAATGCATCATCCTAAGGCAATGAAAACATATTTTCTTGTTCTCGTTTTATCATATTTATGTATAACAGAAATGGGAAGACTGAAAGATTTCATTATCACAATTTTGGAGGGTAGAGAAAATACCAACAATCTGCATTTCCAGGCTAAGTTTAAGCTATTTAGAAGGGAAACTTTCTCACTGTTCAGTTGGCATATCACATTTAGCAAGAGAATGTTTCAGTTTTGTCATAGCTATGTTTAACTTTAAATAAGGGATTACATAATTAATGCTAAAATTGCCTGTCACTATTATATTCCTTAAGGTTTTCTATTCTTTCTTAAGTCTTGATTTTTATTTTCATTGTTGTCATTGTTTTCTTTTCATAGAAAAGTACTATTTAGCTCTATAATCTTTTGTTTGACATTAAGGGATAAATTTTTTGACAAAGCAAAAATATGCTTGAATAAGTTTGTGGTCTTCCATAAAGGTTTCACCTTATATAGTTGGATTTTTTTCATTTTTAATAATAATAATTATATAAACTTTATCCAAAAATTGTTGTCATTATTGAGATTAATTTTGAATCAATTAAAAAGTTTTAAAATAAATATTATTTGAAGTGTTTATAAGATCAGAAAACAAATGAAAAGATTAATGGCTATACATCAATAATTGCTTATAATGTAAATGAAACCATTTGTTAATTTCTAGAAATTTATTGCATATTTGATTCTACTTTCCAGGCAATATTCCCATGTTTTAAGTTTGTCTTCATTTTAATAAAACTGTATCCAGAAAAATAATACAACTATAACTTGAATATACAAAAATTTCAAATAATGATTCCATATATGCTCAGTAAGTTTAATGTTTTGACTTTAATCACACCAAAAGACTTCTAATATTAATGTAATTTTGTATATATGCAAGGGTTTCACTTCTGTATGTAATCAAGAACTCAGCTAAGCTGTTTATCTTCTCCATGTTCTTCCAGAACATTCTGCCTTAAGGATCTAATTCATGGTTACTTCCTACTCCATTTTTTAATTTCACCATGATTATGTATCTCATTTACATTTTAATTCCTGGGTCTTTCCTCCTCTCTCAAAAACTACCCAGAGAGCATGATAGCAGCCTTTTCTTGACCTCCATACCTTACACACACACACACACTCTCTCTTACTTTCACAAATATGTGACAAGGGGAACAGTGTTGCTACATTTATATTATTCTTGACAGATGAAATTGGGCACCTGTTTGCTGTATATCATAGGCTTGGCCAACATCAGGCAGATGCTGCCCAGATGTCCTTTCTTCATCTAAAAATATGGAGCCATGCCGGCCATCACTTTCCTCACACCCTCAACCTAATTGTCCCCAGGTCCCAATCAGCAGTTGAATCCATTTTCTTTCCTTCATTTTCCTTTCTGCTACCCAGGCATTTGTCCTCTTGGAAAGCAAGATGAAGTCTTCCTACCTCATGCTTAGTCTGCTCCAGTGGCATTAGCCTACACTCATTCCTCAGAGAGAACGGATCCTTCCTAACTCAGAATTTCACACAAGGCACGTACCCAGGAGTCCTCGCCACTCTATTCCACCCCATGTCCCTTCATATTCAATAGCCATAGGCTTTAGTCTAGAGGTGACACCTCTGGGACAATGTACCTGAAGCCCTAGACAAGGAGCTTTGTTATTTGCCATCACATATTCTATGTTTTTCTACATGACATTTACGCCAATAATTTTTGTTTAAATAATATTTTAGTCCCTCTCAATGTATAAACTCCTAAAAATCAGTGTGTTGCTCACTACTAATTTTTAGCACCTAGCACAGTCCTTAGCATGTGGTTGGAACTCACTGAATTTCAGCTTTATAAAGAAATGAATTAAAGGATGCTGTACGCATGTGTGAGGAGCCATGTAGAATGTAAATGGCAGCATACCTATATGTAAAGTTGTCACAATCAAGGAAATGGAGCTAAACTGGGAGCCAGAAAGCTAATCCATATGGATGTCAAGGAGACAAGGCTTGAGACACAGAGCAGTGAGCAATGTGAGGAATCCAAAGGCTAGGGAAGTCCCACAGGAACACAGGAAATGATAAAGGACCCTTGGTTGTCCCGAAACATTGCTTTTATTCATGGGCTAGACGACTTTCCTGGCAGAGGGCTGAAGACAGTGCGTACAAAAGTGCTTTCTCTAAATGTCTCACCAGCTTGTGTTTTGAATGTATAATTCCAGAACTATATATCACCCATCTCTTCGTGCTGTTCAGTTCTTTTCATCCTGCTAAATCTTTTCTGCATCTCTATTTAGATGATTTCTCATTCTTTCCATCTGAGACTGATGGTTATTTCCATGTGGGCATGTTACTAAGAAGAGTATATAGGGTCTACTTAGCAAAAACAGACCACAGATTTTTTAAAAATTCTGCCCAGCATTTAAGAAGATATCAGCCTGTTCTCCAAGTGTCCAGTCCTATCTCTTGTGTCTACCAGCCTTTAGCCTTTTTCTTTTTCCAAGGATAAGCTCTCACTTTTCAAATTCTGTGTGACAGTCTTAAGGCCACATACATGAACACATTTTCATTTATTCCTTCTTGCAGTCCTGAAGCAGTAACAAGACTACCTGTTGTGGCAAAAAGGCTGCTCCTTGGTCTGATCTGCATCTTCCAGGGAACTTGCTTGGCAGTCTACGATTCATCAGATTTTCCCCTCAGTAAACCTCAGAAAAAGATCACCCATAAGCATAGTACAGGAGTATTCTGAAGGTTGACTAGTATTTTAGAGTGCTGTAGATCCTAAGATGAAAGCAGTAAGAAAGTTGAAAATAGTATTATTTATTCAACAGACATGCTAGAAATCTGAGCTTCCCTAGTCACTATTTTCTGTCCTATGTATGTAACATAAAACTGCAAAATCAGAACTGAGTTCTCTGTAAAGACATTCAGAAATAAACAAGACCAGCCTTGAAGGGAAGGCCTTGTAATCCAGGGTTTATTCTCCTTTTCTTGTTATGGCCGATGGCGGCACCTAGATTAGAGTAGGTGCTCAGCCATGGATTCACTGAAATAATGCTTTAAAAGTATACTAATTCACAGAAATCCTCCGCACTTTCAATTACAATGAAACTATCCATCCATTACTCTAAAATTTGTGAATATTAATCATTCTATCTTTCTAGCTTTTATTCTGTATTTGTGATCCCTTTGTACTATTTTTTCTGTTAGGATACAGTCAAGAAAACGGAAACCATGGTAGTAGGTACTTTAAAAATGGAATTGGTTACCAGATGTTAGAAGGCTCTAGAAGTTCTTGAGCAGGAGTAATTATAGACATCAGTTTGCCTTAAATGGGCAGAATTCAGATGGATAACAACAACAACAACAACAAGAAGACAGCATGGAGGTTATTCACAGTGAGCTAATTTGTGTGGGAAAAATAAGTAGGTATAAATCGGTATATTTTAGTATCTTTGAGACAACAAATACGGGAAATTATTTTTCTTTCTTTTTTTTTTTTTTTTTTTTTTGAGACGAAGTCTCGCTCTGTCGCCCAGGCTGGAGTGCAGTGGCGCGATCTCGGCTCACTGCCAGCTCTGCCTCCCAGGTTCCCACCACTCTCCTGCCTCAGTCACCCCAGCAGCTGGGATTACAGGCGCCCGCCACTAAACCCGGCTAATTTTTTGTATTTTTAGTAGAGACAGGGTTTCACCGTGTTAGCCAGGATGGTCTCGATCTCCTGACCTCGTGATCCGCCTGCCTCGGTCTCCCAAAGTGCTGGGATTACAGGCGTGAGCCACCACGCCTGGCCAAATATGGGAAATTATTTTTCTAAGTTAGTTGAGTAATCCTGTAGACAATTGAGAGTAGTTTCCGTTTTTAAGAAGGATAAATAAACTGTTCTGTGTGCAGGGTGGATTAGAAATGGAAGACATTGGAAGCTGAGAGAAGTTAAGGGAGAATATTGACATTTCTTAAAGTGTCAAGAACCTGAATTAAACTCATTGCAAAATCATTCAGGGAATACAGTGCAGGGTCATTGACTGACCCTAGTAGTGGATGAGGACAACTCACTGAGAGAAATCTGACAATCCATGTTTAGGAGAGGGAAGGAAACCAGTGATAGTTATTAATAAGTTCAAGACTTCAGTTTTGTTGTTTTTTTTTTTTTTTACTACCAGCAAGCTAAATTTGACAATAATGTAGCTCAATTTCTCCCAATCTCATTTTGTTAATCTCTATTATCTTGCCCCAGAAAAGCCATTTGTACCCCAGCTCAGAAAATTCTGTATTAATTTGTCTTCATAAGATTGTAAAATTTTCAAAACTGTCTGTTCATGATAAGTAGAGAAATACAAATCAAGACCACAATGGGATACCATCTTACACCAGCCAAAATGGCTATTACTAAAAAGTCAAAAAATAACAGATGCTGGTGAAGTTGTGAAGAAAAAAGAATGCTTATACACTGTTGGTGTGAATGTAAATTAGTTCATCCATTGTGGAAGACAGTGTGGCAATTCCTCAAAAACTTAAAGACAGAAATAGCATTTGACCCAGCAATCCCATTACTGGGTATACACTTAAAGGGATATAAATCATTCTATTATAAAGACACATGTATGCATATGTTCACTGCAGCAATATTCACAATAGCAAAGACATGGAACCAACCAAAATGTCAATCAGTGACACACTGGATCAAGAAAATGTGGTACATATACACCATGGAATACTATGCAGCCATAAAAAAGAACAGAGATCATGTCTTTTGCAGGGACATGGATGGAGCTGGAGGCCATTAACCTTAGCAAACTAACATAGGAACAGAAAAACAAACACTGCATGTTCTCACTCATAAGTAGGAGTTAAATGATGAGACTCACATGGACACATAGAGGGGAACGACACACACTGGGGACTTTCAGAGAGTGGAGGCAGAGAGATGGGAGATCATCAGGAAAAGTAACTATGGGTGCTAGGCTTAATACCTGGATGATGAAATAATCTGTACCACAAACCCCCATGACAAAAGTTTACCTGTGTAACAGACCTGCACTTGTACCCCTGAGCCTAAAATAAAAGTTTAAAAAGAAAGCAAAAGAAACTTTAAAGTAGCGCAATAAGTTTTATATTAATGTCAACTTTAAATATTTTTCATGCATGACATAATATGTTATTAAAATTCATTTACTTTTTTTAAATGAAAAATTTTAGCAGAGTGTTCAACAACAATGTTATATTTAACAAGAGAAAAGCATCCCTGATGCTTTACAAACTGGTGTTTCAATGAATTACTCTTTTTCTTTTTTTTTTTTTCTGAGAGGGAATCTCGCTCTGTTGCCCAGGCTGGAGTGCAGTGGCATGATCTCGGCTTACTGTAATCTCCACCTCCCAGGTTCAAGTGATTCTCCTGTCTCAGCCTTCCAGTACCAGAAGGCGCGCACCATGATGCCTGACGCCTGGCTAAATTTTGTATTTTTAGTAGAGACAGGGTTTCACCATGTTGGTCAGGCTGGTGTCTAATTCCTGAGCTCCCAAACTGCTGGGAGTACAGGCATGAGCCACCATACCAGGCCAAAATGAATTACTCTTAATTGTGTTCTATTCATTTGTTTTTCCTGCATTTTCATTTTATTTCATTTCACTTTGATGAACCAACAGAAATACCTGATGGAATACAGTGACAGCTTGAAAAGCTTCATGTTAACAAAGTTATCATTCCACAGTAGATAAAATGTGAAAGTAATGAGAATTTAGGAATTCCTCTAAAATCAGAATTTAAAGACATACCACTGACGTTTTGTTAAAATAGCTTACAGCACAGAAGTCTTAGAAAATGGGCATTAGAGTGTCAGAAAGCTAGTCATGTTAAAGAACTTTTCAAATCAAGGCTAGCCACTTCATAAATAATAAAATGAAGAAACTACTTATAAAACCGGTGTTCCATTTTCAATTTCAAAAACATGTTGATAGTAAAATAACCATTAATTTAAAATATTTTTCTGCTCACTTCTAGAAGGTGGAGCATACGCCACTTAAGTGACCTATTTAAGCCCCACTAAAGCAAATGGCAAATATTGGGATTGGATTACCAAATGCATGCCTTCCATTTGATTGGCCATATAACTTTTTGTTTCATGCATGGATAATGGATTTTCTCCTTCTTCAGTAATCCAAAGGAAAAGCTGACATCATAACCTGGAGCTGCACATTCAAGCTTTGACGCATTCCTCTCAATGGTTTCGTCTAATGCTTATAATAAGCCTACATAGTCAGCAACTTTGGAAAGATGGGCCGAAGAAGTGTCTTTATCATAGTTTGAACTTTTCTCTGGGGCACTTGGCAGAGTCACCTCTGGTGTTTCAAATGTGCTTGAAAGTTATCTGGCTGCCCTCTGAGAAGTTTGTATAAAAACTGCTTTACCTAAAAGCAGGCAAAATTAAGGTTTCTGTAACAAAACCATAGGCACTGCATTGAGATAGGAAAAAGACCAAATATCCTGTTTCCATGTGGCAGAGGAATAATGAATAACTTGGTTCAAGAGCTCACGGAGTGGCATATCATCATACCATTACTAATAGAGAACATTGCTAATTTCTAAAAGGGCTTCATGTCATGATTATTTTATCCTCTTCTTTCTGTTGAATTTTTAACATGTATGTCTACTACAAAGTACAGAAAGGAAATAAGTTAGCACTAAAAAAAAGGACTTCTTCATAATCTCAAATTATATATATATTTCTTTCAGAACATCACTTTAGAGAGAAAATAGCAAAAATTCAGCAGCATCACTTTTGTGACACTTCACTAACCAATCAAAATATAGAAAAATAAAGAGAAATAAGTACATTTGTATTCACTGTACATTTTTAGCTATTTGTGTAGAAGAAAAACAATTAGTTTATTTAAAAACCCTAAGGTGAGTATGCAGTTTTTATTATCTTTGCTGTTGTGATTTATATTTTTATTTATGTATCAAACCAGTAAATAAACCTATGTCAAATACATCTTTATTTTTGATACTAGTTCAAAATATTGGTGACTTTTTAGATATGAATATCTCATATATATCATTGAGAAATTATCAGAGAGTTATAAAATAATATTTGGGAGGTAAGGAAGGCACTAGACATAAGAAACTTGTATAGACAAATACTTTGTCACCAAAGTTGTATATTTAAAGGTCCTTATTCTTTAATTTTTCTCTTATCAATTCAAAATTAATTCATTAGAAAACAATTTTCCTCAACATTTAATCCCTAGTTGTTTATCTCTTTCACTAGTTTGTATTCCATTGCTCATTGCTTCATAGCTAAACTCGGTTTAAATCTGTTAACTGAAATGATTTTAAAAACTTTTTGTCCATTTTTTTACCTATTCCTTTTGACGTTGGTCTCATATGATATCATGATACAAAGGAAAATGACTCCACAATGATATGATTCATAATTCCACTATAAATTTCCTTGATGCTTTGAGAGTGATTTATTTTGCCCCCCCCTTTTTTTTTTAACTATAAAGCAAGTATGTGTACAATAATGCCATTTTTTCCAACCCCAAATAAATAGAAACAGCTATAGGACTAAAGTTTCTAATATGAATCTTATAGTTTACTTAGCACATGCTTTAATAAAGTTTCCTCTTCAGGAAACTAGAATATTGTATCTGGTGTAAGACTAGATGTTTTGTCAAAAACATGTAATACTCATATAGCAGAGCTTTGGCTTTATGCCATTAACAAGCAGGAGGTGTTTCTGGAACTGTCTTATTGATTTTCACACGTTACTTATTAGAAATAACTGCTGCCATTCCCACATAGTTCTAAGTGTGAACATCTACCGTATGTATGTGGCTTCAAGATTATTTTGTTGTTCACAAAACCATCTACGTCCTCCCATCAAAATACTGTCCACATCTTAAAAGTAAATGACACCATTTTATTCAATGATTTATATTTTGGAATCCTAACCAGATATTTTTTTCCTTAAATTTCAAGCACTGCATTACTTCCAAAGACATGCTATGGGTATGTGGAAATTATATAAAACATGAGTAAATTTTATTGACCAAGACTACAGAAATAACAATACTTTCATATAAATATATGAATACAGACATTGATGGTTGGTGAAAATTACCTCCAAATGTCCAATACCATGAGTATACTTTGAATAGCTATTTAGTTGGATTTTTATTAACATTATATGAAGGTTATTTCTAAGCCTGCAGACATAATTCATAGAATATACTACTCAGATATTTGAGAATGTACTACTTAAATATTTGGATATATTTATTCAAAATATATCTCCACTGTGATTTTTTAGGAGATACAATTGCCATCACAGTAAGATATTGCTGATTCAGATGAAATTTTTAATTAACTAGAAAAATCAAAGAATGCAATTCTTTTTCAAGATTTCTTCAAATAAGGAAACAAGCAAAATTAGGCTGTGGTGCTGTGAATAACACCAAGAAGTATGGAGTCAGGCAAGTCTCAGGTTCAGCCACACTTCTACTGTTAAGTAGATAATAATTCTAAGGGTGCGTTTCTGTGTCTTAGGTTTGTGGAGGCCTATGGTAGCATTCCACAGACCAACACTAAGCCCACCCCACGACCATTCAACCTGCCCATTATTGGGTAGCTTTCATAGAACCAGTTAAAATGAAAACATCTATGAAAACTATTTACTAAACAATTATATATTTTAATTAAGGGTACCAAACATGGTCAAGTTACAGAATAGAGTAGAACCTTCTATTCAAATATAATTGAGACCAGTTTTTTGATAGTTAATCTAAAAAGTGAGTTAAGGAGGAGGATCATGGGGTTAAAAAAACCAGAAATGTAAATTATTTGGCCAATATTTTGATAGAAGTCCAGGACCCTTTGATTATTCCTCTATTAACTGGAGTTTCTATATATTGTCTTCTTTGTATAAATTATGATCATAACAAGTCAATTATAATTCTAAATTTTTATTTATTTAAAGTAGAACAAAAAAGTAATTGATGTGCAAAAACGTTTTAGCTTATTAAAATTTTGCTATTCTGATTACTCTAATTTTTTCTTAAAATTTTTACATTGCTTAGCCCTCACATTAATCAACTTAGCTTTTTCTAATCTTTTCAAGACCCAACATATTTTTACATAAATAGCACCACTCTATTATAATCACATCACTGATTTTATTTATGTCACAAGACTAACTTGAATACAACCTAAATAAACTGTCTGGTAGATAAGTTAACATAACACCAAGTTGAGGCAAGGGACTTACATAGGCATAATAGAATATACACTGTTATTTTACAGGGAGAATATACAGTGTCAGTTCATTCAACAAGTTAGTTAAACACAACTCAACTAAAACAATATCAATGAAAAGTAGCAAATTCTGTTTTTGTTCCATGAACTTACAGCCAATGAGTCCTGAGAAACAAGAGATAATTTAAAGAGCTTCATTGGCAGGTGAATCTGTACTTGGCCTTTTAGCTTAGAGACTGAAGCTCCATATTAAAAACAGGAGAACAGTGAGACATCCCATATGAAGAAAGAAATCAGAACAGACATGCAGGGGCAAAAGTAGCCATGGTCTGCGTCCTGGCTCAGGACAGTATGTGTTGAAGAGCAAAGCCTAGAAAAGGTTGATGCTGGTAACCTCACCCCATCCCATTGCTTTATCTACCCACACTGTTTGCCCAGAAAATCTGGTGCCCCACAGTGAGAACAGGAACTGGGCATCCCAGCTAATCTTCAGCTGGGTGGGTCTCATAGGGTTGTCAGGTTAGAAAAAAAATAACAACAGGCTTTGAAGAAAAAGACTTGGAGATGAAGCAGAATGCTCCTGCCAAAGCTTCCCTCAATTGACATAAGGGGAACAAATTTATTTCCCAAATTAGGTATAGTATAATTTACCAGGTATCCAAATAAACTTGTTTAGAGACTAAGAGTTTTCCCCTTGAATAATGCCTGACCATAATTTTACATATAATTCTTTTATACAACAAATGCTCAATGTATGTTTGTTTTATACCAAACACTTTTTGAGGAATTATGAATACCATTGTGAATAAAATAGACAATCTCTACTAAATGCTTAGTCATGATGGAAGGTCAACAAATACATAAGAAAATAATTAAGAAATACAGTTTTATGCCTAATTATGTCAGATGATAGTAAGAGCTGTGTCCCCAAAACGCTTACTCATTTTCTCAAACTATTATAAAACAAGGAAGGTACATAAAGAGTGCTGGACATGGGACTGAAGATTCTGTTTTAAATATGGTTGCCAGGGAAGTCTTCACTGTGTAAGAAGACTTGAAGGAGATGAGGGAAGTCATCAAGTGGATGGGAAAAAGAACACGCCCAGTAACAGGACCAGCAAATGCAAAGACCAGAGAAAGACATCTGCTTTGTTCAAGGGACAGCAAATAGGTCTCCTTGCTACAGCAGAGTAAATACAGTGGAAATGGTAGAAGAGTTTTTAGTTGTAAGGCAAGAAGGGGTACCAACCATGGAGAGTCTTAGATGTCATTGTGGAGATTTCTATTTTACTAGAGGTGAAATGGAAGCCACTAAAGGCACTTGAAATGGAGGCTGATATGGTTCACAGCTTTAATAGTCTGCTGTCTGCTGAGATAAGAATTGACTATAGGACAAAGGGTAGATCTAGGTAGTGAGATGTTACTGCAATCACCTAGGAAAGGGATAGGATGATTTGAACTAGAGTGGTACTGGTAAGAGGTAGTCATATTTTGAAAATATTTTTAAAGTAGAGTTGACAGGATTTGGTGATGAATTTGACATGGGATGTGAGTCAAATTTCATAGCCTGAGCCAAACATCTCTATTTAATTACATTTAATATAATAGAAAAGGTGGGGGGAAATGGATTAAGAAAAGAAAGAATAGAAGTTTGGTAGGCCGGGCACGGTGGCTCAAGCCTGTAATCCCAGAACTTTGGGAGGCCCAGACGGGTGGATCACGAGGTCAGGAGATCGAGACCATCCTGGCTGACATGGTGAAATCCCGTCTCTACTAAAAAAATACAAAAAACTAGCCAGGCGAGGTGGCGGGCGCCTATAGTCCCAGCTACTCGGGAGGCTGAGGCAGGAGAATGGCATGAACCTGGGAGGTGGAGCTTGCAGTGAGCTGAGATCCGGCCACTGCACTCCAGCCTGGGCAACAGAGCGAGACTCCGTCACAAAAAAAAAAAAAAAAAAAAAGGAAGTTTGGTGTGTGAAACAGGTGGAGAAACCAGTAGAGATGTTAGATATCTAAATCTGAGTTCAGGGCTTTTGAATGCATAGAAAATTTGATCATTAGCATGGGCTGGTATTTGAAGCCATGAGACTGGACAAGATCATTTTAGTTTAGTGTATTTCCACAGATTATATTTTAAGCATCATGCTAGATACTTTAATATTTGGCCATTTTAAAAGCACCTTGGTAAATTTACAGGAATGAGGATTTGACTGACCTGTTTTTCTCAGATGTCTGACTTCAGTAGGAAGTATTATATGTTTAATTCCCTATAAAATTCCAAAATATCAAAATAAGGCCTACATTTATTAGCAGGCTTTTTCAGGTACAATATTCCTACTCAGATAGAACTGTATCACTTAATTTCACAGAAATATCCTTCACTGGGGTGATGATACTGTTATATCACCAATCATGAAGTCATGCTGACTTGTAGGCAACAATGGAGCTCACATTTTGATCTAAGCTAATTTGCATGAGTTACTTAAATTATGAAAATACACACTTTCAGAGAGCAGACAGATTTTATTAATTCTGAATTATGTCAAACTATCACTTAATAATTCTCAAGGGCCCAACTCTGGCGAAACCAGACGCTGCAGTGTATGTGTTTCCTATTCCCTTCCAACTTTTTTCATCATGGTTCATCAGCAAATGCTATGAAGTCTAGAAATTTAATTAATGGATCTCAGGGCCA
Organism: Macaca fascicularis; assembly: GCF_037993035.2. NCBI lineage: Eukaryota > Metazoa > Chordata > Mammalia > Primates > Cercopithecidae > Macaca > Macaca fascicularis. The sequence goes on from NC_088381.1 coordinate 10,762,675, forward strand.
TTGGACCATGCATTTACACAAATTGCTCTGTGAAGAAGGAGCACTCTCTCTCTTTCTCTCTCTCTCCCCCGCCCTTTCTCCCCCTCTTTCTCTTTCAAGAGCAGAACATTTTAGTGACCTCCAGTTAACTGGCTGAACTAAGCAGCGATCTCTTAGGTAATAATGCACTGCTAACAAACCTCAGCATAGACTATAACGCTACCACTAAAGCTTCTGTTCATGTTGTTCTAGGGCTAATAAAATGGAATACTGTAATTTAGCTCTGAGGAAATTTGAGATTGTCTCATATTTTCTCAGTTAAACCAGAAAATAATTAATTATAGGGAAGGGACAAGAATTGCTATGGCAGAGCCAGCCTCAGAAATAATTTTTATTCATTCTCAATGTATTATCTGCTTTCTCCCTAGAGGCTCCCTTTTGTTACTCTTATATCAAAATCCCACTTAATTTTCCTGCCATCTCAACTCAAAAATCATACCTACAAAAGAGCTAAAGTTTTCATCTTTTTGCTTTAGCAAAAACTCTGTGCCAACTATGAGAGTGTAAGCTTTATAGTTTTTTATATATAAATATATGTTTTTATTTATAATCTTTCTCCTGCAAAAAAGGATTAAAGTGAAGCAAAAAGAACATGTAATAAGATGAATAATGAATAGAAAAATAAATTGCTCTTAAGACAGAGTAAAGGAAACTATAAAAGGGAGATGACTAGAACTGTTTAGCAAGAAGAGACCTCATTCTTTCCATCAAATAGTGTGGTGTAATTTGCACAATGCACCCCATGTTTAAGGAATACATGTTTGTTGAGGATAGCATGAATAAATAACATGACCAATGAAAAACTAATACAAAAGATTTTTACTCTTCAGGAAGTAACTATTAGGTAGGTATTCTAAATTCTAACTTTAAAAGGTAGAGGAAAATATATATTGAGTCGACCAATAAATGCAACAGGAAGACACAGAGTAACAATTACTGCAGGTGAATTTCAGCTCTCAGTCTGTCTACCAACCAGTGTCACCAGGAAGCTTCTTCAGACCCACGTATCCAACTGCTTATTTATCTTTTGCACCTGGATATCCCTCAGCTACCTCCATTTAATTCATCTTTTTCCTCCAAACTGGTCAGCACCCAAGCAGATCCAGAGAACTGTGAAGAGCTATTCTAGCCTTTGCCCTCTCCCCTGTTGCTGATCCAGTTAAGAGGGCCAAAGAATGTAGTTGAGAGGAAATCAGCTCTGCATCTAGTAGCATTTAGTTTTAACCTCATCCCTTAACTTAAAATTGGCATGGCCTTCAGTAAGCGATTTAACTCCTCTGAGTATCAATTGATAAAAGTAAAAAAAAAAAAAATTCAAAAATTAATTGTAGTGAGGATTAAAATATCATGTTTGGTTCATCATGGGCTCTCAATAAACAGTTGTAGTATTGTTATTCAAATTGGTACACAGGCCTATCACTTCTCCTTCCTTTCAGATTTTTTTTTCCTTTCCGTTCTCACCTCTGAATGCCCCAACCCAATCTCTCTTCCTCTATCACGTTTTTAAGAAATCCATCCCCATTCCACTCACCCCACCACTCCTCACACTCCTTTCTCTCCTACCCTGGCCTCCACCACAGCTCCTCCATCCCCACCTGTAATCCTGCCTCTATACCACTATCAGGGCTGTGGTTCTGAAATGCAAATCTCATCATGTTGCACCTTATAACATCTTTGGAATGACACCTACTTTCTCATGGTAAATTCTAAGCTCCTTAGTTTTAGGTTGACCATGACCATTTTTGATCTGACCCTGTCCGTCTCTCCCTCCTAATTCTCATTTCTCTCCACCAAATACTCCACTCTTTGTACTGAACAACGTGGCTCTACTTTCATCTCTTTATACTTATATTTTTTCCTTAATCCTTAACTTTGCTCACAATGTTCCTGCCATCTGTAATAGCATTTTCCCTGTTGGCCTGTGATGGAATTCAGTTTTCACTTCCCCGTGAGTGACCTTCTTAGGACAAATTGACAGTATCTTCTATTGTAGTCCCACAGTCCATTAGGCAGTCTTCAAGTGTCCAATATCACAGTGAATGATATTTGTTGTTTATATGCCTATGTCTCCCACTGGCTTTGAGAAATTTGAGGGATTGTTGTAACCATTTGTACCCCAGTGTCTAGCATAGTGTGCATCTATTTGTGTTTTGAGTGAGTTAATGAATGATGAGAAAGCAATGACCTATGTTTTGTCTCTACCAATCTTACATGAGATTATAAATAGACTGATTCAACTGAAGATTCCAGGTCCTGTTCCTTTTGCAGTTGTTATTGTGTATGTTAGCAAAAAGCTTCATCCCTTCCAAAAATGTCTTCAGTGGTAGCAATAAATTCAGCGTCTTCTGGGAGCAACATTGTGCTCTCTCTTTCTCTCTCTCTCCCTGATTTGCCTATTGCTACTTTGAAGAGTATGTGTTTATGACTTTATAGTTTGTTACAGTGCATGTAATAGGAGCCCTTCTATTTCTTCATCAGTGGTTATGAAAAAATATTCACACTTGCTTATGTTTTGTGAACATCTACATGTGGTGGAGCACACGTTATTATAATCTTATTTTAAGCAGAAATATAGATTAAAGGATTTTCTCTTACTCTTCTTTTTTTCTTCTCTTACTGTTCTTAATGTAACACTTCTAAATTAGATATACAAAAGTGCTCATTTAGAAGATAATGGAAGCATAAGCAAAACACAGAAAAAGGCTTATCAAGGACAAATTATAACTAACAAATGTTAGTTTCATTGCAATAGAAATACTGAATTAGTATATGATGGAACAAAAAATCTATAACAAGTTTAGATGTCAGTAACTTATTGGACATGGATTGTATACATTGTACCCATAAAATTCTATCAAATTGTTTCTATTTCAAGAAATTTTCAGTTTATTCATGTTCAACACAAAAGTTAATTATACATGCAATATAAACTGAATGGAAAACATTGGCGTTGCATTTCCTGGCTTTCTGGGAAGAATGTAGGAGTAGGGTTAATATTGAAATGCAAGAGAAAGCTCTTCACTCCTCTCCTTCTTCCCAGGATAGGACAAAATACACACAGCCAAGAATGAGGAAAGTAGGACAAAACCCAATGTAGTCAAGAGAGTTATGACCCCCAGGTATGAGGTAAGATCTGGCCCTGGGAATGTTGACTGACACTTCATTATTTATTGTCTAGACTGGAATAATTAGATATGAAGTGGGTTAACCTGGAGTCTTTAGAGATGGCGCTATTCCCAGAAAGATAAATGAGATCCAGTCCGAGGACAAAAGGACAAACATCATTGGTTGGAAAAAGAAAAAATGATTTAGAAAAAAAGAGAAACAAAATGTACAGGAGAAAAAGAAATCCCAAGGATGGAGACCAAAGGGTTTGCGAGACAGTCTGTTCCTTGGGAATGTGAGTTACACAGCAACCTGGAAGATGATGCTACTTCCAAGTCCATGATTCTGTCTCTACGACTTAGGACACTAGTCACAAAGAAATAGAGCACATCTTTCTCTTTCTAGATCTCCTTGTCGGTTGAAGAACTGCTATTCATGGCCTGCAAGCGTGAAACTCATTAGTTCTAGGAATGAATGAAACTGGACCTGCTGGAGGCCTTTAATTATTATGTGGGCCTCAGAACTGACGAGGATTGATGTGGGTGTTATTTTAATAAAGTGTTATAAACAATTTATATGAAAAGCTTATTTTCTTAATTTATAGTTAAATACACAAATATTGTATTCAATGTTGTTATTCAAATTAAAGACTATGTCAGTTCTTAGACACAATCTCTCACTGTGTAGTAATCTCAATAAGACATTGTAGTAACCACATACTAGTAATCCCTGGAAATGACTGATCTTTTTACTGTCTCCACAGTTTTGCCTTTTTCAAAATGTCATATACTTGAAACCACATAGTGTGTAGGCTTTCATATTGGCTTCTTTCACTCAGTAATACGCATTTAAAGGTCTTCCATTCCTTTTTGTGGCTTGATAGCTCTTTTTCTACATAGAACTGATTAATATTTCATTGTGTGGCTACACCATAGAGTGTTGGTCCATTTGCCTATTGAAAGGTATCTTGGTTGTTTCTGTTTTGGTAATTATGAATAACACTGGTCTAAACATTTGTGGCATGTTTTGTGTAGGCATAAGTTTTCAACTCATTTGGCAAATACCAAGGAGCACAATTATGGAATCATAGGCTAAGAGTGAGCTTAGTTTCGTAAGAAACTGCTAAGCTGTCTTCCAAAGTGGATGTACCATTTTGCATCCCCACTAGCAATGAATAAGAGTTATTTCCGCTCATTGTTCTTACCAGCACTCAGTAGTGTTGGTATTTTGGATTTTGGCCATTATAATAGCTATGTAGCAGCATCTCATTGTTTTGCTTTGCAATTTTCTAATGACATATGATATTGAGCATCTTTTCATGTGCTTATTTACCATTAGTAATATGTTGCCATCAGTAACTTTCCTTTCCCTTTCCATTGCCAGTGAGATCCAGCATTTTTTTTTTTTTGAGACATAGTCTCGCTCTGTCGCCCATACTGGAGGGCAGTGGTGCAATCTCACTGCAACCTCCACCTCCCAGGTTCAAGCAATTCTCCCTGTCTCAGCCTCCCGAGTAGCTAGGATTACAGGCACCCGCCACCACGCCTGTGCCTGGCAAATTATTTATTTATTTATTTATTTTTAGTAGAGAGGGGGTTTCACCATGTTGGCAGGGCTGGTCTTGAACTCCTGACCTCAGATGATCTGCCCTCCTCAGCCTCCCAAAGTGCTGGGATTATAGGCCTGAGCCATCGCAGCCGGCCAGATGCAGTATTTCTTAATGGAAACTAAAACTTCACCAGTTAACCGCATTTTTCCCCATATATTTGTAATAAGTTCCGATGTCTGATAAGGCAAGTCCAACCCTCTGCATTTTAAAAAATTAATCATTATTTATTAAAAATTAATATTATATGCACATTTTAGAATAAAATATTTTATTAAAATCAATGACCATACTAGATTGGAAAAATAATGTAATTTAATATTGTTATCACATCCATTAACATGATAATTCTCCACTTCTTTGGATTTCCTTTAAGATCAATACCTAAAATTTTCTATAGAGATGGTTTTAGGATTTTTTTTTTGTAGCTTAACTGCAAGATACTTTGTAGTGTCTCAATTTTTATTACAGTTTTACACCTTCAATTTTATTATTGTTGATATGGAAGAACTTTTTTTTCAACATCTATTTTAGATTTAGTGGGTACATACGCAGATTTGTTACATGGGATACTACTTGATGTTCAGGTGTGGAGTACAAATGTATCCATTATCCAGAAGGTGAGCACAGTATGCAATAGTTACTTTTTCAGCCCTTGTCCTTCTCCTTCCATCCCCCATCTAATAGTCTGTTACTTTGTACTGTTTTCTATTATAAATTGGGGATAAGCCATTATTATTATATATTAGCTTCAGAACAGCTAGGTTCAAGTCATGGAAAACAATTTCGCACAAACAACTTCAGGAAACACTGCTTTGAAAATTGTAATCTGAATTACAGCTGAGGCCACAGAAACCAAATATTTACTGAAGGTTCTTTTAAGAAAAACAAGTTAGCTGGGAATGGTGGCTCACGTCTGTAATGCCAGCACTTTGGGAGGCTGAGGTGGGTGGATCACGAGGTCAGGAGATTGAGACCATCCTGGCCAACATGGTGAAACCCTGTCTATACTAAAATAAGAAAAAATTAGCCGGGCATGGTGGCACACGCCTGTAGTCCCAGCTACTCAGGAGGCTGATGCAGGGGAATCACTTGAACCAGGGAGGCGGAGGTTGCAGTGAGCTGAGATCGCGCCACTGCACTCCAGTCTGGTGACAGAACAAGACTCTGTATCAAAAAAAAAAAAAAAAAAAAAAGAGGAAGAAAATAAAAAAGAGAAAAACAAGTTGTATTGAAAGAGGACATCATTAACAGTATATCTCTTCAATAATGGTTTATTTTATTATATTCTCATTGTTCTCATTCCTCTCTTACTGTGTCCCAAATCTCTTTACAGGCTAAAAGAAACTGTTCAGAATTAATCCTATTCATAAAGAACAACACTTACTGAGTATTGCATTTTCTTCTTCAAATTCTTCAGCATACATTGGGAATATACCGTATGGACCATGTTAACGTTTTTAGTTTAGTTTTTTTTTTTTTTTTTTTTTTGCGCTAAAGAAATTGCAACTAGATTTAGGACCTCATTCTATTAGGTCAGTATTTGTCTAGAAAACTTCAGCATAAGCAAAATAAAATACGTGTTGCTCTGGACTGAAACCCCTCAAAGTCATATTTTAAAAATTACAGAAAAAATTAAATGAAATTTTGTTTTTAAAAATCTTGTAGATGAAAAGATATGATATATAGTAGGTTTAAGCACCTATTTCAATGGTTCCCAAAGTGGGGCCCTCAGACGCCCAGGTCCAAACTATTTGAACAGGAATACTAACATGGTGACATTTGCTGTAAGGGTGCAAATACAATAGTGGGTAAAAATGCTGGTACTTTAGCACAAATAAAGGCAGTAACACCAAACTACTAGTAGCCATGGTATTCTTCACTATGCACAGGAAAGGTTTGAAAAGGAAGGGCAGGCTGGGCATGGTATCTTACGCCTGTAATCCCAGCACTTTGGGAGGCCAAGGTGGTAGGGTCACCAGAGGTCAGGAGTTTGAGAACAGCCTGGACAAAATGGTAAAACCCCACCTCTACAAAAAATACAAAATGTAGCTGGACATGGTGGCTGCATGCCTGTAGTCCCAGCTACTTGGAGGGCTAAGGCAGGAGGATTGAGCCCGGAAGGTTAAGGCTACAGTGAGCTGTGATCATGCTACTGCATTCCAGCCTGGGTAACAGAACAAGGCCCTGTCTCAAAAATAAAAAGAATGCCTATGATGAAGCAGTGAAAATTTTACTACATCTTAATCCTTGAATATGTCTTTTTAATATTTCAAGTGATGAGATTGGAAGCACACATGAGCATTCCTACAGACTGCCTGAGAAAAAAATCCTCGTGTGACTTAGTCGTGAAGTGAATTAACCACTTTAATGGAATATCATTTTTACTTGAAAGGAGTACTGACAATGTTATTTCAACTGGGATTTTTGGGAGACATTTTCTCAAAAAATGAGATTCTGTCATTTCAAGAAAAACGACAGGCCATAATAAAATTCAATAATAAAACTGCTAATAATAAAATTCAAGCTTCTGAACAAAAAATTAGAATTTTATAAAACTTATATCCACCATTGCTTTCCAAAAGTATTCTGATGAGATTGATGGTGATATTGATGAATATATTTTGATACTGTATAATCAAATGTATCAACATGGAGAAGATCTAGGTGAACCATTATTTTCTAAATGACCAATGCATGATGTTATAATATCATGCAAGGGTAAAAGATCCAAAGTTCAAGAAAAACCAAGTTTTGATGGAGTATCAAAAAAGAAGCCTAGGCAACATGGCAAAACCCTGTCCCTACAAAAAAAAAATACAAAAATTAGCCAGGTAGTCCCAACTACTCTGGAGGCTGAGGTGGGAGGATTACCTGAGTCCCCAGAGACTGAGGCTGCAGTGAGCTGTGATCACACCACTGCATTCCAACCTGGGTGACAAAGCAAGACCCCATCTCAAAAAAAAAAAAAAAATATATATATATATATATATATATCCGCAATAATCTAAAATGGCTATCTGTTTGAGATTGGACATTGTTCACACTTTTTCAAGCAAATATCACACAATAAATTGAATGCAGATCAAATGACATACCAAATATCAAAGAAATTTGCAAAAAATGTAAGATTGTGCTACTTTGGCTTTAGAAACTTTTTTTTTTTTTTTTTTTTTTGAGACAGAGTCTTGCTGTGTCACCCAGGCTGGAGTGCAATGGCCAGATCTCGGCTCACTGCAAGCTCCGCCTCCCGGGTTCACGCCATTCTCCTGCCTCAGCCTCCCGAGTAGCTGGGACTACAGGCACCCGCCACCTCGCCCGGCTAGTTTTTTTTTTTTTTGTATTTTTTAGTAGAGACAGGGTTTCACCGTGTTAGCCAGGATGGTCTCGATCTCCTGACCTCGTGATCCGCCCGTCTTGGCCTCCCAAAGTGCTGGGATTACAGGCTTGAGCCACCGCGCCCGGCCTAGAAACTTTTTCATAAAAACATTTATAACAATATGTGGTGAGCTTTTAAAGAATAGTTTAAATATTTCTGATTTAATTTCTAGTGATAAATACCAATAGATACAACCTACATAAACCAAAGCTCCTTGGGCCCTCAATATATTTTTAAGAGTATAAAGGAGTCCTGATTCCAAAACTTTGAGAACTGCTGCCTTCCCTTCCACTTTCTTTTGTTCCCTAGAATTTCTTCCTTGGAAGAAATATCCCTTTGCCATTTTAACTTACAGAGTTCCATTCAGGCCAGTTTTGCTACCTCCCTCCCATCTTTCCACCTCCCTCTCTTAACACAAAACCTGACTGAAGGACTCTACCAGCCCATCCCATTTCCAGTGATTAGCTGTCAAGGTGGGCTAAGCCAAGAAAATCTGGGTTTTCCCTGAGACTAGACCTCTTTTTCTGGGAGATCTGGAATCACAGGGACAAGGTTGGCTACCTTGGGGTAGTCAGAATTCATCTTGCCTAAATGGGGAGAGGTTAGGCAAGTTTCTACAAAGCCAAACTGCTTCCTAGAAAGTCAAACATAATTATACTTTGTGCCACGACTGTGAGAATGCCTTTTATGGCATACTTTCTAACATTTTTACCAAACTGATAAATAAAAGCTGGTACCTAGAAGAAAAAAAGGCCAGGCGTGGTGGCTCACGCCTGTAATTTCAGCACTTTGCGAGGCCAAGGCAGGTGGATCACCAGAGGTCAGGTGTTTGAAACCAGCCTGGCCAATATGGTGAAACCCCATCTCTACTAAAAATACAAAAATTAGCCAGGCATGGTGGCGGGCACCTGTAATCCCAGCTACTTGGGAGGCTGAGGCAGGAGAATTGCTTGAACCCAGGAGGCGGAGGTTGCAGTGAGCCAAGATCACGCCATTGCACTCCAGCCTGAGTGACAGGAGCGAGACTTCATCTCAAAAAAAAAAAGTTTCCATATAATATAATTTGTTCCATCTCTAGAAATCAATTCAGCAATGAGAACTGAAAGCCATCACTTGAAAGGTTTCAATGATTTAGCTCTACCTAATGATGTCTAAAGCATTAGTTAAGGTAGAAAAAAATAACGGCTGGGTGCGGTGGCTCACGCCTCTAATCCCAGCATTTTGGGAGGCCAAGGCGGGTGGATCACGAGGTCAGGAGATCGAGACCATCCTGGCTAACACGCTGAAACCCCACCTCCACTAAAAATACAAAAAATTAGCTGGGCGTGGTAGAGGGCGCCTGTAGTCCAGGTACTCAGGAGGCTGAGGCAGGAGAATGGCGTGAACCCAGAAGGTGGAGCTGGCACTGAGCCGAGATTGCACCACTGTACTCCAGCCTGGGCGACGGAGTGAGACTCCATCTCAAACAAACAAACAAAACAAAAAACAAACAAAAATACACACACACACACACACACACAAATACACACACACCCCTATGTATTTAGTACTAGGAGGCATGACTGACTGGATGGTATAGTCATCCAACAGAAAGCACACAATAATTGAAGCCACTGTAGAGGAGTAAGTTATGACACGGGTCTCCAATATTATTGAGTGAAAAAGCAGATTACAAAAAAAAAATCTGATTTTTCAAGGAAGAAGGAACATATACAAGCATAGCAGAAAAGAGATGAGCAGATGACTGGAAAAATACAAAATTCTGATAGCGGTACCTTCTGAGTGGGAGAATTATCGGTAACATTTTCTAATTTTGCCTAAAAATTTTCTAAATTTCTTAAAATAAGAGGGCTTTGTTATCCATATTATAAAATATCCACCACTTCAGGAAACAACCTTCAGCATAACCTCTACAACATGTTCAGTTTGTTCAGTTTAATATTTAAGAGATAATCTATTTTGAAAGACATCTAAAATGACCAATATTTAAACCTATGCATTAATATTTTTCAATCATATGCTTTACATTCTGTAATTTTGATAAGGTTAAGCTTTATATCCATCTTGAAAAGGTAAGTTTTCTATTTGTCTTTAAAATATGACCTACAATATACCAGTTTTTAAACAGCAAATGGTGCTCAAAAATCACAATATAAATTCAGGCAGTGTACGTTACATAGAATGTTTAAGTGCTTCTAACCTGCTCATTTTCACAGGTTATGAAAACACATTACAATTATCTAAGCATCTAATTATTCAGGTCCTTTGTTTCTCCTCCATTCTATTAGTTTTATAGTAATTTTAAGGCCTGTGAGGATGAAGTTGTCTGTGACAGCTACCACAAAGGTTACTATAAGTGGACAAATTTCAAACAAGTTTATCACCACTACCATCCCCATCATAAAACTGTCTTAATCAAGGGTAACACATTTCAAGGTTAACCAAGACAACCTCTTTACCTGTCACTGCTTAAGAAAAGGATTTTTTGGTCTTATTTAGAAAAAACTTTCTCTATGTATTTTTCTCCATAAGTCCACTGAGACCAATGTGTGGCTCTATATCAAGCACCAGTCAGCAAAACTGCCTGCCAGAATGTTGTTTTTGTTATCTTTCCAAATGTAGGACACAGCTATCTTTTGATATCATAATTTTTTAAAAAATTGATGCACGAACTTCTTGAAAGTTCAGCCAGGCATGGTGGCTCACGCCTGTAATCCTAGCACTTTAGGAAGCTGAGGCAGGTAGATCAAGAGGTCGGGAGTTCTAGACCAGCCTGGCCAAGACGGTGAAACCCATTTCTACTAACACTGCAAAAATTAGCTGGGTCAGGTGGCAGGTGCCTGTAATCCCCAGTTACTCAGGAGACTGAGGCAGGAGAATTGCTTGAACCTGGGTGGCGGAGGTTGCAGTGTGATGAGATCGCACCACTGCACTCCAGCCTGGGTGACAGAGTGAGACTCCATCGCAAAAAAAAAAAAAAAAAAAAAAAAAGAAAAGAAAAAGAATAAAAAGGAAAAGAAAAGAAAGTTCAGATATACAGCAGTTGTAATTCTTCTGAAGGCTGGTTATGGGACACATTCATACTTTGCTGTTCAATAAATGTGGGGTGGAGAATACAGTAAACTGACAATTACCATATAAAATAAATTCTAAGTGCTCTGACAACAAAAGAAACCACACACACACACACACACACACACACACACACACACACACACGAGTTTTCCCTGCTAATCATTTTACAACGAAAACGACCAAGTAGCTAACACAGAGCCCATAAAAGCAGAGTAAAAATTCTAACACTTGGTAAAATAAAAATGCACATAAACCCCTGTGATCTAAAAAAAAAATGCTTAAGTATTCAAAACCAGACAGCAATTACAGCTACTGAGAACATCATTGTAAGCAAACTGAGGCAGAGAAAACAAAGGTGCTGATGAGGATTTGAACACCTAACCTGCAGGAACCCAGTGGATGGTTTCCTAGGTTCTGAGCTGGCATTGTCTTTGAGAATGATCTTCTAGAAGAGGTCACATAACACTGTCACAAAGGATCTGGAGAAAGGGACCCTTGCTTTATCACTCTGGCTCTCCAGTCATGCTTCATTCACATTTTCATTTCTTACAGTCTTTCACATGAAGTCAATTTACAGACTTCCATCAAGCCCTTCCAGACCTTTTTGTACTATCCATGACAAGTTCTTGATGTTATCTCTGCACTTTTGACAACTTCTTAGCAGTTAACTTACAAGGCAGTTAAGACTTTTGTTCAAGCACAATATAGCTAGAATAGGGTCATACACTCAATAAAACAAATATTTACCAAGCATTTATTGAGTGAAAGATAAAAAACACAAAGTATAATTACAAAATATTCTGCCCTGCCACCATAAAACAAATTTAAAAGGCTTACAGAATATAGCATAACATGACCAAAGCAAAAATAGTAAGGACTAAGGAGGGAAAGAAGGGAAAATACCAGCATGAACTGAATATGATCCAGAAGAGCCTTGATGGCCAGACACGTAAAGACGAATTGGGTAGGGTTAAGGGGTGGAGGTAAGGGGCACATTCTACAGGGGAAAAACAGCTGATACAGAAGCCTGAAAGGAAAAGGTCAGAGCACCTGTACAGGACTCTTACCTGCCGCATCTATGGTACAATGTGCCTTTCCAGAACACAGCAGCGCGCAGCCAGGCTCCGGAGAGATGGATCGCTCACACAGCACCAGAGGCTGCATTCCAACTTTTCTTCCATCAACGAGTCCATTTGCATTGTTAGTTTCTCCTTAAACACAAATTCAAAACCAATTGGCTGAGCACGCAGGAACAAGGAAAACCTGACTGAAGAATGAGGCCTTAAAACTTAAGGGCCTTGGGTCCTGGCGCGGTGGCTCATACCTGGAATCCCAGCACTTTGGGAGGCTAAAGGTGGGTCACTTGAGATCAGCGGTTCGAGACCAGCCTGGCCAACACGGTGAAACCCCATCTCTACTAAAAACACAAGTTAGCCAGGAGTGGTGGCGGGCGCCTGTAATCCCAGCTACTCAGAAGGCTGAGGCAAGAGAATCGCTTTACCCCGCGGACTGTCAAGAGACATAGGCTGCAATGAACCGAGGTCGCGCCACCGCACTCCAGCCTCGGTGACAGAGACCCTGCCTCAAAACAAACAAAATAAAACACCTTTTTTTGTTTGAGAGAAGTCTCGCTCTTATCCCCCAAGTTTGAGCACAAGGGCTCGATCTCGGTTCACTGAAACCTCTGCCTCCTGGGTTCAAATGATTCTCCTGCCTTTGCCTCCCAAGTACCCGGGATTAAGTCGCCTGCCAACAGGCCCGGATAATTGTTATATATTTTAGTAGAGACGGGGTTTCAGCATGTTGGCCAGGCTGGTCTCCAACTCCTGACCTCAGGTGATCCGCCGCCTCGACCTCGCAACGTGCTGGGATTACAGGCGTGAACCACTGCGCCCGCCCAAGACACCGAACATTTTTAAAGGCCTTTCCCCTTACCCGCCTGGGCTCAAAAAACGCCGGAGCCGCCCCGCACTGCCCTGTCGCGGTCTTGGGAGCAGGCTGGCTGACTGAGGGCGGCCATGGGACCCGAGCGGGCTTCGGCAGCCGCGGCTCCCACCTCGGGGCGCGGCGACGGGGGCCGAGAGGAGCCAGCAGCCCCCAAGCCTGCCCCGCGCGAGGAGCCGGAGAGACGCGCCCTCCGCCTCCTCCCACCCAAGCCTCCCACCGTCCCGGGGGCAAGGGCCAGGCCAGTTGCGGGGTAAAGGGGCGGGGAACTGGGGCCTCTCCGGGGCAGGCACCCCTGTGTCCTGGGACTCCTGGCGCCCCTCTCTGCCCTCGCCCTGCCCCTTCATGTTGCAGCGGAGCGTGAGCGGCCGCTGCAGCTCCTAGTTCTTGTGGAAGATAGATGCTAGCAACTTCAGTTTGGCCATGAGCCCTGACACTCAACTCGGGCGGGAGGGGCGCGGAAGGGGAGTCTGTCTGGAACCGCTGGCATGGCGGCGACCATCGGCGGGGGCTCCTGGCAGAGTTCTTGCGGCTCTGCTTCTCCCCGCCGCCTCGACCCTCGTGGGAGCGCCGCTGGAAAATGGCAAGGGGCACGGAGGAGGCCTTGGCGGGAGCTGTGTGGCGGCCTGTGGAGCTGCTCCGTTTGTAACCCATCCACCCACGGGAGGCGCGGCTCCTGTCAAGCCGCAGCTTAAAAGGGCAACAGCACCACCGCCCCCGCTACCGCCTGGGAAAGGGCTGCCCCACCCCACCCCCACCCCCACCCCCACCCCCACCCCCGTCCCCGTCCCCGTCGCATCTCGCCCTTCACCCTTCAACCGGGCGTGCCCCGCGCGCGCCCCGCGCGCATCCGTTTTGGCGGGTGCACGAGTCCAGAGCGTGCGCGCGCCCCCGGCTGCCCCCTCCTCCCTTGACCCAGCACCTTTCTGCCTGACCCATCTGGTCCCTTCCTCACACTGGCTGACTGGAGGCTCAGGGAAGCACAACCACCAACTCGTGTGTGTGTGTGTGTGTGTGTGTGTGTGTGTGTGTGTGTGTGTGTCCCTGTCCCAAGGGAAGAGAGCACTGCTGAGTTCAGGCTGATTATTAGCTCGTGGACTGTCAGCAAAATACAGTCACAAGAAGGCTGTGTGCTGATTTGTCTTTTGCGGTGGTATCATGTTGCTCATGTTTTATGTTTTTCAGAGTTCATTAGTTTCTTTCTGTTCTCAGTTAATATCTAGCTCCAGAGATTGTGTAAGTAGAATACCCCCAAACTGAAAGTCACCTAGGGAAATTATAGGAAATGTATGTCACCCATTTAAACTATAGTTGAAAACGTGTACACTTTAGTTTCCTGTAGCCAACACTGGATCATGGGTAAGGGCACAGGATCCCAGGGCTGGACTGCCTGGGTTCAAGTTCCAACTTAGTCACTTGCTGGCTGTGGAATACTTGACAGCTTTAAGCCTCAGTTTCTTTCTTTGTATTTTTTTTTAACTTAATCCCAAATGTGACAGTAAGTCTAAGTTACTTGATCTGAAAAACAGAAATTATTCAATGAGAGTGTGAAAACTTTAGAGTTTTTAAAGGCACTGCCTGACTCACAAAAGTCCTCAGCTTTAGCGGTTATTGGCTATGATAATTATTGTGTTGGCTACACGTGCATTAATGAGGAAGGAGAATGCTCAGGGATAACAATCAAGTATCCAAATGATCTCATCAGACCGAGAAGGAGGCATATGTGTCCATGTTCATGTTTCAGCTCAGAGCCCTTTGTCTAGAAGGCTCTTGAACTCAGAGGCCCAGGCACTATCAAGTTGGCTTTGCTGTGGAGCCGGCACTTTTGTTCATCAATGAAATTGACATAATGCTTTTTTTTCCCCTACCACCAACCATGTGCCTAGAGTTAACTGTGTCAAGGGGAGCATGCTTCAGTTGGCTGGAGTGAGCAATTCAACTTGTGGAGGAATGAGAAATGTTAGTGCTGAGACAAAAAACAGAAAACCCCAGGGTAAGGTAGGAGTCATTGAAAGTCAGGCAAAGGAACTGGCATCCAGTAATGAGTTAGGCTTTGCCGGCCTCTGGCCCTACAGATGGCTCTTTGCAGAGGAAAATATTAAGCCAGGCCTAAGGGCACAAATCCTAAGGGAATGTGGCAGTTCTAGGCTGTCTATGGAAGAGAAGCAGAGGGTGGCACCTGGTTGAAAGAGGGGGCTGGGGGACATAGCTTGAGCCTGTGTTTACAGATGGAGTCCCCTGATTCCTGCGACTGGGGAAGGAGATTGTGCCAGGATCAGGGGACCTCAAATCAGAACTCTTCCCACCAACACACCTTCTTTTCAGGGCATCTTTCACTGCAAACAACAGATAAACTAGTTGGAAAGCTCAGCAGATTCTCACAGTGGTGCCTAGCAGGCCAGGCCTAGCTGTCCTTTAACCTGTGACTGAGGATGATGCTACTGGCCTGTAAGCACACATTGGAAAATCTTTACATCCAGGGACACGCCATGCCCCACGGAGACAGCTGTGTATGGTTCTTTAGGTTTGAGGTGCTGTGCTGGTAGTTGCCTTATAAATATGTAGGATTAAAATGGGATGCCCTGGAGCTTAACTAACCTTTATCCTCCCCCACTCCCCACCCTAAAACGAAGGGGCTGCTAGTTTTGTTTGCTTTATGAAAGATGGACCTGTCATTGTTTTTAGAACCTTTGGAGAAAGATTTCTTGGGAGGAAGCTATCCTGAACCCCCAGAGATTTTCTCATTTACTGAGCACCAGGTTTAGAGTCCTAGGTCTTCATCCTGGCTCAGCTACCCTCCAGCTGTGTGACCTTTGAGAAGTTGCTGTCTACACTGAGTCTCGTTGTCACCTATGAGTGGAGGCTGCTACATTGCTACTGTTTGGAGCACCTACCCCCAGGCACTCTTACAGCATGATGGTGAAGATAAAATGCAATAATAAGACTGAAGGAGGAGGATCACTTGAAGCCTGGAGTTCAAGACTAGCCTGGGCAACAAAGGCAGACCTCATGTCTGTGAAAATGTTTTTTAAAAAATTAGCTGGACTTGGTGGCTTACTCCTCTAGTCCCAGTTACTTGGGAGCCTGAGGTGAGACCACTTGAGGCCAGGAGTTTGAGGCTGCAGTGAGCCGTGATCACGTCACTGCACTCCAGCCCAGGCAACAGAGAGACACCCTATCTCAAATAAATGGATTAGTCAATAAATAAAATAATAAAATAATGCATGCAATTACTACACTAGTACGTGATCAGGCACATGATAAATGCTCGATAAATGGTAGCCCCAATAAACTTTGTAATGTTTTGGTTGAGGGTGTTCTTTGGACTCAGGCCAGTGACAGAAGCATTGGAAAAGACTGATGTGTATGATGGCTGTTTCCTACAGGGACAGGCCTGTATCTCCAGGGACGCATTGGCTCCATGGGGCACCTTGTTCTATTTACACTTGTTTTGGGCAGCACCGATTGCCCTAGGGCTAAGCAGGACTGCCACCACTGACTCGATGGCCAAGAGTATCCCCGTCCCCAAGCTAGCCATGGGAAAGCCACTTGCATCATAAGACTTCAGGAAATCAAAGGGAATAAAAAGCACAATTTAGTCAGCTACTCTCCAGTTGATGGGCAATAGATTTTTGCTATTTTGAACAGAGTTGTTAGGAACATTCCTTGTCCACATCCCCTGTTTTATATAGACAAGAATTTCTCTTGGATGTAGAGTAGAACTGCTGGGCTGGGAGGAGTGTGAATATTCAACCTTACGAGATGGAGTCAAACTGTTTTCCAAGGTGGTCATACCAGTGTATACTCCCAGCAGCAGTTCTTAAGAGATCTCGGGATCTCTATCTTCTGATGATGTCACAAGGAGTCAAAAAGAATCTTAGCAATATACTATTAAGTGAAAAAAATAAATTCTGGAAGGATGCATACAGCATACTTTATATAACTTGGAAAAGAAACTGTATATACAGGCTGGGCATGGTGGCTCATGCCTGTAATCCTGACACTTTGGGAGGCCAAGGCAGGAGGATTGCTTGAGGCCAGGAGTTCAAGACCAGACTGGACAACATAGCAAAACCCTGTCTCACCAGACACTAGAAAAATTAGCCGGGTGTGGTGGTGCACACTTGCACTCCCCGTTATCCATGAGGCTGAGGTGGGAGGATCTCTTAAGTTTAGGTGTTCAAGGTTACAGTGAACCATGATTGCACCACTGCACTCCAGCCTGGGCAAGAGAATGAGACCCTGTCTGTAAAGAAAAGAAAAAGTAAACAAGTAAAATTTAACAACAAACTGTGGGCCGGGTCTGGTGTCTCATGCCTGTAATTCCAGCACTTTGGGGGACTGAGATGGGCAGCTCACGAGGTCAGGAGTTCAAGACCAGTCTGATCAGCATGGTGAAATGACGTCTCTACTAAAAATACAAAAATTAGCCAGGCATGGTAGTGCACGCCTGTAATCCCAGCTGCTCGGGATGCTGAGGTAGGAGAATCGCTTGAATCTGGGAGGCAGAGTTTGCAGTGAGCTGACGTTGTGCCACTGCCCACCAGTCTGGGTGACAGAGCAAGACTCTGTCTCAAAAACTAAACTAAACTAAAATAAAATTTAAAAACATTTTTAAAAGTTGGGTTTTTGATGAGATAACATTGACAAACAACAGGAAACATGACAACTGGTACTGCAAAATCTCAGGCCTGGTGTGGTGGCTCAAGCCTGTAATCCCAGCACTTTGGGAAGCTGAGGTGGGTGGATCACGAGGTCAGGAGATCGAGACCATCCTGGCTAACGTGGTGAAACCCCGTCTCTACTAAAAATAACAAAAATTACTCTGGCGTGGTGTCAGACACCTGTAGTCCCAGATACTCAGAAGACTGAGGGAGGAGAATGGCGTGAACACGGGAGGCGGAGCTGGCAGTAAGCTGAGATTGCACCACTGCACTCCAGCCTGAGTGACAGAGCGAAACTCCATCTCAAAAAAAAAAAAGCCAACAAAACAACAACAAAAAACCAAACCCTCAAAGGATCACTAGTGGCTATTATTAGCAAATATATGCAAAGAAATAGGAAAACCTACTAAAAATGGCTAAATTTCCAGACACATCTAGACTACCAAGATTAAACCATGATGAAATCCAAAACCTGAACAGACCAATAACAAATAATGGCATCGAAGCGGTAATAAAAAGTTTCCCAGCAAAGAAAAGCCTGGGACCTGATGATTCACTGCTGAATTCTAGCAAATATTTAAAGAAAAACTAATACCAACCTTACCCAAATGATTCCAAAACGAGAGAAGGAGGGAATACTTCCAAACTCTTTCTACAAGGCTAGTATTGCCCTGATACCAAAACCAAAGATACATCCAAAAAAAGAAAACTACAGGCCAATATCACTGATGAATATTGATGCAAAAATCCTCAACCAAATATTAGGTAACTGAATTCCACAAGCATTAAAGTTGGGGTGCAGTGTCCCAGGTTCACTCAACCCTTCCTGTTTTCCTCTCTGTGTGTGTCTACTTTGCTGTGTATCTTGGTGGCAGCAGCGGTGGCAAAGTTGGTGCGTGGGCCTCCCAGGACAAGGGGAAAGTGAGTGTGCCCTTTTCTCGCCTCCTGCCAGGCATCTGCAGCCTGGCACAAGCTTTGTCCAGGTCTCCAAGCCAGGGACCTTGATATGTTCTTTTCCAATTTCTGGATTGGTAACTTGAGGCAAATTCTGGGCACTAGAGTCAGAACTAAGATGAGACTGAATCAAGGGAATCTGGGGTCCTGAGAGGCAGAGGCCTGAAACCGACTAGAGCCATGTGGGGAGCTGGGTGCGTGTTCAGGCCAGTTGCTTCTCTCTGTGCCTCAGTGTTCCAGGTACCTTTGGAGGGGCTAGATCCTAGGAATTCCTGGAGCCTGGCTGCATGGCCTGGCCACCCTGATGCCCTTGTGTTCTCCATGATAGGGCAGCAAAGCCGAGGAGAATGGCTCCGACAGCTTCATGCACTCCATGGACTCACAGCTGGAGTGGCAAATGGAAACAACCCAGAACCTGGAGGACTCCAACATGGCCGTTGCCAACAACACCATGTGGGACCTCACGGTGATGTCACACCCAAGACCATCATGCACGTCATGATCAACAACATGCATGCACCGCCTCATGGGGACAGGGGGCTCCTGTGGCACTGGGGATGGAGATAGCCATGTTGGCCTGGGGGAGATGCTAACCAGCCCTATGGGACCAGGTCCAGGGTGGCAGACACGGTCCAGACCAGAGCTATCTCATGGAAATATAACATGGGACTGAGGACGGTGACCCATGCCTGTAATCCCAGCACTTTGGGCGGCCAAGGCGGGAGGATAGCTTGAGCCCAGGAGTTCAAGACCAGCCTGGGCAACATAGTGAGACCTGGTCTCTACACAAAAATTTTAAAAATAGCTGGGCTTGGTGGTGGCACATGCCTATAGTCCTAGCTACTCGACAGGCTGACATTGGGGGATCACTTTGAGCCCAAGAGGCTGAGGCTGCAGTGAGCGGTGATCTCACCCACTGTACTCCAGCCTTGTGACCAAGTGAGATCCTATCTCCAAAAAAAAATTATTTAAAAAACTGAGTAGACAGGTGTGCTGGTGGCATGATAGGTCCTGGGTCCCCTCCCAGACCTGTGACCTTGGACAGGTGACTTTTCCTCTGGACCTCAGTGTTCCTATCTGAGTGAGAAAAGGGCGGTGGGGAGGCAGATCTTTGAGTCTAAGCGGTGTAGAAGCTGTGTAGAAGCCATACTCAGGGCTCCAAGTCCAGCACACAGTCCCAGAAGGGCCCGGCAGGAGGCCAGGGCAGCGCAGGCGTCAGGTCCCAACCTCCTTCCCTCTGTGCCCACTCTCAGACCAAGGAGTTCATCTTCTCGGAGCTGCTGTCCACCCTGGCATCCTGAAATTGAACCTGCAGGACAACCAGGAGTCCTGTCCCTGTACTCGTGTGGGGACCAGAACACGCTGATGGAGGAGTCAGCAGAGCAGGCGCAGCGGTACGCCGAGATGCTGTGCATGCACCACATGCTGAAGGAGGCGCTCAGCGTCATCGGCAACATCAACAAGGCCACCATCAGCACGCCCACGTGGTCTGTGGACAACTCTAGGCTGCAGGTGCTGAGAGTCCTTGCCGGACGCAGGTACGAGGGCTGGCTCCCAAGGCCCCAAAGTCCCCCAGCCCCCATGGCTGAGCCTGGGGCTCTTGGAACAGGCTCTGTGCCCAAGCTGACAGACGTGGGTGCTCTCTGGAACCATCAGAAAGCTCATGGTTTATGGTGTAAGGGCTTAGAGCTTGGAGGGGGTTGTGTGTGGGGCCACACTCTGAGGCGGCCAGAGGCCTAGGAATGTCATCCTGGGTACGCCGTACCTGTTGTGCAGTCTGAGTCATGCTGCCAGGGCAGAGTATCCGGCTCCCAGCCTGGGAGTGCTGAGAGCCAAATCCACTGCAGAGGAGGGGTGAGAGTCAGGGTCCCACCTCCTCTATCTGTCGGCAATCCAGTGGTGACCTAGGATAAAACCTCGAGAGTCCCATACACACGGTCAACCCAGAACACACCTCACAGGCCAGGTAGGGACATACAGCCCCCTTCTCTCCCTCCCAGGTCCCATCATAGCTGCCAGTGTGTGACGGAAGGCAGGGTCCCTGGCCCGCGCTGAAACACTACCGCCCGTCAGCAGGGTCATTCACCTTGGCCTGTTGCTCCTAGAGGTTGCCTCCGCTATTCAACCAAGGGGACCACAGTGCCTGGTTGAGCTGCTATTGAACCAAGGAGACTCCCAGCTGAGCTCTGCCCGGCAAGCCCACCCACCTCCCCTGCCATGGACTCTCCCTCTTCTGCTTTTCCCAACAGGAAGGGCCCAGTCTCACTCTCGCGACCTGCAACCCCCAACAAGCTGAGGCTCCCCTATTAGACTTATAAGTCTATAGCCAGTGGCATCCGGCGGCCTGCCCTCCCTGCCTCCCCCAGGGTCCCTTCAGAGGATCCTGGGCGTTCTGACCACCCAGAGGGTTCTCTCGGCGATCACTTCAGCCATCCATCCCTTTTAGCTTCATCATCCTGGTTCAAGCAGTGTTCCGTCTCTATCAGGCCTGGTGGCTGTTGCGTTGGGCTCCCTGAGGCGAGAGGTGGTCCCGAATCAGTGGGTTGGAAGGCAGGGTGACCAGAGAAGAGGGAAGCCCAAAGAGGCTGAGCACTGGTCTGACCGGTGGGTGCATTATCTGGGTGCCATGGAAGAGGCCAGCGTGCGTGGGTGGGGAGGGCTGCCACAGCCCCCAGGCACTACCTGTGAAGCTCTGGCTCCTCCCTCCATCTTCCTCAACTTTCCCTTCCAGCCCCTCTTTTCCAGGAACCTTGACACGCCCACACCTGTGCCCTCCCCTCCCCGACCCTCCCACAGCTGCTGTGGCACATCTGTGCTCTGCAGTTGCCTCATCAGCTCTCTGCTCACTTTTCTCCCTCCTGTTTTCTCTCTGCTTTCTCTCCAACTGCCAGCCGATCGGGTCCTGCAAGTCCATCCCATCCTGAGAGCCCCAGGCCCTCCTTCGACCTCTACCCCTTCTTCTGGGAGACCTCCCTTTCCAAGCCTGCTTGGGCGGCTGTTCTGTGATTTGACAGTGGCTCCCCCCGCCCCAAAGCCAGCCCTCTTCATCTGTGACTTGGTCTGTTGTAGTGGTGAGCTGACACTTCCAAGTGTGACTGTTGCTGAAAACGTGTGCCCTCCTCTGTGGTATGCCCCTGCCCTGTTCTATAAATATCTATAAATACACACACACACACAAACACACACACACACACACCGCTACATGTGGCTGGCTGCCTGGCCTCTAGCGCTGGGAATCAGTCACAATGCTGTCTTTTTGGAGTCTTGTGTGCCAATAAGAGAAAGCTGTCCCCTGACATTGCCCCTCCAAAGCACCTCCACTGAGCCCACGCCAGCAGCCCGTGTCCTCGCCTGGTCCACAGTTAGCCCCACTGTCCTGCCTCACTTACCTCTCTGAATAAGGAGGTGGGAGCCCCCCTGAGAGAAAAGTTGCTATGCTGAGAGTAAGGAGGCTGTCAGAGTCATGCTTAAAAATTTTTAATTTAAGGTCTTGTCTTGCTACCCTAATTGTAAAGGGGTGACTGGGAAGGGGTGGTAGGGTCATGGTGGCGGTGGAGACTCCAGCCCCACTTCTCCAGGCTTTGCTGACACGGAACTGCTTTGAATTTTTATTTTTATCCCATGACTTGTTTTTTAAATCCCATAACTTCTTTTTCATAACATTTGGTAACTTTGCGTAAAACTTTTTTCTACATTTTTGCCACAATTTTTCTCTTTTTTATCCCATAACTTTTTCACTCCATAACTTTTAAAATCCCATAACTTTGTAAATTTGTGTTCTTTTAATAAACACTTGCATAGTTATATTACGATATTGTAAAAATGAAACAGATTATCTCATGCCAAGCATGCCTGGCATTTGCACAGTATCAATACCTTTAACACTATAGTTTTCAAGACTCACAAAATAAAATTTTAAGGCAAAAACAGCACTTCGCAACAACTTAATCATTTATTACATTAGAGTAGCATCACACCAGCAGTCAATAATGTCACTTTAGGGGAAAAGTCTTTCAGTATTTCCAGTATAAATTCTGTTTACAAGAATTCATAAATTGGTAAAATTCATTCTAAGAAAACTTGGCAAATAAAGTTTTAGGCTAGAATTGGCATTTCTTTCTCTACTTTTCCTTCCCACCGTTTCACACAGAAAATGGGGGAAAAGCTGTTTCCAGTTCTCGGACTTTAAACAACTCTAATGTCAGTACTCATGGTGGCATATAGTACAAAGTAATCAAGAGTGCACACTTGAGGGCAAACCACATATTGAGCTAATGAAGAGCTCACTGTGATTAAGATGAGATCCAACATAATAGCAGAATATAAGCAAATTTTATCTGAATTCTGTAATGAACATATATGCTGCAATAACATTAAAAAAGCATGGCAGCCTGTTCCAAACCAGCGAGAACAGTTTTGTGCAAACAGTGGGTCTTTGGGTGTTTGAATTCCCACCACGTAAGGGCGAACTCGATATACATGCTAATGACCTACAATTATGAAATTAAAAACGAAAAATGCTAAAGGATGCCAGAGTGAACCTCAGTGAAGGCCACAGAGACCCACTCTCTTTTAACTTTTTACAAATAAACTTAAAGTATAAATTAGAAACACAAATAAACATGAATAGCTCTAACATTCGAATGAAGTAAATGAATTGTGTAGGAGATCAACCCTACAACTTTCTTTTTAAAAAATGTCTTGATCAGCTCTTTGATGATGGTGATGTTCATCTCCTTCTTCTCCGCAGCCAAGCCCAGCAAAAGAACGGCACGCAGCGGTTGCTGCCCAAGCCTGGGTGCTCCTGGTGCTCCTGGTGCTCCTGCGCGATGGGCTGTGCAGTGGGGTTGTCCTGGGGAGACCCCTCCGTGGCCTCTCCTTGCCCAGTCTCGGCGCTGTCGCTGAGGCTCAGCTCACAAAGATCTTTGGAGAGAGGGAGGCGGGGATGTGAGCACAGTGCAAACCCCCTGCTCCTGCCTGCCCGCCCCGCCTGAGGGCTCTACTCACCGCCATGCTTGTGGGCAGCCCCAAGCTCCTGGGGGGGTGGGGCTCCTGGACCGGGCTCATTATCAGGGCTCTGGGCAGCGGCCAGGAATTTTCTGTGCCCTTTGTTGCGGTCAGCACCAGCCGCAACAGCAACTCCTGCAGCTCCAGCAGCTCCACCTGGAGGGAGGGGTGCTCAGGTGTCAGGCTGCGGCCGGCCCCCACATTCACGCCACCCCCACCCCCGACCCCTAACCCCGCAAGGAGGTTGCACACCCTACCTTCATCTCGTCGTCTTGGGCCAGCCTGATGATGTCCTCCTCCCGGTGTGGCCTCTGTGGCACGGCCCTCTGGCTCCGTTATAAGTTGTTTAATTTTCCTGCGGGAGGACGGGGCTCAGACCCTGGGGCCCCTCCGACGGCCCTGCAGCTCCCCCTGCCTTGCTCTGGCCTCCCACTCACTGATGGCATCTCTCCCTCCAGTACTGCGTGAATCGATGTTCTAGTTTCTCCACACGCTCCCTCAGGTCCGCCTTCTCCTCCAGGAGGTCCATAAGGCCGCTCTGGAGCCAAAATAATGGGGTCACCTCTCAGCAGCGACCTGCCTACCCCTGCCCTTCTTGGCCTATTCCAGGACTCACTCACCTCCAGCTTCTCCATGACTTCCTGCAGGGCCTGGGGGGTCTCCCCACTCACAGACTCGCCCACAGTCCCTGGGGCTGGGACTGCTGCCTCTGGCTCCTTCTGGGTCGAGGTTCCTGTCTCATTCACCTGGCCCAGCTTCTCCTGCAGCTCTTCGACTTCCTGCTCCAAGTGCCGTGCGCTCTTGTTCTCATTGTTCTGGACAGAGAGAAGCAATCAGCAGCCACCCACTGCAGGTGGAGACCCTAGAACTCGGTGTCTGCCCCCCATGGCACCGGGAAGGGTGGAGGCAGGTTAGAAAAATCATCTCTTCTCTCCCACAGCCACCAGAGCAGGGCTCAGGCTCACAGGTGCCTTGAGAAGTAACATTTCACGTGAGGGCTACACTGCCCCCTTTTACAGGTGGGGAAACAAAGGCCTGGAGGGCTAGGGAGGAGGGCAGGCTCCGCAGGTGGGGAAACCAACCAGCTCCTCGACGCCGCTCTGTGGCTCGGCCAGCTGCTGAAGCCTCTCCTCCTGCCTCCCGAGCCTCTCCTTTTGTGGCTGGTTCAGGAGACTTACGTGTTGATGGTTTTCCACGTGGGCCTGGAGCTCTGCTGACACCCTCTCTAGTTCCTTCCTCAGGTGCTGCAGCTCCTCCTCAGGGGGCACTGCTGGGGGCTCCGGGGGCAGGGGTGCAGCTGAGAAAGGAAGCAGACAATAAGGGCCTCTGGATTCTCAAAAACAAAAACAAAACAAAACAAACAACAACAACAAAAAACACCCTCCTCTTGGTGCACAGCTCCTCTCAGGCTCCCTAAACTTGGCCTCACTGCTAATGATTCCTCGCACCCGGATGGTAGCCAATCTTCCAACCGCTTTCAGATGGAGAGCACTGTGGGTGGCTGACAACGGGCCCTCTTTGCTGATGGGGACACTCAGGCTCATGGAGATAACAAGACTTGCTGTTTCCTGGCACAGACCTCTTTCCCTCTGCCTCAAAGCCCTTCAATCCACCCACCTCCCTGGGGCATTCTAAGCCACCCCCAGAGCCCCCTCTGATGCCAGGCCTGCTCCTAGGTCACACCAGCCCCATCTTACCCATCTGGTGTTTGAGTTGGGATAAGCTTCTCTCCAGCTCCTCCACCCGATGCATGTCATGCAGCTTCTCCTTCTTTAAGGTGCAAAGCTGCCCAAAGCACAGGGGAAAAGGCCCTGGAGAGAGGGGCTGGTGGCTCCACAGGCTACCATCTGCCTCTCTGCCCCCACCTCCACAAAGCCCAGACCCATGACCACCTCTGGCTGTATATTCCCATGTTACAGATGCCCAGAAAGATCCAGTGACCTATCTAAGATGGGGGGGCTGAAGGGTCAGATCTCACCTCCTGGGACATTTTCCTCATCGTCTCCTGCCATTGGGCCCTCTCTGCTTTTATATGTTCAGCATATTCATCTCTCTGTAGCTGTACTAGCTTCAGCGATTCCTTCACCTGCAAGAATGGGAACAGAAGTTATGAAGGGCTGTCACTGGTCCTCACCTGCTCCTGGCCACCTGGGGTCACCTTCCTTCCACATCCCTCCCTCTGCAAAACCTCACCTGTGTCACGTGCGCTTTCAGCAGTGCCCGCTCCTGTAAGGACCGCTCTAACTGCGTCTTGAGAAGTGTTTCACTGCGGCTCGAGGACTGGATGGTGAAGAGTGAGAAGTTTCTATCTGGGGAACCTGGGTCATTCCATACAGTGCCCCTTAAACAGGCTAGGGCTAGGCTCAATATACAACACGGTCTGTACAGATCAAGGCATTTACCCGTGGTCTGGTTTTTAAAAGAACTCAGTAAAGTTGGAAGGGACCGGGAAAGAGATCGAATTTACAGCTGCCTAACAGAGGCCCAGAGAGATCAGTTAATATTGCTCTTGTTATTACTGTTATGACTAGCACTGTTTGAACCTTTATGGAGTGCTTCACCAGGTACCATGCTAGCAATCCCATTTAATCCTCACAACCACCATAGGAGACAGTTACTATGATTCCCTCTATTGTGTACATGAAAACACATGGAGTATTTGAGGTTAAGTGCTTGCCTAAGATCACTTAGGCAGAGCTGGGATTTGAATAGCTAGATCTATCTGATTCTCTAAGCCCATTTTTCTTGCTGGGGGACACAGATAGGAAGGGGAAACTGAATCTCTTGTTCACTGTTTGAAATGATGATACATTCGCAAAGTCCAAAATTCAGAAGGTACAGAAGGGAAGTATCTCCCAGCCACTCTCTTGCTCTCTCCTGAGTGTTTTATGAACCTTGCAGTCTTATTTTATGTACATTTTCATACTATGTACACACACACACACACACACACACACGTTTCCTCTCTACAGAAATGGTAACATACTAAAGGTACTCTTCTGTACCTTCACAGTACAAGTACCCAATACCCCACCTAGGACTTGGCCAAGACCCCAGCCAGGTAAGGGCAGGGCAGGCACTTGGCCTCCAAGCTCTGTGTCCAGTGCTCGCTCCCCACCGCACCCCCCAACTCACCCACAGCAGCTGACTCAGCCCCAGGCTGCCTCTAACAACCAGACACAAAAGCAGCGAGACATGGCCATGCCGCTTTCTGGGCAGGACACTCCATCCTGCAGAAGGGACCTTTAGGCTCACTCCTCCATCTGTGAAGCCGGGCTCCCAGGAGATGGGGCAGGTGGTCAGACTCACCTTGTCCGCCGCCTTCTTCTGTGTGGCGGTGACAGCGGACAGAGCCCGCTCTAACTCTTCCGTACGCTGCGATGAACGTTGCAGGCGGGCAGCCAGATCCTTCGACTCTTCTGTAATGAGAGAGTTGAGATGGGGCCCAAAGGACTCCCACTAAAGACCTATCCAAGTGCCAGGTTGAAGGATGATAGGGTGCCCAGATTCCCACCTTCAAAGTATATGAGAGAGCGTTTCGTGCGATACACGTCAATAATTAGTTTCTTTTTCTGTACGTTCAATCTCTGGATTTGAACCTTTAGGAGAAAAGCCAAGCAAGTGCTGAAAGAGAAGAAAAGAAACATTCCCCGGAGGACAGGAGAAAACTTCACACCCTCCACTCACCTCTAGCTCCCTTTCGGCTTTCTGTTTCTCGTTGTTTGCCTTCTTTTCCTATAGGAAGAGGAAGACAGAGCTCTTACCAGAGGGAGGCAGAGGTGGCACAGCAAGAGACATGCCCCCAGAATGCCACCAATGCCCCAGGACAGGCCCACCCATGGGACCAGGTTATCAGGGACCCTGTGGGGATGGGGTAGAATCTGAGGGGTGAGCCTTCTTCCCCAGGCTGGGAGTGGGCGAGACGAGACTGGGGCCTCTACATCTGAGTGCCCCTCAAACCCAGCCATCATGTCGTGAGCAAAGAAATCGCGTTACTTCTTCCAGCTGATGTTCCACTTGTTTCTTCTGTTGTTCCTGTGGGGAGAGTCAAATTAAGGTGATGGAGGGTGGTCCCCTCAACTCTATTCCCCAGGCCAGGAAGCGGTAGGCAGGGGCCAGGAATGGATTTTAAAGGCAAAGTTCTCAGACCCAACGGGAACACAAACTGGTCAACTCTCCTCAAGGTCCCAAGGACAGAGGATTTGGGTCTTTCTTGGTTTTCACCACAGCCACAGAACTCAAAGTCTGAATCTGAAATCTCTTGAGAGGACAGGAACATAAACCTCTAGAGATGGAGTTGGAGAAAGGCCCCCCTCCTGCCCGCTTGTGATTTAGAAAAGTGCGTTCATTCAATAAACATTAACTGAGCACTTAAGGGCCAGGTACGGCTCTTCACAGTATATATAGGACGGAAAAGGACACACAGGAGCTCTTGGCCCTGAGGTTTCCGTTCTAGGGGGCTTTTAAATCTCGGACTCTCAGAGCTAACAGACACCTTTGATACTCACTACCTCCTCTGGAAACACGAGCCCAAAAAGGAGAGGCAGCTTGTCCAGAATCAAAGAGCAAATCAGGGACTGAGTCACGGCAGAAATACGGGGCCCCTGACAACCAGTCAGGCTCGCACTTCCCCAAGAGGCAACAACCCCAGGGCGTGTGTAGCAAGGACTCCAGCAGGGGTGTGTGGAGAGGAGACAGTCAGCAAAGAGGGTAGCAAAAGAACAGCCATGGTGTGTGCTCTGGGGTCCCTCCAGGTGAGGCTTAGGCACCTCAGCTCCCCATTTGTCCTTTGCCCCACGGCCCCCAGGCCCTTTCTTCAGAGCCACAAGAGGAAACTGGAGCCCAGGATTGGCAGCCTGGAATCAGGGGATCCCACTGGACCCTTACCAAAGATTTGATTGTGTTATTCAGTCGACTGATTTTGACGGACCTCGAGTCAAGGACTACCGCTTGTTCTTGGCACGGGCTCTGAGGTGCATGCAGAGGGGAGGAGGTGGAGCAGGAGTCGGGGGAGAGGTAGAGAGAACAATCATTAGGGCTGGGGTGTGTGTGGGCTGTCTCAGCTGGCAGAGGGGCACCGAGTCCCTGCTGTGGGAGGAGGTTGGAGGGCTGGCCTGCCTGGTCACTGCACCTCCACCCAGAGCCTCCCACCTCCAGATCCTTCAGGGTAGCACATGAGGTAGGGCCCGCCCCGTGGATACCTGTTGCTGACTACAAGAGAGTACACATGGATATATTGTGTTCCCCTCAGTGTCTAAGCCCTCTGACTTCCTTTCATTTACATCAACTGGCAACATTTTCTTTTCTGCCTCTCTTGGACCCTTTGTCCCGTAACTCCTTTGTGCCAACTTCTCTCATGGCTCTTACTTCCCCACCATCCCATCCTGGGGCCTGACATCAGTGACTCCTGATGGCAAGTGGCTGTTCTTATTGTCCTGGCTTCCCCTTGAGACTGGGGATGAGGAAAATCAAAGAGCAATGACCATATCCTGGGTGCCCTCAGTGTTCACAGCAGGCCATGTACTAGGGATCAACATAAAAACAACAATAAGAAATCTCATTTAAACCTCACAAATGGAAGTCAAACAATAGAACCTCTATTATACAGATGTGTAAAAAGAGGCCCGAAAATCTCAAGCAACTTGCCCTAAATCATATCCCTAGCAGACGGAAAGGCAGGATTCAAACCCAGAATTCGTTTTTCTTTTCCTTTTTGTGAGACAGAGTCTCGCTCTGTCTCCCAGGCTGGAGTGCAGTGGCGAGATCTTGGCTCACTGCAAGCTCCGCGTCCTAGGTTCATGCCATTCTCCTGCCTCAGCCTCCCAAGCAGCTGGGAATACAGGCACCTACCACCATGCTGGCTAATTTTTTTGGTATTTTTCAGTGAAGACGGGGTTTCACCATGTTAGGCAGGATGGTCTCAATTTCCTGACCTTGTGATCTGCCCGGTTTGGTCTCCCACAGTGCTGGGATTACAAACGTGAGTTACTGTACCTGGCTACCCAGAATTCTTAACCAGTACCCAACGGTCCATCCACAATCTTAACAATTACCCTCTACTGCCCCTTCGGTCCCCTGTCCCCAGGAGCCTGGCCACCAAGACTCACATCCCGAGCTGAGTGGCAACCAGCAGAAGTGGATGTCTCAGGGCTACTGCCATTTGTTTTCCTGTTCCTCTTTGCTTCTGCTGGAACAGCAGGGCTGTTTCTCTGCCAATATTCTTTTAACTGTGGGAAAGAAGAGCAGTGATCGTCATGAGACCTATCGGCCCCTATAGCCACATCCTCCCTTACAGTTTTTACAAAATACTCTTATACACCATCTGATTTAACGACACCAACAGCTGTATAAGAGGTGTTGTCACAATCTTTTAGGGACTGAGAGGGATTGATATCATAGCTAGAAAAAAAAAAAAGAAAAAGAAAAAGGCGATACTGGAACTTTGAAACTCAGTCTTCTGACTCCAAGCTCTGGGGTCTTGCCAAGAATCAGCAGCTGCCAGGGACCAAAGCCAGAGGCAGAGGTAGAAAAGTAAACATTAAGTAGGCAGGAACCGTATGCCCTGCGGTTTAGAGTCATACATCCTCACACGTCTGTTAGTGTGAAGAAGTGCACCAGTACCTCTCAAACTTCTATATCAATGTATCCTCACGGCAGAAGGCAGCCTTTCTGTTAAACCCGGAATTTATCAGAAAGAGGACTATCCAGCCTCATTTCAGAGAGAAGTCTGGTATTCTCTTAGAAACCTATGTGACTGTCATCCCTAAGTATATTCATGTTTTTTCTCTTGATCTCAAGAGAATCAAGGGAAACTGATGCTTCAGAAAGACGTCTCACATTTATCCTGTGGCATTCAAAGTACCCCAGGTCGAGATAATATGAGGAAGAGTCAAGCTGTCAAGTTCAGTTTCCCAAGATCTATTCCACAGAAGATGAGCAAATCTCACTTCAGAGACAACTGACTGAAGGGCAGTCTGGTCCCAGAACCATGGAGAATTAGAATATGAGGTGGAGAACTCAGAAAAAAACGTTAAAATCTCTCTGGAAAGTAGAAGCCTGGGAGAAAACCAAACCAAACCCATTCTCCCATTGCCACATGGAGGTACGGTCAACGTTTTGCGCTCACAGGGGAAGTGTAGGCTTTTCCCCCGTCAAGGTCGATGTTAAGGGAGTGAGGCAGCCTGGAACCTTTTGCTCCTAGGTCCCACAGTCTCCATTCCCTTTCCAGTTGGAAATTTGCACTGTGAGCAGAGGAACCAGAAATGGGGTGAGACCACTTAGGGGACTGGGTCATAAGATCAAAGGCCGGTCTTCCAGTAATGACAGTTCCCAGGCAGACTGTGACATCACTACATTCCACTCCTCCTGATTGGGGGGAGGGACCACATCAGCGCAATGTCCGAGTTACCACTCCACGATGGGGGAGGGAAACACAGGGTTGAGACCCAGGTCCTTGGAGACGCCAGTGCAAAGAGCCCAGGGAGGTTGACCTTGAGGCAGCAGGAGAGGAGGGCAGAGTCTGCAGCAGGGAACTCCAGGAGTCACCAGCCCAAAGTCACCCAGGGATGACTGGCGAGGGTGGGGCCTGGGGCTGGGGAACCCAGGTTCTTGGACACAAGAGCGCAAAGAGCCCAGGGAGGTCGAGCTTGGGTCGGCAGGAGGTGAGGGCCTAGTAATGGAGAGGGGAGCCCCAGGAGTCACCCGCCCAAAGTCACCCTGGGGTGATTGGTGAGGGCAGGGACTGGGCTGATGCTGAAGGGGCAGGGCTGACTGACAAGACTTTTGCGGGGGGAGTCCAGAGGCACCTGCATTGGAGGGCCCTGTCCAGTGTACCTCAGCAGTGATATGGGCTCTGGCAGCAGTCTTGTCGTCGGAGGGGATCTGTAGCTGGGTTGGGGGCCATGACCTGGTGCGTTTTTACCTTTTTCTTGGCTGCGGCCAATCTGTTCTGTGGAGTTTCTTCTGCCATCGTGGGGCGGGAAAGGGAGGTGGGGATGGGGCCACAACAGCGAAATCCCAGCGAGCACTGATCAAGACCTCCAGTCACCTACCAGGCAGCTGTGTGACTGAGCCACAGGAGTGGTAACCAGGGCACCAGTAGAATGTAGAATAGGGGCGTGGCCTTAATCCTCCAAGCCTATTGGTCAAGGAGAACCATGAAAGGGAAAGGGGCGTGGCCAGGCAGCAGTGTGTCCAGAAGGACCCCTGGCTCATAAGGAAAGCTACTCATGCACCTGCTGTTCCCGCCCACTCTGAAAGAGAGGAGGGGCTGCCCACTCTGGGAGAGGGAAGAGGCCAGCTTTTGCTTTAAAAGCTTTAAAACTTTAAAAAATATATGTGTGCATACTTTATATATAGATGTGTGTCTGTGTGTGTGTATCTATGTGTTTATCTAGAGCTGTCTTCATTACCCAGTTTCTATGCAAGGTCTATGGTTTTGGCCTATATTTTTATCTTCAAATACAGTACAAAATTATCAGTATTACCTGAACTGAGATACAGATCTTATAAAAATGGAAAATCCATAGCATGCTTGATGATTAATGAAGCAGACTATATTATTCAACATTCCAATAAGATAATCACAATGATTTCTCTTTTTTGGAAAAACGTTTCTCTTATTCTCCTACGTTATTGTTAAGACTTTTTTTTTTTCCCTCAAACAAGAAGCATGTTTAATATCTGGAAAAACACAGAGGTTTTAGGGCCAGGTGTAGAGGCTCAAGCCTGTAATCCCAGCACCTTTGTAACCTGAGACGGGTGGATCATCTGAGGTCAGGAGTTCGAGACCAGCCTGGCCAACATGGTGAAACCCCATCTCTGCTAAAACTACAAAAACTAGCCAGGTGTGGTGGTGGGTGCCGGTAATTCCAGCTATTTGGGAGGCTGAGGCAGGAGAATCACTTGGACCCAGGAGAGGGAGGTTGCAGTGAGCCAAGCTCACGCCACTGCACTCTAGTCAGGGCGACAGAGCAAGACTCCATCTCAAAAGAAATACAATACAATACAATACAATACAATACAGTACAATACAATACAAAATAGATTTTAAAAGCTTTCAATTTAATAAGCACTCAAAGCTCTTTACCGGTTTAAAACAAACACAAGGCCCATTTTTCTAGAATCACCTGGCCTCTCTAAGCCTTGCAAACAAAACTGAATTTCTCACTTGATACTTGGCTATCACTTGCAATCACGAAAACCAAGAATTGTGTTATGTCACTGTGTACTAATTGGTACCTGGAGTTCACACAAGGCTGGGATCAAGGGTTGAATCTTTCACGATTTGCTCCATAACCTGTGTGCTTCTTATCCCAGACCAAACTAAGCTTTTGTGTAGAGTTCTACAATTTACAGTTAGTAGACAAGAGTGGTTCTCAATAATGTAGTCTCTGGAATAGCAGCACCAGCAGCACCTGAGAACTTTTCATAAGTGCAAATTCTCAGGCCCTACCCTGGACCTGGTGAATCAGACACTCAGGAGCAGGGCTCAGCAATCTGTGCTGCAGTCATCCTTCCAGGTGTTCGGGAACCTCTGCCATACAGCAGGTAGAAAAATGTGTTTTCTTCTGTACGTCAAAAGCCAGGGATACTCTATGTTGTGTCTCGATATGCAGCAATGGCATGCAATTAAAACACGTAACTCTCCTTCCTACTCCCACCCTCCATCCAATGTGTTTTATTTTCATGAGTTCCGAAAGAAAACAAGTGGCAATCAGAAGTTCAGTCAAAAAAGTATACGTACAAGTATTAGTTCTCATCCAGCCTTATCTCATAGAAAACCATTTATATCGTCTGACAGCTAGTTTTAAAAAAGTATCTTCACAATCTAAATCTCAGGCACACTAGGAGTTCTATGATAAAACACCAAGTAGATCAGAATGTCCAAACTTACTGGAGAAGAAAAGTGGAACCATTGGCTATACTTCCAAATTGCGTTCAAAGGAAATTTAAGTTCTGAATTGTTTTCACCTTCATCCTTCCAAGTGAATAGAATCCAAACAGAACACTCCATTCCTTCAAAGCCTCTAGCCAGGCACAGTTTTACTGTATTACTTCTTACTTTCAATGGATATAAAGCAGAGTCCTGGTCGGCACATTAGGTATACCTGCAAAGATGCAGAACTAAACAGTTCCATCTGTTCCGTATTAAAACAAAAGTCCTGTAAACCTTGGACGGTGAGTGTAATACTTCAGCACTAGCACCAAAACCTCAAAGATGAGAAGATACCAAGAACAGCAGTAGCAAACAAAACTAAACTCTCTGCCAGGAGCAGTAGTTCACACCTGTAATCCCAGCACTCTGACAAGCCAAGGTGGGAGGATTACTTGAAGTCAAGAGTTCAAGACAAGCCTGGGAAGCATAGGGAATTCTCATCTCTGCAAAAAAAATTTTTTAAAGCAGCTGGGCATTGTGGCACAGACCTGTCATGCTAGCTACTTGGCAGGCTGAGGTGGGAAAATTGCTTCTTCCCGGGAGTTCGAGGCTGCAGTAGCTATGATTATGGCACTGCACTCCAGCCTGGGTGACAGAGTGAGACCTAGATAATTACATTCTCTCCTGCTCCTGTTTACACCAAAATCACGAAGTTAAAATACTTTCAAATTTGCCAGGATAAAAATTAAGTGAAATGTGACTTTGGAGTTTGGAGGAAGAAGGAAGGAAGGGAGGGAGTAAGGGAGAGAGGGGTGGAAGGGAAGGAGGGAGGGAGAGAGGAAGGAAGGAAGAAAGGGGAAACAGAAAAGGAAAAGAAAGGAAAGGAAAGGAAGAAGGAAGGAAGGAAGGAAAAGGAAAAAAGGAAGAAAACAAAAAAGGAAGGAAAGAAGGAAACGAAAGATAAAAGAAAAGAAGAAAAGGAAAAGAAAGGAAAGGAAAAAAAGGAAAGGAAAGGGAAGGGAAGGAAGAAAGAAAAGAAAAATAGAAAGAAATAACAAATTACTGGAGGCGGAGCAAGATGGCCGAATAGGAACAGCTCCAGTCTCCAACTCCCAGCGCGAGCGACACAGAAGACCGGTGATTTCTGCATTTTCAACTGAGGTACTGGGTTCATCTCACTGGGGAGTGCCGGACGATCGGTGCTGGTCAGCTGCACCGAAGCAGGGCGAGGCATTGCCTCACCTGGGAAGCGCAAGGGGGAAGGGAATCCCTTTTCCTAGCCAGGGGAACTGAGACACACAACACCTGGAAAATTGGGTAACTCCCACCCCAATACTGCGCTTTAAGCAAACAGGCACACCAGGAGATCATATCCCACACCTGGCCGGGAGGGTCCCACACCCACGGAGCCTCCCTCATTGCTAGCACAGCAGTCTGTGATCTACCTGCAAGGCAGCAGCGAGGCTGGGGGAGGGGCGCCCGCCATTGCTGAGGCTTAAGTAGGTAAACAAAGCTGCTGGGAAGCTCGAACTGGGTGGAGCTCACAGCAGCTCAAGGAAACCTGCCTGTCTCTGTAGACTCCACCACTGGGGACAGGGCACAGTAAACAATAACAAAAAGAGCAGAAACCTCTGCAGACGCAAACGACTCTGTCTGACAGCTTTGAAGAGAGCAGTGGATCTCCCAAAACGGAGGTTGAGATCTGAGAAGGGACAGACTCCCTGCTCAAGTGGGTCCCTGACCCCTGAGTAGCCTAACTGGGAGACATCCCCCACTAGGGGCAGTCTGACACCCCACACCTCACAGGGTGGAGTACACCCCTGAGAGGAAGCTTCCAAAGCAAGAATCAGACAGGTACACTTGCTGTTCAGAAATATTCTATCTTCTGCAGCCTCTGCTGCTGATACCCAGGCAAACAGGGTCTGGAGTGGACCTCAAGCAATCTCCAACAGACCTACAGCTGAGGGTCCTGACTGTTAGAAGGAAAACTATCAAACAGGAAGGACACCTACACCAAAACCCCATCAGTACATCACCATCATCAAAGACCAGAGGCAGATAAAACCACAAAGATGGGGAAAAAGCAGGGCAGAAAAGCTGGAAATTCAAAAAATAAGAGCGCATCTCCCCCGGCAAAGGAGCGCAGCTTATCGCCAGCAACGGATCAAAGCTGGACGGAGAATGACTTTGACGAGATGAGAGAAGAAGGCTTCAGTCCATCAAACTTCTCAGAGCTAAAGGAGGAATTACGTACCCAGCGCAAAGAAACTAAATATCTTGAAAAAAAAGTGGAAGAATTGATGGCTAGAGTAATTAATGCAGAGAAGGTCATAAACGAAATGAAAAAGATGAAAACCATGACACGAGAAATACGTGACAAATGCACAAGCTTCAGTGACCGACTCAACTGGAAGAAAGAGTATCAGCGATTGAGGATCAAATGAATGAAATGAAGAGAGAAGAGAAACCAAAAGAAAAAAGAAGAAAAAGAAATGAACAAAGCCTACAAGAAGTATGGGATTATGTAAAAAGACCAAATCTACGTCTGATTGGGGTGCCTGAAAGTGAGGGGGAAAATGGAACC
The DNA here is from genome assembly GCF_037993035.2 of Macaca fascicularis. Lineage (NCBI taxonomy): Eukaryota > Metazoa > Chordata > Mammalia > Primates > Cercopithecidae > Macaca > Macaca fascicularis. The sequence continues at coordinate 10,798,909 of NC_088381.1, forward strand.
AAGTTGGAAAACACTCTTCAGGATATCATCCAGGAGAACTTCCCCAACCTAGTAGGGCAGGCCAACATTCAAATCCAGGAAATACAGAGAACGCCACAAAGATACTCCTCGAGAAGAGCAACTCCAAGACACATAATTGCCAGATTCACCAAAGTTGAAATGAAGGAAAAAATCTTCAGGGCAGCCAGAGAGAAAGGTCGGGTTACCCACAAAGGGAAGCCCATCAGACTAACAGCAGATCTCTCGGCAGAAACTCTACAAGCCAAGAGAGTGGGGGCCAATATTCAACATTCTTAAAGAAAAGAATTTTAAACCCAGAATTTCATATCCAGCCAAACTAAGTTTCATAAGTGAAGGAGAAATAAAATCCTTTACAGATAAGCAAATGCTTAGAGATTTTGTCACCACTAGGCCTGCCTTACAAGAGACCCTGAAGGAAGCACTCAACATGGAAAGGAACAACCGGTACCAGCCATTGCAAAAACATGCCAAAATGTAAAGACCATCGAGGCTAGGAAGAAACTGCATCAACTAACGAGCAAAATAACCAGTTAACATCATAATGGCAGAATCAAGTTCACACATAACAATCTTAACCTTAAATGTAAATGGACTAAATGCTCCAATTAAAAGACACAGACTGGCAAACTGGATAAAGAGTCAAGACCCATCAGTCTGCTGTATTCAGGAGACCCATCTCACACGCAGAGACATACATAGGCTCAAAATAAAGGGATGGAGGAAGATCTACCAAGCAAATGGAGAACAAAAAAAAGCGGGGGTTGCAATACTAGTCTCTGATAAAACAGACTTTAAACCATCAAAGATCAAAAGAGACAAAGAAGGCCATTACATAATGGTAAAGGGATCAATTCAACAGGAAGAGCTAACTATCCTAAATATATATGCACCCAATACAGGAGCACCCAGATTCATAAAGCAAGTCCTTAGAGACTTACAAAGAGACTTAGACTCCCATACAATAATAATGGGAGACTTCAACACTCCACTGTCAATATTAGACAGATCAACGAGACAGAAAGTTAACAAGGATATCCAGGAATTGAACTCATCTCTGCAGCAAGCAGACCTAATAGACATCTATAGAACTCTCCACCCCAAATCAACAGAATATACATTCTTCTCAGCACCACATCGTACTTACTCCAAAATTGACCACGTAATTGGAAGTAAAGCACTCCTCAGCAAATGTACAAGAACAGAAATTATAACAAACTGTCTCTCAGACCACAGTGCAATCAAACTAGAACTCAGGACTCTAAGAAACTCAATTCAAACCGCTCAACTACATGGAAACTGAACAACCTGCTCCTGAATGACTACTGGGTCCATAACGAAATGAAGGCAGAAATAAAGATGTTCTTTGAAACCAATGAGAACAAAGATACAACATACCAGAATCTCTGGGACACATTTAAAGCAGTGTGTACAGGGAAATTTATAGCACTAAATGCCCACAAGAGAAAGCAGGAAAGATCTAAAATTGACACTCTAACATCGCAATTAAAAGAACTAGAGAAGCAAGAGCAAACACATTCGAAAGCTAGCAGAAAGCAAGAAATAACTAAGATCAGAGCAGAACTGAAGGAGATAGAGACACAAAAAACCCTCCAAAAAAATCAATGAATCCAGGAGTTGGTTTTTTGAAAAGATCAACAAAATTGACAGACCACTAGCAAGACTAATAAAGAAGAAAACAGACAAGAATCAAATCGACGCAATTAAAAATGATAAAGGGGATATCACCACCGACCCCACAGAAATACAAACTACCATCAGAGAATACTATAAACACTTCTACGCAAATAAACTGGAAAATCTAGAAGAAATGGATAATTTCCTGGACACTTACACTCTTCCAAGACTAAACCAGGAAGAAGTTGAATCCCTGAATAGACCAATAGAAGGCTCTGAAATTGAGGCAATAATTAATAGCCTACCAACCAAAAAAAGTCCAGGACCAGATGGATTCACAGCTGAATTCTACCAGAGGTACAAGGAGGAGTTGGTACCATTCCTTCTGAAACTATTCCAATCAACAGAAAAAGAGGGAATCCTCTCTAACTCATTTTATGAGGCCAACATCATCCTGATACCAAAGCCTGGCAGAGACACAACAAAAAAAGAGAATTTTAGACCAATATCCCTGATGAACATCGATGCAAAAATCCTCAATAAAATACTGGCAAACCGGATTCAGCAACACATCAAAAAGCTTATCCACCATGATCAAGTGGGCTTCATCCCTGGGATGCAAGGCTGGTTCAACATTCGCAAATCAATAAACATAATCCAGCATATAAACAGAACCAAGACAAGAACCACATGATTATCTCAATAGATGCAGAAAAGGCTTTTGACAAAATTCAACAGCCCTTCATGCTAAAAACACTCAATTAATTCGGTATTGATGGAACGTACCTCAAAATAGTAAGAGCTATTTATGACAAACCCACAGTCAATATCATACTGAATGGGCAAAAACTGGAAAAATTCCCTTTGAAAACTGGCACAAGACAGGGATGCCCTCTCTCACCACTCCTATTCAACATAGTGTTGGAAGTTCTGGCTAGGGCAATTAGGCAAGAGAAAGAAATCAAGGGTATTCAGTTAGGAAAAGGAGAAATCAAACTGTCCCTGTTTGCAGATGACATGATTGTATATTGAGAAAACCCCATCGTCTCAGCCCAAAATCTCCTTAAGCTGATAAGCAACTTCAGCAAAGTCTCAGGATACAAAATTAATGTGCAAAAATCACAAGCATTCTTATACACCAGTAACAGACAAACAGAGAGCCAAATCAGGAATGAACTTCCATTCACAATTGCTTCAAAGAGAATAAAATACCTAGGAATCCAACCGACAAGGGATGTAAAGGACCTCTTCAAGGAGAACTACAAACCACTGCTCAGTGAAATAAAAGAGGACACAAACAAATGGAAGAACATACCATGCTCATGGATAGGAAGAATCAATATTGTGAAAATGGCCATACTGCCCAAGGTAATTTATAGATTCAATGCCATCCCCATCAAGCTACCAATGAGTTTCTTCACAGAATTGGAAAAAACTGCTTTAAAGTTCATATGGAACCAAAAAAGAGCCCGCATCTCCAAGACAATCCTAAGTCAAAAGAACAAAGCTGGAGGCATCACGCTACCTGACTTCAAACTATACTACAAGGCTACAGTAACCAAAACAGCATGGTACTGGTACCAAAACAGAGATATAGACCAATGGAACAGAACAGAGGCCTCAGAAATAATACCACACATCTACAGCCATCTGATCTTTGACAAACCTGAGAGAAACAAGAAATGGGGAAAGGATTCCCTATTTAATAAATGGTGCTGGGAAAATTGGCTAGCCATAAGTAGAAAGCTGAAACTGGATCCTTTCCTTACTCCTTATACGAAAATTAATTCAAGATGGATTAGGGACTTAAATGTTAGACCTAATACCATAAAAATCCTAGAGGAAAACCTAGGTAGTACCATTCAGGACATAGGCATGGGCAAAGACTTCATGTCTAAAACACCAAAAGCAACGGCAGCAAAAGCCAAAATTGACAAATGGGATCTCATTAAAGTAAAGAGCTTCTGCACAGCAAAAGAAACTACCATCAGAGTGAACAGGCAACCTACAGAATGGGAGAAAATTTTTGCAATCTACTCATCTGACAAAGGGCTAATATCCAGAACCTACAAAGAACTCAAACAAATTGACAAGAAACAAACAAACAAACCCATCAAAAAGTGGGCAAAGGATATGAACAGACATTTCTCAAAAGAAGACATTTATGAGGCCAACAGACACATGAAAAAATGCTCATCATCACTCGCCATCAGAGAAATGCAAATCAAAACCACAATGAGATACCATCTCACACCAGTTAGAATGGCAATCATTAAAAAGTCAGGAAACAACAGGTGCTGGAGAGGATGTGGAGAAATAGGAACATTTTTACACTGTTGGTGGGATTGTAAACTAGTTCAACCATTATGGAAAACAGTATGGCGATTCCTCAAGGATCTAGAACTAGATGTACCATATGACCCAGCCATCCCATTACTGGGTATATACCCAAAGGATTATAAATCATGCTGCTATAAAGACACATGCACACGTATGTTTATTGCGGCACTATTCACAATAGCAAAGACTTGGAATCAACCCAAATGTCCATCAGTGACAGATTGGATTAAGAAAATGTGGCACATATACACCATGGAATACTATGCAGCCATAAAAAGGGATGAGTTTGTGTCCTTTGTAGGGACATGGATGCAGCTGGAAACCATCATTCTTAGCAAACTATCACAAGAACAGAAAACCAAACACCGCATGTTCTCACTCATAGGTGGGAACTGAACAATGAGATCACTTGGACTCGGGAAGGGGAACATCACACACCGGGGCCTATCATGGGGAGCGGGGAGGAGGGAGGGATTGCATTGGGAGATATACCTGATGTAAACGACGAGTTGATGGGTGCAGCACACCAACATGGCACAAGTATACATATGTAACAAACCTGCACGTTATGCACATGTACCCTACAACTTAAAGTATAAAAAAAAAAAAAAAAAAAAAGAAATAACAAATTACTTACTAGGAGAAAGTTTTAGTAACCTCAATGACAAATAAAAGTATTGTATCTTTAGCCTGTAGAGAAATCTTTATAATTACTCAGGAAAAAAATCCAAAAAAAAAAAAAAAAACCCCAAAAAACAAATGATTTTCAACAGAAAATGGGCAATGATGAAACAGTCACTTCTCACAAAAATAAAAACGGCCAACAGGTATATAAGAAAGATTCAAAAGCATTAGAAATCAAGGAAATGTCATGAAAACAATGACATTTTCTGTATAAAGTTGCAAAGATGACAAATGGAATGGGGAACCTGGAGCTCTGTTCCTGTTGGTGGGAGTATAAACTGAGACACTTTTCTTGGAGGATAATTTGAAAATTTCTATTAAAGACCCTCAAAATTACTACCCTCCGGAAATTCTACTTCTATGAATTCAGTCCAAAAATGCTTGCTCGACTCCATTAAAATGTATATATGAGAAAATTCACCTCTGCGGCGGCAATGATAAACTTAATATACATCCAGCTATTAAAAATGATGATGCTAGGATATATTTCCTGTCACAGAAGTATGCCCAAAATATAGTAAGTGGCAAAACATTATCTAATATGATTCTACTTTTGAAAATATTTACATGTATAAAAAATATAAAAAACAATACACCAGAATGTTTTGAGTGGCAAATTAAAGATTTTTCTTAATATTTGTCATCCAAATTCTTACAAAAAGAATGTGATTTCCTTTATAATCAAGAAGTATTATTTCCATTTATTTATCTTTAAATCTCTTTTCTTTTTCTTATTTTTCCTCCTGTATGTATGCATCCCAAGTAGGCTAGAACTCCTGCCTCTTGAGGGAATCCAGCCCATTTGTGGGAAGTGCACTACATACAGCTGCTCATCTTCCTTTTATTTTAAGAGATCTGGAGACATTTTCATTTCAAACTGTTTTATTGTTCTCAGAATATATGTTAACATATGAAATTGAGGAAAAGACAAAGGAAAGGCTGACTCCCTACCCTCCTGGGGCTACTCTTCCAATTTTTGCTGCTATCGTTACATATTAGTATTCACTGGGTACTAAAAAGATGGGCAGCCCCTTAGATCCTTTTTCCTTATCTCTTTCTCATAATCCTACTTCATTCCTTCATTCACTTATTTTTAAAAGGGTCACGTGTACAAATATATAGTTCAGAAAATTTCTAAATGTAACTATCTATAAAAGTATGCGGCAAAATCCCATTCACAGCCAAACACTTTTAATTGGTTTCTTATATATCATTTCAGAATTTATCTTTGAAAATACACATGTATATTCTTATTCTACTCTTCTCGCTCAACACAAAAAGTAGCATACCACACCTACGATACCACTCCTTCTTCCTTTTAAAACACACACACCATCGATCCGAGTTCTTCTACGTGAGTGCAGAGTCTTTCTCATTCTTCTTTTCAGCTGCACAGTATGCGTCATTTGGATGCACCTCAGTTTACTTAACCAGTTCCTGTTGGCGGACACTGAAATCATCCCTATCATACTATTACAAACAACAGTGTTAAGCACAACCACCTGCACACACCAAGTTCATTTCTGAATCTGCCTTTGATGAAGCCTCTGCTTGAATCACCACAAGGTCACAAGGCTGAAAACTTAGCCCCTTTTTTAGTTTTCATTACGTACAGCAGTATGTAGCAAAAGACTCTCTCGGGCAAAGCAAACGTACTCTTTGGGGACGTACTTCATAACGATAAATGGATACACAGAACACCAAGGAGAACCCGTTCTATTTAACCGTGCACATGTATGCATACAATATATGATATGCACAGAAAGTTTAAATAAATCCATCAAAGCATTAAGCACTGTCTCAGTATGGTGGATCTATGGAGTGCTTTGTAGACTGCCCTCCTTGTCTATCAATTCTTTCTAATTCCACAACAGTAAATATGTATACTTCTACAATATAAAATTTCAAAAAATGCAAACTCAAATTAAACTGCATATATTCCTTCAGTCTCTCCCACATTTGTATGGTGTTCCAGAGTGCTCAAACATCACTTCGTTAAAAATATTTAATTATTTTTCAAATATAGAGATGGCAGGGTCTTGCTCTGTTGACCAGGCTGGTCTTGAACTCCTAGATCCTCCTGGTTCCCCTCACGTCCATCTCCCAAAGTGCCGGTATCACAAATGTGAGCCATCAGGCCCGGCCACCTTCATTTCAGAAATCTTTCCCCAGCACTCCATATATTACGAGGAATGCCTTACTTCTCTTTTAGATAGCATTTTAGTCATATCTCTATTACCTCACTTGTCACATGATAATCAGTTGCTCACCCATCCATCTCCCTTCATTGCTCATGAGCTCCTTGAGAAGAGTCTGATTTTCAGCACCTTGAACAGAGTGCGACACATACATGCTTCATAGACAGAGAAGGAAATGATTTCATTACAGTGTAATTAATCCCAGAATTCAACATCTGTATTTCTAAATCATTCTGGATACTCTGCCAACAACCTGCGAATGTTATGTTTTTTCCCTAAAACTTATATCCATTACTGAGTGTCTACGGTCATAGCTAACTCAATTGTGATGTGACGTCTTGCCAAGCCCATTCACAGTTTTTATTGGTGACTTTTAATTTTAAGTTTTGATTTTGATTGTTTCCTTTTTGTTTTCTTAATCTAGCAGTGTTTGGTAAACTTCAACATCTCTATATCCCTTTGTCTTTGCACCTGCTGGTCTCTGCTTGGAATAATGGCTCAAGGTTTTAGTCACCTGGAAAAAATTTCTACTCACCCTTAAAGAATCAGCTTAAATAGGCTGGGCATGGTGGCTCATGCCTGTAATCCCAGCACTTTGGGAGGCCACGGCAGGCAGATCCCCTGAGGTCAGTAGTTCAACACCAGCCTGCAGTCTTGAACTACTTCAACATGGTGAAACCCCGTCTCTACTACAAATACAAAAAATAGCTTGGCGTAATTGTGGAGGCCAGTAATCTCAGCTACTCCGGAGGCTGAGGCAGGATAATTGCTTGAACCGGGGAGGTGGAGGTTGCAGTGAGCTGAGATCATGCCACTGCACTCCATCTTGGGTGACAGAGTGACACTTCATCTGAAAAAAAAAAAGAAAGAAAGAAAGAGAGAAAAAAGCTTAAATAATACCTTCTCTGAGGAGCTTTTATATCTTCCTATTCTTTCAGGAAGAGTTGAAAATTCCTCAACTTTTGAAACATTTGTGCCTCTTTAGTATGTATCAGGCACTGAACTGAGTGCCTAGGATAGAAAGATGAAACTGTAGACCCTGCCCTCATGGAGCTCATGGTCTAGTATGGAAAATAGCCATATGAACAAATAATCACACTATAGTTCTTCAGAGCTCAAATCCTATCCTAAATACTGCTAAATTAATGTTCTGTGAGGGTTTGAAAGTACGAAGACCAGCAACAATATGGCTGCTTGGATGGTGTTCCATCCAAGTTAACATTCGGCCCTCATCACCAAAGGTCATACGTGTGTGTCTCTTCCTTGAAACCCACCAGGGCCTAACACATCATATCACCACCTTTGAAATTAGGAAACAGGCTCAGAAGTCCAAGAGCTTGACCAAAGTAACTCAGCTGGTAGGTAGCAGAACCAGGTCGGTATGATTCTTCTTCAATGTCCTGCCAGTTACATGGGCAAGTGGCCTCAAAATCAACAGAAGACAAGTAGAGGTTGACATGTGTCAACGAACAGAGGCTCAAAAGGAAGAGTTTATACACAAGAACAGAACAGAAATCTTCCGGAACTATGATGTGCAGTAGGAGGGCACACACCAGGTTACACCTTGGTCAAGTGAATCTATAGTTCCAACCTGGGCCTCACCCGCTGAGCTCCAGACTTAGCTATCTGTCTTTCTTACTCTTACATAAATTCCACAGGGCAGGACCTTAATCTCTAGCTTGTTCATTACAGATTAAAGCAGAGCCTGGCTTAGAGTAAGTACATAATAAATACATGAATGAATAAATAAACTATCAAAGAAGCTAAAGAAACATTGCACACTACTGGGGGAAGGGATTACCATGAAACAGACCCTAGCAGTCACTCACAAATATAGTTGACCCTCATTATTTGTAAATCCCATATTTGCAAAATTGTGTACTTGCTAAAATGTCTTTGTAATCCCCAAATTAAAACTCGTGGAGCTTTTGAGGTGACTCCTGGATAGACACACAGTAGTGAAAACTCTGTCACTCCTTGCACATGTCCCCAACTAAGGTCAAATAATGTGACCCTCTGTCTTCCTGTTTCAACTCTCCTACAAAGATGACCTGAGGACTGAGACAGTAGAGGACAGTGCAGGGTAATGTAAGATGCTGTGGCTCTGGGGCCAATTGGATGGGGTCTGAATCATAACTCTGGCACCTGTTAGCGGAATGGCTTCAGGTAAGTCACTTAACACTTCTGTACTTCCTTTATTCTTTTGGAAATAAAGAAAATTCAATCTACCAGGATGAGTTGTTTCTAGGAATTAAGATTATAACCTAAGTGAGATATGTATATATGCATATATTTACACTGGAAACAAAGGTTTGGTATTTGATTAATTCAGTGTTCCGACCAACTTTATAGAATATTTCTACTGCAAATAATAAGAATTGATTGTAATTATTTATAAAGAAATAACAGAGATGTAGACAAATCAATTATTTGGATGAGCTAGAGGCAGGCGTCAAGAAGTTTCCAAAGAAATAGAACTTTGCCAGGCACTGAAGGTGTGGAAAAGGGTTCCAAGGAGAGAGAACGGCGCCTACAGAGAGAGGTCCGGCTAGGGTCAGGAAATGGCATTTCAGGAAGTCTAGAGCAGTAGAAGATGAGGCCAGAATATGGTGCCACAGCACTTCTCTACACCCTATATACACCCTGTACTGCAAAACCTCACTCTCTGCATTGAATTCTTGGTTTCTAGTTCTCTTCCATTAAACTGTGAGCCCCTCAAGGTGAAGTTCTCTAAGAAGAATCCATAGCTACAGTCCTCTAAATTTGAAAACAAGTTATTAAACACAGATACACCCAAAAAGACTATAAAAATAACTCATAGGTTGGGTGTGATTGAATCACATCATGGTGTATAGCTAAGCATGTCCTATATTTTATGACAAACTAGGGTAACAAATTATTTATTGAGGACCTGTTGTGTACACAGAGGCATGATGGAGGCTGTAAAAGACTTGATTCTTGCTCTCAAGAAACTTCCAAGGTTGTAGACAGCCTGATAGAAGGTAGTTGAAAGCAAATACTTCAAGCACTATCCATCACAATTATCTTAGGTATTTACTCTACCGTTCTACAAGTCTCTGAATATTTCGAGGCTCCCTTTCCTATCTCTGATGGACTCTACGGCTCAACATTCTTTACAGCCACAGGTGTTCCTGTACTTCACATTAGTATTGAATCAACATTTCTTACCATCTGCCTCCTTCACCAATTAAAATTCCACTTTATTTCCAACGACCACTTTGGCTTTGAAGCCACTGCCTGATACTGACACTTCGTAGATGTAGTATGAATATTCTTATATGTCTCTGTCTACTGATGAGAATCCCACTCTTTTAGTAGGAAGAGTAGCACTGACTTCCAGTCAACTAGTTTCCGTAATATCTGAAATATCGGATAATATTTCAATAATACTCCCAAAACAAATAATGAGTGATGTTCTCTCAAATATATGCATAATCAAATGTGAAATTGAGAAGATGAGGAGGACCTTAGACTCAGAGATTGTATTCAGGCCTTTGTAGTGGCATTTATTTGACATAATTATGCATTTAAAAACTAAGTTAAATTGTCATCAGATCAGTCTGAAATTTATAGAGCCTTTTGTTGGTGAGAAACGTATTTTATACGTAATCATTTACCCGGAGAAATGTTTTTGATTAATGTTATCTGTTAAAGACTTCAGTTCACAATGTTTTCCCTGTTAGTAATAGATATCATTTTGGAGCTGATGTGGAGAAGTAGAAGATCACGTACTAATTGCTATCTGATGTTCCTCTGGGAGGACAATTGATCGGCTTTGGGTCGCCGGGGTTTGGAACTTAAAGGCAAGTCTGAGTCTAGAGATCTTGCCACTGACTTTTGGAAAGTCTGTTGATTGTACCTTTGGAAGTGCCTTTAAATGTCTTATGGAAGGTCAGGCATGGTGGCTCATGCCTGTAATCCCAGCACGTTGCGATTATTGATTAACAAATCAATTTGGGAAATGCTTGGTAAATTCAATGGGACCTCTCAGAACAATGAATTTATATGGCCATGATTTTTTTTTCCCCCCAAAGATCATTCACAAGACTTTCTAGTACACCAGTTTGGAAACTGTTGGTGGAGGAATCAGGGTAATTAGAATTTGGACTATTCCAGGTAGAGGTTGTCACTATATTCAAGGAATTGTTCTTAGTCTTTAGTCTTTCTATACATCCGAATTACCTACAGGAAATGAACTAGCAGAAATAGAGAATTGGGCCTTGGCTCAGGCCTAACAAATGGGAACATCTGAGAACTCTGGGTGTGGAAAAGCTTCTAGGTAATTCCACGTAATCCAGAGAGTGAAAACCACTCAATTACAATAGGCCTTCTGGCCTCTTGCTAACTGAATTGTTAATCCTAGTTGAGTATGCTTCTGTTTTATTTTTTTTGGGCCTGGTCCAGGGACTAGACTGTTGCTGTAATTAAGTTCGATTTTATCATTCTTCCCACAGTATCAGTATCCCGAGTTTAGATTCCATTTCATCAGTGGGGCAAATGTATAGGTCAGTATAGGACAAGTGTTAAACATTAATGGAAGAGACTGTATTATATTGACATTGTTCTTCCAATCTGGCAGCCTTAAATTTCATTTAGAAAATGCCTCTATTTCTTTTTCTTTTTTGAGACAGAGTCTCGCTCTGTCGCCCAGGCTGGAGTACAGTGGTCAGATCTCAGCTCACCTCAAGCTGCGCCTCCCGGGTTTATGCCATTCTCCTGCCTCAGCCTCCCGAGTAGCTGGTACTACAGATGCCCGCCACGTTACCTGGCTAGTTTTTTTTTTTTTTTTGTATTTTTTAGTAGAGATGGGGTTTCGCTGTGTTAGCCAGGATGGTCTCGGTCTCCTGACCTCGTGGTCTGCCCGTCTCAGCCTCCCAACGTGCTGGGATTACAGGCTTGAGTCACTACGCCCGGCTGAAAATGCCTCTATTTCTAATTTTACCTTGGTTTTGATTTCTTTTACTATAGGGATCACATAAATGATTTTCCTCTTTTCTTGACTTGCTTGTCAACTCCTACATTTTTGACAGCTTCTGGTTAACTTCTAGTTACAGGTAAGTTCCGTTTTCTGTTTGCTTAACAGGCTCACTGAGATTTTTTTTTCTTTTTTTTCTTTTTCGAGACAAAGTCTCACTCTGTCTGTCACCCAGGCTGGACTGCAATGTTGTGATCTCTGCTCACTGTAACCTTCGCCTCCCAGGTTCAAGCGATTCTCATGCCTCGGCCTCCCCAGCAGCTGGGATTACAGGTGTGTCCCACCACGTCCAGCTAATTTTTGATATTTTAAGTAGAGATGGGGTTCCATCATGTTGCCTAGGCTGGTCTCAAACTGCTGACCTAAGGTCATCCACCCAACTCAAAGTGCTGGGATTACAGGTGTGAGCCACCACACCCCGCCACCACTTCTCCCATTTTATAAAGGGTAGTCTTTTTCAACTTCTAAGAGCTCTTTAAAATAGTAAAGCCCTGCCATAATGCAGCTAAAAAACGAAGATATAAAATGTGTAGTAACACGCTTTTCTTAACATTAATGAAAAAGTATTTTTCAATCAGTCTGTATTTTCACAGAAAGGACAAAAATAAAAGATTCAGAAACAAACTGTGTATACAAAGTACATATACCCTGAAGCTCCCAAATGATTGTGAAGCAGTCACTTCCAAACCCTACTGCCCACCACCCAAAACACGAGGAGAAAATAAGAATGTTGGCCTTTCCCAGTTTCAATGATCAGGAGCAACGTACTCAAAGCCCAGTTTAAAGAAATGTTTCTGCAGAGGCTTTACTGCGCTGGGGATTTAGCCCCTTCTATTCTTCTAAACTCACTGATTTCTGCTTGTATATCTTTAATCATTTCCCCATTCTACTTTCCTTCAGGGTTTTTGATTGTCCTTTCTAAGAATGAGTTAGAGGCTTACTTCATTTTCATTCTTTTCTTAATGACATAAGGATTTTAAGGCAATGAACATTCCTCTGAGCTCTCCTCTAGTCTCTAATACTAATGATTGCATTATTACTATTCTCTAGATATTCTGCAGTTTTAACTTCAAATCCCTGTGTGACCTAAGGGCTGTTTGCATGAATTGTAAAATTCCACCAATCAACTTTTGTTTTCTGGTTTTGTTAGTAACTTATAGATTTAACTAAGATCAGAGAATGACATCTGTCCTTTTTCTACTTTTCAGTATTTGAGATGTTCTTCATTGAAAAAGATTAGCCTCTTGAATGTTCCAGATAGGAAGAGGGAGGTAGCGGATGAGAGAGCAGAGTAGATAGAAGTTTCGTATTTTAATTATGATTTAATTCTAAGCATTCTAAAATTTCATTGGATTTTTTCAGCTATGAATTACAAGGGTGTTTAATTTTCAAATTCATGTAGCTTTTGGTTTATCTCTTCATTATTGACTTCTAACCTTAACTGCTTCATATTTCAATTATAAATTATATGGTGTGGATGGCACCAAATGTTTTTAAATCTTCTGACTTGCTTTACGGATTAATATATAATAAAGGTTTCTCCCACAGTCCAGAGAGGCTAGAGAAGAATATAGAATATCTAACTATTGGGTACAGAGGTCTGTATTTGTCCATTATACCACGTCCGTTCACAGGTTATTCAAATCTATATATGGGCATTCTGTGTAACCTACTTATGGTAATCAGGGTATGTTGAAATCTCCAAATACCATGGCAGACTTGTCAATTTCTCTCTGTGGTTCTATCAGTTTTTTCTCTGTAGTTTAACGCTATTTTTATAGGTACATAAACTATGAAAATTGCCACATCTTCCTAATTAACAGTCATTTAGCATCAAGTTGTTACTAATGCTTTCTGTTTCAAAATCCTATTTTGTTTGAAACTGAAGCTCCGTCTCTTGTTTTTGGTTAATGTGTACTGGCATATCTTTATCACTCTCTCTCCTTTATAAAAGCTTTCAATCTTTTCACATCCTCATATTTTAAATATGATGGATTAAAACAACTGGATATTGTTTTATTACTTCCATCTGTCTAACTGGTAACTTTAGTCCATTTGCATTCATTGTGACTGATTTATGTGGACTTCTTTCTGTCACCTTTAGAATTTCTATTTCTCGGCCGGGCGCGGTGGCTCAAGCCTGTAATCCCAGCACTTTGGGAGGCCGAGGCGGGCGGATCACAAGGTCAGGAGACCGAGACCACAGTGAAACCCCGTCTCTACTAAAAATACAAAAAATTAGCCGGGCGCGGTGGCGGGCGCCTGTAGTCCCAGCTACTCAGGAGGCTGAGGCAGGAGAATGGCGGGAACCCGGGAGGCGGAGCTTGCAGTGAGCCGAGATCGCGCCACTGCACTCCAGCCTGGGCAACAGCGTGAGACTCCGTCTCAAAAAAAAAAAAAGAAAAAAAAAAAAAGAATTTCTATTTCTCTCACTTTCCAGCGTAGTTTTAATATTTCATCCTGGGATTCCATTCAGACATATTTTAGACCTCATTCTGATCTCCCTCTCCCCAACAACCCCACCAACTTCTGTCCTATCATTTGTCCTCACGTCTCTCTGTGTAACATATGGACTTACTTTTGGAAATAATTGTCTAACCAATTAATCCTTTCTTCTGGTGTCTAATCCACCTACTGAGTTTCTGATTTCAACATTTACATTTTGTATTTCCTTATTTCATTTTCTTCTGAGACAGAGTCACACTCTGTCACCCAGGCTGGACTGCAGTGGCACGAACCTGCAGCCTTGGCCTCCTGGGCTCAAGTGATCCTCCCACCTCAGCCTCCTGAGTAGCTGGGACTATAGGCAGGTACCACATACCCAGCTTTTTTTTTTTTTTTTTTTTTTTTTTGGTGGTGGTGGTGGGTATTGTTTGTCGAAATGAGTTCTCACCGTGTTGCCCAGGCTTGTCTCCAACTCCTGGGCTCATGCCATCATCCTTCCTCAGCCTCTCAAAAAGTGCTGGGATTACAGTTGTGAGCCACCATATCCAGCTATATATTTTATTTCTGTAAGTTCTGTTTCATCCATTTCCTTTCAGGTGTTCCTCATCTTTCCTGGTGGTCTCACTGCTCGCTCAGTTTTATGAGTCCAACTTTTTATATATATTAGATGTATTTCACACGTAACTATTTTCTCACAATTCTAATATTTGAAGTCTGTGTTCTGCATCTGATAATTCCAAAACCTGCAGTCTTTGGGAAACGTATTATTCATTGTTTCTGACAATTCTGAAATATGTTGGGTTGACTACTTGAATGCTATGATTTAACTGAATTAGTAGTTGCCTGCTTTTAAGCTTTGGGAAGTTAGAGATGCTTCCCTACAAATGTATCTGTGTCTGCTTCTGATGAGAGCTGTGGACACAACTAACATGAGACCACTTTACCACCATGCCTAATCCTGACATCCCATTGGATTCTCTTGGAGAATGTCAGGATTACACAAGGTTCTCAAATTTGGCTGCCCAACCCTGCTCATTTATACACAGAAGACTAGACTGCTTAGTATAGGTGGTGACTCCCTTCCTCTTACCCTGGATAAAACAAAACAGATCTCTCATCTGAATGTCATCACAGAAGATTAAACTCTGAAGGTGAATAACTGGAGGCTCTGGGCAGCAGGGAAAGACAGGTGTCTTTCCTGACCATAGAAATAGTTCAGAAGCTCCTCTAAAGGCTGTGTGCTCCAGTATTTGACTATTTAGCTCAACTACCAGTCCCTCGGTAAGAGTGAACGGAAGCTTCTCAGGGCACCATGTTGTCTTTAAACCACAAATTCTTGCTAAAAGTCACAGTCATGGTAAAAAAGCTATGGCTTTGGAAGGCTTTCTTGGGAATGTCCTAGAATTAAGGTTACAGCCTGCGTTTCATGTTAACTAAACAGGAAACCAGCCTCACCAACATCCTTCTGCCCCGTGGCTTGCTCTCAGCTCCTCTTAGTTGGGCCTTGGGCTACCAGACTGTCTGGTTTTAATCCTTGCTCTGCCACCTGTGACCCTGGACTAGTTACCTACCTTCAGTTACCTCATCTACAAGATGCAGATATTAGTAATACCCTCTTTTTAAGTTATTAAGAGGATCGAAAGAGTTAATAAAAAGTAACAAATAAAAGGACTTGGTAAGAATAGGCACAGAGGGGAAAAAAAGGAAAAATAAATCAATAAATGAATAAAGAAATAATTAAAAAGACTAGTGCCTAGCACAGAAAAGTTCATCGGGAATTAATTCTATAACATGAACTCAACTTTGCAAATCTTCAGAGTACATAAAACTTTTAACTTACTAGGGTATACATAGCCATAATAAATTTACAACTGTAGCCATGTTTGCCTACAGTAAATATAACAAAGACTAAACAAGCAGATACTAAATCATTAAGTGATTATCAGTTAGTATCTTTAATTTTCTTATAGTTCTATATTTTCTATAGATCATCTTTATAACAAGAAGAAAACAAACCAAATGAAAATGAAATGAATTCTCTCAAAAAGAATTAAGTCAAGACAGAAAGAAGGCTCACAAATATAAAATATCTGTTATGGTTTCTTTAAAATTCTTAATAACATACCTTCTTTGCGCCAAGCTGCACTCTGGCTTTGCCTTTGAGTCAGGTGGCATTTCTTTGCACGATGACCGGTTCTATTGAGTAGGCACTGCTTCAGCCCTACAGGAAACAAAACATCTCTAGAACACAGCAGCATTCCTGATTCCCACTTGAGAAGGCCTAACAAGATGGCATGTACCTCAAAAGCAGCAGATCAGTGTTAAAAAGTCTGGAGACAATGGGAAAAAGTAAAATTGGACCATTTCCAAAATCTCACAAAAAACAACAAACTGACGTTCTAAGTGCCCAACATGAGCAAATTAGAACTTTAAATAAAGGTCGCTCTCAATGCCAATCCTAGCATAGATTCAGCACCACGTACAATCTCATTTTACTGGTTGACCTTTTTCATTCTTGAAAGTAGGAGGTAAGAAAATAAAAAAAAAATAAAAATAAAAAACACCAAAATTTTTTTTAAGAGAACCTTCTACTGACAACCTAACTTCCCATAACCGAAACACTCTATTGAGAGCGAAAATTGAATATTATAAGAAAATAATCACCTGTTTTGTGAGAAGTTCCATACATAATGCTCCTCCACTGAATACATACCTTGAAAAGAGAAAAGGAAACAGAAAAAATTATCACGATAATTATTCCTGCTTGAACAGTTTCTACATGCCATTACTAAGAAAGTATGCACACAGTAAAGATGAGAAGAGAACATGCAAGCGTGAGCATACTTGTTAGGGATATAGGATTAAGGGCAATTTAAAAATTCTAATGTTTCAACTGTCATGTACTTGCTCTGAAATTCTAGTCAATTGTTTGAAATGGCTCTTAGAACAGAACACTTTGAAATTTTTATGGTGTCAAAAATGAAGAACTTAGCCATAAATATTCCAAAGCATAGGGGCAGAAGAACCCGTTTCCTTAAATGGCATTTGAGTATTCTTTACAACTGCAACTTTCTCTCCCATCCTGTGATGGCCAAGAGTTTTTCCTCTGACAATGACACTGAGCTTACCCGATCCAAAATATGAACATCTGCATTGCTTCATGGTAGGAATTGTTTTTCCCCATTCTTTTGTGAGAATCAAATGGTTCAGACCATGTAGCTCCTCTCTGGGACTGCTCAAGTCCTTTCCATGTCTGAAGACTATTCTCTGAACTAAACATAACTTCTGGGGAGGTACCAAATCTCCCATTAGAAACTTATTTAGATCAATATGTTTTATCCTTTTAACTCTTTCTGAAATAAAATCATTTCATTTCTCCTTTAATGTTATTTTATATTTCAAAATACACAGATAGCATGCCTAAGAGAAAATCAAGGCAACGACAGTTTTAGAACACAAACTGTGGTAATTTTGAAAACACAAAAGCTAAGACCACTGATTAGGTCTATGTGGACATCAAGTCCTCCACAACCTGTTCTGCCCTCTGGGGCTCTGCCCACACATTTCCCTTGCCTGACATTCCTTCTGCTTCCTACCCTTCCAAACTCTGTATTTCTCCCCCAAAAAACCTGCCAAGAGCACTCTAGCCTGCACATCTTCCATTCCAGCTAACCAAAGGCATCCTTGCGTTGACTAAACCAAATTATTTTGCAGAAAAGCCATCTAAAAACTTCTACTGTAGACCATTCACCTTCATAATTGTTATGATGACATTATTCAATAATAAAATGAGGGAAAGAAGTCCTCTTCACTCCCTTATCCTGGAGAATCCAAGCCAGTGTCTTTCCCACTTGCTTTCCCCAAACTCTGGGACTTTTGAAAGTAACAGTTTAATGGAAAGGAAAGAAAATCTACAAGATAAACTCTCCAAAACATTAAACTCATGTAAAGTATCATGGGATTAAAAATGTTGATTCTTTGTGTATTTAATTTCTGAAACATAGAAATCTATTTCCCACTGCTTAAATCTGCCACTGGACTAAAAGAGTATTGTATAGAATGTGCACTCACTGATTTAACAGAATTAGAACATCCAGGCCCTCACTGAGATTTTGCTTCCACAACCACTCAAAGTCTAGTCAGGAGTTATTGAGTTAACACCACACTTGATCTTTAATTAGTGAACACCACACTTGATCTTCACATTTTGGAAACTCTGACAGTAGACAGGGACTTGTTTTGGGAAAGGAAGTATACAGTAGACATTGTTACCCATTACCCAGCCACCACCACCTTTCCTTTAAAGCACTCCACTCTTCCTTTAAGGTTGCAGAGTCTCAGAAAGTGGGAAGAAAGGAAGTTTTTGCATTTTCTGGTCAAAAGAAAGTACATTTGTACAACCACATAATACCTATGCAAAGGTTTGTTGAAATCTGAACACAAGACAGAAGTAGTTCTAGCACCTCCACCAAAAGTAAGGTCAGTAAACTTTTCTTAACACACAGTGTCAGCAGCAGCGACACTGGAAAGTGGTCGACTCTACTACTGTATTAAATTACCTTCATTTTGTCAATATGTGTTCCACATTCTTACTGCTCTTTGTCTCCAAAGGGTTCCTGCTGAATATTGAGACAGTTCAAGAACACTAGGAGAAAAAATTCTTAATAATCCAAGTAAGGGTCATCTAAGATAATATGCCACATATACAGACACAGTCATATTTTCAACTATAAAAAAGTTCAGTTGTCAAAGTTGTACAGCAAACACTATCCTAGGCTTAGCCTCTTCAGGCATTTGATTTATAACCACTGTAAAGAAAAGTCAGTCACAAAATGCCACGTTTTGTATGATTCTATTTATATGAAATGTCCAGGACAGGCAAAACTACAGAGATAGAAATTAGATCACAGGTTGCCAGGATGAAGCATGCGGGAGACAGGTACATGACTACTGAGGGGAAGGGGTTTCTTTTTAGGGAGATGAAAATGTTCTGATATTAGGTAGTGGTAATGGTTGCATAAATCTGAATATACTAAAAACCACTGAACTGTACACTTGAAGGGTTAGGCTTATCACATAAAAACTGTATCACAATAAAGCTGTCAGTTGGGAAAATGTTTGGCTATGTCAAGAAATAAAGAAATAGGGTCATAGCTAGAAGATATGGGATATAAAATACATGGAACAAAACTGCTGAATAATCTATCTAGAATCACACAATGCTTAAGTTTTACCCTGACTAAAATCACAAGCTTTGCATTTTATTGGTGTTTCACATTTTTTACTTCTTCCTAAGTCAGCCAATAATTCCTCCTCCTCACTTAATAGTGGACTACAAAGACCAAGCCATTTTGATTCTGCTGCCAATGGGCTTTCACATTTCATTCCTCCTTCCACCTCCATGACTACCAAACCAACGTAGGTTCTCCTCCCTTCACTCTAAGACAACAGCGTGGCCCTCAACTACTGTCACACTCTCAAGGCTGTGAGGGCAACGTGTCTCATATTCTCTTCTGCTGCCACCAGATTTATTGTAAGACAGTTTCTTTACTGTTACTGCCCTATTTCTCAACCAGTTACATAGATAGATGAATATTCAGGCATAATAGTTGACCTACCAGAAAAAAGAAAAAAAAAAAAGATCTGTCACCAACCAACAGAACTGTTTGAGTACAAGATATTACGCCAGCACTATTTCCTACAAACCTTCGACATGAATCTTGTCCTCCTTGTGTTATAGCTTCAACTGGTGTCTTACACTCTGAATCTCTCATTCTCTTTCCTAGACACCTGATTGTGTTAACCTGTCGCCTACGTTAATAATTTTCCTTCAACTTCCACCAGCTGACCAAACCCCACTCACATTTCATTGCCCAGCTGGGATCCAACCTACTTCATGAAGAGTAACTCTTTGCAGCTTTAAACCTCAAAGAAATTACGTCCACGCTTAGCTTTTCTTTTTCTTTCTTTTTACATGGAGTTTATCTTTGTCACCCGGGCTGCAGCATGGTAGTGCAATCTCGACTCACTGCAACCTCTGTCTCCTGAGTTGAAGTGATTCTCCTGCCCCAGCCTCCCGAGTAGCTGGGATTACAGTTATGTGCCACCACATCTGGCTAATTTTTTGTATTTTTGATGGAGATGGGGTTTTGCATCTTGGCCAGGCTGGTCTCGAACTCCTTACCTCAAGTGATCTGCCCACCTCGGTCTCCCAAAGTGCTGGGATTACAGGCATGAGCCACTGTGCCAGGTCCATGGTTAGCATTTGGTAATCAATGGAGTACTTAGAATACTTAGTACTTTTAATCTCCTCTTATATAGCTGGCATTTGGTATAATGAAAAACACTTTACTACAAATCAGAAGATTTATTTGGGGAGGTCACAAGCTGACTTAGTATTCAAATTATTCATCCAAATAACAAGGACCATAACACACTGTGGCAAAAAAGAATCAATGAAGAAACTATGGAATGGATTTTGAAATTAAAAATGGCATGATTCATAACTTCAAGTATTTGTCTTGATTCTAGGTGGTATACTAAGATCATAAACTTACATTCTTGTGATTCTTACAACAAAATGTTGAAAGCTATACTCGTCCATTTTATAATCACATTTGAAAATGCTTTCATACATTTATTCTGAATTTGCAGATTTTTGTCCAAATCTTTTGTTTGATCATTTTTTTTTTCCTCTCAAATGAGATTCTGTACATAAAATGACCTGTCTTCCTTTTCCCGTGCTTATGGGAATACTGAGTCAACATATACAATTTTATAAACCGTCACATAAAACTAAAGCACAATACTTATGTCTTTTCTCCCCAATCAGTAAGGGCTTCATTAAAAAGACATTTTCACATTCAACTATGAAAAAACAAAAGAACTATGGCTTGGTGGCAAGTAAAAGGCTGGTGTGGTGATCAAGAGACACAAGGATTAAACATTTAGTATTTTTCAGCCTTGTGTTTATTTTGTATACGTAAGTATTTCGCTGGGTAACCTAACATTCAACATCCAAAACTGACTATGAGGTTCTGTGCCAAGAAAAGTACTTTTTATAGCAATTTTACTGCCTAAACCAAAACAGTCTAGAGAAGCTTTAAAGGTAACACAATAAAACAGTACACAATATTAAATAATTCTGCTTCACACCCAACCAAGGACTTCCACTCATGCTAATAGTATATTTGTGATCAATTTCGTAACAACCTGTCAAAAGGAGACCTCTAACATCTGCCCACTAAGGGATCACTTCAGCATTTTCTGCTCTGCAGCAGAAAACACACGGGAATCACTCAGAACTCAGGATTTCCAACAGAGCAGCATTTCCAAGGGAGTAAGCCAGAGGACACCATCCTCTGAGATGCTGTCAGGTACATTATTAAACAAATTTGGGAAGAACAGAAAATAGCCTCAAGGCTCCAAGAAGTCCTTCGGTAAAAGACATTTTGATCCTGGCTTCCCGCAAACCTTGAAATCCCCAGAAAACAAATATGTACTAACATATCACTATACTGGCACTCATAGAACATTTTGGGAGATATGGCAAAGATTAGGCTGCAGGTATCAGGTAAGTAAACTCTTAAAAAACAATATTGTACAATCTTTTAATTTAAAAATTAAAAGAAAAACAGAAAAGCAACAGCAAAAGATACATAAATAAATGAAAAAATTTAACAAAGATTATTGGGCCGCGTAAGTTGCTCAGACCTGTAATCGTAATACTTTGTGAGTCTGAGCGGGGTGGATCGCTTTGGCCCGGGAGTTTGAGACCAATATGAGCAACATGGAAAAACCCTGTGTCTATCAAAAATACAAAAATTAGCTGGGTGTGGTGGCACATGCCTGTGGTCCCAGCTGCTCAGGAGGATGAGGTGGGAGGATGGCTTGAGCCCCGGAGGCAGAGGTTCCACTGAGCTGTGATTGTACCACTCGCTTCAGCCTGGGCAACACAGCAAGACTCTGCCTCAGTGAATGAGTGAATGAATAAATACATAAAACAATATTACTTTACTGTGTGATAGAACTCAAAATGAGCTCAACACATCCATATGTAATACTAAGGGTTTTTTATAAAACAACAACAACACACTTTTTGTTTCTCTGAGCTTTTACAGATGGATATTATGTCCAGATAACTATTCTGTAGTATCAACACCACAGTTAATACAAATTCTGATTATACAGAAATGATTCTTCACAGGATGTTAGCCCCCAAAACACATATATAAGTATGTAAAGCAAATATAACTAAAAATAACGGTAGGAACAAAGCTCTTCTGGAGAAAGTTCTGAAGTCTGAAGTGGTTGCTCATATTTTTAATCTAAATGCAATTATTACTACCTCAAACATATAAATCATCAAAGTAAGGGCGGGGTATATTTAGATTTTAATCACCATAATGTGGATTATGTCACATAGTAGAATTAGTCAGCTGAGTGTTTGAAAATCCTCAAGTTACTTTAAATTGCTCATACTTTGAGGGTCTACGGAACATTTCATAACTAACCTAGCAAAGTGTGATCTTTTCCCTACTTCTGTAAGACTTCCAGCCACAGAAAAGAAGCAACAGAAACTTCAGTAAAACTGCAAGACAATTACCATTGGATAATACTAAACTGTAACTATCACCTCTAACAATAAGTAGCCAGCTCCATACATCCATGAGATTGCCCATAATTATTTCTAGAAGTACTAATTAGGATCACAGGCACGTGGGGAACACTCGGTAATCGTAACATTCTCTAAACCCTCAATCACAATTTACATTGAGAAATACTTGGTTTTTATGATAAAAGAGTATGTGTATATATATGTGTGTATGTATAAATATGTATATGTGTGTGTGTGTTGAGTCACTAAAAGCCCTATCTATCAGCAACATAATGCTTGATGACGGTTCCGGATGTGGGCCCCAGAACAACAGCATCAACTTCACCTGGGAACTTCTAAAGAACGTAAATGCTCAGGTCCCACCACAGACCTATTGAATCAGAAACTCTGGGACTGTCTCTCCAAATGAATTCTAGTGCACACTTTATTAAAAATGAAAAAACAAAACATAGGCCAGGCACAGCGGCTCACGCCTGTCATCCCAGCACTTTGGGAGGATAAGGTGGGAGGATCGCTTGAGCCCAGCAGTTCAAGAACAGCCAGGGCAACATAGTGAGACCTCATCTCTATACAAAAATTAAAAAAAAATTAAAGTCAACACTTAACACTTTCCCTCCTGCGAGAACAGTTAACACCACTCACACAAATGGAGGATCAAATGAAAGTTATCCTAAAAAGCAAATAAGTAAGTTTAATTAATTTTAAGAACATCCTTAATGCTATACTATTTAAAAGATTTTAAAAGAATCTATAAAGAATATGTACATTATTATCAGACAATAGGTGAGAGTCACAAAGGTAAGATTGGCACCACAAACCAAATGAAAGAAAACTAAAGCAAATAAAAACGAAGTTAAAATCAGGTCCAAGCAGAACACTGTTTTGGTAAACTTACAAAACACAGGAAGGGGTTCCACTTCAATAGAACTATATAAAGGAACCATTCCAATAATGACAGACTAGGTAACTTGGATCAGTCTTCTGACTGAGAACTAGAAAGGTGGACAAAACGTAACGATTACAGGGCTGAGAAAAGGGAACACCAGAGAACAGGGTCTTCTTTTTCCCCCTTAGGTTTTCTTCCAATGACAGAAGAGACAAAGAAGAGGTTAACAAGCTGAGCTAGAACTCACAGCCTCACAGAGCTCACAGGGAGATACACATTGGAGCTCAGCATCCACGGAGGAGAGGCCCTGCTAAGTAAGTCTCCCACTCCTTAGGTTGGGAACCTGAAGAACAAACTGCAAATTGCCCTGAGAGGGAATGAGGCCAGCTTGAATTATCTCAGTCTCTGATTGGATAAGACAGTCCTGGGTTGCTACTTTCCAAGCCCGTTTCAGGGGCAAATGTAAATCCTCTCTGGAGAAGAATATCATCCAAGGCTTCAAATTAGTTCTACCATTTTTCATATATAATGTCTATCACTAAAAATAAAAAGCCACATGAGACGGAAAGATGACATAACAGAAAACAAGAGAAGTAAACAACAGACACAAAACCACAAGCGATGGAGATAACAGAGTTAGCAGACACACTTTAAAATAACTCTGCTGAACATGAGCAACGAACCACAGGACAAGACTGAAAACCTGGCAGAGAAATGCCAATTATAAAAATGAACCATATGAAATTCTGCAATTTAGAACTATCACAACTGAAATTAATAACTTAATGGATAAGTTTAACCACAGCAGGAACCTAGCAGAAGAGAGATTCAGTAAACTGGAAAAAGGTCAGAAAGACAAAAATGTAGAAAATAGAGAAAACAAAAGGCAACATATTGAAAAGTTTATAACATACGTAGAGCCCTGGAAGAAAAAAAAGAATGGGACAGAAGCAATAGCTGAAGATACAGTTGCAGAGAATTTTCCAAGACTGATCAAAGACCACAAGATTTAACCACAAAAAACACCTCAAGAGAAACACGGAAGCTAGCATATGAGAATGATATCTTCAAGGTGCTGAATAAAGGAAACTGCCAACCTACAAACTTACACTTAATGAAAATACTCTTTGACAATAAAATAAAAAATAAAGGAATTTTTCTATCTGCAGACTCACACTAAAGGAAGTATTAAAGGATAGTTTCAGAGGAGAAAGAGGATCCTCGATGAAAATGTGGAGACTAAAGAGCATGAAAAAGAGCAAATATGCATGCAAATCTAAGTGAATATTGACTAATTATATAATTATGTGTAGGGTTTTAGATAAGTATAGATGTGAAATATATGAAAACAGCAGCACATATTTGGGAGGGAGGACATGAACTCACAGTGTGCTAAGGTTCTTGTATTGACAAGGAAAAGGAAAAAAATATGAATCTACAAGTTTATGTCAGATTTTCACACATCAAGGACATATTGTAACTATAGGGTAATGAAGAAGAATAAGAACTACGCTGACAGAGGCAGAAAACTAGAGTCATCAAAAAATCTAAAAGACAACATGGAGCACAAAGCAAGAAAAACTAATAGGAATGACTCATCGATAAGATGGCAGACTCGAACCCAAGTATCAGCAATAACTAATTGGCCCAATTAAAACACAAACATCATCAGACTTGATAAAAATATATGAAGAGAGGAAGATGAGACAGAAGATGAAAGATAAGAGGAAATCTTTTTCTAACTTACAATAGAAATGTAACATTATCCACAACATACCAACTTAATGACACAAGATACCAACTTAATGACCATGATTATAATCTACTTTCAAATGAAGTAGCTCACTTTTATCTATAATTTAACAGACAGAATGAAAAGTATAGAGGTTGATGTAAAGCTTGGTAAAGTACAACTTCATTTAACCTCCTATTATTTAGATCTTTAAATATGTGAATCCCTAGGGAGTGACTATAGAACACCTTAATTGATTATGGGTGAATGAATTCATTTTAAACTGTTCAGAATAACTCTTCTACATCAAAACCTGGGGACTCTATTCCATAAACTGTACCCTGGAACTCAAGAATCCAGATCTTAGAGAAATAAAAAGAGTTCTTCAGGGAGGGGGAAAAAAGGCTGAGGGTGACTGTTCAAAGGAAGTTTGAGTTACCTTTGTATATATTAACTCTGAACCAGACTCTCAGGCTCTACAAGAATCTCATGAAGCTATCTGACTTCCTATTTAACATCTCAGCCTTGTAAGCTTTACTTAAGGATGAAGAACATTCTTTTTTTCAAAGGCTACATCACTAGATGGGTCTAAATAGTTACAAGTCACTTCCTTATATTGGGTAGAAAATCACCTCTTTGTAATCTGACTTACTAGTTCTAGTTTTATGCTCAGTCTTCACCAAAAACAAATAAAAACTAAAGCCTCCATATACATACTCCTTCAAACAGTTGAAGACAAGCTATCATGAACCCCCATATTTTCCTCTCCAAATCCACAATTTCACCAGGTATCCTAGGTCATGGACTAGAATGAATCTCTTCCCAATCCTAGTTTATTCTCTAAATGAACCTAAACTTATCTAAATAGACCCTTCTTAAAATACTACCTCAGAATTCAATTCAGTAATTCTGATGTTGCCTGTAACAACAGAAGACAACTTCCTTAAAAAGCACAGCAAGTCGGATTTACCAAGTAGCTGACGAGGTCGCATTCCCTCCTCCCCTCACTCCCATCTTTGTGTTATAGTTTATCTCCAGTTCCATTTTGCTTAGTATTCATGACACTCAAGTTGTCACTGTGGACATCAGAGACTATAAATATATATTGTTCTGGCTCCTTCCTGTACATCTTTCCGAGTCATACCTGCTATTCTCCAAAGTCTGTGAATCCCGATACTAATAACTTGGCAATTCAGTTTAAGGTCCTCTTCAGAAGGTCAATTAACTCAAGGCAATCACATTCTTACCAGGACTCTTAAGAAATACTCCAACCCCAGAAAAAGGCCTTTCTTTCTGGTATCAGGAGCCATGGGCCACAAACACAAATCCAATAGAATTTCAGTCATTTACCTCCCAGATCGTCCCCTCCCTGAAGTTCTAGCTAGAGTAGGAAAAAATAATGAAAACAACACCTGTAGTCACGAATCCTCCAGTTTCCTGGTCAAGATTTCATATTCCCTTGAAGATACCTCCCACAGAGGACGTGACAAGGGAGGGGCACAAAGGAAGCTACAGGTACCAATAAGGTTCTATTTCTTTTGTGTGTGTGTGTGTGTGTGTGTGTGTATATATATATATATATATATATATTTTGTCATCAAAGATGGAGTGCAATGGCACAACCTCGGCCCACTGCAACCTCTGCCTCCTGGGTTCAAGTAATTCTCCCACCTCAGTCTCCCACAAAGCAGGGCTTACATTACAGGCGCCCGCACCACGCCCAGCTAATTGTTTTGTATTTTTAGTAGAGACGAGGTTTTACCATGTCGGCCAGGTTGCTCTCAATCTCCCGACCTCAGGTGATCTGCCTGACTTGGCCTCCCAAAGTGCTAGGATTACAGGCATAAGCCACCAAGCCCAGCCAAAGGTTCCATTTCTTCAGTTTGGTGTTGGGCATATGGACGTATGATTTACTGTTTTAAAAAAGAAAGATACGTTCCTGGTGTTTTTGTGTTTTGTTTTTTGTTTTAGGCCTGTGCGCTTCATGCGGTCCCCCGTATGAATCCGTAAAGAAGTAGCCATTAGCAACTTCAGTCAATATATACCGGATTCATACTTTAGGAAGACAATCCAGTTGACAACCACAATAGTTTCTATGACAACAAAAGTTTGAGAAAATACTGACATTAGGGTCATTTCAAGAAAGTTCAATCATAAGATATATCCTCAAGCAAAAATATACACAAACAGCTAAGTTCGAAGCTGTTGGAAAACTACTACCATCCTTAGAGTAAGTACAAGAAAGTATGGTTTTATGTCTGTTTTTTTCATCAAAATACCACATATAGCCATAGATTTTAAACCATTACATCCCATCTAGATTCCGTATTAGATCATTAACATTTCTTCTAGATCCCACTATTATTACTTTGTAACCTTTATTTTTAGCATCTTAAAAATACTTTATTAAATATAACACATACATTCAGAAAAGTACAAGAAATACACCTTAAAGTATACCTTAACAAGTTATTGTAAACTATTTTCCCATGTAGCCACCAACCTGGTCCAGAAACACATTCCAACCAGTATCCAAGATGCCCACAGATGTGCCTTTCAGGTCACGCCTCCTTACCTCTCGCCTGGATGGACTCCTTACCCCAACCTCTATGGAATCACCTCTTTGTTCTTGATAGTTTTACTGCTCAAGTATGAATCCAGAAATAAGTGTTTCTCAGTTTTCTTTTCATTTTAGTACCCCTAAGAAGCCTTTTTAGAAGTTTTCTTCCTAATTCTACCCCATGCTCCTGTGGTGGAATTTCAACACCACAGATATATTGTATGTTGGTTTATGTTATATGATCCTTTGGAAGGCAGCAGACCATTATAATAGGTAAGATTTTCTTTCACTCTAAGGACCAATTTTCACTCCACTGCAGGTGATATTGCCTCTACTAAGAATGTACGCCCAAGCCAACATTAGTTTTGCCTATTTTTGAGCTCTATATAGAGGAAATTGTACAAAATAGGTTTTGTGGGTCTGGTCTCTTTTGCTTAACATAGTGTTCAAGGTTCGCCCAGCTGGTCCCACTCAGCTGTAAGCCATTTTATGAACACAGCAGTTCTTCATTTTCTGTTTGGGGCTATTATAAAAGATGCTGCTCTGAACATTCCTGTCTCCGGGTGCCTACGTACTCCTTTCTTGTGGAGTATATATCCACAAAATTCCTGAGCCATAGTATATGAGTA
The DNA here is from genome assembly GCF_037993035.2 of Macaca fascicularis. Classification (NCBI taxonomy): domain Eukaryota; kingdom Metazoa; phylum Chordata; class Mammalia; order Primates; family Cercopithecidae; genus Macaca; species Macaca fascicularis. The sequence goes on from NC_088381.1 coordinate 10,827,652, forward strand.
TTTTCCACTTTATCAAATTGTTTCCCAAACACTTGTACAAATATACACCCCCATTAGAAAAATATAGAGTTCCCTAACAATTTTCTTACCTTAAAAGGTAAGTTCAGCAAAATATCTCCTATGTCTTCTTTTTCTTTTAAGATCTGAAGATCACTGTGCAAAGGACTATCAGGGTCAACCCTAAGAATCCCAAAACAAAAAACAGTTCAAACAAAAAGATTTTTTTTTCAACTAATTCAAAAATGAACCCGTCTGAAAGTTATAATAGAGCACCTAGGGTAAGTTCCAGAAAGAGAAGCTCTTAAGCTGCTCTATATTCCCAGGAAAAATAGAGGCCACTATAGCTTCCAGTTCCTTTAAAATAAATGTCCAAAAGAGATGATAATAGCCTAAATCAGATCTAATAAGGGGGTTCAGAGTTTGCAGTCATTCTAAAGCAAAACAGTCACATGTATGTAATTTTCTCAAGAATTTAAAAGAAGTTTAATATGCTTTCCTAAACTTGTATTATTAGCCAAGGGGTTCGAGGAGAACAATCTTCCATGGATAGAACCATGAAAAGTTAAATCACTAAAAAATCGGTATTTTCCCACAACTGTCCTATACATACATGTCCAATATGATTTCCACCCCCACCCCCTCCCTTTTTTTGGTTTTGTTTCGTTTTAAGAGACAGGGTGTCTCGCTCTGTCACCCAGGCTGCAATATAATGGTGGAATCACAGCGCATTGCAGCCTTGACCTCTCCAAGCTCAAACGATCTTCCTGCCTCAGACTCCCAGCACCCCTAGGAGCTGGGACTATAGGTGTACTCCACCTATATATTTTAAAAGTAATACCATAACCTTCTCTACAATAAGAGTTGATTGTTTTGCTTTCAAAACTGGGGGAAAAGTCATAAAAGTCAACTTGGCAATCATTCTCTGTATAACGAAATGTATTACTCTCATTTACTTTCCAAGCAATATTGCTCAAGCTTGAGCTTTTTGCTAGAAGATAGAAATCATGTAAGAGTTCACTCTATCAGGAAAATACAAAAACAATTCTGATGGAGCTATAAAAACATTTCTTTAAATCCAAAAAACAAGTAAACTCATCCTGTCTTACCCTCTACATCTTTTGGAACTTGGTTGCCTTTGAATTTCACAAAATAAAGCTAGTAAACATTTCCATTTTAGTCCACTTTTAAGAAATGACATTCATAATCTGACAACAGAAAAGAGCAAAAGAATAAGAAGAAGAGCAGGGATTTAGAGATCCTTCCCTGTCGTGTAACTCTGTGATCTGTAAATGTCCCTGAGCTCTTTCATAAGTCTATCTGAAGCTTGCACTGACCCAGACACAGCAGCCTGAAACATAAAAGTCGCTTTTTACCAGGGTCTACTGAGCCAACTAATTTTAAGATTTAAAGTATTTCAACCTGTTATAAAAGATTACAGTAGCCGGGCATGGTGGCTCACACCTGCATTCCCAGCATTTTGGGAGGCCAAGGAGGGTGGATCACTTGAAGTCAGGAGTTTGAAACCAGTCAGGGGGACAAGATGAAACCCCATCTCTACCAAAAAAATACAAAAGGTAGCCGGGCATGGTTGCACGTGCCTGTAGTCCCAGCAACTCGGGAGGTTGAGGCAGGAGAATCTCTTGAACCTGGGAGGTGGAGGTAGCAATGAACTGAGATGGCACCACTGCACTCTGGCCTGGGCCACAGAGCGAGACTCCATCTCAAAAGAAAAAAAAAGAAAAAGATTGCAATAAGCATGGATCATCACTCAACATTTTAAGAAGTAAAAAAAAAGTCCAATTAAATGAAGCATTATGAAGTTTCAACAGAATATAAAACTAGACACAAGTCTGATAACTTTCTTGTTTCTTATCATCTGAAAAACTCTAACCAACATGTTCCAACTACCATGGACTCTACGATAGCAGAGAATTCAGTATGAGTCTATTCCAAATCCCAGCAATTTCTGAAAATACTTGAAGATACTCAAGGTGACACATTACTAACTAAAAAAGACTTCCATCCATAAGACTACAAGTGAGAATATTACACAGACGGTCTAGTTCACACATGGAGACTCTGAGAACCATGTGTGCCTACATGCAACTGGTCTCAGTTTTTCAGTGCAGGGACTTCTCTAAAGAGGAAAACATATTGATATCTTATCCTAAGACTAAATAGAAATGGAACTACTTTTTGGTCATGTGAAACTAAAGGTTTTAAAGACTGCACTATACTCTGAAAAAGAATATAAATCAAGTTTACAAAGGTATTACTTTCTAGCTATGTAACCATGAGCTCATTTCCCATCTATAAAATATGAGAAGTTTCTCCCATCCCTAAAATATGAAGAGCACCTATTTCACACAGCGGCTATGAAGACTAAATCAGAAGATATATAAAGTATAAAGTACTTGACATAGTATCGGTCATGCAAAAGTGTTCAATAATTTACACTTGTTTTGAAGATAACTCAAACTAGAATCGATTACAAGACACAGAAAGTACAGTAACATTAATTCAAATGCTACAGTTTTTTAAATAACCAAGATATGAGAAATTGTCTAAATATCTTTCCTCTATGAAAAATTATTAATTACATTGATATACAACTAAGACTGAAGGAGGGATAGTAATTTATCTGGTTTCAACACTTGGCATCTACTGGCCTAACAATTCATTCCCTGTTTTGGAGAACCTGTGCCCAAGACAAAGTAACTTGTCCTCGGCTTTCATGGAGTTGGTAAATAGCTCTAATAGAAGACAGGAAGTAGTAAGTGTTCAGACTATCATCTGACGTTTCCCTACTCTGTCTGAGCGCTTCATGTACATACACACATCATTCATTCTCATCTATTTTTCATAGCAGTCATCCAAAAGGTATGTACTGTCTATCCATATTTCACAGTTAAGCAAAGTGAAACCAAAAAAGGTATGTTTGTCACCAAACTCAATATTCCTTTCACATCCTGCCGCTTCATATAAAAGAGATGTTAAGTAAAAAGAGAAGAATAACTTTTGGTTTGGTCAGAGCAGGATGGACCAAAGTCAGCTTCCTGAAGGAGAAATAATTTGAGTTGTTTTGTAGAAGAGAATGAATGTCAGTATACAGATGCCACAGAAGGAAGGTAAGCAGAGAAAACAGCATAAACAGGCTGGAAAGGAGTATACACAGGGATCAGCAGGTGGTTCCAGGATGTGAAGAGCAGATGAACAGGGTAAAAAGTGGCTATTCTTAGATGAGAAAGATAACCTTGGGCAAGAAAACATATGACCGTGGCGAGGCACGGTGGCTCATGCCTGTAACCCTGGCACTTTGGCAGGCCGAGGTAGGAGGATCGCTTGAACTCAGGTGTTCCAGAGCAGCATGGTCAACACAGTGAGACCTCATCTCCACTAAAAATAAAAAAAAAAGCCTGGTGTGGTGGCACATGCGTATAGTCCAAGACACTTGGGAGGCTGAGGCAGGAGGATCGCTGGAGCCTGAGACATCAAGGCTACAGTGAACTATGATTGTGCCACCGCACTCTAGCCCAGGCGACAGAGCAAGACCCTGTCTCCAAACCAATAAACAGATGACTGAATCTACCACTAAGGCAGGAATGGAGGAGGAGAGCAGCTGAATTCGGCAGGTTCACGAATTGCCAGGTATTAACTATAATGACTTAACCAAAAAGTCCAGGCTCTAGCTATTTATACACACTTACACATTTAAATGGTCTTGCCTTTCAGTCTTCCTAATTTTCTCTAATATTGCCAAATTTTCTTTTTCAATTCCTTCATCCTCCAACTTTTTCCCACTAATAGGCTCTTCTTTCATCTCACAGTGATCTCAGTCTTCTATATCCTGCAAAAAGAAGAAAAATGTTAGCTTATTCAACCTATTTTTCTTCAGCAGTTTCTTATGCCAAAAGTTAAATTATTCTTGATTCAATGGGGGACAAGAAACAGAATATATCTACCCTATGGGGAGAGAGAAAAAGCCCACACATTCCATTCATGAGGCTCCTACCTTTTATACACTATATGTTATTTAAAAGCTAGACTCTGTGTAAAGCAGATTTAAAAGCTTTACAAAGTCATAACTATTACTAAATAAGCCATCATTTCTTTATTTACTTCTTTATTATTCCTTTTTTTAATAGAGTCTTACTCTGTCACCGAGGCGGGAGTATAGTGTGGCGATCTCTGCTCACTGCAAATTCTGCCTCCCAGGTTCAAGTGATTCTCATGTCTCAGTCTCCCGAGCAGCTGAGTTTCAGACCTATACCACCACGCTCAGCTAATTTGTTTATCTTTTTAGTAGAGACAGGGTTTCACCATGTTGGCCAGGCTGGTCTCAAAGTTCTGACCTCAAGTGATCTGCCCACCTTGGTCTCCCAAAGTGCTGGAATTCCTGGCATGAGCCACCACGCCCAGCCAAGGCATCTTTTAAATCTCCTCTTAAGAGGAACCTTTGAGACAGTTTAGCAGCAGGTGTCAAGAACCTTAACTGTTCATAGTTTGTTCCAGAAACTCGACTTCTAGAATTGTATTCCAAGAAACTAGTCTAAGATGTAAACACAAATTTAGGCATAAGGATACCTATTGCAACCTTGCAACCACAAAAGCACAGACAAAATCTGCATGTGCAAAAATAGCAAAACAGTTAACTCAATTCCATGAACTATTAAGAGGCCACTGAAATACCAACACAGCATAATTTCTCCTGTATCAAAAAACTTTGAAATGAAAAATGGAATACACAAAGGAGTAGAAAGAATTTCAATTATGCTGAAATATGCACAGAAAAAGACCAGAAGAACTTATATTGAAATGTTTCTTTCAATTAATTTTAGTTGTTATCTCTGGAGACTTTTGGTGCTTTCCCTAATTTCAGTTTATGGTTTTATATAGAAAGCATCTATTGACGTTAATAAGCAAAAAAATTAGTCAGAAAAAGAATTTGATTTCAGGTGCTCAGGAGGTTGAAATAGAGGGCTCCTTTGGGCCCAAATGTTTGAGGCTGCAGCAAGCTATGGTCATGCCACTGCACTCCAGCATGGGTAACAGAGACCCTATCTCAAAAAATAATAATAATTTAAAAAGAATTTGAACAGTACCCCCCAGAACAACATCTTTATTCACATCATTCTGCTCCCTCCCTTCCCATACTATCTGTTCTTACACATATACAAATATATGCAGATTTTTAAAAATCCTTTTTTCAATTAAATTATTTTTCCACTTCAAATGCCAAATACTCTAAAGTAGTACTTTATACTCATTTCGATTCTTTTTTTTCCCAAGCCTGCTAATTCACTGATTTCTAGAGCAGGTTACTGACTACCTCCACTCAAACTCTGCCCATGACTCCATATGTCATGAAGCTCCCTTCTCCCTGTGTGCACCTTTCAGCCCTGACTTTCTATCCTATGCTTGTTTTCCTCCCATGCTCACAAAATGCCTTTGGTCTGTATTTCCTCCTATACCTTCAACCTCAGTCATGTTCCCATCCACACAAAACTTCTCCACCTAAGTATTAATCAGCACATTGCAAACAGAATTCAACACATATTTCTAAAACAATATCCTCAGCACACTATTCGCTGCTCAAGGTCTTCATATCAATAATCACACCAAATAGAAACACATGCCTATCTCGAATTCAAGACTTTTAACCATCTGCCTTTTCTGGCCAATCTTGCTTTCCATGACTTCAACACATCAACTTTCCTTCTCAAAAGAAAAGCATCCAATGCACCCAAACACACCATGTCCAAGGTTGTTCTGGGCCTGTTCCCATGTTCTTTCAGGAGCCTAGCATATCTGCTTTTCACCTGTCCTCATCTGACATCTCCAATGTCTAGTCTCTTACCTTTCTAGATTTCCCTCAAAGTTGCGGTCCCTTGTTCATTATCTTGTGAGGAGAAAACAAAAGGGTTCATGATCTTTAGTACAATGGCCGCGTGACCCACGGAAAAAGTTTAACGTTTTCATGCAGTTTATTCCACCTCAGCTAAACTGTATAAAAACATTGAAAGAAATTCTCATTCTAATTGGACAATTCTAAGAAGTACTTTCCTCCCAGACTCATAAAACAAGCCTACAGCCAGGCACAGTGGCTCACACCTGTAATCCCAGCACTTTGGGAGGCCGAGGTGCTGGATCACTTGAGGCCAGGAGTTCAAGACCAGCCTGGGCAACAGAACAAGACTCAGACTCCACACACACACACACAAAATTAGCTGGACGTGGGGCACCTGCCGTTAGTCCCAGCTACTCCGGAGGATTACTTGAACCTGGGAGTTCAAGGTTGCAGTGAGCCGTGACCACGCTACTGCACTCCAGCCTGGGTGACAGCGAGACCCTGTCTCAAACAAACAAACAACAACAAGTCTACAACACTACTTCTTCAGTTCTGAAGCACTCTAAAGTATATTTTAGATTAATAATTTCCAAACTAAGAAAATGAAAGTCTGAATTAATTGTAAGACCACAAACAGAAAATATATTTTAAAACAATCAAGACCATAAAATTCACATGCCTTCTATTTGGTCAATGCAGAGACAAAGATCTTTGTTCCAAGGTTTTAATGTAAATGCAAAGCTTCAGAGCCTGAAAACATCTGAAATTATACCCAGAACTGACAACTGGCCTAGGCTCAATGTCATTGGAATTTGCTCTACTAAATTTTCTACCATTTGTATGTGTTCCCTCCAAAATTCAGGTGTTTCTAATGTGATGATATTAAGAGGCAGGACCTTTAAGAGGAGATCAGACCAACAGGGCTCCTTCCTCCTTAATGGGATTAAGGCCGTGATGAATGAGGCTTCACACATGGGACTAGCTTGCTCTCCTGCCCTTCTGCCTTCTACCATGGGAGGATGCCACAAGAAGGCCCTCAGACATTAAATGTTGGTATTTTCATCTTGGACTTCCCAGTCTCCAGAACTGTTAGAAAATAAATGTCTGTTCTGTATAAATCACCCAGTCTCTGGTATTCTGTTATAGCAGCATAAAACAGACTAACATAAAATTCCTTGATGATTTTTCAACAAGAGACAGTTTCACTACTTCTGGTGAATAGTCCCTAACATGTTCTCAAATTCTCCTTTTATGCAAACATAACATTTTTTAAATGTAGTAGTTCCTCTTCCTAAAAATAACCGAATGCATGTTAAGGACTGATTAGTATTAAATATAAACACAACTTTGGTGGTAAAAGTTAAGGACTTTTGTTTTCCATGAAATCAAATCCAAAGAATTCATATAAAGCATTTGCTCAAAGGCATGTCATCGGTTAGAGGTAAAGTCGGAGTTGAGAAATTATATTCCATTCCAAATACAATGTGCTTTCAATTATTGCACATTAATAGTAGTTTACAAAGGAGATTCATGGAATTACTCAAATCAAAAATGACATTTATGAAATGTCGTTCTTATCCTACTTCAGCCATCTCCTCTTCTTCCTCTTCCTCTGAAGTCACTTCCTCTGTTGTCCCATTCTGAAACAGAGAAAAAATCTGCCAGGGTTACACAGGCTGAATACAGGCTAAGTCCATTAGAAGACTGGTGCCATAGCTTTAGGGACAAACTGTCAACCATCTGTCACTGCAGTGCCGCTACCAGAGAGCTTATTAACATTAAATGTGGCCGGGCGCGGTGGCTCAAGCCTGTAATCCCAGCACTTTGGGAGGCCGAGACGGGCGGATCACAAGGTCAGGAGATCGAGACCATCCTGGCTAACCCGGTGAAACCCCGTCTCTACTAAAAAATACAAAAAACTAGCCGGGCGAGGTGGCGGGCGCCTGTAGTCCCAGCTACTCGGGAGGCTGAGGCAGGAGAATGGCGGGAACCCGGGAGGCGGAGCTTGCAGTGAGCTGAGATCCGGCCACTGCACTCCAGCCTGGGCGGTAAATGTTTATTTTTAAATCCAACTCTGGTTTGACAAACAACAGTCATCAGCTTTTAAAAACGGAACAGAAAATAGAAGAATTAGGAATAAAAAAAGCAATCAAAGATAAATATAAAATATATAAGTCAAATATAAAGCAAAACTGAAAACAACGTTAAAACAGAATCTAATTTAAAATAAGCAAACATTTTACTTACATGGCTATGTGTATAAGATCAATAACTTATTTTATAAAAAATAAATATAATCAATTATCCATTCCTTAAAATAACTACCTTTTTAACTTTGAAAAGCCTGAATCATTACATAAATTCAATTGCCTTTCATTTTAAAAGATCAGATGTGTGATTTATAGACACTTCACAAAACTAAGAATTATGAAATGATTACCACCTCACTAAAAGGCAAATTTTAGTTTTAAAAACAAGTTATTTACTACAAAATACCTCTCTACAAGACAGAATTTACCAACTGACACAATTGACGATCATCGAGTTTAGAAATGAATTTAATGGGGTTTTAGGAAGGGCCTTCATACCCAGTTTGGACAAATTTCAAAAGATAAGCTTCCTGGCCAGTGTACAGTATATAAATGCATCTTTAATCATGAAGGCCAGTTCAGGTTAGAACCCAGAATATGTAACATATCAAGAAACTAGGATCCGGAGATCCAGTAAGACCAACAAAGGTCTCAGCACTTTCTAAGCATCTGTTCTCAGATACTCTGATGGAGGAATACTTAAGAAAAACAAACCCATGATCACAGAGGGTGTTAGAACTCTTCTGGATCAGTGAGCTGGAGAATGCCATGTAGATAAACATACCCATGCAGAATTAACTTGTATTTCCTTTAAATCTGCATCTCTTTAGACATTCTTTGTCTTCTAAAATCTAAATGGAAAAAGGAAGCCAGCAGCAGCTTCCAACACGTAATTCACACCTTCTTCCTTTCCCTAAATTGTTATATTTTGAGTATCTAAAGAATATATACTTAGCCTAGCAGTTCCAAAGACTTTGGTTGCATCAGTGATTGAAAGAGCATTTTTGAAATGCTCATTTCAAAGCCTGCCCAGAGAATCTGTTTTCCTTGTTGTTGTTGTTGTTGTTTGTAAAGGAGTCTTGCTCTCTCACCAGGCTGGAGGGCAGTGGTAGGATCTCGGCTCGCTGCAACCTCTGCCTCCTGGGTTGAAGCGATTCTCCTGCCTCAGCCTCCCGAGTAGCTGGGACTACAGGCGCCTGCCACCACGCCCAGCTAATTTTTGTATTTTTAGTAGAGACAGAGTTTCACCATGTTGACCAGGATGGTCTCGATCTCTTGACCTCATGATCTGCCCACCTCTGCCTCCCAAAGTGCCGGGGAGAATCTGTTTTTAAAAAACTCTCTGAGGTGATTCTGACATGCATCCATGTCTGTAACCATCAGCCCAGTTACTCTCTTTCATTTTACAAACGACAAAGCTGAGCCCCCACCCCTCAAAAAGGGTAAGTAATTTAATCAAAACAAAAAGTGAGTTAGGGTTGTGAAATCCTAAGATGAATTTCTTTTCAGGATGTGGCCTGGTCCTCTTTCCAAAATCCCATCAAAATGACAGTATTTTATTAAGAAGAATAAGTCTGCCGCAGCAGCAGAACAATAACACATACAAGGAGAATACCCTGAGTGAACCAAAACCACAGGGACATGCTGGAAGACACAAAGCAGATGGAATCAGACTGCTGGGCTTGACAAAGCCACAGACCCAATCCAAATAATGGAGGGACCACTTTTTTCCAGAACAATCTAACTTTTTTTTTTTTTTTTTTTTTGAGACGGAGTCTTGCTCTGTCACCCAGGCTGGAGTGCAGTGGCCAGATCTCAGCTCACTGCAAGCTCCGCCTCCCGGGTTCCCGCCATTCTCCTGCCTCAGCCTCCCGAGTAGCTGGGACCACAGGCGCCGCCACCTCGCCCGGCTAATTTTTTGTGTTTTTAGTAGAGACGGGGTTTCGCCGTGTTAGCCAGGATGGTCTCGATCTCCTGACCTAGTGATCCGCCTGTCTCGGCCTCCCAAAGTGCTGGGATTACAGGCTTGAGCCACCGCGCCCGGCCCAATCTAACATTCTTTACTGTACTTCTCCCAGCTACTGTTGGTAAGGATCACCCTCTGATATAGGAAGCCTGTCTTGATGGCCTCTTACTATGAGTGTGAAAACCAGAGAAAAAAGACAATGTTTTTAATATAACTCAACACAGCAGCAAAATCTTGAAAGAGACACTATGTCTGCCTTATAACTCAGGAGCTAGAAAGCTCTCCTGCCAGCATCTCCCCACCCTGGTGCCACAGGATGAGCATGAGTCTGCAAACCAGGAGAGGGAGGCCCCAGCAGAAAAGAGTGACAATTCTGAAGACACGTGTGATGGTTAATACTGAGTGTCAACTTGATTGGGTTGAAGGAATCCCAGCAGTTTGGGAGGCAGAGGTGGGTCATTTGAGGTCAGGAGGTTGGGACCAGCCTGGCCAACACGGTAAAACCCCGTCTCTACTAAAGACACAAAAGTTAGCCAGGCGTGGTGGCCGGCGCCTGTAATCCCAGCTACTCAGGAGGTTGATGCAGGAGAATCGCTTTAACCCGTGGACTGTCAAGAGACATAGGCTGCAGTGAGCCAAGATCGCGCCACTGCACTCCAGCCTGGGTGACAGAGTAAGACCCTGTCTCAAAACAAACAAACAAAAAAACAAAAGAAAAAGAAAACTTTTTTTCAGCGAAGTCTCCCTCTTATCCCCCAAGTTTGAGTGCAAGGGCTCGATCTGGGTTCACGGCAACCTCTGCTTTCCGGGTTCAAAGGATTCTCCTGCCTCTGCCTCCCAAGGAGCCGGGATTAAGTCACCTGCCACCACGCCCGGCTAATTTTTGTATATTTTAGTAGAGACAGGGTTTCACCATGTTGGCCAGGCTGGTCTCCAACTCCCGACCGCCTGGGCCTCCCAACGTGCTGGGATTACGGTGAGCCACTGCGCCCGGCCGAAACACCGAAAAGCTTAAAGGCCTTTCCCCTTCCCCGCCCGGGCTCAAAAAACGCCGGAGCCGCTCTGCACCGCCCTGTCGCGGTCCCCGGAGCAGGCCGGCTGACTCGGGCGACCCTGGCTCCCGAGAGGGCTCCGGCCACCACGGGCTCCCACCTCTGGGCGCGGCGACAGGGGCCGAGAGGGGCCGGCAGCCCCCAGCCTGCCCCCCGCCAGGAGCGGGAGAGACGCGGCCTCCGCCTCCTCCCACCCAAGCCTCCCTCAGTCCCGGGGACGGGCCGGGCTAGTCGCCGGAGAAAGGGGCGGGGAACCGGGGTCTCTCCCGGGCAGGCACCCGTTTGTTCCGGGACTCCAGGCGCCCCCTCTCCGCCCTCACCCTGCCCCGCGAGGCCTCGGCAGGGCGCCTCACCGTCATGTTGCTGTGGAGCGTGAGCCGGCGGCTGCGGGCTCCTGGTTCTTGTGGAAGACAGATGCCAGCAACTTCAGTTTGGCCTTGAGCCGCGACACGGACATCTTCCCCTCATCTCCGGCGGGGGCGGGGGGGGGGGGCGGAACGGGAGACTCACCGGAGCCGCTGTCACGGCCGCGACCACCCGCGGGGCCGCCCTGCAGAGCTCTCCCAGCTCCGCCTCTCCCCGCCTCCTCCAGCCTCCTGGGAGCGCGGCTGGAAAATGGCAAGGGGCACGGAGGTGGCCTTGGCGGGAGCTGTGTGGAGGCCTGTGGAGCTGCTCCCATTGTAACCCATCCACCGACGGGAGGCGCCGCTCCTGTCAAGCCGCAGCTTAAAAGGGCGACAGCACCACCGCCCCCGCTACCGCCTGGGAAAGGGCTGCCCGCGTCCCCGTCCCTGTCCCCGTCGCCCCTCGCCCTTCACCCTTCAACCCGGCGTGCCCCGCGCGCATCCGTTTTGGCGGGTGCACGAGTCCAGAGTGTGCGCGCGCCCCCGGCTGCCCCCTCCTCCCTTGACCCAGCACCTTTCTGCCTGACCCATCTGGTCCCTTCCTCACACTGGCTGACAGGAGGCTCAGGGTGGCACAACCACCAACTCTGTAACTCTGTGTGTGTGTGTGTGTGTGTGTGTGTGTGTGTGTGTGTGTGTGTGTGTGTGTGTGTCTCCCAAGGCGGGGGTTGTGTGTGTGTTTGCGTGTGTCTGTCCGTCTCCCAAGGGAACAGAGCACTGCTGAGTTCAGGCTGATTATTAGCTCGTGGACTGTTAGCAAAATACAGTCACAAGAAGGCTGTGTGCTGATTTGTCTTTTGCGGTGACATCATGTTGCTCATGTTTTATGTTTTTCAGAGTTCATTTTTTTCTATTTGTTCTCAGTTAATATCTAGCTCCAGAGATTGTGTAAGTAGAATACCCCCAAACTGAAAGTCACCTAGGGAAAATATAGGAAACATATGTCACCCATTTAAACTATAGTTGAAAACGTGTACACTTTAGTTTCCTGTAGCCAACACTGGATCATGGGTAAGGGCACAGGATCCCAGGGTTGGACTGCCTGGGTTCAAGTTCCAACTTAGCCACTTGCTGGCTGTGAAATACTTGACAGCTTTAAGTGTCAGTTTCTCTCTCTCTCTTTTTTTTTTTAAAACTTAATCCCAAATGTGATAGTAACTCTCAGTTTCTTGATCTGAAAAACAAATTATTCAATGAGAGTCTGTGTGAAAACTTGAAAGTTTTTAAAGCCACTGCCTGGCTCAGGAAAGTCCTCAGCTTTAGCGGTTATTAGCTATGATTATTATTGTGTTGGCTACACGTGCATTAATGAGGCAGGAAAATGCTCAGGGACAACAACCGAGAATCCTAATGATCTCATCAGACCGAGAGGGAGGCCTATGTGTCCATGCTCATGTTTCAGCTCAGAGCCCTTTGTCTAGAAGGCTCTTGAACTCAGAGGCCCAGGCACTATCAAGTTGACTTTGCTGTGGAGCCCGCACTTTTGTTGATCAATGAAATTGACATAATGCTTGTTTTTTTTTTTTTTTGCACCAACCATGTGCCTAGAGTTAACTGTGTCAAGAGGAGCATGCTTCAGTTGGCTGGAGTGAGCAATTCATCTTGTGGAGGAATGAGAAATGTTAGTGCTGAGACAAGAAACAGAAAACCCCAGGGTCAGGTAGGAGTCACTGAAAGTCAGGCAAAGGAACTGGCCTCCAGTAACAAGTTAGGCTTTGTCGGCCTCTGGAGAGGAAAAAATTAAGCCAGGCCCGAGGGCACAGATCCTAAGGGAATGTGGCAGCTCTAGGCTGTCTATGGAAGAGAAGCAGAGGGTGACACCTGGTTGAAAGAGGGGCCTGGGGGACATAGCTTGAGCCTGTGTTTACAGATGGAGTCTCCTGATTCCTGCGACTGGGGAAGGAGATTGTGCCAGGATCAGGGGACCTCAAATCAGAACTCTTGCCACCAACACCCCTTCTTTTCAGGGCATCTTTCACTGCAAACAACAGATAAACTAGTTGGAAGGCTCAGCAGATTCTCACGGTGGTGCCTAGCTGCCCTTTAACCTGTGACTGAGGATGATGCCACTGGCTTGTAAGCACACATAGGAAAATCTTTACATCCAGGGACACGCCATGCCCCACGGAGACAGCTGTGTATGGTTCTTTAGGTTTAGGGTGCTGTGCTGGCAATTGCCTTATAAATATGTAGGATTAAAATGGGATGCCCTGGAGCTTATCTAACCTTTATCCTATCCCTCCCCCTGAGCCCCAAAATGAAGGGGCTGCTAGTTTTGTTTGCTTTATGAAAGATGGATCTGTCATTGTTTTTAGAACCTTTGGAGAAAGATTTCTTGGGAGGAAGCTATCCTGAACCCCCAGAGATTTTCTCATTTACTGGGCACCAGCTTTAGAGTCCTAGGTCTTCATCCTGGCTCAGCCACCCTCCAGCTGTGTGACCTTTGAGAAGTTGCTTGTCTACACTGAGTCTCGTTGTCACCTATGAGTGGAGGCTGCTACATTGCTACTGTTTGGAGCACCTACCCCCAGGCACTCTTACAGCATGATGGTGAAGATAAAATGCAATAATAAGGCTGAAGGGGGAGGATCGCTTGAGGCCAGGAGTTCAAGACTAGCCTGGACAACAAAGGCAGACCTCATGTCTGTGAAAATGTTTTTAAAAAATTAGCTGGACTTGGTGGCTTACTCCTCTAGTCCCAGTTACTCGGGAGGCTGAGGTGAGATCACTCGAGGCCAGGAGTTTGAGGCTGCAGTGAGCCGTGATCTGCCACTGCACTCCAGCCCAGGCAACAGAGAGAGACCCTATCTCAAATAAATGGATAAGTCAATAAATAAAATAATAAAATAATGCATGCAATTACTACACTAGTACGTGATCAGGCACATGATAAATGCTCGATAAATGGTAGCCCCAATAAACTTTGTAATGTTTTGGTTGAGGGTGTTCTTTGGACTCAGGCCAGTGATAGAAGCATTGGAAAAGACTGATGTGTATGATGGCTGTTTCCTGCAGGGACAGGCCTGTATCTCCAGGGACCCGAGGCATTGGCTCCATGGGGCACCTTGTTCTATTTACGCTATCCTATCCCTGTACTCGTGTGGGGACCAGAACACGCTGATGGAGGAGTCAGCAGACCAGGCACAGCGGTGCGCCGAGATGCTGCGCATGCACCACATGCTGAAGGAGGCGCTCTGCGTCATTGGCAACATCAACAAGGCCACCATCAGCACGCCCACGTGGTCTGTGGACAACTCTTGGCTGCAGGTGCCAAGAGTCCTTGCCAGACGCAGGTACGAGGGCCGGCCCCCAAGGCTCCAAAGTCCCCCAGCCCCCATGGCTGAGCCTGGGGCTCTTGGAACAGGCTCTGTGCCCAAGCTGACAGACGAGAGCTCATGGTTTATGGTGTAAGGGCTTAGAGCTTGGAGGGGGTTGTGCGTGGGGCCGCACTCTGAGGCGGCCAGAGGCCTAGGAATGTCATCCTGGGCACGCCGTACCTGTTGTGCAGTCTGAGTCATGCTGCCAGGGCCGAGTATCCGGCTCCCAGCCTGGGAGTGCTGAGAGCCAAATCCACTGCAGAGGAGGGGTGAGAGTCAGGGTCCCACCTCCTCTATCTGTCGGCAATCCAGTTGTGATCTAGGATAAAACCTCGAGAGTCCCATACACACGGTCAACCCAGAACACACCTCACAGGCCAGGTAGGGACACACAGCCCCCTTCTCTCCCTCCCAGGTCCCATCATAGCTGCCAGCGTGTGACGGAAGGCAGGGTCCCTGGTCCCCGCTGAAGCACTATCGCTGGTCAGCAGGCTCACGCACCTTGGCCTGTTGCTCCTAGAGGTCGCCTCTGTTATTCAGACAAGGGGACCACAGTGCCTGGTGTTCCAGCTGAGCTCTGCCCAGCAAGCCCACCCACCTCCCCTGCCATGGACTCTCCCTCTTCTGCTTTTCCTAACAGGAAGGGCCCAGCCTCACTTACGCGACTTGCAACCCCCAACAAGCTGAGGCTCCCCTATTAGACTTATAAGTCTATAGGCAGCGGCATCCGGCTGCCTGCCCTCCCTGCCTCCCCCAGGGTCCCTTCAGAGGGTCCTGGCTTTCTGACCACCCAGAGGGTTCTCCGGTGATCACTCCAGCCATCCATGCCTTTTATCTTCATCATCCTGGTTCAAGCAGTATTCCCTCTGTATCAGGCCTGGTGGCTGTTGCGTTGGGCTCCCCAAGGCGAGCGTTGGCCCCAGATCAGTGGGTTGGAAGACAGGGTGACCAGAGAAGAGGGAAGCCCGAGGAGGCTGAGCACTGGTCTGACCGGTGGGTGCATTACCTGGGTGCCGTGGACGAGGCCAGCGTGCGTGGGGTGAGAAGGGCTGCCACAGCCTCCAGGCTGTGGTTCCAGGAACCTTGACAGGGCCACACCTGTGCCCTCCCCTCCCTGGCCCTCCCACAGCTGCTGTGGCACATCTGTGCTCTGCACTTGCCTCACCAGCTCTCTGCTCACTTTTCTCCCTCCTGTTTTCTCTCTGCTTTCTCTCCAACCGCCAGCCGATTGGGTCCGGCAAGTCCATTCCATTCTGAGAGCCCCAGGCCCTCCTTCGACCTCTAAATAGATCCCCCCTCTTCTCAGAGACCTCCCTTTCCAGGCCTGCCTGGGCGGCTGTTCTGTGATTTGACAGTGGCTCCCCCGGCCCCAAAGCCAGCCCCCTTCATCTGTGACTTGGTCTGCTGTAGTGGTGAGCTGACACCTCCAGGTGTGACTGTGGCTGAAAACGTGTGTCCCCCTCTATAGTAGGCCCCTGCCCTGTTCTATAAATATCTATAAATACATGTATGTACATATATACACGTACATATACACACATATATATACACATATATATACACATACATATACACATACATATACACACATACATATACACACATACACATACACACATACATATATACACATATACACACATATACACACATACATATACACACATACATATATACACATACATATATACACATACATACACACACACACACCGCTACACGTGGCTGGTCGCCTGGCCTCTAGCCCTGGGAATCAGTCACAATGCTGTCTTTTTGGAGTCTTGTGTGCCAATAAGAGAAAGCTGTCCCCCAACATTGCCCCTCCAAAGTGAACAACCTCCAGTGAGCCTCCCTGTCCTGCCCGGCCTACGGAGAGCCAGCCCCCGCCATCCCTCCCACCCCCTACCAAGCATGGGAGTGCTGTGCAGGCAGCAGTGTGACCTGACAGTCTCTACCAGTCCTGCTGTCCCTCACACCCATTTCTGGATGGCGGGGAAATGTGTCCTCTGCTGGCTGTGTTCTCTGTGGAGCTCAGGGGAGGGGAAAGGCCAAGCCATTTCTAGGTGCTGTTGGGATCAGTGAAAAGGCCATACCCTTTCCAAGGTTCACTTTTCCTGGAAAGCCCCTGGAGCTTCCCTGGCTCTTATCCTGTGAAGCCGGCTCTGGCCACCAGGGGGCAGGGCCATGAACTCAGCCTGGAGGGAGCCTGTGGGGCAGCCGGCGCTCTGGAGGGACAGACAGAAGAGGCCACCAGGTGCAGACAGGAGAGGGAGGCACGGGGACGGAATGGAAGACGCCTGGGCTGGGTGGAAGTCAGTGCCCTTAGGTGCTGATACCTGTCTTCCCGGCCACCGCTAGATCAGGCTTCTGAGGCTGTTGGCTGTCAGGGCCGGACTGCGCCCCGCAGGCGCCATGGCAGTCCCCGTGGAATCCCCCAGGTGCCACCAGGCAGCATACAGGTATCAAGCCTGGAAGGTCCCTAACAGCCTAGCTGGACATGCTCAAGACACTCTGGGGCTCCTCGTTTGGTGGCACAAACTCCAGGACCCATTGAGGGAAACGGGAACACACCAGGCCGAGGAGGATGGTTAAATCTGTTTATTCCAACATAAAAAGCAAAATAAACAGGAGTCGCATCACCAGGGAGCCACGACCCCATCCCCGCCTCCTTCCTCTGTCCTATGCTAGCAATAAATAAGTTTCCCAGCCACAAATAATTATTAGAACCTCCTCCCCACGTGCCAGCTCCAACCACAGCTAGGTACCATACAGGGGTGGCCCTACCCTCTGGAATATACAAAACGTTACACAGACAAAATGTGTACACTGGGGAAGGGGGCCCATGCCAGCAGCTCGTGTCCTCGCCTGGTCCACAGTTAGCCCCACGGTCCTGCCTCACTTACCTCTCTGAATAAGAAGGCGTGAGCCCCCCTGAGAGAAAAGTTGCTATGCTGAGAGTAAGGAGGCTGTCAGAGTCATGCTTAAAAATTTTTATTTTAAGGTCTTGTCTTGCTACCCTAATTGTAAAGGGGTGACTGGGAAGGGGTGGTAGGGTCATGGTGGCGGTGGAGACTCCAGCCCCACTTCTCCAGGCTTTGCTGACACGGAACTGCTTTGAATTTTTATTTTTATCCCATGACTTGTTTTTTAAATCCCATAACTTCTTTTTCATACCATTTGGTAACTTTGCGAAAAACATTTTTCTACATTTTTGCCACAATTTTTCTCTTTTTTATCCCATAATTTTTTCACTCCATAACTTTTAAAATCCCATAACTTTGTAAATTTGTGTTCTTTTAATAAACACTTGCATAGTTATATTACAATTTTGTAAAAATGAAACAGATTATCTCATGCCAAGCATGCCTGGCATTTGCACAGTATCTACACCTTTAACAATATAGTTTTCAAGACTCGCAAAATAAAATTTTAAGGCAAAAACAGCACTTTGCAACAACTTAATCATTTATTACATTAGAGTAGCATCACACCAGCAGTCAATAATGTCACGTTAGGGGAAAAGTCTTTCAGTATTTCCAGTATAAATTCTGTTTACAAGAATTCATAAATTGGTAAAATTCATTCTAAGAAAACTTGGCAAATAAAGCTTTGGGCTGGAATTGGCATTTCTTTCTCTACTTTTCCTTCCCACCGTTTCGTTCTTTTAAACTACAGTGTTCATATTTTAAAATGTTTTAACATTTCAGAACACTAAGATAACAGGTACATTTTTTAATAGTTATATTATTTTAAAATGACTCTTTAAGATAAAGTTTTAGAGAAACTATATTATGCATAGCGCTGATTTACATTTTCAAATTTTCTAAAAATCAGCTTAGAAAAGTTTCAGAGCTGAGTTTTTTCCATTTCTGGAAAACCTATCAGGTTTAATCAAATACTTTCACATTTATTCAGTTGAACTCACATTTTAAAATTCTATGTTTCTGATGAACTCTAACCTTCCAATGTTGCCTTCTAAGCAAATTGAAAGCTGCCTTACACTGAATGAGGAAGAGCACAAATACTTGGCTGAATGAGGTATCGCAAAAGACTGCATGCACTTTGAAGACTTACGTTATTGTCACACCATTTCCATTCTTTTTAGCTTTTTCTTAAATATATGACAAATACCTACACAAAGAATGGAATTTCAGTTAATACAGTAAATTTATTTTCCAGACGGACATTCAGCTGAAATATGCCAGCGTGTGATTTAACCCATCGGCACCTGATCAACACATTATGTTCAGATTGGTCACAGATGCTAAACACTATCTGAAGGTCATGCCCAGTCACTGATATCTATCAGGGTGAAAGGGAAGTGATTTGAACGATAACAGTACCTTTGAAAGAATTTATTACTCCCATCACCAGTACACAGAAAATGGGGGAAAGTCTGTTTCCAGTTCTCCGCCTTTAAACAACTCTAACGTCAGTACTCACGGTGGCATCTATTAACATAATAGCAGAATATAAGCAAATTTTATCTGAATTCTGTAATGAACATACATGCTGCAATAACATTAAAAAAGCATGGCAGCCTATTCCAAACCAGCGAGAACAGTTTTGTGCAAACAGTGGGTCTTTGGGTGTTTGAACTCCCACCACGTAAGGGCGAACTCGATATGCATGCTAATGACCTACAATTATGAGATTAAAAATGAAAAATGCTAAAGGATGCCAGAGTGAACCTCAGTGAAGGCCACAGAGACCCACTGTCTTTTAACTTTTTACAAATAAACTTAAAGTATAAATTAGAAACACAAATAAACATGAATAGCTCTAACATTCGAATGAAGTAAATGAATTGTGTAGGAGATCAACCCTATAAGTTTCTTTTTAAAAAATGTCTTGACCAGCTCTTTGATGACGGTGATGTTTATCTCCTTCTTCTCCGCAGCCAAGCCCAGCAAAAGAACGGCACGCAGCGGTTGCTGCCCAAGCCTGGGTGCTCCTGGTGCTCCTGGTGCTCCTGCGTGATGGGCTGAGCAGTGGGGTTGTCGTGGGGAGACCCCTCCGTGGCCTCTCCTTGCCCAGTCTCGGCGCTGTCGCTGAGGCTCAGCTCACAAAGATCTTTGGAGAGAGGGAGGCGGGGATCTGAGCACAGTGCAAACCCCCTGCTCCTGCCTGCCCGCCCTGCATGAGGGCTCTACTCACCACCATGCTTGTGGGCAGCCCCAAGCTCCTGGGGGGGTGGGGCTCCTGGACCGGGCTCATTATCAGGGCTCTGGGCAGCGGCCAGGAATTTTCTGTGCCCTTTGTTGCGGTCAGCACAAGCCGCAACAGCAACTCCTGCAGCTCTAGCAGCTCCACCTGGAGGGAGGGGTGCTCAGGTGTCAGGCCGGGGCTGGCGCCCACCCTCACGCCACCCCCACCCTGACCCCTACCCCCGCAAGGAGGTTGCACACCCTACCTTCATCTCGTCGTCTTGGGCCAGCCTGATGATGTCCTCCTCCCGGTGTGGCCTCTGTGGCACGGCCCTCTGGCTCCGTTATAAGTTGTTTAATTTTCCTGCGGGAGGACGGGGCTCAGACCCTGGGGCCCCTCCGACGGCCCTGCAGCTCCCCCTGCCTTGCTCTGGCCTCCCACTCACTGATGGCATCTCTCCCTCCAGTACTGCGTGAATCGATGTTCTAGTTTCTCCACACGCTCCCTCAGGTCCGCCTTCTCCTCCAGGAGGTCCATAAGGCCGCTCTGGAGCCAAAATAATGGGGTCACCTCTCAGCAGTGACCTGCCTACCCCTGCCCTTCTTGGCCTATTCCAGGACTCACTCACCTCCAGCTTCTCCATGACTTCCTGCAGGGCCTGGGGGGTCTCCCCACTCACAGACTCGCCCCCAGTCCCTGGGGCTGGGACCGCTGCCTCTGGCTCCTTCTGGGTCGAGGTTCCTGTCTCATTCACCTGGCCCAGCTTCTCCTGCAGCTCTTCGACTTGCATCTCCAAGTGCAGTGCGCTCTTGTTCTCATTGTTCTGGACAGAGAGAAGCAATCAGCAGCCACCCACTGCAGTTGGAGACCCTAGAACTCGGTGTCTGCCCCCCATGGCACCGGGAAGGGTGGAGGCAGCTTAGAAAAATCATCTCTTCTCTCCCACAGCCACCAGAGCAGGGCTCAGGCTCACAGATGCCTTTAGAAGTAACATTTCACGTGAGGGCTAAACTGCCCCCTTTTACAGGTGGGAAACAAAGGCCTGGAGGGCTAGGGAGGAGGGCAGGCTCCGCAGGTGGGGCAACGCACCAGCTCCTCGACGCCGCTCTGTGGCTCGGCCAGCTGCTGAAGCCTCTCCTCCTGCCTCCCGAGCCTCTCCTTTTGTGGCTGGTTCAGGAGACTTACGTGTTGATGGTTTTCCACGTGGGCCTGGAGCTCTGCTGACACCCTCTCTAGTTCCTTCCTCAGGTGCTGCAGCTCCTCCTCAGGGGGCACTGCTGGGGGCTCCGGGGGCAGGGGTGCAGCTGAGAAAGGAAGCAGACAATAAGGGCCTCTAGATTCTCAAAAACAAACAAACAAAAAACCCACCACCACCACCAACAAAAAACACCCTCCTCTTGGTGCACAGCTCCTCTCAGGCTCCCCAAACTTGGCCTCACTGCTAATGATTCCTCCCACCCGGATGGTAGCCAATCTTCCAACCACTTTCAGATGGAGAGCACTGTGGGTGGCTGACAACGGGCCCTCTTTGCTGATGGGGACACTCAGGCTCATGGAGATAACAAGACTTGCTGTTTCCTGGCACAGACCTCTTTCCCTCTGCCTCAAAGCCCTTCCATCCACCCACCTCCCTGGGGCATTCTAAGCCACCCCCAGAGCCCTCTGATGCCAGGCCTGCTCCCAGGTCACACCAGCCCCATCTTACCCATCTGGTGTTTGAGTTGGGATAAGCTTCTCTCCAGCTCCTCCACCCAATGCATGTCATGCAGCTTCTCCTTCTTTAAGGTGCAAAGCTGCCCAAAGCACAGGGGAAAAGGCCCTGGAGAGAGGGGCTGGTGGCTCCACAGGCTACCATCTGCCTCTCTGCCCCCACCTCCACAAAGCCCAGACCCATGACCACCTCTGGCTGTATATTCCCATGTTACAGATGCCCAGAAAGATCCAGTGACCTATCCAAGATGGGGGGGTGAAGGGTCAGATCTCACCTCCTGGGACATTTTCCTCATCGTCTCCTGCCACTGGGCCCTCTCTGCTTTTATATGTCCAGCATATTCATCTCTCTGTAGCTGTACTAGCTTCAGCGATTCCTTCACCTGCAAGAATGGGAACAGAAGTTACGAAGGGCTGTCACTGGTCCTCACCTGCTCCTGGCCACCTGGGGTCACCTTCCTTCCACATCCCTCCCTCTGCAAAACCTCACCTGTGTCACGTGCGCTTTCAGCAGTGCCCGCTCCTGTAAGGACCGCTCTAACTGCGTCTTGAGAGGTGTTTTACTACGCATCGAGGACTGGATGGTGAAGAGTGAGAAGTTTCTATCTGGGGAACCTGGGCCATTCCATACAGTGCCCCTTAAACAGGCTAGGGCTAGGCTCAATATACAACACGGTCAGTACAGATCAAGGCATTTACCCGTGGTCTGGTTTTTAAAAGAACTCAGTAAAGTTGGAAGGGACAGGGAAAAGATCGAATTTACAGCTGCCTAACAGAGGCCCAGAGAGATCAGTTAATATTGCTCTTGTTATTACTGTAATGACTAGCACTGTTTGAACCTTTATGGAGTGCTTCACCAGGTACCATGCTAGCAATCCCATTTAATCCTCACAACCACCATAGGAGACAGTTACTATGATTCCCTCTATTGTGTACATGAAAACACATGGAGTATTTGAGGTTAAGTGCTTGCCTAAGATCACTTAGGCAGAGCTGGGATTTGAACAGCTAGATCTATCTGATTCTCTAAGCCCATTTTTCTTGCTGGGGACACAGAGAGGAAGGGGAAACTGAATCTCTTGTTCACTGTTTGAAAGGATGATACATGCGCAAAGTCCAAAATTCAGAAGGTACAGAAGGGAAGTATCTCCCAGCCACTCTCTTGCTCTCTCCTGAGTTTTTTATGAACCTTGCAGTCTTATTTTATGTACATTTTCATACTATGTACACACACACACACACACACACACACACACACACACACACACACACGTTTCCTCTCTACAGAAATGGTAACATACTAAAGGTACTCTTCTGTACCTTCACAGTACAAGTACCCAATACCCCACCTAGGACTTGGCCAAGACCCCAGCCAGGTAAGGGCAGGGCAGGCACTTGGCCTCCAAGCTCTGTGTCCAGTGCTCGCTCCCCACCGCACCCCCCAACTCACCCACAGCAGCTGACTCAGCCCCAGGCTGCCTCTAACAACCAGACACAAAAGCAGCGAGACGTGGCCATGCCTCTTTCTGGGCGGGACACTCCATCCTGCAGAAGGGACCTTTAGGCTCACTCCTCCATCTGTGAAGCCGGGCTCCCAGGAGATGGGGCAGGTGGTCAGACTCACCTTGTCCGCCGCCTTCTTCTGTGTGGCGGTGACAGCAGACAGAGCCCGCTCTAACTCTTCCGTACGCTGCGATGAACGTTGCAGGCGGGCAGCCAGATCCTTCGACTCTTCTGTAATGAGAGAGTTGAGATGGGGCCCAAAGGACTCCCACTAAAGACCTATCCAAGTGCCAGGTTGAAGGATGATAGGGTGCCCAGATTCCCACCTTCAAAGTATATGAGAGAGCGTTTCGTGCGATACACGTCAATAGTTAGTTTCTTTTTCTGTACGTTCAATCTCTGGATTTGAACCTTCAGGAGAAAAGCCAAGCAAGTGCTGAAGGAGAAGGAAAGAAACATTCCCCGGAGGACAGGAGAAAACTTCACACCCTCCACTCACCTCTAGCTCCCTTTCGGCTTTCTGTTTCTCGTTGTTTGCCTTCTTTTCCTATAGGAAGAGGAAGACAGAGCTCTTACCAGGGGGAGGCAGAGGTGGCACAGCAAGAGACATGCCCCCAGAATGCCACCAATGCCCCAGGACAGGCCCACCCATGAGACCAGGGTATCAGGGACCCTGTGGGGATGGGGTAGAATCTGAGGGGTGAGCCTTCTTCCCCAGGCTGGGAGTGGACAAGACGAGACTGGGGCCTCTACATCTGAGTGCCCCCCAAACCCAGCCATCATGTCGTGAGCAAAGAAATCGCGTTACTTCTTCCAGCTGATGTTCCACTTGTTTCTTCTGTTGTTCCTGTGGGGAGAGTCAAATTAAGGTGATGGAGGGTGGCCCCCTCAACTCTATTCCCCAGGCCAGGAAGCGGTAGGCAGGGGCCAGGAATGGATTTTAAAGGCAAAGTTCTCAGACCCAACGGGAACACAAACTGGTCAACTCTCCTCAAGGTCCCAAGGACAGAGGATTTGGGTCTTTCTTGGTTTTCACCCACAGCCACAGAACTCAAAGTCTGAATCTGAAATCTCTTGAGAGGACAGGAACATAAACCTCTAGAGATGGAGTTGGAGAAAGGCCCCCCTCCTGCCCGCTTGTGATTTAGAAAAGTGCGTTCGTTCAATAAACATTAACTGAGCACGTATGGGCCAGGTACGGCTCCTCACAGTATATATAGGATGGAAAAGGACACACAGGAGCTCTTGGCCCTGAGGTTTCCGTTCTAGGGGGCTTTTAAATCTCGGACTCTCAGAGCTAACAGACACCTTTGATACTCACTACCTCCTCTGGAAACACGAGCCCAAAAAGGAGAGGCAGCTTGTCCAGAATCAAAGAGCAAATTAGGGACTGAGTCACGGCAGAAATACGGGGCCCCTGACAACCAGTCAGGCTCGCACTTCCCCAAGAGGCAACGACCCCAGGGCGTGTGTAGCAAGGACTCCAGCAGGGGTGTGTGGAGAGGAGACAGTCGGCAAAGAGGGCGGCAAAAGAACAGCCATGGTGCGTGCTCTGGGGTCCCTCCAGGTGAGGCTTAGGCACCCCAGCTCCCCATTTGTCCTTTGCCCCACGGCCCCCAGCCCCTTTCTTCAGAGCCCCAAGAGGAAACTGGAGCCCAGGATTGGCAGCCTGGAATCAGGGGATCCCACTGGACCCTTACCAAAGATTTGATGGTGTTATTCAGTCGACTGATTTTGACGGACCTCGAGTCAAGGACTACCGCTTGTTCTTGGCACGGGCTCTGAGGTGCATGCAGAGGGCAGGAGGTGGAGCAGGAGTCGGGGGAGAGGTAGAGAGAACAATCATTAGGGCTGGGGTGCGTGTGGGCTGTCTCAGCTGGCAGAGGGGCACCGAGTCCCTGCTGTGGGAGGAGGTTGGAGGGCTGGCCTGCCTGGTCACTGCACCTCCATCCAGAGCCTCCCACCTCCAGATCCTTCAGGGTAGCACATGAGGTAGGGCCCGCCCCGTGGATACCTGTTGCTGACTACAAGAGAGTACACATGGACATATTCTGTTCCCCTCAGTGTCTAAGCCCTCCGACTTCCTTTCATTCACATCAACTGGCAACATTTTCTTTTCTGCCTCTCTTGGACCCTTTGTCCCGTAACTCCTTTGTGCCAACTTCTCTCATGGCTCTTACTTCCCCACCATCCCACCCTGGGGCCTGACATCAGTGACTCCTGATGGCAAGTGGCTGTTCTTATTGTCCTGGCTTCCCCTTGAGACTGGGGATGAGGAAAATCAAAGAGCAATGACCATATCCTGGGTGCCCTGAGTGTTCACAGCAGGCCATGTACTAGGGTTTAACAGAAAAACAACAATAAGACATCTCATTTAAACCTCACAAATGGAAGTCAAACAATAGAACCTCTATTATACAGATGTGTAAAAAGAGGCCTGAAAATCTCAAGCAACTTGCCCTAAATCATATCCCTAGCAGACGGAAAGGCAGGATTCAAACCCAGAATTCATTTTTTTTTTCCGTTTTGTGAGACAGAGTCTCGCTCTGTCTCCCAGGCTGGAGTGCAGTGGCGAGATCTTGGCTCACTGCAAGCTCCACGTCCTAGGTTCAGGCCATTCTCCTGCCTCAGCCTCCCGAGCAGCTGGGAATACAGGCACCTACCACCATGCCGGCTAATTTTTTTTGTATTTTTCAGTGAAGACGGGGTTTCACCATGTTAGGCAGGATGGTCTCAATTTCCTGACCTTGTGATCTGCCCGGTTTGTTCTCCCACAGTGCTGGGATTACAAACGTGAGTTACTGTGCCTGGCTACCCAGAATTCTTAACCAGTACCCAATGGTCCATTCACAATCTTAACAATTACCCTCTACTGCCCCTTCGGTCCCCTGTCCCCGGGAGCCTGGCCACCAAGACTCACATCCCGAGCTGAGTGGCAACCAGCAGAAGTGGATGTCTCAGGGCTACTGCCATTTGTTTTCCTGTTCCTCTTTGCTTCTGCTGGAACAGCAGGGCTGTTTCTGTGCCAATATTCTTTTAACTGTGGGAAAGAAGAGCAGTGATCGTCATGAGACCTATCGGCCCCTACAGCCACATCCTCCCTTAGAGTTTTTACAAAATATTCTTATACACCATCTGATTTAACGACACCAACAGCTGTATAAGAGGTGTTGTCACAATCTTTTAGGGACTGAGAGGGATTGATACCATAGCTAGAAAAAAAGAAAAAAGAAAAAGAAAAAGGCGATACTGGAACTTTGAAACTCAGTCTTCTGACTCCAAGCTCTGGGGTCTTGCCAAGAATCAGCAGCTGCCAGGGACCAAAACCAGAGGCAGAGGTAGAAAAGTAAACATTAAGTAGGCAGGAACCGTATGCCCTGCGGTTTAGAGTCATACATCCTCACACGTCTGTTAGTGTGAAGAAGTGCACCAGTACCTCTCAAACTTCTATATCAATGTATCCTCACGGCAGAAGGCAGCCTTTCTGTTAAACCCGGAATTTATCAGAAAGAGGACTACCCAGCCTCATTTCAGAGAGAAGTCTGGTATTCTCTTAGAAACCTATGTGACTGTCATCCCTAAGTATATTCATGTTTTTTCTCTTGATCTCAAGAGAATCAAGGGAAACTGATGCTTCAGAAAGACGTCTCACATTTATCCTGTGGCATTCAAAGTTCCCCAGGTCGAGATAATATGAGGAAGAGTCAAGCTGTCAAGTTCAGTTTCCCAAGATCTATTCCACAGAAGATGAGCAAATCTCACTTCAGAGACGACTGACTGAAGGGCAGTCTGGTCCCAGAACCATGGAGAATTAGAATATGAGGTGAGAACTCAGGAGAACTCAGGAGGAGAACTCAGAAAAAAACTTTAAAATCTCTCTGGAAAGTAGAAGCCTGGGAGAAAACCAAACCAAACCCATTCTCCCATTGCCACATGGAGGTACGGTCAACGTTTTGCGCTCACAGGGGAAGTGTAGGCTTTCCCCCCGTCAAGGTCGATGTTAAGGGAGTGAGGCAGCCTGGAACCTTTTGCTCCTAGGTCCCACAGTCTCCATTCCCCTTCCAGCTGGAAATTTGCACTGTGAGCAGAGGAACCAGAAATGGGGTGGGGACACTTAGGGGACTGGGTCATAAGATCAAAGGCCGGTCTTCCAGTAATGACAGTTCCCAGGCAGACTGTGACATCACTACATTCCACTCCTCCTGATTGGGGGGAGGGACCACATCAGCGCAATGTCCGAGTTACCACTCCACGATGGGGGAGGGAAACACAGGGTTGAGACCCAGGTCCTTGGAGACGCCAGCGCAAAGAGCCCAGGGAGGTTGACCTTGAGGCAGCAGGAGAGGAGGGCAGAGTCTGCAGCAGGGAACTCCAGGAGTCACCAGTCCAAAGTCACTCAGGGATGACTGGCGACGGTGGGGCCTGGGGCTGGGGAACCCAGGTTCTTGGAGACAAGAGCGCAAAGAGCCCAGGTAGGTCGAGCTTGGGTTGGCAGGAGGTGAGGGCCTAGTAATGGAGAGGGGAGCCCCAGGAGTCACCCGCCCAAAGTCACCCTGGAGTGATGGGCGAGGGCAGGGACTGGGCTGATGCTGAAGGGGCAGGGCTGACTGACAAGACTTTTGCAGGGGGAGTCCAGAGGCACCTGCATTGGAGGGCCCTGTCCAGTGTACCTCAGCAGTGATATGGGCTCTGGCAGCAGTCTTGTCGTCGGAGGGGATCTGTAGCTGGGTTGGGGGTCATGACCTGGTGCGTTTTTACCTTTTTCTTGGCTGCGGCCAATCTGTTCTGTGGAGTTTCTTCTGCCATCGTGGGGCGGGAAAGGGAGGTGGGGTTGGGGCCACAACAGCGAAATCCCAGCGAGCACTGATCAAGACCTCCAGTCACCTACCAGGCAGCTGTGTGACTGAGCCACAGGAGTGGTAACCAGGGCACCAGTAGAATGTAGAATAGGGGCGTGGCCTTAATGCTCCAAGCCTATTGGTCAAGGAGAACCATGAAAGGGAAAGGGGCGTGGCCAGGCAGCAGTGTGTCCAGAAGGACCCCTGGCTCATAAGGAAAGCTACTCATGCACCTGCTGTTCCCACCCACTCTGAAAGAGAGGAGGGGCTGCCCACTCTGGGAGAGGGAAGGGGCCAGCTTTTGCTTTAAAAGCTTTAAAACTTTAAAAAATATATGTGTGCATACTTTATATATAGATGTGTGTCTGTGTGTGTGTATCTATGTGGTTATCTAGAGCTGTCTTCATTACCCAGTTTCTATGCAAGGTCTATGGTTTTGGCCTATATTTTTATCTTCAAATACAGTATAAAATTATCAGTATTACCTGAACTGAGATACAGATCTTATAAAAATGGAAAATCCATAGCATGCTTGATGATTAATGAAGCAGACTATATTATTCAACATTCCAATAAGATAATCACAATGATTTCTCTTTTTTGGAAAAACGTTTCTCTTATTCTCCTACGTTATTGTTAAGACTTTTTTTTTTTCCTCAAACAAGAAGCATGTTTAATATCTGGAAAAACACAGAGGTTTTGGGCCAGGTGTAGAGGCTCAAGCCTGTAATCCCAGCACCTTTGGAACCTGAGACGGGTGGATCATCTGAGGTCAGGAGTTCGAGACCAGCCTGGCCAACATGGTGAAACCCCATCTCTGCTAAAACTACAAAAACTAGCCAGGTGTGGTGGTGGGTGCCGGTAATTCCAGCTATTTGGGAGGGTGAGGCAGGAGAATCACTTGGACCCAGGAGACGGAGGTTGCAGTGAGCCAAGCTCACGCCACTGCACTCCAGCCAGGGCGACAGTGCAAGACTCCATCTCAAAAGAACTACAATACAATACAATACAATACAATACAATACAATACAATACAATACAATACAATACAATACAATACAATACAATACAAAACAAAATAGATTTTAAAAGCTTTGAATTTAATAAGCACTCAAAGCTCTTTACCGGTTTAAAACAAACACAAGGCCCATTTTTCTAGAATCACCTGGCCTCTCTAAGCCTTGCAAACAAAACTGAATTTCTCACTTGATACTTGGCTATCACTTGCAATCACGAAAACCAAGAATTGTGTTATGTCACTGTGTACTAATTGGTACCTGGAGTTCACACAAGGCTGGGATCAAGGGTTGAATCTTTCACGATTTGCTCCATAACCTGTGTGCTTCTTATCCCAGACCAAACTAAGCTTTTGTGTAGAGTTCTACAACTTACAGTTAGTAGACAAGAGTGGTTCTCAGTAATGTAGTCTCTGGACTAGCAGCACCAGCAGCACCTGAGAACTTTTCATAAGTGCAAATTCTCAGGCCCTACCCTGGACCTGGTGAATCAGACACTCAGGAGCAGGGCTCAGCAATCTGTGCTGCAGTCATCCTTCCAGGTGTTCGGGAACCTCTGCCATACAGCAGGTAGAAAAATGTGTTTTCTTCTGTACGTCAAAAGCCAGGGATACTCTATGTTGTGTCTCGATATGCAGCAATGGCATGCAATTAAAACACATAACTCTCCTTCCTACTCCCACCCTCCATCCAATGTGTTTTATTTTCATGAGTTCCAAAAGAAAACAAGTGGCAATCAGAAGTTCAGTCAAGAAAGTATACGTACAAGTATTAGTTCTTATCCAGCCTTATCTCATAGAAAACCATTTATACCGTCTGACAGCTAAAGTTTTAAAAAAGTATCTTCTAAGAATGAGGGTTTCCAGCTGCATCCATGTCCCTACAAAGGACACAAACTCATCCTTTTTTATGGCTGCATAGTATTCCATGGTGTATATGTGCCACATTTTCCTAATCCAGTCTGTCACTGATGGACATTTGGGTTGATTCCAAGTCTTTGCTATTGTGAATAGTGCCTCAATAAACATACGTGTGCATGTGTCTTTATAGCAGCATGATTTATAATCCTTTGGGTATATACCCAGTAATGGGATGGCTGGGTCATATGGTACATCTAGTTCTAGATCTTTGAGGAATCGCCATACTGTTTTCCATAATGGTTGAACTAGTTTACAATCCCACCAACAGTGTAAAAGTGTTCCTATTTCTCCACATCCTCTCCAGCACCTGTTGCTTCCTGACTTTTTAATGAACTTAAAGTATATTTAAAAAAAAAAAAAGTATCTTCACAATCTAAGACGCAGGCACACTAGGAGTTCTATCATAAAACACCAAGTAGATCAGAATGTCCAGACCTACTAGAGAAGAAAAGTGGAATCATTGGCTATACTTCTAAGTTGCATTCAAAGGAAATTTAAGTTCTGAATTGTTTTCACCTTCATCCTTCCAAGTGAATAGAATCCAAACAGAACACTCCATTCCTTCAAAGCCTCTAGCCAGGCACAGTTTTACTGTATTACTTCTTGCTTTCAATGGATATAAAGCAGAGTCCTGGTCGGCACATTAGGTATACCTGCAAAGATGCAGAACTAAACGGTTCCATCTGTTCCGTATTAAAACAAAAGTCCTGTAAACCTTGGATGGTGAGTGTAATACTTCAGCACTAGCACCAAAACCTCAAAGATGAGAAGATACCAAGAACAGCAGTAGCAAACAAAACTAAACTCTCTGCCAGGAGCAGTAGTTCACACCTGTAATCCCAGCACTCTGACAAGCCAAGGTGGGAGGATTACTTGAAGTCAGGAGTTCAAGACAAGCCTGGGAAGCATAGGGAATTCTCATCTCTGCAAAAAAAATTTCTAAAAGCAGCTGGGCATTGTGGCACAGACCTGTCATGCTAGCTACTTGGCAGGCTGAGGTGGGAAAATTACTTCTTCCCGGGAGTTCGAGGCTGCAGTAGCTATGATTATGGCACTGCACTCCAGCCTGGGTGACAGAGTGAGACCTAGATAATTACATTCTCTCCTGCTCCTGTTTACACCAAAATCACGAAGTTAAAATACTTTCAAATTTGCCAGGATAAAAATTAAGTGAAATGTGACTTTGGAGTTTGGAGGAAGAAGGAAGGAAGGGAGGGAGTAAGGGAGAGAGGGGTGGAAGGGAAGGAGGGAGGGAGAGAGGAAGGAAGGAAGGAAGAAAGGGGAAACAGAAAAGGAAAGGAAAGGAAGAAGGAAGGAAGGAAGGAAAAGGAAAGAAATGAAGAAAACAAAAAACGGAAAGAAAGAAGGAAACGAAAGATAAAAGAAAAGAAGAAAAGGAAAAGAAAGGAAAGGAAAAAAGGAAAGGGAAGGGAAGGAAGAAAGAAAAGAAAAATAGAAAGAAATAACAAATTACTTACTAGGAGAAAGTTTTAGTAACCTCAATGACAAATAAAAGGATTGTATCTTTAGCCTGTAAAGAAATCTTTATAATTACTCAGAAAAAAACCCAAAAAATCAAAAAACAAAAAAACAAACACAAAAAAACCCCCAAAAAACAAATGATTTTCAACAGAAAATGGGCAATGGAGAAAGAGTCGCTTCTCACAAAAATAAAAATGGCCAACAGGTATATAACAAAGATTCAAAAGCATTAGAAATCAAGGAAATGTCATGAAAACAATGACATTTTCTGTATAAAGGCGCAAAGATGACAAATGGAATGGGGAACCTGGACCTCTGTTCCTGTTGGTGGGAGTATAAACTGAGACACTTTTCCTGGAGGATAATTTGAAAATTTCTATTAAAGACCCTCAACATTATTACCCTCTGGAAATTCTACTTCTATGAATTCGGTCCAAAAATGCTTGCTCGACTCCATTAAAATGTATGTATAAGAAAATTCACCTCTGCGGTGGCAATGATAAACTTAATATACATCCAGCTATTAAAAATGATGATGCTAGGATATATTTCCTGTCACAGAAGTATGCCCAAAATATAGTAAGTGGAAAAAGACTATCAAATATGATTCTACTTTTGAAAATATTTACAGGTATAAAAAGTATAAAAAACAACACACCAGAATGTTTTGAGTGGCAAATTAAAGATTTTTCTTAATATTTGTCATCCAAATTCTTACAAAAAGAATGTGATTTCCTTTATAATCAGGGAGAAGTGTTATTTTCATTTATTTATCTTTAAATCTTTTTTCTTTTTCTTATTTTTCCTCCTGTATGTATGTATCCCAAGTAGGCTAGAACTCCTGCCTCTTGAGGGAATCCAGCCCATTTGTGGGAAGTGCACTACATACAGCTGCTCATCTTCCTTTTATTTTAAGAGATCTGGAGACGTTTTTATTTCAAACTGTTTTGTTGTTCTCAGAATATATGTTAATATATGAAATTGAGGAAAAGACAAAGGAAAGGCTGACTCCCTACCCTCCTGGGGCTACTCTTCCAATTTTTGCTGCTATTGTTACATATTAGTATTCACTGGGTATTAAAAAGATGGGCAGCCCCTTAGATCCTTTTTCCTTATCTCTTTCTCATAATCCTACTTCATTCCTTCATTCACTTAGTTTTAAAAGGGTCATGTGTACAAATATATAGTTCAGAAAATTTCTAAATGTAACTATCTATGAAAGTATGCGGCAAAATCCCATTCACAGTCCTAGTCTCCTTCCACAGCCAAACACTTTTAATTGGTTTCTTATACATCATTTCAGAATTTATCTTTGAAAATACACGTGTATATTCTTATTCTACTCTTCTCGCTCAACACAAAAAGTAGCATACCACACATACGATACCACTCCTTCTTCCTTTTAAAACACACACACCATCGATCCGAGTTCTTCTACGTGAGTGCAGAGTCTTTCTCATTCTTCTTTTCAGCTGCGCAGTGTGCATCATTTGGATGCACCACAGTTTACTTAACCAGTTCCTGTTGGCGGACACTGAAATCATCCCTATCATACTATTGCAAACAACAGTGTCAAGCACAACCACCTGCACACACCAAGTTCATTTCTGAATCTGCCTTTGATGAAGCCTCTGCTTGAATCACCACAAGGTCACAAGGCTGAAAACTTAGCCCCTTTTTTAGTTTTCATTACGTACAGCAGTATGTAGCAAAAGACTCTCTCGGGCAAAGCAAACGTACTCTTTGGGGACGTACTTCATAACGATAAATGGATAAACAGAACACCAAGGAGAACCCATTCTATTTAACCATGCACATGTATGCATACAATACATGAATATGAACAGAAAGTTAAATAAATCCATCAAAGCATTAAGCACTGTCTCAGTATGGTGGATCTATGGAGTGCTTTGTAGACCGCCCTCCTTGTCTATCAATTCTTTCTAATTCCATAACAGTCAATATGTATACTTCTACAATATAAAATTTCAAAAAATGCAAACTCAAATTAAGCTGCATATATTCCTTCAGTCTGTCCCACATTTGTATGGTGTTCCAGAGTGCTCAAATATCACTTCGTTAAAAATATTTAATTATTTTTCAAATATAGAGATGGCAGGGTCTTGCTCTGTTGGCCAGGCTGGTCTTGAACTCCTAGATCCTCCTGGTTCCCCTCACTTCCATCTCCCAAAGTGCCGGTATCACAAATGTGAGCCATCAGGCCCGGCCAGGTTCATTTCAGAAATCTTTCCCCAGCACTCCATAAAATGGAGATATGACTCCATTTTAGTCATATCTCTATTACCTCACTTGTCACATGATAATCAGTTGCTCACCCATCCATCTCCCTTCATTGCTCATGAGCTCCTTGAGAAGAGTCTGATTTTCAGCACCTTGAACAGAGTGCAACACATACATGCTTCATACACAGAGAAGGAAATGATTTCATTACAGTGTAATTACTCCCAGAATTCAATACCTGTATTTCTAAATTGTTCTAGATACTCTGCCAACAACCTGAGAATGTTATGTTTTTCCCCTAAAACTCATATCCATTACTGAGTGCCTACGGTCATAGCTAACTCAATTGTGATGTGACATCTTGCCAAGCCCATTCATAGTTTTTAGTGGTGACTTTTAATTGTAAGTTTTGATTTTGATTGTTTCCTTTTTGTTTTCTTAATCTAGCAGTGTTTGGTAAACTTCAACATCTGTATATCCCTGTGTCTTTGCACCTGCTGGTCTCTGCTTGGAATAATGGCTCAAGGTTTTAGTCACCTGGAAAAAATTTCTACTCACCCTTAAAGAATCAGCTTAAATAGGCTGGGCACGGTGGCTCATGCCTGTAATCCCAGCACTTTGGGAGGCCACGGCAGGCAGATCCCCTGAGGTCAGTAGTTCAACACCAGCCTGCTGTCTTGAACTACTTCAGCATGGTGAAACCCCGTCTCTACTACAAATACAAAAAAAAGCTTGGCGTAATTGTGGAGGCCAGTAATCTCAGCTACTCGGGAGGCTGAGGCAGGATAATTGCTTGAACCTGGGAGGTGGAGGTTGCAATGAGCTGAGATCATGCCACTGCACTCCATCTTGGGTGACAGAGTGACACTTCATCTGAAAAAAAAAAAAAGAAAGAGAGAAAAAAGCTTAAATAATACCTTCTCTGAGGAGCTTTTATATCTTCCTATTCTTTCAGGAAGAGTTGAAAATTCCTCAACTTTTGAAACATTTGTGCCTCTTTAGTATGTATCAGGCACTGAACTGAGTGCCTAGGATACAAAGATGAAACTGTAGACCCTGCCCTCATGGAACTCATGGTCTAGTATGGAAAATAGCCATATGAACAAATAATCACACTACAGTTCTTCAGAGCTCAAATCCTATCCCAAATACTGCTAAATTAATGTTCTGTGAGGCTTTGAAAGTACTAGGGCCAGTGACAATATGGCTGCTTGGATGGCTTTCCATCCAAGTTAACATTCGGTCCTCATCACCAAAGGTCATACGTGTGTGCCTCTTCCTTGCAACCCACCAGGGCCTAACACATCATATCACCACCTTTGAAATTAGGAAACAGGCTCAGAAGTCCAAGAGCTTGACCAAAGTGACTCAGCTGCTAGGTAGCAGAACCAGGTCGGTATGATTCTTCTTCAATATCCTGCCAGTTACATGGGCAAGTGGCCTCAAAATCAACAGAAGACAAGTAGAGGTTGACATGTGTCAATGAACAGAGGCTCAAAAGGAAGAGTTTATACACAAGAACAGAACAGAAATCTTCTGGAAGTATGTCTGGGGATGTGAAGTAGGAGGGCACACACCAGGTTTCACCGTGGTCAAGTGAATCTATAATTCCAACCTGGGCCTCACCCGCTGAGCTCCAGACTTAGCTATCTGTCTTTCTTACTCTTACATAAAATCCACAGGGCAGGACCTTAATTTCTAGCTGGTTCATCACAGATTAAAGCAGAGCCTGGCTTATAGTAAGTACATAATAAATACATGAATGAATAAATAAACTATCAAAGAGGCCAAAGAAACATTGCACACTACTGGGGGAAGGGATTACCATGAAACAGACCCTACCAGTCACTCACAAATATAGTTGACCCTCATTATTTGTAAATCCCATATTTGCAAAATTGTGTACTTGCTAAAATGTCTTTGTAATCCCCAAATTAAAACTCGTGGAGCTTTCGAGGTGACTCCTGGATAGACACACAGTAGTGAAAACTCTGTCACTCCTTGCACATGTCCCCAACTAAGGTCAAATAATGTGACCCTCTGTCTTCCTGTTTCAACTCTCCTACAAAGATGACCTGAGGACTGAGACAGTAGAGGACAGTGCAGGGTAGTGTAAGATGCTGTGGCTCTGGGGCCAATTGGATGGGGTCTGAATCATAACTCTGGCACCTGTTAGCGGAATGGCTTCAGGTAAGTCACTTCACACTTCTGTACTTCCTTTATTCTTTTGGAAATAAAGAAAATTCAATCTACTAGGATGAGTTGTTTTTGGGAATTAAGATTATAACCTAAGTGAGATATGTATATATGCATATATTTACACTGGAAACAAAGGTTTGGTATTTGATTAATTCAGTGTTCCGACCAACTTTATATAATAGAATATTTCTACTGCAAATAATAAGAATTGATTGTAATTATTTATAAAGAAATAACAGAGATGTAGACAAATCAATTATTTGGATGAGCTAGAGGCAGGCGTCAAGAAGCTTCCAAAGAAATAGAACTTTGCCAGGCACTGAAGGTGTGGAAAAGGGTTCCAAGGAGAGAAAATGGCGCCTACAGAGAGAGGTCTGGCTAGGGTCAGGAAATGGCATTTCAGGAAGTCTAGAGCAGTAGAAGATGAGGCCAGAATATGGTGCCACAGCACTTCTCTACACCCTGTATACACCCTGTACTGCAAAACCTCACTCTCTGCATTGAATTCTTGGTTTCTAGTTCTCCATTCCATTAAACTGTGAGCCCCTCAAGGTCAAGTTCTCTAAGAAGAATCCATAGCTACAGTCCTCTAAATTTGAAAACAAGTTATTAAACACAGATACACCCAAAAAGACTGTATAAAAATAACTCATAGGTTGGGTGTGATTGAATCACATCATGCTGTATAGCTAAGCATGTCCTATATTTTATGATAAACTAGGGTAATAAATTATTTATTGAGGACCTGTTGTGTACACAGAGGCATGCTGGAAGCTGTAAAAGACTTGATCCTTGCTCTCCAGAAACTTCCAAGGTTGTAGACAGCCTGATAGAAGGTAGTTGAAAGCAAATACTTCAAGCACTATCCATCACAATTAACTTAGGTATTTACTTTACCGTTTTACAAGTCTCTGAATTTTTCAAGGCTCCCTTTCCTATCTCCGATGGACTCTATGGCTCAACATTCTTTACAGCCACAGGCGTTCCTGTACTTCACATTATTATTGAATCAACATTTCTTACCACCTGCCTCCTTCGCCAATTAAAATTCCGCTTTACTTCCAACCACCACTTTGGCTTTGAAGTCACTGCCTGATACTGACACTTCGTAGATGTAGTATGAATATTCTTATATGTCTCTGTCTACTGATGAGGATCCTACCCTTTTAGTAGAAACAGTACCACTGACTTCCAGTCAACTAGTTTCCATAATATCTGAAATATCGGATAATATTTCAATAATACTCCCAAAACAAATAATGAGTGATGTTCTCTCAAATATATGCATAATCAAATGTGAAATTGAGAAGACAAGGAGGACCTTAGACTCAGAGATTGTATTCAGGCCTTTGTAGTGGCATTTATTTAACATAATTATGCATTTAAAAACTAAGTTAAATTGTCATCAGATCAGTCTGAAATTTATAGAGCCTTTTGTTGGTGAGAAACGTATTTTATATGTAATCACTTACCCGGAGAAATGTTGTTGATTAATGCTATCTGTTAAAGACTTCAGTTCACAATGTTTCCCCTGTTAGTAATAGATATCATTTTGGAGCTGATCTGGAGAAGTCAAAGATCACGTGTTAATTGCTATCTGATGTTCCTCTGGGAGGACAATTGATTGGCTTTGGGTTGCCGGGGTTGGGAACTTAAAGGCAAGTCTGAGTCTAGAGATCTTGCCACTGACTTTTGGCAAGTCTGTTGATTCTACCTTTGGAAGTGCCTTTAAATGTCTTATGGAAGGCCAGGCATGGTGGCTCACGCCTGTAATCCCAGCACGTTGCGATTATTGATTTAACAAATCAATTTGGGAAATGCTTGGTAAATTCAACGGGACCTCTCAGAACAAGGAATTTATATGGGCATGATTTTTTTTTTTTTTCCCCCGAAGACCATTCACAAGACTTTCTAGTACACCAGTTTGGGAACTGTTGGTGGAGGAATCAGGGTAATTAGAATTTGGACTATTCCAGGTAGAGGTTGTCACTATATTCAAGGAATTGTTCTTAGTCTTTAGTCTTTCTATATATCAGAATTACCTACAGGAAATGAACAAGCAGAAATAGAGAATTGGGCCTTGGCTCAGGCCTAACAAATGGGAACATGTGAGAACTCTGGGTGTGGATAAGCTTCTAGGTAATTCCACGTATTCCAGAGAGTGAAAACCACTCAATTACAATAGGCCTTCTGGCCCCTTGCTAACTGAATTGTTAATCCTAGTTGAGTATGCTTCTGTTTTGTTTTCTTGGGCCTGGTCCAGGGACTAGACTGTTGCTGTAATTAAGTTCAATTTTATCATTCTTCCAACAGTATCAGTATCCCGAGTTCAGATTCCATTTCATCAGTGGGGCAAATGTATAGGTCAGTATAGGACAAGTGTTAAACATTAATGGAAGAGACTGTATTATATTGATATTGTCCTTCCAATCTGGCAGCCTTAAATTTCATTTAGAAAATGCCTCTATTTCTTTTTTTTTTTTTTTTGAGACAGAGTCTCGCTCTGTCGCCCAGGCTGGAGTGCAGTGGTCGGATATCAGCTCACCTCAAGCTCCGCCTCCCGGGTTTATGCCATTTTCCTGCCTTAGCCTCCCAAGTTGCTGGATCTACAGATGCCCGCCACGTCGCCCGGCTAGTTTTTTTTTTTTCTTTTTGTATTTTTTAGTAGAGACGGGGTTTTGCCTTGTTAGCCAGGATGGTCTCGGTCTCCTGACCTCGTGGTCTGCCCGTCTCAGCCTCCCAACGTGCTGGGATTACAGGCTTGAGACACTACGCCCGGCTGAAAATGCCTCTATTTCTAATTTTACCTTGGTTTTGATTTATTTTACTATAGGGATCACATAAATGATTTTCCTCTTTTCTTGACTTGCTTGTCAACTCCTACATTTTTGAAAGCTTCTGGTTAACTTCTAGTTACAGGTAAGTTCCGTTTTCTGTGTGCTTAACAGGCTCACTGAGATTTTTTTTTTCTTTTTTTTCTTTTTTGAGACATAGTCACTCTGTCACCCAGGCTGGACTGCAATGTTGTGATCTCTGCTCACTGCAACCTTCGCCTCCCAGGTTCAAGCGATTCTCATGCCTCGGCCTCCCCAGCAGCTGGGATTACAGGCGTCTCCCACCACGCCCAGCTGATTTTTGATATTTTTAGTAGAGATGGGGTTTCATCATGTTACCTAGGCTGGTCTCAAACTGCTGACCTCAGGTCATCCACCCAACTCAAAGTGCTGGGATTACAGGTGTGAGCCACCACACCCCGCCACCACTTCTCCCATTTTATACAGGATAGTCTTTTTCAACTTCTAAGAGCTCTTTAAAATAGTAAAGCCCTGCCATAATGCAGCTAAAAAACTAAGATATAAAATGTGTAGTAACACGCTTTTCTTAACATTAATGAAAAAGTATTTTTCAATCAGTCTGTATTTTCACAGAAAGGACAAAAATAAAAGATTCAGAAACAAACTGTATATACAAAGTACATATACCCTGAAGCTCCCAAATGATTGTGAAGCAGTCACTTCCAAACCCTACTGCCCACCACCCAAAACACGAGGAGAAAATAAGAATGTTGGCCTTTCCCAGTTTCAATGATCAGGAGCAACGTACTCAAAGCCCAGTTTAAAGAAATGTTTCTGCAGAGGCTTTACTGCGCTGGGGATTTAGCCCCTTCTATTCTTCTAAACTCACTGATTTCTGCTTGTATATCTTTAATCATTTCCCCATTCTGCTTTCCTACAGGGTTTTTGATTGTCCTTTCTAAGAATGAGTTAGAGGCTTAATTCATTTTCATTCTTTTCTTAATGACATAAGGATTTTAAGGCAATGAACATTCCTCTGAGCTCTCCTCTAGTCTCTAATACTAATGATTGCATTATTACTATTCTCTAGATATTCTGCAGTTTTAACTTCAAATCCCTGTGTGACCTAAGGGCTGTTTGCATGAATTGTAAAATTCCACCAATCAACATTTGTTTTCTGGTTTTGTTAGTAACTTATAGATCTAACTAAGATCACAGAATGACATCTGTCCTTTTTCTACTTTTCAGTATTTGAGATGTTCTTCATTGAAAAAGATTAGCCTCTTGAATGTTCCAGATAGGAAGAGGGAGGTAGCGGATGAGAGAGCAGAGTAGATAGAAGTTTCGTATTTTAATTATGATTTAATTCTAAGCATTCTAAAATTTCATTGGATTTTTTCAACTATGAATTACAAGGGTGTTTCATTTCCAAATTCATGTAGCTTTTGGTTTATCTCTTCATCATTGACTTCTAACCTTAACTGCTTCTTATTTAAATTATAAATTGTATGGTGTGGATGGTACCAAATGTTTTTAAATCTTCTGACTTGCTTTACGGATTAATATATAATAAAGGTTTCTCCCACAGTCCACAGATGCCAGAGAAGAATATAGAATATCTAACTATTGGGTACAGAGGTCTTTATTTGTCCATTATACCACGTCCGTTCACAGGTTATTCAAATCTATACATGGGCATTCTGTGTAACCTACTTATGGTAATCAGGGTATGTTGAAATCTCCAAATACCATGGCAGACTTGTCAATTTCTCTCTGTGGTTCTATCAAGTTTTTCTCTGTAGTTTGAGGCTATTTTGATAGGCACATAAACTATGAAAATTGCTACATCTTCCTAATTAACAGTCATTTAGCATCAAGTTGTTACTAATGTTTTCTGTTTCAAAATCCTATTTTGTTTGAAACTGAAGCTCCGTCTCTTGTTTCTGGTTAATGTGTACTGGCATATCTTTATCACTCTCTCTCCTTTATAAGAACTTTCAATCTTTTCACATCCTCATATTTTAAATACAATGGATTAACACAACTGGATATTGTTTTATTACTTCCATCTGTCTAACTGGTAACTTTAGTCCATTTACATTCGTTGTGACTGATTTATGTGGACTTCCTTCTGTCACCTTTAGAATTTCTATTTCTCTCACTTTCCAATGTAGTTTTAATAGTTCATCCTGCGATTCCATTAAGACATATTTCACACCTCATTCTGATCTCCCTCTCCCCACCAACCCCACCAACTTCTGTCCTATCATTTGTCCTCATGTCTTTCTGTGTAACATAGGGACTTACTTTTTGTAGATAATCGTCTAACCAATTAATCCTTTCTTCTGGTGTCTAATCCACCTACTGAGATTCTGATTTCAACAATTACATTTTGTATTTCCTTATTTCATTTTCTTCTGAGACAGAGTCTCACTCTGTCACCCAGGCTGGACTGCAGTGGCATGATCCTGCAGCCTTGGCCTCCTGGGCTCAAGTGATCCTCCCACCTCAGCCTCCTGAGTAGCTGGGACTATAGGCAGGTACCGCATACCCACCTTTTTTTTTTTTTTTTTTTGGTGGTGGTGGTGGGTATTGTTTGTCGAAATGAGTTCTCACCGTGTTGCCCAGGCTTGTCTCCAACTCCTGGGCTCATGCCATCATCCTTCCTCAGCCTCTCAAAAAGTGCTGGGATTACAGTTGTGAGCCACCATACCCAGCTATATATTTTATTTCTGTAAGTTCTATTTCATCCATTTCCTTTCAGGTGTTCTTCATCTTTCCTGGTGGTCTCACTGCTCACTCAGTTTTATGAGTCCATCTTTTTATATATATTAGATGTATTTCACATGTAACTATTTTCTCACAATTCTAATATTTGAAGTCTGTGTTCTGCATCTGATAATTCCAAAACCTGCAGTCTTTGGGAAACATATTAGTCATTGTTTCTGACAATTCTGAAATATGTTGGGTTGACTACTTGAATGCTATGATTTCACTGAATTAGTAGTTGCCTGCTTTTAAGCTTTGGGAATTAGAGATGCTTCCCTACAAATGTATCTGTGTCTGCTTCTGATGACAGCTGTGGACACAACTAACATGAGACCACTTTACCACCATGCATAATCCTGACATCCCATTGGATTCTCTTGGAGAATGTCAGGATTACACAAGTTTCTCAAATTTGGCTGCCCAACCTGGCTCATTTATACACAGAAGACTAGACTGCTTAGTATAGGTGGTGACTCCCTTCCTCCTACCCTGGAAAAAACAAAACAGATCTCTCATCTGAATGTGATCACAGAAGATTAAACTGTGAAGGAGAATAACTGGAGGCTGTGGGCAGCAGGGAAAGACTGGTGTCTTTCCTGACCATAGAAATAGGTCAGAAGCTCCTCTAAAGGCTGTGTGTTCCAGGTTTCACTATTTAGCTCAATTACCAGTCCCTCCGTAAGAGTGAACGGAAGCTTCTCAGGGCACCATGTTGTCTTTAAACCACAAATTCTTGCTAAAAGTCACGGTCATGGTAAAAAAGCTATGGCTTTGGAAGACTTTCTTGGGAATGTCCTAGAATTAAGGTTACAGCCTGCATTTCATGTTAACTAAACAGGAAACCAGCCTCACCAATATCCTCCTGCCCCGTGGCTTGCTCTCAGCTCCTCTTGGTTGGGCCTTGGGCTGCCAGACTGTCTGGTTTTAATCCTTGCTCTGCCACCTGTGACCCTGGACTAGTTACCTACCTTCAGTTACCTCATCTACAAGATGCAGATATTAGTAATACCCTCTTTTTAAGTTATTAAGAGGACCAAAAGAGTTAATAAAAAGTAACAAATAAAAGGACTTGGTAAGAATAGGCGCAGAGGGGAAAAAAAGGAAAAATAAATCAATAAATGAATAAAGAAATAATGAAAAAGACTAGTGCCTAGCACAGAAAAGTTAATCAGGAATTAATTCTATAACATGAACTCAATTTTGCAAAACTTCAGAGTACACATAACATTTAACTTACTAGGGTATACATAGCCATAATAAATTTACAACTGTAGCCATGTTTGCCTACAGTAAATATAACAAAGACTAAACAAGCAGATACTAAATCATTAAGTGATTATCAGTTAGTATCTTTAATTTTCTTATACTTCTATATTTTCTATAGATCATCTTTATAACAAGAAGAAAACAAACCAAATGAAAATGAAATGAATTCTCTCAAAAAGAATTAAGTCAAGACAGAAAGAAGGCTCACAAATATAAAATATCTCTTCTGGTTTCTTTGAAATTTTTAATAACATACCTTCTTTGTGCCAAGCTGCACTCTGGCTTTGCCTTTGAGTCAGGTGGCATTTCTTTGCACGATGACCGGTTCTATTGAGTAGGCACTGCTTCAGCCCTACAGAAAGAACAAAACGTCTCTGGAACACAGCAGCATTCCTGATTCCCACTTGAGAAGGCCTAGCAAGATGGCATGTACCTCAACAGCAGCAGATCAGTGTTAAAAAGTCTGGAGACAAGGGCAAAAAGTAAAATTGGACCATTTCTAAAATCTCACAAAAAAAAACAAACTGACGTTCTAAGTGCCCAACGTGAGCAAATTAGAACTTTAAATAAAGGTCACTCTCAATGCCGATCCTAGCATACATTCAGCACCACGTACAATCTCATTTTACTGGTTGACCTTTTTCATTCTTGAAAGTAGGAGGTAAGAAAATAAAAAAAAATAAAAATAAAAAACACCAAAATTTCTTTAAGAGAACCTTCTACTGACAACCTAACTTCCCATAACCGAAACACTCTATTGAGGGTGAAAATTGAATATTATAAGAAAATAATCACCTGTTTTGTGAGAAGTTCCATACATAATGCTCCTCCACCCAATACATACCTTGTAAAGAGAAAAGGAAACAGAAAAAATTATCACGATAATTATTCCTGCTTGAACAGTTTCTACGTGCCATTAATAAGAAAGCATGCACACAGTAAAGATGAGACGAGAACATGCAAGCGTGAGCATACTTGTTAGGGATATAGGATTAAGGGCAATTTAAAAATTCTAGTGTTTCAATTGTCATGTACTTGCTCTGAAATTCTAGTCAATTGTTTGAAATGGCTCTTAGAACAGAACACTTTGAAATTTTTATGGTGTCAAAAATGAAGAACTTAGCCATAAATATTCCAAAGCATAGGGGCAGAAGAACCCATTTCCTTAAATGGCATTTGAGTATTCTTTACAACTGCAACTTTCTCTCCCATCCTGTGATGGCCAAGAGTTTTTCCTCTGACAATGGCACTGACCTTACCCGATCCAAAATATGAACATCCGCATTCCTTCATGGTTGGAATTGTTTTTCCCCATTCTTTTGTGAGAATCAAATGGTTCAGACCATGTAGCTCCTCTCTGGGACTCCTCAAGTCCTTTCCAGGTCTGAAGACTATTCTCTGAACCAAACATAACTTCTGGGGATGTACCAAATCTCCCATTAGAAACTTATTTAGATCAATATGTTTTATCCTTTTAACTCTTTCTCAAATAAAATAATTTCATTTCTCCTTTAATGTTATTTTATATTTCAAAATACACAGATAGCATGTCCAAGAGAAAATCAAGGCAACGACAGTTTTAGAACACAAACTGTGGTGATTTTGAAAACACAAAAGCTAAGACCACTGATTAGGTCTATGTGGACACCAAGTCCACCACAACCTGTTCTGCCCTCTGGGGCTCTGCCCACACATTTCCCTTGCCTGACATTCCTTCTGCTTCCTACCATTCCAAACTCTGTATTTCTCCCCCAAAAAACCTGCCAAGAGCACTCCAGCCTGCACATCTTCCATTCCAGCTAACCAAAGGCATCCTTGTGTTGACTAAACCGAATTATTTTGCAGAGAAGCCATCTAAAAACTTCTACTGTAGACCATTCACCTTCATAATTGTCATCATGACATTATTCAACAATAAAATGAGGGCAAGAAGTCCTCTTCACTCCCTTATCCTGGAGAATCCAAGCCAGTGTCTTTCCCACTTGCTTTCCCCAAACTCTGGGACTTTTGAAAGTAACAGTTTAATGGAAAGGAAAGAAAATCTACAAGATAAAC
The DNA here is from genome assembly GCF_037993035.2 of Macaca fascicularis. Lineage (NCBI taxonomy): Eukaryota > Metazoa > Chordata > Mammalia > Primates > Cercopithecidae > Macaca > Macaca fascicularis. The sequence goes on from NC_088381.1 coordinate 10,872,271, forward strand.
TCTCCAAAACATTAAACTCAGGTAAAGTATCATGGGATTAAAAATGTTTATTCTTTGTGTATTTCTTTTCTGAAACATAGAAATCTATCTCCCACTGCTTACATCTGCCACTGGACTAAAAGAGTATTGTATAGAATGTGCACTCACTGATTTAACAGAATTAGAATATACAGGCCCTCACTGAGATTTCGCTTCCACAACCACTCAAAGTCTAGTCATGAGTTAATGAGTTAACACCACACTTGATCTTTAATTAGTGAACACCACACTTGATCTTCACATTTTGGAAACTCTGACAGTAGACAGGGACTTGTTTTGGGAAAGGAAGTATACAGTAGACATTGTTACCCATTACCCAGCCACCACCACCTTTCCTTTAAAGCACTCCACTCTTCCTTTAAAGTTGCAGAGTCTCAGAAAGTGGGAAGAAAGGAAGTTTTTGCATTCTCTGGGCAAAAGAAAGTATATCTGTACAACTACATAATACCTATGCAAAGGTTTGTTGAAATCTAAACACAAGACAGAAGTAGTTCTAGCACCTCCATTAAAAGTAAGGTCAGTAAACTTTTCTTAACACACAGTGTCAGCAGCAGCGACACCGGAAAGTGGTCGACTCTACTACTGTATTAAATTACCTTCATTTTGTCAATATGTGTTCCACATTCTTACTGCTCTTTGTCTCCAAAGGGTTCCTGCTGAATATTGAGACAGTTCAAGGACACTAGGAGAAAAAATTCTTAATAATCCAAGTAAGGGTCATCTAAGATAATATGCCACATATACAGACACAGTCATATTTTCAACTATAGAAAAGTTCCGTTGTCAAAGTTGTGAAGTAAACACTATCCTAAGCTTAGCCTCTTCAGGCATTTGATTTATAATCACTGTAAAGAAAAGTCAGTCACAAAGTGCCTCCTTTTGTATGATTCCATTTATATTAAATGTCCAGGACAGGCAAATCTACAGAGATAGAAATTAGATCACAGGTTGCCAGGATGAAGGATGGGGGAGACAGGTACGTGACTACTGATGGGTACGGGATTTCATTTTAGGGAGATGAAAATGTTCTGAAATTAGGGAGTGGTAATGGTTGCATAACTCAGAATATACTAAAAACCACTGAACTGTACACTTGAAGGGTGAGGCTTATCACATAAAAACTGTATCACAATAAAGCTGTCAGTTGGGAAAATGTTTGGCTATGTCAAGAAATAAAGAAATAGGGTCATAGCTAGAAGATATGGGATATAAAATACACGGAACAAAACTGCTCAATAATCTATCTAGAATCACACAATGCTTAAGTTTTACCCTGACTAAAATCACAAGCTTTGCGTTTTATTGGTGTTTCACATTTTTTACTTCTTCATAAGTCAGCCAATAATTCCTCCTCCTCACTTAATAGTGGACTACAAAGACCAAGCCATTTTGATTCTGCCGCCAATGAGCTTTCACATTTCATTCCTCCTTCCATCCCCATGACTACCAAACCAACGTAGGTTCTCCTCACTTCACTCTAAGACAACAGCGTGGCCCTCAACTACTGTCACACTCTTCAAGGCTCTGTGAGGACAATGTGTCTCATATTCTCTTCTGCTGCCACCGGATTTATTGTAAGACAGTTTCTTTACTGTTACTGCCCTATTTCTCAACCAGTTACATAGATAGATGAATATTCAGGCATAATAGTTGACCTACCAGAAAAAAGAAAAAAAAAATGATCTGTCACCAACCCACAGAACTGTTTGAGTACAAGATATTACGCCAGTACTATTTCCTACAAACCTTCGACTTGAATCCTATCCTCCTTGTGTTATAGCTTCAACTGGTCTCCTACACTGTGAATCTCTCATTCTCTTTCCTAGACACCTGATTGTGTTAACCTGTCACCTACGTTAATAATTTTCCTTCAACTTCCACCAGCTGACCAAACCCTACTCACATTTCATTGCCCAGCTGGGATCCAACCTACTTCATGAAGAGTATCTCTTTGCTGCTTTAAACCTCAAAGAAATTACGTCCATGCTTAGCTTTTCTTTTTCTTTCTTTTTACATGGAGTTTATCTTTGTCATCCCGGCTGCAGCGTGGTGGTGCAATCTCGACTCACTGCAACCTCTGTCTCCGGAGTTGAAGTGATTCTCCTGCCCCAGCCTCCTGAGTAGCTGGGATTACAGTTATGTGCCACCACATCTGGCTAATTTTTTGTATTTTTGATGGAGATGGGGTTTTGCATCTTGGCCAGGCTGGTCTCGAACTCCTTACCTCAAGTGATCTCCCCACCTTGGTCTCCCAAAGTGCTGGGATTACAGGCGTGAGCCACCGTGCCAGGACCATGGTTAGCATTTGGTAATCAATGGAGTACTTAGAGTACTTAGTACTTTTAATCTCCTCTTATATAGCTGGCATTTGGTATAATGAAAAACACTTTACTACAAATCAGAAGATTTATTTGGGGAGGTCACAAGCTGACTTAGTATTCAAATTATTCATCCAAATAATAAGAACCATAACACACTGTGGCAAAAAAGAATCAACGAAGAAACTATGGAATGGATTTTGAAATTAAAAATGGCATGATTCATAACTTCAAGTATTTCTCTTGATTCTAGGTGGTATACTAAGATCATAAACTTACATTCTTGGGATTCTTACAACAAAATGTTGAAAAGCTATACTAGTCCATTTTATAATCACATTTGAAAATGTTTTCATACATTTATTCTGAATTTGCAGATTTTTGTCCAAATCTTTTGTTTGATCACTTTTTTTTCCCTCTCAAATGAGATTCTGTACATAAAATGACCCATCTTCCTTTTCCCGTGCTTATGGGAATACTGAGTCAACATATACAATTTTATAAACCGTCACATAAAACTAAAGCACAATACTTATGTCTTTTCTCCCCAATCAGTAAGGGCTTCATTAAAAAGACATTTTGACATTCAACTATGAAAAAACAAAAGAACTATGGCTTGGTGGCAGGTAAAAGGCTGGTGTGGTGATCAAGAGACACAAAGGTTAAACATTTAGTATTTTTCAGCCTTGTGTTTATTTTGTATACATAAGTATTTCACTGGGTAACCTAACATTCAACATCCAAAACTGACTATGAGGTTTTGTGCCAAGAAAAGTACTTTTTATAGCAATTTTACTGCCTAAACCAAAACAGTCTAGAGAAGCTTTAAAGGTAACAAAATAAAACAGTACACAATATTAAATAATTCTGCTTCACACCCAACCAAGGACTTCCACTCACGCTAATAGTATATTTGTGATCAATTTCATAACAACCTGTCAAAAGGAGACCTCTAACATCTGCCCACTAAGGGATCACTTCAGCATTTCCTGCTCTGCAGCAGAAAACACATGGGAATCACTCAGAACTCTGGATTTCCAACAGAGCAGCATTTCCAAGGGAGTAAGCCAGAGGACACCATCCTCTGAGATGCTGTCAGGTACATTATTAAACAAATTTGGGAAGAACAGAAAATAGCCTCAAGGCTCCAAGAAGTCCTTTGGTAAAAGACATTTTGATCCTGGCTTCCCGCAAACCTTGAAATCCCCAGAAAACAAGTATCTATTAACATATCACTATATTGGCACTCATAGAACATTTTGGGAGATATGGCAAAGATTAGGCTGCAGGTGTCAGGTAAGTAAACTCTTAAAAAACAATATTGTACAATCTTTTAATTTAAAAATTAAAAGAAAAACAGAAAAGCAAAAACAAAAGATACATAAATAAATGAAAAAATTTAACAAAGATTATTGGGCCGCGTAAGTTGCTCAGACCTATAATCGTAATACTTTGTGAGTCTGAGCGGGGTGGATCACTTTAGCCCGGGAGTTTGAGACCAACATGAGCAACATGGAAAACCCCTGTGTCTATCAAAAATACAAAAATTAGCTGGGCGTGGTGGCACATGCCTGTGGTCCCAGCCGCTCAGGAGGATGAGGTGGGAGGATGGCTTGAGCCCCGGAGGCAGAGGTTCCACTGAGCTGTGATTGTACCACTCGCTCCAGCCTGGGCAACACAGCAAGACTCTGCCTCAGTGAATGAGTGAATGAATAAATAAATAAATAAAACAATATTACTTTACTGTGTGATAGAACTCAAAATGAGCTCAACACATCCATATGTAATACTAAGGTTTTTTTATAAAACAACAACGACACTCTTTTTGTTTCTCTGAGCTTTTACAGATGGATATCATGTCCAGATAACTATTCCATAGTATCAACACCACAGTTAATACAAATTCTGATTATACAGAAATGATTCTTCACAGGATGTTAGCCCCAAGAACACATATATAAGTATGTAAAGCAAATATAACTAAAAATAACGGTAGGAACAAAGCTCTTCTGGAGAAAGTTCTGAAGTCTGAAGTGGTTGCTCATATTTTTAATCTAAATGCAATTATTACTACCTCAAACATATAAATCATCAAAGTAAGGGCAGGGTATATTTAGATTTTAATCACCATAATGTGGATTATGTCACATAGTAGAATTAGTCAGCTGAGTGTTTGAAAATCCTCAAGTTACTTTAAATTGCTCATACTTTGAGGGTCTACGGAACATTTCATAACTAACCTAGCAAAGTGTGATCTTTTCCCTACTTCTGTAAGACTTCCAGCCACAGAAAAGAAGCAACAGAAACTTCAGTAAAACTGCAAGACAATTACCATTGGATAATACTAAACTGTAACTATCACCTCTAACAGTAAGTATCCAGCTCCATACATCCATGAGATTGCCCATAATTATTTCTAGAAGTACTAATTAGGATCACAGGCACGTGGGGACCACTCGGTAATCGTAACATTCTCTAAACCCTCAATCACAATTTACATTGAGAAATACTTGGTTTTTATGATAAAAGAGTATGTGTATATATATGTATGTATGTATAAATATGTATATGTGTGTGTGTGTTGAGTCACTAAAAGCCCTATCTATCAGCAACATAATGCTTGATGACGGTTCCGGATGTGGGCCCCAGAACAACAGCATCAACTTCACCTGGGAACTTCTAAAGAACGTAAATGCTCAGGTCCCACCACAGATCTATTGAATCAGAAACCCTGGGACTGTCTCTCCAAATGAATTCTGGTGCACACTTTATTAAAAATGAAAAAACAAAACATAGGCCAGGCACAGCGGCTCACGCCTGTCATCCCAGCACTTTGGGAGGGCAAGGTGGGAGGATCGCTTGAGCCCAGCAGTTCAAGAACAGCTAGGGCAACATAGTGAGACCTCCTCTCTACACAAAAATTAAAAAAAAATTAAAGTCAACACTTAACACTTTCCCTCCTGCGAGAACAGGTAACACCACTCACACAAATGGAGGATCAAATGGAAAGTTATCCCAAGAAGCAAATAAGTAAGTTTAATTAATTTTAAGAACATCCTTAATGCTATACTATTTAGAAGATTTTAAAAGAATCTATAAAGAATATGTACATTATTATCAGACAATAGGTGAGAGTCACAAAGGTAAGATTGGCACCACAAACCAAATGAAAGAAAACTAAAGCAAATAAAAATGAAGTTAAAATCAGGTCCAAGCAGAACACTGTTTTGGTAAACTTACAAAACACAGGAAGGGGTTCCACTTCAATAGAACTATATAAAGGAACCATTCCAATAATGACAGACTAGGTAACTTGGATCAGTCTTCTGACTGAGAACTAGAAAGGTGGACAAAACGTAACGATTACAGGGCTGAGAAAAGGGAACACCAGAGAACAGGGTCTTCTTTTTCCCCCTTAGGTTTCCTTCCAATGACAGAAGAGACAAAGAAGAGGTTAACAAGCTGAGCTAGAACTCACAGCCTCACAGAGCTCACAGGGAGATACACATTGGAGCTCAGCATCCACGGAGGAGAGGCCCTGCTAAGTAAGTCTCCCACTCCTTAGGTTGGGAACCTGAAGAACAAACTGCAAATTGCCCTGAGAGGGAATGAGGCCAGCTTGAATTATCTCAGTCCCTGATTGGATAAGACAGTCCTGGGTTGCTACTTTCCAAGCCCGTTTCAGGGGCAAATGTAAATCCTCTCTGGAGAAGAATATCATCCAAGGCTTCAAATTAGTTCTACCATTTTTCATATATAATGTCTATCACTAAAAATAAAAAGCCACATGAGATGGAAAGATGACATAACAGAAAACAAGAGAAGTAAACAACAGACACAAAACCACAAGCGATGGAGATAACAGAGTTAGCAGACACACTTTAAAATAACTCTGCTGAACATGAGCAACGAACCACAGGACAAGACTGAAAACCTGGCAGAGAAATGCCAATTATAAAAATGAACCATATGAAATTCTGCAATTTAGAACTATCACAACTGAAATTAATAACTTAATGGATAAGTTTAACCACAGCAGGAACCTAGCAGAAGAGAGATTCAGTAAACTGGAAAAAGGTCAGAAAGACAAAAATGTAGAAAATAGAGAAAACAAAAGGCAACATATTGAAAAGTTTATAACATACGTAGAGCCCTGGAAGAAAAAAAAGAATGGGACAGAAGCAATAGCTGAAGATACAGTTGCAGAGAATTTTCCAAGACTGATCAAAGACCACAAGATTTAACCACAAAAAACACCTCAAGAGAAACACGGAAGCTAGCATATGAGAATGATATCTTCAAGGTGCTGAATAAAGGACACTGCCAACCTACAAACTTACACTTAATGAAAATACTCTTTGACAATAAAATAAAAAATAAAGGAATTTTTCTATCTGCAGACTCACACTAAAGGAAGTATTAAAGGATAGTTTCAGAGGAGAAAGAGGATCCTCGATGAAAATGTGGAGACTAAAGAGCATGAAAAAGAGCAAATATGCATGTAAATCTAAGTGAATATTGACTAATTATATAATTATGTGTAGGGTTTTAGATAAGTATAGATGTGAAATATATGAAAACAGCAGCACATATTTGGGAGGGAGGACATGAACTCACAGTGTGCTAAGGTTCTTGTATTGACAAGGAAAAGGAAAAAAATATGAATCTACGAGTTTATGTCAGACTTTCACACATCAAGGACATATTGTAACTATAGGGTAATGAAGAAGAATAAGAACTACGCTGACAGAGGCAGAAAACTAGAGTCATCAAAAAATCTAAAGAAAGACAACATGGAGCACAAAGCAAGAAAAACTAATAGGAATGACTCATCGATAAGATGGTAGACTCGAACCCAAGTATCAGCAATAACTAATTGGCCCAATTAAAACACAAACATCATCAGACTTGATAAAAATATATGAAGAGAGGAAGATGAGACAGAAGATGAAAGATAAGAGGAAATCTTTTTCTAACTTACAATAGAAATGTAACATTATCCACAACATACCAACTTAATGACACAAGATACCAACTTAATGACCATGATTATAATCTACTTTCAAATGAAGTAGCTCACTTTTATCTATAATTTAACAAACAGAATGAAAAGTATAGAGGTTGATGTAAAGCTTGGTAAAGTACAACTTCATTTAACCTCCTATTATTTAGATCTTTAAATATGTGAATCCCTAGGGAGTGACTATAGAACACCTTAATTGATTATGGGTGAATGAATTCATTTTAAACTGTTCAGAGTAACTCTTCTACATCAAAACCTGGGGACTCTATTCCATAAACTGTACCCTGGAACTCAAGAATCCAGATCTTAGAGAAATAAAAAGAGTTCTTCAAGAAGGGGGAAAAAAAGGCTGAGGGTGACTGTTCAAAGGAAGTTTGAGTTACCTTTGTATATATTAACTCTGAACCAGACTCTCAGGCTCTACAAGAATCTCATGAAGCTATCTGACTTCCTATTTAACATCTCAGCCTTGTAAGCTTTACTTAAGGATGAAGAACATTCTTTTTTTCAAAGGCTACATCACTAGATGGGTCTAAATAGTTACAAGTCACTTCCTTACATTGGGTAGAAAATCACCTCTTTGTAATCTGACTTACTAGTTCTAGTTTTATGCTCAGTCTTCACCAAAAACAAATAAAAACTAAAGCCTCCATATACATACTCCTTCAAACAGTTGAAGACAAGCTATCATGAACCCCCATATTTTCCTCTCCAAATCCACAATTTCACCAGGTATCCTAGGTCATGGACTAGAATGAATTTCTTTCCAATCCTAGTTTATTCTCTAAATGAACCTAAACTTATCTAAATAGAACCTTCTTAAAATACTACCTCAGAATTCAATTCAGTAATTCTGATGTTGCCTGTAACAACAGAAGACAACTTCCTTAAAAAGCACAGCAAGTCGGATTTACCAAGTAGCTGACGAGGTCGCATTCCCTCCTGCCCTCACTCCCATCTTTGTGTTATAGTTTATCTCCAGTTCCATTTTGCTTAGTATTCATGACACTCAAGTTGTCACTGTGGACATCAGAGACTATAAATATATATTGTTCTGGCTCCTTCCTGTACATCTTTCCGAGTCATACCTGCTATTCTCCAAAGTCTGTGAATCCCGATACTAATAACTTGGCAATTCAGTTTAAGGTTCTCTTCAGAAGGTCAATTAGCTCAAGGCAATCACATTCTTACCAGGACTCTTAAGAAATACTCCAACCCCAGAAAAAGGCCTTTCTTTCTGGTATCAGGAGCCATGGGCCACAAACACAAATCCAATAGAATTTCAGTCATTTACCTCCCAGATCGTCCCCTCCCTGAAGTTCTAGCTAGAGTAGGAAAAAATAATGAAAACAACACCTGTAGTCACGAATCCTCCAGTTTCCTGGTCAAGATTTCATATTCCCTTGAAGATACCTCCCACAGAGGACGTGACAAGGGAGGGGCACAAAGGGAGCTACAGGTACCGATAAGGTTCTATTTCTTTTGTGTGTGTGTGTGTGTGTGTGTGTGTGTATATATATATATATTTTGTCATCAAAGATGGAGTGCAATGGCACAACCTCGGCCCACTGCAACCTCTGCCTCCTGGGTTCAAGTGATTCTCCCACCTCAGTCTCCCACAAAGCAGGGCTTACATTACAGGCGCCCGCACCACGCCCAGCTAATTGTTTTGTATTTTTAGTAGAGACGAGGTTTTACCATGTCGGCCAGGTTGCTCTCAATCTCCCGACCTCAGGTGATCTGCCTGACTTGGCCTCCCAAAGTGCTAGGATTACAGGCATAAGCCACCAAGCCCAGCCAAAGGTTCCATTTCTTGAGTTTGGTGTTGGGCATATGGACGTATGATTTAATGTTTTAAAAAAGAAAGATACGTTCCTGGTGTTTTTGTGTTTTGTTTTTTGTTTTAGGCCTGTGTGCTTCATGCATTCCCCCACATGAATCCGTAAAGAAGTAGCCATTAGCAACTTCAGTCAATATATACCGGATTCATACTTTAGGAAGACAATCCAGTTGACAACCACAATAGTTTCTATGACAACAAAAGTGAGAGAAAATACTGACATTAGGGTCATTTCAAGAAAGTTGAATCATAAGATATATCCTCAAGCAAAAATATACACAAAAAGCTAAGTTCGAAGCTGTTGGAAAACTACTACCATCCTTAGAGTAAGTACAACAAAGTATTGTTTTATGTCTGTTTTTTTCATCAAAATACCTCATATAGCCATAGATTTTAAACCATTACATCCCATCTAGATTCCGTATTAGATCATTAACATTTCTTCTAGATCCCACTATTATTACTTTGTAACCTTTATTTTTAGCATCTTAAAAATACTTTATTAAATATAACACATACATTCAGAAAAGTACAAGAAATACACCTTAAAGTATACCTTAACAAGTTATTGTAAACTATTTTCCCATGTAGCCACCAACCTGGTCCAGAAACATATTCCAACCAGTATCCAAGAAGCCCACAGATGTGCCTTTCAGGTCACGCCTCCTTACCTCTCGCCTGGATGGACTCCTTACCCCAACCTCTATGGAATCACCTCTTTGTTCTTGATAGTTTTACTGCTCAAGTATGAATCCAGAAATAAGTGTTTCTCAGTTTTCTTTTCATTTTAGTACCCCTAAGAAGCCTTTTTAGAAGTTTTCTTCCTAATTCTACCCCATGCTCCTGGGTGGAATTTCAACACCACAGATATATTGTATGTTGGTTTATGTTATATGATCCTTTGGAAGGCAGCAGACCATTATAATAGGTAAGATTTTCTTTCACTCTAAGGACCCATTTTCACTCCACTGCAGGTGATATTGCCTCTACTAAGAATGTACGCCCAAGCCAACATTAGTTTTGCCTATTTTTGAGCTCTATATAGAGGAAATTGTACAAAATAGGTTTTGTGGGTCTGGTCTCTTTTGCTTAACATAGTGTTCAAGGTTCGCCCAGCTGGTCCCACTCAGCTGTAAGCCATTTTATGAATACTGCAGTTCTTCATTTTCTGTTTGGGGCTATTATAAAAGATGCTGCTCTGAACATTCCTGTCTCCGGGTGCCTACGTACTCCTTTCTTGTGGAGTATATATCCACAAAATTCCTGAACCATAGTATATGAGTATTTTCCACTTTACCAAATTGTTTCCCAAACACTTGTACCAATATACACCCCCATTAGAAAAATATAGAGTTCCCTAACAATTTTCTTACCTTAAAAGGTAAGTTCAGCAAAATATCTCCTATGTCTTCTTTTTCTTTTAAGATCTGAAGATCACTGTGCAAAGGACTATCAGGGTCAACCCTAAGAATCCCAAAACAAAAAACAGTTCAAACAAAAAGATTTTTTTTTTCAACTAATTCAAAAATGAACCCGTCTGAAAGTTATAATAGAGCACCTAGGGTAAGTTCCAGAAAGAGAAGATCTTAAGCTGCTCTATATTCCCAGGAAAAATAGAGGCCACTATAGCTTCCAGTTCCTTTAAAATAAATGTCCAAAAGAGATGACAATAGCCTAAATCAGATCTAATAAGGGGGTTCAGAGTTTGCAGTCATTCTAAAGCAAAACAGTCACATGTATGTAATTTTCTCAAGAATTTAAAAGAAGTTTAATATGCTTTCCTAAACTTGTATTATTAGCCAAGGGGTTCGAGGAGAACAATCTTCCATGGATAGAACCATGAAAAGTTAAATCACTAAAAAATCGGTATTTTCCCACAACTGTCCTATACATACATGTCCAATATGATTTCCACCCCCACCCCCTCCCTTTTTTTGGTTTTGTTTCGTTTTAAGAGACAGGGTGTCTCGCTCTGTCACCCAGGCTGCAATATAATGGTGGAATCACAGCGCATTGCAGCCTTGACCTCTCCAAGCTCAAACGATCTTCCTGCCTCAGACTCCCAGCACCCCTAGGAGCTGGGACTATAGGTGTACTCCACCTATATATTTTAAAAGTAATACCATAACCTTCTCTACAATAAGAGTTGATTGTTTTGCTTTCAAAACTGGGAGAAAAGTCATAAAAGTCAACTTGGCAATCATTCTCTGTATAACGAAATGTATTACTCTCATTTACTTTCCAAGCAATATTGCTCAAGCTTGAGCTTTTTGCTAGAAGATAGAAATCATGTAAGAGTTCGCTCTATCAGGAAAATGACAAAAACAATTCTGATGGAGCTATAAAAACATTTCTTTAAATCCAAAAAACAAGTAAACTCATCCTGTCTTACCCTCTACATCTTTTGGAACTTGGTTGCCTTTGAATTTCACAAAATAAAGCTAGTAAACATTTCCATTTTAGTCCACTTTTAAGAAATGACATTCATAATCTGACAACAGAAAAGAGCAAAAGAATAAGAAGAAGAGCACGGATTTAGAGATCCTTCCCTGTCGTGTAACTCTGTGATCTGTAAATGTCCCTGAGCTCTTTCATAAGTCTATCTGAAGCTTGCACTGACCCAGACACAGCAGCCTGAAACATAAAAGTCGCTTTTTACCAGGGTCTACTGAGCCAACTAATTTTAAGATTTAAAGTATTTCAACCTGATATAAAAGTTTACAGTAGCCGGGCATGGTGGCTCACACCTGCATTCCCAGCACTTTGGGAGGCCAAGGAGGGTGGATCACTTGAAGTCAGGAGTTTGAAACCAGTCAGGGGGACAAGATGAAACCCCATCTCTACCAAAAAAATACAAAAGGTAGCCGGGCATGGTTGCACGTGTCTGTAGTCCCAGCGACTCGGGAGGTTGAGGCAGGAGAATCTCTTGAACCTGGGAGGTGGAGGTAGCAATGAACTGAGATGGCACCACTGCACTCTGGCCTGGGCCACAGAGCGAGACTCCATCTCAAAAGAAAAAAAAAGAAAAAGATTGCAATAAGCATGGATCATCACTCAACATTTTAAGAAGTAAAAAAAAAGTCCAATTAAATGAAGCATTATGAAGTTTCAACAGAATATAAAACTAGACACAAGTCTGATAACTTTCTTGTTTCTTATCATCTGAAAAACTCTAACCAACATGTTCCGACCACCATGGACTCTACGATAGCAGAGAATTCAGTATGAGTCTATTCCAAATCCCAGCAATTTCTGAAAATACTTGAAGATACTCAAGGTGACAAATTACTAACTAAAAAAGACTTCCATCCATAAGACTACAAGTGAGAATATTACACAGACGGTCTAGTTCACACATGGAGACTCTGAGAACCATGTGTGCCTACATGCAACTGGTCTCAGTTTTTCAGTGCGGGGACTTCTCTAAAGAGGAAAACATATTGATATCTTATCCTAAGACTAAATAGAAATGGAACTACTTTTTGGTCATGTGAAACTAAAGGTTTTAAAGACTGCACTATACTCTGAAAAAGAATATAAATCAAGTTTACAAAGGTATTACTTCCTAGCTATGTAACCATGAGCTCATTTCCTATCTATAAAATATGAGAAGTTTCTCCCATCCCTAAAATATGAAGAGCACCTATTTCACACAGCGGCTATGAAGACTAAATCAGAAGATATATAAAGTATAAAGTACTTGGCATAGTATCGGTCATGCAAAAGTGTTCAATAATTTACACTTGTTTTGAAGATAACTCAAACTAGAATCGATTACAAGACACAGAAAGTAGAGTAACATTAATTCAAATGCTACAGTTAGTTTTTTAAATAATCAAGATATGAGAAATTATCTAAATATCTTTCCTCTATGAAAAATTATTAATTACATTGATATACAACTAAGACTGAAGGAGGGATAGTAATTTATCTGGTTTCAACACTTGGCATCTACTGGCCTAACAATTCATTCCCTGTTTTGGAGAACCTGTGCCCAAGACAAAGTAACTTGTCCTCGGCTTTCATGGAGTTGGTAAATAGCTCTAATAGAAGACAGGAAGTAGTAAGTGTTCAGACTATCATCTGACATTTCCCTACTCTGTCTGAGCGCTTCATGTACATACACACATCATTCTCATCTATTTTTCATAGCAGTCATCCAAAAGGTATGTACTGTCTATCCATATTTCACAGTTAAGCAAAGTGAAACCAAAAAAGGTATGTTTGTCACCAAACTCAATATTCCTTTCACATCCTGCCGCTTCATATAAAAGAGATGTTAAGTAAAAAGAGAAGAATAACTTTTGGTTTGGTCAGAGCAGGATGGACCAAAGTCAGCTTCCTGAAGGAGAAATAATTTGAGTTGTTTTGTAGAAGAGAATGAATGTCAGTATACAGATGCCACAGAAGGAAGGTAAGCAGAGAAAACAGCATAAACAGGCCGGAAAGGGGCATACACAGGGATCAGCAGGTGGTTCCAGGATGTGAAGAGCAGATGAACAGGGTAAAAAGTGGCTATTCTTAGATGAGAAAGATAACCTTGGGCAAGAAAATGTATGACCGTGGCGAGGCACGGTGGCTCATGCCTGTAATCCTGGCACTTTGGCAGGCCGAGGTAGGAGGATCGCTTGAACTCAGGTGTTAAAGAGCAGCATGGTCAACACAGTGAGACCTCATCTCCACTAAAAATAAAAAAAAAAGCCTGGTGTGGTGGCACATGCGTATAGTCCAAGACACTTGGGAGGCTGAGGCAGGAGGATCGCTGGAGTCTGAGACATCAAGGCTACAGTGAACTATGATTGTGCCACCGCACTCTAGCCCAGGCGACAGAGCAAGACCCTGTCTCCAAACCAATAAACAGATGACTGAATCTACCACTAAGGCAGGAATGGAAGAGGAGAGCAGCCGAATTCGGCAGGTTCACGAATTGCCAGGTATTAACTATAATGACTTAACCAAAAAGTCCAGGCTCTAGCTATTTATACACACTTACACATTTAAATGGTCTTGCCTTTCAGTCTTCCTAATTTTCTCTAATATTGCCAAATTTTCTTTTTCAATTCCTTCATCCTCCAACTTTTTCCCACTAATAGGCTCTTCTTTCATCTCACAGTGATCTCAGTCTTCTATATCCTGCAAAAAGAAGAAAAATGTTAGCTTATTCAACCTATTTTTCTTCAGCACTTTCTTATGCAAAAGTTAAATTATTCTTGATTCAATGGGGGACAAGAAACAGAATATATCTACCCTATGGGGAGAGAGAAAAAGCCCACACATTCCATTCATGAGGCTCCTACCTTTTATACACTATATGTTATTTAAAAGCTAGACTCTGTGTAAAGCAGATTTAAAAGCTTTACAAAGTCATAACTATTACTAAATAAGCCATCATTTCTTTATTTACTTCTTTATTATTCCTTTTTTTAAATAGAGTCTTACTCTGTCACCGAGGCGGGAGTATAGTGGGGCGATCTCTGCTCACTGCAAATTCTGCCTCCCAGGTTCAAGTGATTCTCATGTCTCAGTCTCCCGAGCAGCTGAGTTTCAGACCTATACCACCACGCTCAGCTAATTTGTTTATCTTTTTAGTAGAGACAGGGTTTCACCATGTTGGCCAGGCTGGTCTCAAAGTTCTGACCTCAAGTGATCTGCCCACCTTGGTCTCCCAAAGTGCTGGAATTCCTGGCATGAGCCACCACGCCCAGCCAAGGCATCTTTTAAATCTCCTCTTAAGAGGAACCTTTGAGACAGTTTAGCAGCAGGTGTCAAGAACCTTAGCTGTTCATAGTTTGTTGCAGAAACTCGACTTCTAGAATTGTATTCCAAGAAACTAGTCTAAGATGTAAACACAAATTTAGGCATAAGGATACCTATTGCAACCTTGCAACCACAAAAGCACAGACAAAATCTGCATGTGCAAAAATAGCAAAACAGTTAACTCAATTCCATGAACTATTAAGAGGCCACTGAAATACCAACACAGCATAATTTCTCCTGTATCAAAAAACTTTGAAATGAAAAATGGAATACACAAAGGAGTAGAAAGAATTTCAATTATGCTGAAATATGCACAGAAAAAGACCAGAAGAACTTATATTGAAATGTTCGTTTCAATTAATTTTAGTTGTTATCTCTGGAGACTTTTGGTGCTTTCCCTAATTTCAGTTTATGGTTTTATATAGAAAGCATCTATTGACGTTAATAACCAAAAAATGAGTCAGAAAAAGAATTTGATTTCAGGTGCTCAGGAGGTTGAAATAGAGGGCTCCTTTGGGCCCAAATGTTTGAGGCTGCAGCAAGCTATGGTCATGCCACTGCACTCCAGCATGGGTAACAGAGACCCTATCTCAAAAAATAATAATAATTTAAAAAGAATTTGAACAGTACCCCCCAGAACAACACCTTTATGCACATCATTCTGCTCCCTCCCTTCCCATACTATCTGTTCTTACACATATACAAATATATGCAGATTTTTAAAAATCCTTTTTTCAATTAAATTATTTTTCCACTTCAAATGCCAAATACTCTAAAGGAGTAGTTTATACTCATTTCTATTCTTTTTTTTTCCTAAGCCTGCTAATTCACTGATTTCTAGAGCAGGTTACTGACTACCTCCACTCAAACTCTGCCCATGACTCCATATGTCATGAAGCTCCCTTCTCCCTGTGTGCACCTTTCAGCCCTGACTTTCTATCCTATGCTTGTTTTCCTCCCATGCTCACAAAATGCCTTTGGTCTGTATTTCCTCCTATACCTTCAACCTCAGTCACGTTCCCATCCACACAAAACTTCTCCACCTAAGTATTAATCAGCACATCGCAAACAGAATTCAACACATATTTCTAAAACAATATCCTCAGCAAACTATTCACTGCTCAAGGTCTTCATATCAATAATCACACCAAATAGAAACACATGCCTATCTCGAATTCAAGACTTTTAACCATCTGCCTTTTCTGGCCAATCTTGCTTTCCATGACTTCAACACATCAACTTTCCTTCTCAAAAGAAAAGCATCCAATGCACCCAAACACACCATGTCCAAGGTTGTTCTGGGCCTGTTCCCATGTTCTTTCAGAAGCCTAGAATATCTGCTTTTCACCTGTCCTCATCTGACATCTCCAACGTCTAGTCTCTTACCTTTCTAGATTTCCCTCAAAGTTGCGGTCCCTTGTTCATTATCTTGTGAGGGGAAAACAAAAGGGTTCTTGATCTTTAGTACAATGGCCGCGTGACCCATGAAAAAGTTTAACGTTTTCATGCAGTTTATTCCACCTCAGCTAAACTGTATAAAAACATTGAAACAAATTCTCATTCTAATTGGACAATTCTAAGAAGTATTTTCCTCCCAGACTCATAAAACAAGCCTACAGCCAGGCACAGTGGCTCACACCTGTAATCCCAGCACTTTGGGAGGCCGAGGTGCTGGATCACTTGAGGCCAGGAGTTCAAGACGAGCCTGGGCAACAGAACGAGACTCAGACTCCACACACACACACACACAAAATTAGCTGGACGTGGGGCACCTGCCATCAGTCCCAGCTACTCCGGAGGATTGCTTGAATCTGGGAGTTCAAGGTTGCAGTGAGCTGTGACCACGCTACTGCACTCCAGCCTGGGTGACAGCGAGACCCTGTCTCAAACAAACAAACAACAACAAGTCTACAACACTACTTCTTCAGTTCTGAAGCACTCTAAAGTATATTTTAGATTAATAATTTCCAAACCAAGAAAATGAAAGTCTGAATTAATTGTAAGACCCCAAACAGAAAATATATTTTAAAACAATCAAGACCATAAAATTCACATGCCTTCTATTTGGTCAATGCAGAGACAAACATCTTTGTTCCAAGGTTTTAATGTAAATGCAAAGCTTCAGAGCCTGAAAACATCTGAAATTATACCCAGAACTGACAACTGGCCTAGGCTCAATGTCATTGGAATTTGCTCTACTAAATTTTCTACCATTTGTATGCGTTCCCTCCAAAATTCAGGTGTTTCTAATGTGATGATATTAAGAGGTAGGACCTTTAAGAGGAGATCAGGCCAACAGGGCTCCTTCCTCCTTAATGGGATTAAGGCCGTGATGAATGAGGCTTCACACATGGGACTAGCTTGCTCTCCTGCCCTTCTGCCTTCTACCATGGGAGGATGCCACAAGAAGGCCCTCAGACATTAAATGTTGGTATTTTCATCTTGGACTTCCCAGTCTCCAGAACTGTTAGAAAATAAATGTCTGTTCTGTATAAATCACCCAGTCTCTGGTATTCTGTTATAGCAGCATAAAACAGACTAACATAAAATTCCTTGATGATTTTTCAACAAGAGACAGTTTCACTACTTCTGGTGAATAGTCCCTAACATGTTCTCAAATTCTCCTTTTATGCAAACATAACATTTTTTAAACGTAGTAGTTCCTCTTCCTAAAAATAACCGAATGCATGTTAAGGACTGATTAGTATTAAATATAAATACAACTTTGGTGGTAAAAGTTAAGGACTTTTGTTTTCCATGAAATCAAATCCAAAGAATTCATATAAAGCATTTGCTCAAAGGCGTGTCATCGGTTAGAGGTAAAGTCGGAGTTGAGAAATCATATTGCATTCCAAATACAATGTGCTTTCAATTATTGCACATTAATAGTAGTTTACAAAGGAGATTCATGGAATTACTCAAATCAAAAATGACGACATTTATGAAATGTCGTTCTTATCCTACTTCAGCCATCTCCTCTTCTTCCTCTTCCTCTGAAGTCACTTCCTCTGTTGTCCCATTCTGAAACAGAGAAAGAATCTGCCAGGGTTACACAGGCTGAATACAGGCTAAGTCCATTAGGAGACTGGTGCCATAGCTTTAGGGACAAACTGTCAACCATCTGTCACTGCAGTGCCGCTACCAGAGAGCTTATTAACATTAAATGTTTATTTTTAAATCCAACTATGGTTTGACAAACAACAGCCATCAGCTTTTAAAAACGGAACAGAAAATAGAAGAATTAGGAATAAAAAAAGCAATCAAAGATAAATATAAAATATATAAGTCAAATATAAAGCAAAACTGAAAACAACGTTAAAACAGAATCTAATTTAAAATAAGAAAACATTTTACTTACATGGCTATGTGTATAAGATCAATAACTTATTTTATAAAAAATAAATATAATCAATTATCTATTCCTTAAAATAACTACCTTTTTAACTTTGAAAAGCCTGAATCATTACATAAATTCAATTGCCTTTCATTTCAAAAGATCAGATGTGTGATTTATAGACACTTCACAAAACTAAGAATTATGAAATGATTACCACCTCACTAAAAGGCAAATTTTAGTTTTAAAAACAAGTTATTTACTACAAAATACCTCTCTACAAGACAGAATTTACCAACTGACACAACTGACGATCATCGAGTTTAGAAATGAATTTAATGGGGTTTTAGGAAGGGCCTTCATACCCAGTTTGGACAAATTTCAAAAGATAAGCTTCCTGGCCAGTGTACAGTATATAAATGCATCTTTAATCATGAAGGCCAGTTCAGGTTAGAACCCAGAATATGTAACATATCAAGAAACTAGGATCCGGAGATCCAGTAAGACCAACAAAGGTCTCAGCACTTTCTAAGCATCTGTTCTCAGATACTCTGATGGAGGAATACTTAAGAAAAACAAACCCATGATCACAGAGGGTGTTAGAACTCTTCTGGATCAGTGAGCTGGAGAATGCCATGTAGATAAACATACCCATGCAGAATTAACTTGTATTTCCTTTAAATCTGCATCTCTTTAGACATTCTTTGTCTTCTAAAATCTAAACGGAAAAAGGAAGCCAGCAGCAGCTTCCAACACGTAATTCACACCTTCTTCCTTTCCCTAAATTGTTATATTTTGAGTATCTAAAGAATATATACTTAGCCTAGCAGTTCCAAAGACTTTGGTTGCATCAGTGATTGAAAGAGCATTTTTGAAATGCTCATTTCAAAGCCTACCCAGAGAATCTGTTTTCCTTGTTGTTGTTGTTTGTAAAGGAGTCTTGCTCTCTCACCAGGCTGGAGGGCAGTGGTAGGATCTCCGCTGGCTGCAACCTCTGCCTCCTGGGTTGAAGCGATTCTCCTGCCTCAGCCTCCCGAGTAGCTGGGACTACAGGCGCCTGCCACCACGCCCAGCTAATTTTTGTATTTTTAGTAGAGACAGAGTTTCACCATGTTGACCAGGATGGTCTCGATCTCTTGACCTCATGATCTGCCCACCTCTGCCTCCCAAAGTGCCGGGGAGAATCTGTTTTTAAAAAACTCTCTGAGGTGATTCTGACATGCATCCATGTCTGTAACCATCAGCCCAGTTACTCTCTTTCATTTTACAAACGACAAAGCTGAGCCCTCACCCCTCAAAAAGGGTAAGTAATTTCATCAAAACAAAAAGTGAGTTAGGGTTGTGAAATCCTAAGATGAATTTCTTTTCAGGATGTGGCCTGGTCCTCTTTCCAAAATCCCATCAAAATGACAGTATTTTATTAAGAAGAATAAGTCTGCCGCAGCAGCAGAAAAATAACACATACAAGGAGAATACCCTGAGTGAACCAAAACCACAGGGACATGCTGGAAGACACAAAGCAGATGGAATCAGACTGCTGGGCTTGACAAAGCCACAGACCCAATCCAAATAATGGAGGGACCACTTTTTTCCAGAACAATCTAACATTCTTTACTGTACTTCTCCCAGCTACTGTTGGTAAGGATCACCCTCTGATATAGGAAGCCTGTCTTGATGGCCTCTTACTATGAGTA
This sequence comes from Macaca fascicularis, assembly GCF_037993035.2. Lineage (NCBI taxonomy): Eukaryota > Metazoa > Chordata > Mammalia > Primates > Cercopithecidae > Macaca > Macaca fascicularis. The sequence goes on from NC_088381.1 coordinate 10,892,276, forward strand.
TGAAAACCAGAGAAAAAAGACAATGTTTTTAATATAACTCAACACAGCAGCAAAATCTTGAAAGAGACACTATGTCTGCCTTATAACTCAGGAGCTAGAAAGCTCTCCTACCAGCATCTCCCCACCCTGGTGCCACAGGATGAGCATGAGTCTGCAAACCAGGAGAGGGAGGCCCCAGCAGAAAAGAGTGACAATTCTGAAGACACGTGTGATGGTTAATACTGAGTGTCAACTTGATTGGGTTGAAGGAATCTCAGCATTTTGGGAGGCAGAGGAGGGTCATTTGAGGTCCGGAGTTTGGGACCACCCTGGCCAACACGGTAAAACCCCGTCTCTACTAAAGACACAAAAGTTAGCCAGGCGTGGTGGCGGGCACCTGTAATCCCAGCTACTCAGGAGGTTGATGCAGGAGAATCGCTTTAACCCGTGGACTGTCAAGAGACATAGGCTGCAGTGAGCCAAGATCGCGCCACTGCACTCCAGCCTGGGTGACAGAGTAAGACCCTGTCTCAAAACAAACAAAAAAACAAAAGAAAAAGAAAACTTTTTTTCAGCGAAGTCTCGCTCTTATCCCCCAAGTTTGAGTGCAAGGGCTCGATCTGGGTTCACTGCAACCTCTGCTTTCCGGGTTCAAAGGATTCTCCTGCCTCTGCCTCCCAAGGAGCCGGGATTAAGTCACCTGTCACCACGCCCGGGTAATTTTTGTATATTTTAGTAGAGACAGGGTTTCACCATGTTGGCCAGGCTGGTCTCCAACTCCCGACCGCCTGGGCCTCCCAACGTGCTGGGATTACGGTGAGCCACTGCGCCCGGCCGAAACACCGAAAAGCTTAAAGGCCTTTCCCCTTCCCCGCCCGGGCTCAAAAAACGCCGGAGCCGCTCTGCACCGCCCTGTCGCGGTCCCCGGAGCAGGCCGGCTGACTGGGGCGACCCTGGCTCCCGAGAGGGCTCTGGCCACCACGGGCTCCCACCTCTGGGCGCGGCGACAGGTGCCGAGACGGGCCGGCAGCCCCCAAGCCAGCCCCCCGCCAGGAGCCGGAGAGACGCGGCCTCCGCCTCCTCCCACCCAAGCCTCCCTCAGTCCCGGGGGCGGGCCGGGCTAGTCGCGGGAGAAAGGGGCGGGGAACCGGGGTCTCTCCCGGGCAGGCACCCGTTTGTTCCGGGACTCCAGGCGCCCCCTCTCCGCCCTCACCCTGCCCCGCGAGGCCTCGGCAGGGCGCCTCACCGTCATGTTGCTGTGGAGCGTGAGCCGGCGGCTGCGGGCTCCTGGTTCTTGTGGAAGACAGATGCCAGCAACTTCAGTTTGGCCTTGAGCCGGGACACGGACATCTTCCCCTCATCTCCGGCGGGAGGGGCGCGGAACGGGAGACTCTCCGGAGCCGCTGTCACGGCCGCGACCACCCGCGGGGCCGCCCTGCAGAGCTCTCCCAGCTCCGCCTCTCCCCGCCTCCTCCAGCCTCCTGGGAGCGCGGCTGGAAAATGGCAAGGGGCACGGAGGTGGCCTTGGCGGGAGCTGTGTGGAGGCCTGTGGAGCTGCTCCCATTGTAACCCATCCACCGACGGGAGGCGCCGCTCCTGTCAAGCCGCAGCTTAAAAGGGCGACAGCACCACCGCTCCCGCTACCGCCTGGGAAAGGGCTGCCCGCGTCCCCGTCCCTGTCCCCGTCGCCCCTCGCCCTTCACCCTTCAACCCGGCGTGCCCCGCGCGCATCCGTTTTGGCGGGTGCACGAGTCCAGAGCGTGCGCGCGCCCCCGGCTGCCCCCTCCTCCCTTGACCCAGCATCTTTCTGCCTGACCCATCTGGTCCCTTCCTCACACTGGCTGACAGGAGGCTCAGGGCGGCACAACCACCAACTCTGTAAGTCTGTGTGTGTGTGTGTGTGTCTCTCCCAAGGGGGGGGTTGTGTGTGTGTTTGCGTGTGTCTGTCCGTCTCCCAAGGGAACAGAGCACTGCTGAGTTCAGGCTGATTATTAGCTCGTGGACTGTTAGCAAAATACAGTCACAGGAAGGCTGTGTGCTGATTTGTCTTTTGCGGTGACATCATGTTGCTCATGTTTTATGTTTTTCAGAGTTCATTAATTTCTATTTGTTCTCAGTTAATATCTAGTTCCAGAGATTGTGTAAGTAGAATACCCCCAAACTGAAAGTCACCTAGGGAAAATATAGGAAACATATGTCACCCATTTAAACTATAGTTGAAAACGTGTACACTTTAGTTTCCTGTAGCCAACACTGGATCATGGGTAAGGGCACAGGATCCCAGGGCTGCACTACCTGGTTTCAAGTTCCAACTTAGCCACTTGCTGGCTGTGAAATACTTGACAGCTTTAAGTGTCAGTTTCTCTCTCTCTCTCTCTCTTTTTTTTTTTTTTTAAACTTAATCCCAAATGTGATAGTAAGTCTCAGTTTCTTGATCTGAAAAACAAATTATTCAACGAGAGTCTGTGTGAAAACTTGAAAGTTTTTAAAGCCACTGCCTGACTCACAAAAGTCCTCAGCTTTAGCGGTTATTAGCTATGATTATTATTGTGTTGGCTACACGTGCATTAATGAGGCAGGAAAATGCTCAGGGATAACAACCGAGAATCCTAATGATCTCATCAGACCGAGAGGGAGGCATATGTGTCCATGCTCATGTTTCAGCTCAGAGCCGTTTGTCTAGAAGGCTCTTGAACTCAGAGGCCCAGGCACTATCAAGTTGACTTTGCTGTGGAGCCCGCACTTTTGTTCATCAATGAAATTGACATAATGCTTGTTTTTTTTTTTTTTTGCACCAACCATGTGCCTAGAGTTAACTGTGTCAAGAGGAGCATGCTTCAGTTGGCTGGAGTGAGCAATTCATCTTGTGGAGGAATGAGAAATGTTAGTGCTGAGACAAGAAACAGAAAACCCCAGGGTAAGGTAGGAGTCACTGAAAGTCAGGCAAAGGAACTGGCATCCAGTAACGAGTTAGGCTTTGCCAGCCTCTGGAGAGGAAAAATTAAGCCAGGCCCGAGGGCACAGATCCTAAGGGAATGTGGCAGCTCTAGGCTGTCTATGGAAGAGAAGCAGAGGGTGGCACCTGGTTGAAAGAGGGGGCTGGGGGACATAGCTTGAGCCTGTGTTTACAGATGGAGTCTCCTGATTCCTGCGACTGGGGAAGGAGATTGTGCCAGGATTAGGGGACCTCAAATCAGAACTCTTCCCAACAACACCCCTTCTTTTCAGGGCATCTTTCACTGCAAATAACAGATAAACTAGTTGGAAAGCTCAGCAGATTCTCACAGTGGTGCCTAGCAGGCCAGGCCTAGCTGCCCTTTAACCTATGACTGAGAATGATACTACTGGCCTGTAAGCGCACATAGGAAAATCTTTACATCCAGGGACACACCATGCCCCACGGAGACAGCTGTGTATGGTTCTTTAGGTTTGGGGTGCTGTGCTGGCAATTGCCTTATAAATATGTAGGATTAAAATGGGATGCCCTGGAGCTTCGCTAACCTTTATCCTATCCCTCCTCCTGCGCCCCAAAATGAAGGGGCTGCTAGTTTTGTTTGCTTTATGAAAGATGGATCTGTCATTGTTTTTAGAACCTTTGGAGAAAGATTTCTTGGGAGGAAGCTATCCTGAACCCCCAGAGATTTTCTCATTTACTGGGCACCAGGTTTAGAGTCCTAGGTCTTCATCCTGGCTCAGCCACCCTCCAGCTGTGTGACCTTTGAGAAGTTGCTTGTCTACACTGAGTCTCGTTGTCACCTATGAGTGGAGGCTGCTACATTGCTACTGTTTGGAGCACCTACCCCCAGGCACTCTTACAGCGTGATGGTGAAGATAAAATGCAATAATAAGGCTGAAGGGGGAGGATCGCTTGAAGCCAGGAGTTTGAGACTAGCCTGGGCAACAAAGCCAGACCTCATTTCTGTGAAAATGTTTTTAAAAAAATTAGCTGGACTTGGTGGCTTACTCCTCTAGTCCCAGTTACTGGGGAGGCTGAGGTGAGATCACTTGAGGCCAGGAGTTCAAGACCAGACTAGACAACATAGCAAAACCCTGTCTCACCAGACACTAGAAAAATTAGCCGGGTGTGGTGATGCACACTTGTACTCCCAGTTATCCATGAGGCTGAGGTGGGAGGATCTCTTAAGTTTAGGTGTTCAAGGTTACAGTGAACCATGATTGCACCACTGCACTCCAGCCTGGGCAAGAGAATGAGACCCTGTCTGTAAAGAAAAGAAAAAGTAAGTAAGTAAAATTTAACAACAAACTGTGGGCCGCGTCCGGTGTCTCATGCCTGTAATTCCAGCACTTTGGGGGACTGAGATGGGCAGCTCACGAGGTCAGGAGTTCAAGACCAGCCTGATCAACATGGTGAAATGACGTCTCTACTAAAAATACAAAAATTAGCCAGGCATGGTAGTGCACGCCTGTAATCCCAGCTACTCGGGATGCTGAGGAAGGAGAATCGCTTGAATCTGGGAGGCAGAGTTCGTAGTGAGCTGAGATTGCGCCACTGCCCACCAGTCTGGGTGACAGAGCAAGACTCTGTCTCAAAAACTAAACCAAACTAAACTAAAATTTAAAAACATTTTTAAAAGTTGGGTTTTTGATGAGATAACATTGACAAACAACAGGAAACATGACAACTGGTACTGGAAAAACTCAGGCCGGGTGTGGTGGCTCAAGCCTGTAATCCCAGCACTTTGGGAAGCTGAGGTGGATGGATCACGAGGTCAGGAGATCGAGACCATCCTGGCTAACGTGGTGAAACCCCGTCTCTACTAAAAATAACAAAAATTACTCTGGCGTGGTGTCAGACACCTGTAGTCCCAGCTACTCAGGAGACTGAGGCAGGAGAATGGTGTGAACCTGGGAGGCGGAGCTGGCAGTGAGCTGAGATTGCACCACTGCACACCAGCCTGGAGAGTGAAACTCCATCTCAAAAAAAAAAAAAAAAGTCAAAAAAACAACAAAAAACCAAACCCTCAAAGGATCACTAGTGGCTATTATTAGCAAATATATGCAAAGAAATAGGAAAACCTACTAAAAATGGATAAATTTCCAGACACATCTAGACTACCAAGATTAAACCATGATGAAATCCAAAACCTGAACAGACCAATAACAAATAATGGCATCGAAGCAGTAATAAAAAGTTTCCCAGCAAAGGAAAGCCTGGGACCTGATGATTCACTGCTGAATTCTAGCAAACATTTAAAGAAGAACTAATACCAACCTTACCCAAATGATTCCAAAACGAGAGAAGGAGGGAATACTTCCAAACTCTTTCTATAAGGCTAGTATCGCCCTGATACCAAAACCAAAGATACATCCAAAAAGAAAACTACAGGCCAATATCACTGATGAATGTTGGCGCAACAATCCTCAACCAAATATTAGGTAACTGAATTCCACAAGCATTAAAGTTGGGGTGCAGTGTCCCAGGTTCACTCAACACTTCCTGTTTTCCTCTCAGTGTGTGTCTACTTTGCTGTGTTTCCTGGTGGCATCAGCGGTGGCAAAGTTGGTGCGTGGGCCTCCCAGGACAAGGGGAAAGTGAGTGTGCCCTTTTCTTGCCTCCTGCCAGGCGTCTGCAGCCTGGCACAAGCTTTGTCCAGGTCTCCAAGCCAGGGACCTGGATATGTTCTTTTCCAATTTCTGGATTGGTAACTTGAGGCAAATTCTGGGCACTAGAGTCAAAACTAAGACGAGACTGAAGCAGGTGAATCTGGGGTCCTGAGAGGCAGAGGCCTGAAACCGTCTAGAGCCATGTGGGGAGCTGGGTGCGTGTTCAGGCCAGTTGCTTCTCTCTGTGCCTCAGTGTTCCAGGTACCCTTGGAGGGGCTGAGATCCTAGGAATTCCTGGAGCCTGGCTGCATGGCCTGGCCACCCTGATGCCCTTGTGTTCTCCATGATAGGGCAGCAAAGCCGAGGAGAATGGCTCCGACAGCTTCATGCACTCCATGGACTCACAGCTGGAGCGGCAAATGGAAACCACCCAGAACCTGGAGAACTCCTATATGGCCATTGTCAACAACACCATGTGGGACCTCACGGTTGGTGTCACGCCCAAGACCATCATGCACGTCATGATCAACAACATGCATGCACCGCCTCATGGGGACAGGGGGCTCCTGTGGCACTGGGGATGGAGATAGCCATGTTGGCCTGGGGGAGATGCTAACCAGCCCTATGGGACCAGGTCCAGGGTGGCAGGCACGGTCCAGACCAGAGCTATCTCATGGAAATATAACATGGGACTGAGGACGGTGACCCATGCCTGTAATCCCAGCACTTTGGGCGGCCAAGGCGGGAGGATAGCTTGAGCCCAGGAGTTCAAGACCAGCCTGGGCAACATAGTGAGACCTGGTCTCTACACAAAAATTTTAAAAATAGCTGGGCTTGGTGGTGGCATGTGCCTATAGTCCTAGCTACTCGACAGGCTGATATTGGAGGATCACTTTGAGCCCAAGAGGCTGAGGCTGCGGTGAGCGGTGATCTTGCCCACTGTACTCCAGCCTAGCGACCGAGTGAGATCCTATCTCCAAAAAAATTTATTTAAAAAACTAAGTAGACAGGTGTGCTGGTGGCATGATAGGTCCTGGGTCCCCTCCCAGACCTGTGACCTTGGACAGGTGACTTTTCCTCTGGACCTCAGTGTTCCTATCTGAGTGAGAAAAGGGCGGTGGGGAGGCAGATCTTTGAGTCTAAGCGGTGTAGAAGCTGTGTAGAAGCCATACTCAGGGCTCCAAGTCCAGCACACAGTCCTAGAAGGGCCCGGCAGGAGGCCAGGGCAGCGTAGGCATCACGTCCCAACCTCCTTCCCTCTGTGCCCACTCTCAGACCAAGGAGTTCATCTTCTCAGAGCTGCTGTCCACCCTGGCGCCCTGAAATTGAACCTGCCGGACAACCAGGAGTCCTATCCCTGTACTCGTGTGGGGACCAGAACACGCTGATGGAGGAGTCAGCAGAGCATGCACAGCGGTGCGCCGAGATGCTGCGCATGCACCACATGCTGAAGGAGGCGCTCAGCGTCATCGGCGACATCAACACGGGCACCATCAGCACGCCCACGTGGTCTGTGGACAACTTCTGGCTGCAGGTGCTGAGAGTCCTTGCTGGACGCAGGTACGAGGGCTGGCCCCCAAGGCCCCAAAGTCCCCCAGCCCCCATGGCTGAGCCTGGGGCTCTTGGAACAGGCTCTGTGCCCAAGCTGACAGACGTGGGTGCTCTCTGGAACCATCAGAGAGCTCATGGTTTATGGTGTAAGGGCTGAGAGCTGGGAGGGGGTTGTGTGTGGTGCTGCACACTGAGGTGGCCAGAGGCCTAGGAATGTCATCCTGGGCACGCCATACCTGTTGTGCAGTCTGAGTCATGCTGCCAGGGCAGAGTATCCGGCTCCCAGCCTGGGAGTGCTGAGAGCCAAATCCACTGCAGAGGAGGGGTGAGAGTCAGGGTCCCACCACCCCTATCTGTCGGCAATCCAGTGGTGATCTAGGATAAAACCTCGAGAGTCCCATACACACGGTCAACCCAGAACACACCTCACAGGCCAGGTAGGGACATACAGCCCCCTTCTCTCCCTCCCAGGTCCCATCATAGCTGCCAGTGTGTGATGGAAGGCAGGGTCCCTGGCCCCCGCTGAAGCACTACCGCCGGTCAGCAGGGTCATTCACCTTGGCCTGTTGCTCCTAGAGGTTGCCTCCGCTATTCAACCAAGGGGACCACAGTGCCTGGTTGAGCTGCTATTGAACCAAGGGGACTCCCAGCTGAGCTCTGCCCAGCAAGCCCACCCACCTCCCCTGCCATGGACTCTCCCTCTTCTGCTTTTCCCAACAGGAAGGGCCCAGGCTCACTCTTGCGACCTGCAACCCCCAACAAGCTGAGGCTCCCCTATTAGACTTATAAGTCTATAGCCAATGGCATCCAGCTGCCTGCCCTCCCTGCCTCCCCCAGGGTCCCTTCAGAGGATCCTGGGCGTTCTGACCACCCAGAGGGTTCTCTCGGCGATCACTTCAGCCATCCATCCCTTTTAGCTTCATCATCCTGGTTCAAGCAGTGTTCCGTCTCTATCAGGCCTGGTGGCTGTTGCGTTGGGCTCCCTGAGGCGAGAGGTGGTCCCGAATCAGTGGGTTGGAAGACAGGGTGACCAGAGCAGACAGAAGCCCAAAGAGGCTGAGCACTGGTCTGACCGGTGGGTGCATTATCTGGCTGCCATGGAAGAGGCCAGCGTGCGTGGGTGGGGAGGGCTGCCACAGCCCCCAGGCACTACCTGTGAAGCTCTGGCTCCTCTCTCCATCTTCCTCGCCTTTCCCTTCCAGTCCCTCTTTTCCAGGAACCTTGACACACCCACACCTGTGCCCTCCCCTCCCCGACCCTCCCACAGCTGCTGTGGCACATCTGTGCTCTGCAGTTGCCTCATCAGCTCTCTGCTCACTTTTCTCCCTCCTGTTTTCTCTCTGCTTTCTCTCCAACTGCCAGCCGATCGGGTCCTGCAAGTCCATCCCATCCTGAGAGCCCCAGGCCCTCCTTCGACCTCTAATTAGATCCCCCTTCTTCTGGGAGACCTCCCTTTCCAAGCCTGCCTGGGCGGCTGTTCTGTGATTTGACAGTGGCTCCCCCGGCCCCAAAGCCAGCCCTCTTCATCTGTGACTTGGTCTGTTGTAGTGGTGAGCTGACACTTCCAGGTGTGACTGTTGCTGAAAACGTGTGCCCTCCTCTGTGGTATGCCCCTGCCCTGTTCTATAAATATCTATAAATACACACACACACACAAACACACACATACACACCGCGACATGTGGCTGGCTGCCTGGCCTCTAGCACTGGGAATCAGTCACAATGCTGTCTTTTTGGAGTCTTGTGTGCCAATAAGAGAAAGCTGTCCCCTGACATTGCCCCTCCAAAGTGAAGCACCTCCAGTGAGCCTCCCTGTCCTGCCTGGCCTATGGAGAGCCAGCCCCCGCCATCCCTCCCACCTCCTACCAAGCATGGGAGTGCTGTGCAGGCAGCTGTGTGGCCTGACAGTCTCTACCAGTCCTGCTGTCCCTCACACCCATTTCTGGATGGCGGGGAAATGTGTCCTCTGCTGGCTGTGTTCTCTGTGGAGCTCAGGGGAGGGGAAAGGCCAAGCCATTTCTAGGGAGCAGTGAAAAGGCCATACCCTTTCCAAGGTTCACTTTTCCTGGAAAGCCCCTGGAGCTTCCCTGGCTCTTATCCTGTGAAAACGGCTCTGGCCACCAGGGGGCAGGGCCATGAACTCAGCCTGGAGGGAGCCTGCGGGGCAGCCGGCGCTCTGGAGGGACAGACAGAAGAGGCCACCAGGTGCAGACAGGAGAGGGAGGCACGGGGACGGAATGGAAGACGCCTGGGCTGGGTGGAAGTCAGTGCCCTTAGGTGCTGGTACCTGTCTTCCCGACCACCGCTAGATCAGGCTTCTGAGCCTGTTGGCTGTCAGGGCCGGACTGCGCCCCGCAGGCGCCATGGCAGTCCCCGTGGAATCCCCCAGGCGCCACCAGGCAGCATACAGGTAACAGGCCTGGAAGGTCCCCAACAGCCTAGCTGGACATGCTCAAGACACTCTGGGGCTCCTCGTTTGGTGGCACAAACTCCAGGACCCATTGAGGGAAATGGGAGCACACCAGGCTGAGGAGTATGGTTAATCTGTTTATTCCAAAATAAAAAGCAAAATAAACAGGAGTCGCATCACCAGGGAGCCACGACCCCATCCACGCCTCCTTCCTCTGTCCTATGCTAGCAATAAATAAGTTTCCCAGCCACAAATAATTATTAGAACCTCCTCCCCACATGCCAGCTCCAACCACAGCTAGGTACCATACAGGGGTGGCCCTACCCTCTGGAATATACAAAACATTACACAGACAAAATGTGTACACTGGGGAAGGGGGCCCACGCCAGCAGCCCACGTGCTCGCTTGGTCCACAGTTAGCCCCACTGTCCTGCCTCACTTACCTCTCTGAATAAGGAGGTGGGAGCTCCCCTGAGAGAAAAGTTGCTATGCTGAGAGTAAGGAGTCTGTCAGAGTCATGCTTAAAAATTTTTAATTTAAGGTCTTGTCTTGCTACCCTAATTGTAAAGGGGTGACTGGGAAGGGGTGGTAGGGTCATGGTGGCGGTGGAGACTCCAGCCCCACTTCTCCAGGCTTTGCTGACATGGAACTGCTTTGAATTTTTATTTTTATCCCATGACTTGTTTTTTAAATCCCATCACTTCTTTTTCATAACATTTGGTAACTTTGCGTAAAACTTTTTTCTACATTTTTGCCACAATTTTTCTCTTTTTTATCCCATAACTTTTTCACTCCATAACTTTTTAAATCCCATAACTTTGTAAATTTGTGTTCTTTTAATAAACACTTGCATAGTTATATTACGATATTGTAAAAATGAAACAGATTATCTCATGCCAAGCATGCCTGGCATTTGCACAGTATCAATACCTTTAACACTATAGTTTTCAAGACTCACAAAATAAAATTTTAAGGCAAAAACAGCACTTCGCAACAACTTAATCATTTATTACATTAGAGTAGCATCACACCAGCAGTCAATAATGTCACATTAGGGGAAAAGTCTTTCAGTATTTCCAGTATAAATTCTGTTTACAAGAATTCATAAATTGGTAAAATTCATTCTAAGAAAACTTGGCAAATAAAGTTTTAGGCTAGAATTGGCATTTCTTTCTCTACTTTTCCTTCCCACCGTTTCACACAGAATTTGGGGGAAAAGCTGTTTCCAGTTCTCCGACTTCAAACAACTCTAATGTCAGTACTCACGGTGGCATCTATTACAAAGTAATCAACAGTGCACACTTGAGGGCAAACCACATATTGAGCTAATGAAGAGCTCACTGTGATTAAGATGAGATCCAACATAATAGCAGAATATAAGCAAATTTTATCTGAATTCTGTAATGAACATACATGCTGCAATAACATTAAAAAGGCATGGCAGCCTATTCCAAACCAGCGAGAACAGTTTTGTGCAAATAGTGGGTCTTTGGGTGTTTGAATTCCCACCACATAAGGGCGAACTCGATATGCATGCTAATGACCTACAATTATGAAATTAAAAACGAAAAATGCTAAAGGATGCCAGAGTGAACCTCAGTGAAGGCCACAGAGACCCACTCTCTTTTAACTTTTTACAAATAAACTTAAAGTATAAATTAGAAACACAAATAAACATGAATAGCTCTAACATTCGAATGAAGTAAATGAATTGTGTAGGAGATCAACCCTACAACTTTCTTTTTAAAAAATGTCTTGATCAGCTCTTTGATGACGGTGATGTTTATCTCCTTCTTCTCCGCAGCCAAGCCCAGCAAAAGAACGGCACGCAGCGGTTGCTGCCCAAGCCTGGGTGCTCCTGGTGCTCCTGGTGCTCCTGCGTGATGGGCTGTGCAGTGGGGTTGTCGTGGGGAGACCCCTCCCTGGCCTCTCCTTGCCCAGTCTCGGCGCTGACGCTGAGGCTCAGCTCACAAAGATCTTTGGAGAGAGGGAGGCGGGGATGTGAGCACAGTGCAAACCCCCTGCTCCTGCCTGCCCGCCCTGCATGAGGGCTCTACTCACCACCAAGCTTGTGGGCAGCCCCAAGCTCCTGGGGGGGTGGGGCTTCTGGACCGGGCTCATTATCAGGGCTCTGGGCAGCGGCCAGGAATTTTCTGTGCCCTTTGTTGCGGTCAGCACCAGCCGCAACAGCAACTCCTGCAGCTCTAGCAGCTCCACCTGGAGGGAGGGGTGCTCAGGTGTCAGGCTGCGGCCGGCCCCCACCTTCACGCCACCCCCACCCCCGACCCCTACCCCCGCAAGGAGGTTGCACACCGTACCTTCATCTCGTCGTCTTGGGCCAGCCTGATGATGTCCTCCTCCCGGTGTGGCCTCTGTGGCACGGCCCTCTGGCTCCGTTATAAGTTGTTTAATTTTCCTGCGGGAGGACGGGGCTCAGACACTGGGACCCCTCCGACGGCCCTGCAGCTCCCCCTGCCTTGCTCTGGCCTCCCACTCACTGATGGCATCTCTCCCTCCAGTACTGCGTGAATCGATGTTCTAGTTTCTCCACACGCTCCCTCAGGTCCGCCTTCTCCTCCAGGAGGTCCATAAGGCCGCTCTGGAGCCAAAATAATGGGGTCACCTCTCAGCAGCGACCTGCCTACCCCTGCCCTTCTTGGCCTATTCCAGGACTCACTCACCTCCAGCTTCTCCATGACTTCCTGCAGGGCCTGGGGGGTCTCCCCACTTACAGACTCGCCCCCAGTCCCTGGGGCTGGGACCGCTGCCTCTGGTTCCTTCTGGATCGAGGTTCCTGTCTCATTCACCTGGCCCAGCTTCTCCTGCAGCTCTTCGACTTGCATCTCCAAGTACAGTGCTCCCTTGTTCTCATTGTTCTGGACAGAGAGAAGCAATCAGCAGCCACCCACTGCAGTTGGAGACCCTAGAACTCGGTGTCTGCCCCCCATGGCACCGGGAAGGGTGGAGGCAGGTTAGAAAAATCATCTCTTCTCTCCCACAGCCACCAGAGCAGGGCTCTGGCTCACAGGTGCCTTTAGAAGTAACATTTCACGTGAGGGCTACACTGCCCCCTTTTACAGGTGGGGAAACAAAGGCCTGTAGGGCTAGGGAGGAGGGCAGGCTCCGCAGGTGGGGCAACGCACCAGCTCCTCGACGCCGCTCTGTGGCTCGGCCAGCTGCTGAAGCCTCTCCTCCTGCCTCCCGAGCCTCTCCTTTTGTGGCTGGTTCAGGGGACTTGCGTGTTGATGGTTTTCCACGTGGGCCTGGAGCTCTGCTGACACCCTCTCTAGTTCCTTCCTCAGGTGCTGCAGCTCCTCCTCAGCGGGCACTGCTGGGCGCTCCGGGGGCTGGGGTTCAGCTGAGAAAGGAAGCAGACAATAAGGGCCTCTAGATTCTCAAAAACAAACGAACAAAAAACCCACCACCACCACCAACAAAAAACACCCTCCTCTTGGTGCACAGCTCCTCTCAGGCTCCCCAAACTTGGCCTCACTGCTAATGATTCCTCGCACCCGGATAGTAGCCAATCTTCCAACCGCTTTCAGATGGAGAGCACTGTGGGTGGCTGACAACGGGCCCTCTTTGCTGATGGGGACACTCAGGCTCATGGAGATAACAAGACTTGCTGTTTCCCGGCACAGACCTCTTTCCCTCTGCCTCAAAGCCCTTCCATCCACCCACCTCCCTGGGGCATTCTAAGCCACCCCCAGAGCCCCCTCTGATGCCAGGCCTGCTCCCAGGTCACACCAGCCCCATCTTACCCATCTGGTGTTTGAGTTGGGATAAGCTTCTCTCCAGCTCCTCCACCCGATGCATGTCATGCAGCTTCTCCTTCTTTAAGGTGCAAAGCTGCCCAAAGCACAGGGGAAAAGGCCCTGGAGAGAGGGGCTGGTGGCTTCACAAGCTACCATCTGCCTCTCTGCTCCCACCTCCACAAAGCCCAGACCCATGACCACCTCTGGCTGTATATTCCCATGTTACAGATGCCCAGAAAGATCCAGTGACCTATCTAAGATGGGGGGGCTGAAGGGTCAGATCTCACCTCCTGGGACATTTTCCTCATCGTCTCCTGCCACTGGGCCCTCTCTGCTTTTATATGTTCAGCATATTCATCTCTCTGTAGCTGTACTAGCTTCAGCGATTCCTTCACCTGCAAGAATGGGAACAGAAGTTACGAAGGGCTGTCACTGGTCCTCACCTGCTCTTGGCCACCTGGGGTCACCTTCCTTCCACATCCCTCCCTCTGCAAAACCTCACCTGTGTCACGTGCGCTTTCAGCAGTGCCCGCTCCTGTAAGGACCGCTCTAACTGCGTCTTGAGAGGTGTTTTACTACGCATCGAGGACTGGATGGTGAAGAGTGAAAAGTTTCTATCTGGGGAACCTGGGCCATTCCATACAGTGCCCCTTAAACAGGCTAAGGCTAGGCTCAGTATACAACACGGTCAGTACAGATCAAGGCATTTACCCGTGGTCTGGTTTTTAAAAGAACTCAGTAAAGTTGGAAGGGACAGGGAAAGAGATCGAATTTACAGCTGCCTAACAGAGGCCCAGAGAGATCAGTTAATATTGCTCTTGTTATTACTGTTATGACTAGCACTGTTTGAACCTTTATGGAGTGCTTCACCAGGCACCATGCTAGCAATCCCATTTAATCCTCACAACCACCATAGGAGACAGTTACTATGATTCCCTCTGTTGTGTACATGAAAACACATGGAGTATTTGAGGTTAAGTGCTTGTCTAAGATCACTTAGGCAGAGCTGGGATGTGAATAGCTGGATCTATGTGATTCTCTAAGCCCATTTTTCTTGCTGGGGGACACAGATAGGAAGGGGAAACTGAATGTCTTGTTCACTGTTTGAAAGGATGATACATTCGCAAAGTCCAAAATTCAGAAGGTACAGAAGGGAAGTATCTCCCAGCCACTCTCTTGCTCTCTCCTGAGTTTTTTATGAACCTTGCAGTCTTATTTTATGTACATTTTCATAGTATGTACACACACACACACACACACACACACACACACACACACACACACACGTTTCCTCTCTACAGAAATGGTAACATACTAAAGGTACTCTTCTGTACCTTCACAGTACAAGTACCCAATACCCCACCTAGGACTTGGCCAAGACCCCAGCCAGGTAAGGGCAGGGCAGGCACTTGGCCTCCAAGCTCTGTGTCCAGTGCTCGCTCCCCACCGCGCCCCCCAACTCACCCATAGCAGCTGACTCAGCCCCAGGCTGCCTCTAACAACCAGACACAAAAGCAGCGAGACATGGCCATGCCGCTTTCTGGGCAGGACACTCCATCCTGCAGAAGGGACCTTTAGGCTCACTCCTCCATCTGTGAAGCCGGGCTCCCAGGAGATGGGGCAGGTGGTCAGACTCACCTTGTCCGCCGCCGCCTTCTGTGTGGCGGTGACAGCAGACAGAGCCCGCTCTAACTCTTCCGTACGCTGCGATGAACGTTGCAGGCGGGCAGCCAAATCCTTCGACTCTTCTGTAATGAGAGAGTTGAGATGGGGCCCAAAGGACTCCCACTAAAGACCTATCCAAGTGCCAGGTTGAAGGATGATAGGGTGCCCAGATTCCCACCTTCAAAGTATATGAGAGAGCGTTTCGTGCGATACACGTCAATAATTAGTTTCTTTTTCTGTACGTTCAATTTCTGGATTTGAACCTTTAGGAGAAAAGCCAAGCAAGTGCTGAAAGAGAAGGAAAGAAACATTCCCCGGAGGACAGGAGAAAACTTCACACCCTCCACTCACCTCTAGCTCCCTTTCGGCTTTCTGTTTCTCATTGTTTGCTTTCTTTTCCTATAGGAAGAGGAAGACAGAGCTCTTACCAGGGGGAGGCAGAGGTGGCACAGCAAGAGACATGCCCCCAGAATGCCACCAATGCCCCAGGACAGGCCCACCCATGGGACCAGGTTATCAGGGACCCTGTGGGGATGGGGTGGAATCTGAGGGGTGAGCCTTCTTCCCCAGGCTGGGAGTGGGCGAGACGAGACTGGGGCATCTACATCTGAGTGCCCCTCAAACCCAGCCATCATGTCGTGAGCAAAGAAATCGCATTACTTCTTCCAGCTGATGTTCCACTTGTTTCTTCTGTTGTTCCTGTGGGGAGAGTCAAATTAAGGTGATGGAGGGTGGCCCCCTCAACTCTATTCCCCAGGCCAGGAAGCGGTAGGCAGGGGCCAGGAATGGATTTTAAAGGCAAAGTTCTCAGACCCAACGGGAACACAAACTGGTCAACTCTCCTCAAGGTCCCAAGGACAGAGGATTTGGGTCTTTGTTGGTTTTCACCCACAGCCACAGAACTCAAAGTCTGAATCTGAAATCTCTTGAGAGGACAGGAATATAAACCTCTAGAGATGGAGTTGGAGAAAGGCCCCCCTCCTGCCCGCTTGTGATTTAGAAAAGTGCGTTCATTCAATAAACATTAACTGAGCACGTACGGGCCAGGTACGGCTCTTCACCATATATATAGGACGGAAAAGGACAGACAGGAGCTCTTGGCCCTGAGGTTTCCGTTCTAGGGGGCTTTTAAATCTCGGACTCTCAGAGCTAACAGACACCTTTGATACTCACTACCTCCTCTGGAAACACGAGCCCAAAAAGGAGAGGCAGCTTGTCCAGAATCAAAGAGCAAATTAGGGACTGAGTCACGGTAGAAATATGGGGCCCCTGACAACCAGTCAGGCTCGCACTTCCCCAAGAGGCAACAACCCCAGGGCGTGTGTAGCAAGGACTCCAGCAGGGGTGTGTGGAGAGGAGACAGTTGGCAAAGAGGGCAGCAAAAGAACAGCCATGGTGCGTGCTCTGGGGTCCCTCCAGGTGAGGCTTAGGCACCCCAGCTCCCCATTTGTCCTTTGCCCCACGGCCCCCAGCCCCTTTCTTCAGAGCCCCAAGAGGAAACTGGAGCCCAGGATTGGCAGCCTGGAATCAGGGGATCCCACTGGACCCTTACCAAAGATTTGATGGTGTTATTCAGTCGACTGATTTTGACGGACCTCGAGTCAAGGACTACCGCTTGTTCTTGGCACGGGCTCTGAGGTGCATGCAGAGGGGAGGAGGTAGAGCAGGAGTTGGGGGAGAGGTAGAGAGAACAATCATTAGGGCTGGGGTGTGTGTGGGCTGTCTCAGCTGGCAGAGGGGCACCGAGTCCCTGCTGTGGGAGGAGGTTGGAGGGCTGGCCTGCCTGGTCACTGCACCTCCACCCAGAGCCTCCCACCTCCAGATCCTTCAGGGTAGCACATGAGGTAGGGCCCACCCCGTGGATACCTGTTGCTGACTACAAGAGAGTACACATGGATATATTGTGTTCCCCTCAGTGTCTAAGCCCTCTGACTTCCTTTCATTCACATCAACTGGCAACATTTTCTTTTCTGCCTCTCTTGGACCCTTTGTCCCGTAACTCCTTTGTGCCAACTTCTCTCATGGCTCTTACTTCCCCACCATCCCATCCTGGGGCCTGAAATCACTGACTCCTGATGGCAAGTGGCTGTTCTCATTGTCCTGGCTTCCCCTTGAGACTGGGGATGAGGAAAATCAAAGAGCAATGACCATATCCTGGGTGCCCTCAGTGTTCACAGCAGGCCATGTACTAGGGATTAACATAAAAACAACAATAAGAAATCTCATTTAAACCTCACAAATGGAAGTCAAACAATAGAACCTCTATTATACAGATGTGTAAAAAGAGGCCCGAAAATCTCAAGCAACTTGCCCTAAATCATATCCCTAGCAGACGGAAAGGCAGGATTCAAACCCAGAATTCGTTTTTCTTTTCCTTTTTGTGAGACAGAGTCTCGCTCTGTCTCCCAGGCTGGAGTGCAGTGGCGAGATCTTGGTTCACTGCAAGCTCCGCGTCCTATGTTCATGCCATTCTCCTGCCTCAGCCTCCCAAGCAGCTGGGAATACAGGCACCTACCACCATGCCGGCTAATTTTTTTTGTATTTTTCAGTGAAGACAGGGTTTCACCATGTTAGGCAGGATGGTCTCAATTTCCTGACCTTGTGATCTGCCCGGTTTGGTCTCCCACAGTGCTGGGATTACAAACGTGAGTTACTGTACCTGGCTACCCAGAATTCTTAACCAGTACCCAACGGTCCATCCACAGTCTTAACAATTACCCTCTACTGCCCCTTCGGTCCCCTGTCCCCAGGAGCCTGGCCACCAAGACTCACATCCGGAGCTGAGTGGCAACCAGCAGAAGTGGATGTCTCAGGGCTACTGCCATTTGTTTTCCTGTTCCTCTTTGCTTCTGCTGGAACAGCAGGGCTGTTTCTGTGCCAATATTCTTTTAACTGTGGGAAAGAAGAGCAGTGATCGTCATGAGACCTATCGGCCCCTACAGCCACATCCTCCCTTACAGTTTTTACAAAATACTCTTATACACCATCTGATTTAACGACACCAACAGCTGTATAATAGGTGTTGTCACAATCTTTTAGGGACTGAGTGGGATTGATATCATAGCTAGGAAAAAAGAAAAAAGAAAAAGAAAAAGGCGATACTGGAACTTTGAAACTCAGTCCTCTGACTCCAAGCTCTGGAGTCTTGCCAAGAATCAGCAGCTGCCAGGGACCAAAACCAGAGGCAGAGGTAGAAAAGTAAACATTAAGTAGGCAGGAACCGTATGCCCTGCGGTTTAGAGTCATATATCCTCACACGTCTCTTAGTGTGAAGAAGTGCACCAGTACCTCTCAAACTTCTATATCAATGTATCCTCACGGCAGAAGGCAGCCTTTCTGTGAAACCCGGGAATTTATCAGAAAGAGGACTACCCAGTCTCATTTCAGAGAGAAGTCTGGTATTCTCTTAGAAACCTATGTGACTGTCATCCCTAAGTATATTCATGTTTTTTCTCTTGATCTCAAGAGAATCAAGGGAAACTGATGCTTCAGAAAGATGTCTCACATTTATCCTGTGGCATTCAAAATACCCCAGGTCGAGATAACATGAGGAAGAGTCAAGCTGTCAAGTTCAGTTTCCCAAGATCTATTCCACAGAAGATGAGCAAATCTCACTTCAGAGACGACTGACTGAAGGGCAGTCTGGTCCCAGAACCATGGAGAATTAGAATATGAGGTGGAGAACTCAGAAAAAAACGTTAAAATCTCTCTGGAAAGTAGAAGCCTGGGAGAAAACCAAACCAAACCCATTCTCCCATTGCCACATGGAGGTACGGTCAACGTTTTGCGCTCACAGGGGAAGTGTAGGCTTTTCCCCCGTCAAGGTAGATGTTAAGGGAGTGAGGCAGCCTGGAACCTTTTGCTCCTAGGTCCCACAGTCTCCATTCCCCTTCCAGTTGGAAATTTGCACTGTGAGCAGAGGAACCAGAAATGGGGTGAGAACACTTAGGGGACTGGGTCATAAGATCAAAGGCCGGTCTTCCAGTAATGACAGTTCCCAGGCAGACTGTGACATCACTACATTCCACTCCTCCTGATTGGGGGGAGGGACCACATCAGCGCAATGTCCGAGTTACCACTCCATGATGGGGGAGGGAAACACAGGGTTGAGACCCAGGTCCTTGGAGATGCCAGTGCAAACAGCCCAGGGAGGTTGACCTTGAGGCAGCAGGAGAGGAGGGCAGAGTCTGCAGCAGGGAACTCCAGGAGTCACCAGCCCAAAGTCACACAGGGATGACTGGCGAGGGTGGGGCCTGTGGCTGGGGAACCCAGGTTCTTGGACACAAGAGCGCAAAGAGCCCAGGGAGGTCGAGCTTGGGTCAGCAGGAGGTGAGGGCCTAGTAATGGAGAGGGGAGCCCCAGAAGTCGCCTGCCCAAAGTCACCCTGGGGTGATTGGCGAGGGCAGGGACTGGGCTGATGCTGAAGGGGCAGGGCTGACTGACAAGACTTTTGCGGGGGGAGTCCAGAGGCACCTGCATTGGAGGGCCCTGTCCAGTGTACCTCAGCAGTGATATGGGCTCTGGCAGCACTCTTGTCGTCGGAGGGGACCTGTAGCTGGGTTGGGGGCCATGACCTGGTGCGTTTTTACCTTTTTCTTGGCTGCGGCCAATCTGTTCTGTGGAGTTTCTTCTGCCATCGTGGGGCGGGAAAGGGAGGTGGGGTTGGGGCCACAACAGCGAAATCCCAGCGAGCACTGATCAAGACCTCCAGTCACCTACCAGGCAGCTGTGTGACTGAGCCACAGGAGTGGTAACCAGGGCAGCAGTAGAATGTAGAATAGGGGCGTGTCCTTAATG
The DNA here is from genome assembly GCF_037993035.2 of Macaca fascicularis. Classification (NCBI taxonomy): domain Eukaryota; kingdom Metazoa; phylum Chordata; class Mammalia; order Primates; family Cercopithecidae; genus Macaca; species Macaca fascicularis. The sequence goes on from NC_088381.1 coordinate 10,911,998, forward strand.
CTCCAAGCCTATTGGTCAAGGAGAACCATGAAAGGGAAAGGGCGTGGCCAGGCAGCAGTGTGTCCAGAAGGACCCCTGGCTCATAAGGAAAGCTACTCATGCACCTGCTGTTCCCACCCACTCTGAAAGAGAGGAGGGGCTGTCCACTCTGGGAGAGGGAAGGGGCCTGCTTTTGCTTTAAAAGCTTTAAAACTTTAAAAAATATATGTGTGCATACTTTATATATAGATGTGTGTCTGTGTGTGTGTATCTATGTCTTTATCTAGAGCTGTCTTCATTACCTAGTTTCTATGCAAGGTCTATGGTTTTGGCCTATATTTTTATCTTCAAATACAGTACAAAATTATCAGTATTACCTGAACTGAGATACAGATCTTATAAAAATGGAAAATCCATAGCATGCTTGATGATTAATGAAGCAGACTATATTATTCAACATTCCAATAAGATAATCACAATGATTTCTGTTTTTTGGAAAAACGTTTCTCTTATTCTCCTAGGTTATTGTTAAGACTTTCTTTTTTCCTCAAACAAGAAGCATGTTTAATATCTGGAAAAACACATGCAGGGGCCTTTGAAAACAGTATGTTGAGAATAGATAGGGCTCAAGGACAGTATCTCCAATTGAACTTTTAATGAACTCCCGTAGGTGCCAAGAAGGCGGGCAGATAAGGAAGAGCATAGAAACAAGGAACTGAGTAGAAGGTTACATCTGGGAAAAGAAAGTTTGTTTTGCATTGTGTTCTTTCTGCTGACGTGGGGTTTATGGAGTATAAATAAAGTGAGGCGGAGGCTCTGAGTGCGGCCGCCATGTTCTCTGTTTGTCTTTGTCTTTTGTGTCCTTTCATTCTCCACCACCCCCGGCACGGACCCCAATAAGTGGCGCAGTGAGCAGGGGTGCACGAGTGAGTAGGGGAGAACAAGAAGGGGAACCCCCTAGGAGCGGGTAAAGCCCGGATATTGTTAAGGGGAACCTTCTTAAGCTTTCATTATGGGAACTCCATCTCTTGGACCCTGAGCAGGGCTCAGAATATTTACGGCTCTTTCAAGGACTGTTGCTGTCTATAGGAGTAGAAGTGAAAGAAAAAGACTTTGAAGCGACTGCTTGCCCATGTTCAACAACATTGTTATTGGTTTCAGTATCAGACTAAGGTGCAGCTGAATTGGAAGGAATGGTTACAAGGAGTAAAAGCTTTGCTTAGAGCTCACCAGTTAGGGGATACTATGCCTCTAAATTTGTGGACCTTGTGTAACTCTATCACTCAGGCATTAGAGTTACTTGAGACTGATTCAGAGTGTGGTGATGTAGCCACAGGAGAAAAGGCATCTGAGGATTTGGGAAAAAATAAAGCTGAAATGGAGCCCATTTGTGCCAGGATAACAGAGTATAGGGGGAGTAGCAAAAGGTGGAGAAGAGAAAAAGCCAGCTCTTCCTTCTTCTAAGAAGAATTCTGACATGCAGCGTAATATGGGAATGCTTCAACAAATATTACAGACACATTCTTCTAATTCACCTTTATGAGCTTTCCCTGTTTCTTTTCCTTCTGCCCTGTTAGAAGAAGATTTTCCAGTGCCTTCTACCCCCCAGCTTCCTTACCTTTGTCTGGCAAAGTTTTCTCAGTGCCTTTCCCGCCATTGGGGGAGGGAGATAAGGAAAAAATAAGAAAATTTAAGGAGCTGGATCTGTTTCCAATTATTCATGCTTCTTTTGCTCCTAATGTTCAGTTTCCAAATGGTGGCAATAATGTCCAATTTAATGCCTTACAAATTAAATTTTTGAAAGAAATGAAAGCTGCCATTTCTAACTATGGACCTCAATCTCCTTTTATCCTTGGTCTTCTTGATGCTTTTTCATCCAAAAGTTTGATGATTCCTATAGACTGGGAGGCTTTGGGGAAGGCTTTTCTTGATCGTTCTCAGTGGTTACAATTGCACAGCTGGTGGATGGACAAGGCACCTATACAGACTAGAAAAAATGCTACGTGTGATTTCCCAGGACCCACTGAGGAACAACTCACAGGCACAGGTCAATATGCTACTCTTAATGCTCAGGCTGGCCTAGATGATGTCACCCTTACTCAAATCAAGACTTTGTTTTTAAGGGCCTGAAATAAAATAGAGATAGCAAAAAAAACTTCCCTTTCCTTTGTGAAGATTTTACAGGGCACAAATGAACCATATCCAGATTTCATAGCCCGTTTTCAGGATGCTGTCTTGAAAACTGTGGGTGTTGGCCCTGCTTCAAAAATTTTGTTACAAACATTGTCTTTTGAAAATGCTAATGCTGACTGTCAAAAATTGTTGAGATCATTAAAGGCCAATGGGGCCAATTTAGATAAATATATTAAAACTTGTGTTAGTGTTGGAGGGGCTATTTATAATGCTCAATTATTTGCTGGAGCTTTGTCTAAAGCCTTAAAAGGAAATAACAAACAAGGTGTTTGCTTTCAGTGTGATAAACCTGGACATTTCAAAAAAAAAGTCATAAAAAATTAAACACTTTTATCCCTCAAGGCAGAAAGCTGCCTTCAGAGGTGTACAAATGTTGTGGTAAAGGTTGACATTGGACAAATAAATGTTGTTCCAAAACTGATAAAAGTGGAAATTTACTGTCTCCTCTCCTGGGAAATGGGAGCCGGGGCCCACAGGCTTGGGGCCCCAACAATTACAATACAAGTCTACTACAATACCCAGTGAGCAATGGCCTACAACATCAAGGAATGAATTCAAGTCCTCCTTAAGGATCCCACACCTTACCCCAGTTTCTCAGCTTTATGCGGCAACTAAGCAGAGCACTGCTGCTGTCTTAGCTATTACTCAACCTTATACCTTGTCTCCTAATAGAGGAGTATATAAATTAGCTATTAGAGTGTGTGGCCCTTTGCCAAAAGAACATATAGGACTTTTGTTAGGTCAAAACAACAGTGCTATACGGAAGTTAATGATGATTCCAGAAATCATTGATCCTGATGTTACTAATAAAATTCTTATTATGATACAAATCTCACAATACGTCTAGAGGCAGGGGTGCATATTGCACAGTTACTTTTATTGCCTTTTTTTTGTTGTTATTTGGAAAGATATCTGGACAAAGAGAGTTTGGTAGCACAAGAAAAACTGTTTTTTGGGAAACTTTAGTTTCTAATCACAAGCCCTTATGTTCATTGCACATTAATAGAATAGTTTTTAAAGGGTTAATTGATATGGGGGTGAAGATGTCTATCATTTGTTTAAATTAGTGGCCTATACAATGAGAAAAAAAGACAAATTTCAGTTATACTCACTGACTTGGGTGCCGCTTCTGTGGTTTATCAAAATGTAAAACCTTTAACCTGTGTCGGTCCTAAAGGTCAACAAGGTCAAGTTTTTTTTTTTTTTAAATATATTGTCCCTATCAATATTAATCTTTGGGGACAAGATCTTTCACAACAATTTGGTGCTTTTTTAAACATTCCTCATATTTCCTCAGCTGCCAAAAATATGATGTTCAAAATGGGCTACAATCCTTTAAACTCATAGCCACTGTTCACCAGCCTCAAGTTTTATAATTAAAGTGTAAAACGACCACTCCTATTTAGGTGAAACAGTGGCCATTATCTAAAGAAATACTTAGGACTTTAAAAGAGTAAGTCAAAAAACAAATGGCCAAGAGGAATATAAAGTCAAGTATTTCTGCATAAAATTCCCTTCTTTGTCTTGTTTTTAAAACTATAAATGTTTACATTCAACCTAAAAAAAGTTTACAGCCTGGTCTTCCTAATCCTGCCCTCAGTTACAACATCTTTTTTCTATTCTAGAAAGAGACAGTCACTTGGACAACTCACGTCATTTAACTCCTTTGGCTTTACAGAAACTCCAGCTTACAAAAGAGCAACTTCAAAAGACCCATTTACATTATATCCTTCCCGACGTTCCCCTTTCCCTTTGTTTATTTCATACTTTACATTCTCCCACAGGAATGATTCATCAAACTAATCGGCCACTAAAATGGATCTTTTTGTCCAACTGTCGACAACTTTGGGGAGGAGATCCTTCCTTAATTATTTCTCAATTCACTCATAGTCAGATCACTTATCTTCTTGCAACTTCTGATTCTTGGCAAGTTGCTTGCGCACCATTTGTTGGACAATTTTCTACCTAATATCCTAAGTCTCTAATCTTTTCATTTTTTAGGCAACATTCTGTGTTGCCTTTCTCACCAATATCTGTATTTCCTGTTCAAGGTCCTACCTTTTTTACTGATACTAGTAGCAATGGTAAGGCTGAATATTAGAGTGTTCATCAATCTCGAGTTACAGTTTATCCTTATCCCTCGGTACAACAAGAAGAATTGTTTGCTATTCTCATGGTCTTACTTGATTTCCCTACTACTAGTTGTAACATTGTTAGTGATTCTCAATACGCCGTTTATGTTACTTCTTATATTTCTCAGGCCACTTCACCTCTTTGTGCTACTTCTTCTCTTCAAAAACTCTTTTCTTTGTTATCCTCTACTTTGAGCCAACGTCGAGCTCCTTTATTCATCACCCATCTTCGTTCTCATTCTCAACTTCCTAGACCATTAGTTCATGCTAATACTCAGATTGATTCACTTTTAATCGGCCACCTACAGGCTGCAGAACAAGAATATGCTCTATATCACACTAATAGTTCTGGCCTTCAACGATGGTTTCATTTAACTTATAAACAAGCTCGTTCTCTTATTCGAGCTTGTCCTTCCTGTGCTCCTCTGAGCATTCCATCCTTCCATCCTGGGGTTAATCCACGAGGTACTCAAGTTAATCAAATTTGGTAAATGGATGTCACACATGTCCCTTCTTTTAGACGATTAAAATGTGTTCATCATACCATTGATACCTTTTCTCATTTTCAATGGGCCACTCTGTTGCCAACTAAAAAAGCTAATTCTGTTATTACACATCTCTTAGCTTGTTTCGCCATCATGAGCATTCCTCTTATACTTAAAACTGATAATGCCCCTGCCTATGTCTCTCGTAAATTATAAGTTTTCTTACAGCAATACAATATTCAACATATCACCGGTATCCCGGGCAACAGTCAAGGTCAAACCATCATTGAGCGCACAAATTTAACCTTAAAAACTCAACTACTAAAACAAAAAGGGGGAAATGAGCCCCCCAGAAACCAGATTCTGAAGGTTCTTTTTACCTTAAATTTTTTGAATCAATGGAGACAATTGCAAGACTCCGCTGCCGTAACCCATCTTTCCTCACCTCTCTCGGTGATAGTCCCCGCTGACAATTTAAAGGTTTGATATCCTAATGAAGAAGGTAAGTATGTTCAAGGGCAAGTTCTAAAACAGGGATGGGGCTATGCTCTTGTCCTTACAGGGAGCGGACCTGAGTGGTTTCCTACAAGGCGATTGAAACCCTGTTAAAAAGAAAACTGGATTCAGCATGCATCTCTTCCTTTGTTGGATGTGCCTCGGCGGGGGACTTATTTCCCTTAGTGAGGCTTTGTATGAATATTGGACTTATATTCCCTTTCCACCCTTGTATCAGGGAGTCGCTTGGGGAGAGGCGGAAATTAAGGTTTTCACCAATGACACTACTTAGATGCCATCCCCCTATATAGACAAGGATAACATAGAACGGGAAACGGGAATCATAAACAGCACATACCAATTTGGAGTGGAAGGACTTCCGACATGCATGGGAAATAGTCCTCATTGTCTCCGAAAATCGCATAAAGCCTGGGCTGTTCGCTATAATCATAGTCATGTGGCTGCTAATACTGTTATCATTGTAACTAGAAGCTTTCAGTATAATCATACTGTATATAGTAATGAGACTATTCCTAGTTCCTTACCTTTTTGTCCTATCCCAGAGGTTTCCTCTAATATTGAGGTGCTGGAGTGGCAACAATGTCGGGGAACTAAACCTCAGATTTTATTAGAATACAATGGGATGCAAATAACTGATTGGAGTGTGCACGGTGATTTTCAAACAAAATTTAGTCACATACCTTTAAAATGGCACCAGGTAAATAAAAGTATTGCTGCTAATGGTAATGAAACCTTGGTATGGCGTGAAGGAGGCCTGTCACCACCTATGCCTCATCTTAAACCCTCTTTACAAGTACAGAGTCATCTTTGGAAGTTGTTAGCTGCAGGCGATGCTATTAGCACTTTTGTGGGGAATATGTCCCTTAATCTTTCTAACCCGAATAACTCCTTTCATATTCAGTTATATCGGAATACCTCCCGATATATTATTACTTGTGTCCGTAAGCCCTACCTATTATTAGCGGGGAATTTGACATGGGAGAATGATACGGGGATTGTTACTTGTACAGATACGTGTACATTTTTGTCTTGCCTCAATCATTCCTGGTGGCACAACTTTACTGGAGATATTTATATCCTCAGGGCTCGTAAAAAAATTTGGCTACCTGTTAACCTTACACGACCGTGGGGAGCATCACCTCTTGAGACTTATATTTGGACTTCCCTCCAGCGAACCCGCCATGCCCTTGGACTTATAATTGCCTCCATAATGAGCCTTGTCGCCATCGCCTCCACTGCGGCCGTAGCAGGGCTCGCTCTTCATCAAAACATACAAAATGCTGAATTTGTGCAACAATGGCACGAACAATCTCACCGATTATGGCTTCAACAATGAAACATTGATTCTCAACTTGCTGAAAGATTAGACAACATGGAGCAAGCCTTGACGTGGCTTGGAGATCAGCTCACTGTCCTCAGTACTCGAATAACATTACAATGTGATTGGAACTCCACTCAATTTTGTGTAACGCCTGTGCCTTTTAATATCTCCCAGAATTGGACCGAAATCCAAAAATTATTAGTAGGCCATAAAAATATTAGTTTGGACATCCAAGAGCTCACTCAGAACATTTCCGATACACTTCGACAGCAATTATATGTGTTGTCTGGAACCGTGACTCTGCAAGAGCGGGGTCAACGTCTTGCTGCCTTTAACAAATGGACCCAGATGAAAACATGGATTTCTACAATCTCTGGAAGTATATTGCTTTGGGCACTCGGATTGGGTCTACTTCTCTTGGTGATTCGATGCTCCCTCCGTCGCCTCCAAAAAACAAAAGAAAACACGGGAACAAATATGGACTACCTTTTTAAGATTGAGGCAAAACAAAAAGGGGGAAATGCAGGGGCCTTTGAAAACAGCATGCTGAGAATAGATAGGGCTCAAGGACAGTATCTCCAATGGAACTTTTAATGAACTCCCGTAGGCGACAAGAAGGCGGGCAGATAAGGAAGAGCATAGAAACAAGGAACTGAGTAGAAAGTTACATCTGGGAAAAGAAAGTTTGTTTTGCATTGTGTTTTTCTGCTGACGTGGGGTTTATGGAGTATAAATAAAGTGAGGCGGAGGCTCTCAGTGCGGCCGCCATGTTCTCTGTTTGTCTTTGTCTTTTGTGTCCTTTCATTCTCCACCACCCCCGGCACAGACCCCAATAAATAACTTGGACCCAGGAGACGGAGGTTACAGTGAGCCAAGCTCACAATCTAAGTCTCAGGCATATTAGGAGTTCTATAATAAAACACCAAGTAGATCAGAGTGTCCAAACCTACTAGAGAAGAAAAGTGAAATCATTGGCTATACTTCCAAATTGCATTCAAAGGAAATTTAAGTTCTGAATTGTTTTCACCTTCATACTGCCAAGTGAATAGAATTCAAACAGAACACTCCATTCCTTCAAAGCCTCTAGCCAGGCACAGTTTTACTGTATTACTTCTTGCTTTCAATGGATATAAAGCACAGTCCTGGTCGGCACCTTATGTACACCTGCAAAGATGCAGAACTAAACGGTTCCATCTGTTCCATATTAAAACAAAAGTCCTGTAAACCTTGGATGGTGAGTGTAATACTTCAGCACTAGCACCAAAACCTCAAAGATGAGAAGATACCAAGAACACTAGTAGCAAACAAAACTAAACTCTCTGCCAGGAGCAGTAGTTCACACCTGTAATCCCAGCACTCTGACAAGCCAAGGTGGGAGGATTACTGAAGGTCAAGAGTTCAAGACAAGCCTGGGAAGCATAGGGAATTCTCATCTCTACAAAAAAAAAAAAGTTTAAAAAGAGCTGGGCGTTGTGGCACAGACCTGTCATGCTAGCTACTTGGCAGGCTGAGGTGGGAAAATTGCTTCTTCCCGGGAGTTCGAGGCTGCAGTAGCTATGATTATGGCACTGCACTCCAGCCTGGGTGACAGAGTGAGACCTAGATAATTACATTCTCTCCTGCTCCTGTTTACACCAAAATCACGAAGTTAAAACGCTTTCAATTTGGCAGGATAAAAATTAAATGAAATGTGACTTTGGAGTCTGGAGGAAGTAAGAAGGAAGGAAGGGAGGAAGGGAGGGAGGGAAGGAAGGGAAGGAGGGAGGGTTAGAGCAAGGGAGGAAGAAAGGGGAAACAGAAAAGGTAAAGAAAGGAAAGGAAAGGAAGAAGGAAGGAATGAATTAAAAGGAAAGAAAGGAAGAAAACAAAAAAAGGAAGGAAAGAAGGAAACGAAAGATAAAAGAAAAGAAGAAAAGGAAAAGAAAGGAAAGGAAAAAAGGAAAGGGAAGGTAATGAAGAAAGAAAAGAAAAATAGAAATAAATAACAAATTACTTACTAGGAGAAAGTTTTAGCAACCTCAATGACAAATAAAAGGATTGTATCCTTAGCCTGTAAAGAAATCTTTAAAATTACTCAGAAAAAAAAAAAAAACATTTTCAACAGAAAATGGGCAATGGAGAAACAGTCACTTCTCACAAAAATAAAAATGGCCAATAGATATATAACAAAGATTCAAAAGTATTAGAAATCAAGGAAATGCCATGAAAACAATGACATTTTCTGTATAAAGGCGCAAAGATGACAAATGGAATGGGGAACCTGGAGCTCTGTTCCTGTTGGTGGGAGTATAAACTGAGACATTTTCCTGGAGAATAATTTGAAAATTTCTATTAAAGACCCTCAAAATTATTACCCTCCAGAAATTCTGCTTCTATGAATTCAGTCCAAAAATGCTTGCTCGACTCCACTAAAATGTATATATAAGAAAATGCACCTCTGTGGCGGCAATGATAAACTTAATATACATCCGGCTATTAAAAATGATGATGCTAGGATATATTTCCTGTCACAGAAGTATGCCCAAAATATAGTAAGTGGCAAAACACTATCTAATATGATTCTACTTTTGAAAATATTTACATGTATAAAAAATATAAAAAACAACACACCAGAATGTTTTGAGTGGCAAATTAAAGATTTTTCTTAATATTTGTCATCCAAATTCTGACAAAAATATGTGATTTCCTTTATAATCAGGGAGAAGTGTTATTTTCATTTATTTATCTTTAAATCTCTTTTCTTTTTCTTATTTTTCCTCCTGTATGTATGTATCCCAAGTAGGCTAGATCTCCTGCCTCTTGAGGGAATCCAGCCCATTTCTGGGAAGTGCACTACATACAGCTGCTCATCTTCCTTTTATTTTAAGAGATCTGGAGACGTTTTTATTTCAAACTGTTTTATTGTTCTCAGAATATATGTTAATATATGAAATTGAGGAAAAGACAAAGGAAAGGCTGACTCCCTACCCTGCTGGGGCTACTCTTCCAATTTTTGCTGCTATTGTTACATATTAGCATTCACTGGGTACTAAAAAGATGGGCAGCCCCTTAGATCATTTTTCCTTATCTCTTTCTCATAATCCTACTTCATTCCTTCATTCACTTATTTTTAAAAGGGTCATGTGTACAAATATATAGTTCAGAAAATTTCTAAATGTAACTATCTATGAAAGTATGCGGCAAAATCCCATTCACAGTCCTAGTCTCCTTCCACAGCCAAACACTTTTAATTGGTTTCTTATATATCATTTCAGAATTTATCTTTGAAAATACACATGTATATTTTTATTCTACTCTTCTCGCTCAACACAAAAAGTAGCATACCACACCTACGATACCACTCCTTCTTCCTTTTAAAACACACACACCATCGATCCGAGTTCTTCTACGTGAGTGCAGAGTCTTTCTCATTCTTCTTTTCAGCTGCACAGTGTGCATCATTTGGATGCACCACAGTTTACTTAACCAGTTCCTGTTGGTGGACACTGAAATCATCCCTATCATACTATTGCAAACAACAGTGTCAAGCACAACCACCTGCACACACCAAGTTCATTTCTGAATCTGCCTTTGATGAAGCCTCTGCTTGAATCACCACAAGGTCACAAGGCTGAAAACTTAGCCCCTTTTTTAGTTTTCATTACGTACGGCAGTATGTAGCAAAAGACTCTCTCGGGCAAAGCAAACGTACTCTTTGGGGACGTACTTCATAATGATAAATGGATAAACCGAACACCAAGGAGAACCCATTCTATTTAACCATGCACATGTATGCATACAATATATGATATGCACAGAAAGTTTAAATAAATCCATCAAAGCATTAGGCACTGTCTCAGTATGGTGGATCTATGGAGTGCTTTGTAGACTGCCCTCCTTGTCTATCAATTCTTTCTAATTCCACAACAGTAAATATGTATATTTCTACAATATAAAATTTCAAAAAATGCGAACTCATATTAAGCTGCATATTCCTTCAGTCTCTCCCACATTTGTATGGTGTTCCAGAGTGCTCAAACATCACTTCGTTAAAAACATTTAATTATTTTTCAATATAGAGTTGGCAGGGTCTTGCTCTGTTGACCAAGCTGGTCTTGAACTCCTAGATCCTCCTGGATCCCCTCACTTCCACCTCCCAAAGTGCCAGTATCACAAGGGTGAGCCATCAGGCCCGGCCAGCTTCATTTCAGAAATCTTTCCCCAGCACTCCATATATTACGAGTAATGCCTTACTTCTTCTTTAGATAGCACTTTAGTCATATCTCTATTACCTCACTTGTCACATGATAATCAGTTGCTCACCCATCCATCTCCCTTCATTGCTCATGAGCTCCTTGAGAAGAGTCTGATTTTCAGCACCTTGAACAGAGTGCAACACACACATGCTTCATACACAGAGAGGAAATGATTTCACTAGAGTGTAATTACTCCCAGAATTCAATACCTGTATTTCTAAATTGTTCTAGATACTCTGCCAACAACCTGAGAATGTTATGTTTTTTCCCTAAAACTTATATGCATTACTGAGTGTCTACAGTCATAGCTAACTCAATGGTGATGTGACGTCTCGCCAAGCCCATTGATAGTTTTTTTTTGGTGACTTTTAATTGTAAGTTTTGATTTTGATTGTTTCCTTTTTGTTTTCTTAATCTAGCAGTGTTTGGTAAACTTCAACATCTCTATATCCCTGTGTCTTTGCACCTGCTGGTCTCTGCTTGGAATAATGTCTCAAGCTTTTAGTCACCTGGAAAAAATTTCTACTCACCCTTAGAATCAGCTTAAATAGGCTGGGCACGGTGGCTCATGCCTGTAATCCCAGCACTTTGGGAGGCCAAGGCAGGCAGATCCCCTGAAGTCAGTAGTTCAACACCAGCCTGCAATCTTGAACTACTTCAACATGGTGGAACCCCGTCTCTACTACAAATACAAAAAATAGCTTGGCGTAATTGTGGAGGCCAATAATCTCAGCTACTCGGGAGGCTGAGGCAGGATAATTGCTTGAACCTGGGAGGTGGAGGTTGCAGTGAGATGAGATTATGCAATTGCACTCCATCTTTTTTTTTTTTTTTTTGAGAGGGAGTCTTGCTCTGTCGCCCGGGCTGGAGTGCAGTGGCCGAATCTCAGCTCCCTGCAAGCTCCGCCTCCCAGGTTTACGCCATTCTCCTGCCTCAGCCTCCCAAGTAGCTGGGACTACAGGCGCCCGCCACCTCGCCCGGCTAGTTTTTTGTATTGTATTTTTTAGTAGAGACGGGGTTTCACTGTGTTAGCCAGGATGGTCTCGATCTCCTGACCTCGTGATCCGCCCATCTTGGCCTCCCAAAGTGCTGGGATTACAGGCTTGAGCGACCGCGCCCGGCCGCACTCCATCTTGTGTGACAGAGTGACACTTCATTTCACACACACACAAAAAAGAAAGAAAGAAAGAAAGAAAGAAAGAAAGAAAGAAAGAAAGAAAGAAAGAAAGAGAGAAAGAAAGAAAGAAAAAAGCTTAAATAATACCTTCCCTGAGGAGCTTTTATGTCTTCCTATTCTTTCAGGAAGAGTTGAAAATTCCTCAACTTTTGAAACATTTGTGCCTCTTTAGTATGTATCAGGCACTGAATGAGTGCCTAGGATACAAAGATGAAACTGTAGACCCTGCCCTCATGGAGCTCATGGTCTAGTATGGAAAATAGCCATATGAACAAATAATCACACTATAGTTCTTCAGAGCTCAAATCTTATCCCAAATACTGCTAAATTAATGTTCTCTGAGGGTTTGAAAGTACGAGGACCAGCGACAATATGGCTGCTTGGATGGTGTTCCATCCAAGTTAACATTCGGCCCTCATCACCAAAGGTCATACGTGTGTGTCTCTTCCTTGCAACCCACCAGGGCCTAACACATCATATCACCACCTTTGAAATTAGGAAACAGGCTCAGAAGTCCAAGAGCTTGACCAAAGTAACTCAGCTGGTAGGTAGCAGAACCAGGTCTGTATGATTCTTCTTCAATGTCCTGCCAGTTACATGGGCAAGTGGCCTCAAAATCAACAAAAGACAAGTAGAGGTTGACATGTGTCAACGAACAGAGGCTCAAAAGGAAGAGTTTATACACAAGAATAGAGCAGAAATCTTCCAGAAGTATGTCCGGGGATGTGAAGTAGGAGGGCACACGCCAGGTTTCACCGTGGTCAAGGGAATCTATAATTCCAACCTGGGCCTCACCCGCTGAGCTCCAGACTTAGCTATCTGTCTTTCTTACTCTTACATAAATTCCACAGGGCAGGACCTTAATCTCTAGCTTGTTCATTACAGATTAAAGCAGAGCCTGGCTTATAGTAAGTACATAATAAATACATGAATGAATAAATAAACTATCAAAGAAGCTAAAGAAACATTGCACACTACTGGGGGAATGGATTACCATGAAAACAGACCCTAGCAGTCACTCACAAATATAGTTGACCCTCATTATTTGTAAATCCCGTATTTGCAAATTTATGTACTTGTTAAAATGTCTTTGTAATCCCCAAATTAAAACTTGTGGAGCTTTCAAGGTGACTCCTGGATAGACACACAGTAATGAAAACTCTGTCACTCCTTGCACACGTCCCCAACTAAGGTCAAATAATGTGACCCTCTGTCTTCCTGTTTCAACTCTCCTACAAAGATGACCTGAGGACTGAGACAGTAGAGGACAGTGCAGGGTAGTGTAAGATGCTGTGGCTCTGGGGCCAATTGGACGGGGTCTGAATCATAACTCTGGCACCTGTTAGCGGAATGGCTTCAGGTAAGTCACTTAACACTTCTGTACTTCCTTTATTCTTCAATGATCAGGAGCAACGTACTCAAAGCCCAGTTTAAAGAAATGTTTCAGCAGAGGATTTACTGCACTGGGGATTTAGCCCCTTCTATTCTTCTAATCTCACTGATTTCTGCTTGTATATCTTTAATCATTTCCCCATTCTGCTTTCCTTCAGGGTTTTTGATTGTCCTTTCTAAGAAGGAGTTAGAGGCTTAATTCATTTTCATTCTTAATGACATAAGGATTTTAAGGCAATGAACATTCCTCTGAGCTCTCCTCTAGCTGCTAATACGTAACGATTGCATTATTACTATTCTCTAGATATTCTGCAGTTTTAATTTCAAATCCCTGTTTGACCTAAGGGTTGTTTGCATGAATTGTAAAATTCCACCAATCTACATTTGTTTTCTGGTTTTGTTAGTAACTTATAGATTTAACTAAGATCAGAGAATGACATCTGTCCTTTTTCTACTTTTTAGTATTTGAGGTGTTCTTCACTGAAAAAGATTAGCCTCCTGAATGTTCCAGACAGGAAGAAGGAGGTAGCAGATGAGAGAGCAGAGTAGATAGAAGTTTCATATTTTAATTATGGTTTAATTCTAAGCATTCTAAAATTTCATTGGATATTTTTTAAGATTTTTTAAAGTAGGAATTACAAGGGTGTTTAATTTCCAAATTCATGTAGCTTTTGGTTAATCTCTTCATTATTGACTTCTAACCTTAACTGCTTCATATTTAAATTATAAATTATATGGTGTGGATGGTACCAAATGTTTTTAAATCCTGTGAGTTGCTTTACAGATTAGCATATAATAAAGGTTTCTCCCATGGTCCACAGATGCTCGAGAAGAATATAGAATATCTAACTATTGGGTACAGAGGTCTGTATTTGTCCATTATACCATGTCCGTTCACAGGGTATTCAAATCTATATATGGGCATTGTGTGTAAATTATTTATGGTAATCAGGGTATGTTGAAATCTCCAAATACCATGGCAGACTTGTCAATTTCTCTCTGTGGTTCTATCAGTTCTTCCTCTGTATTTTGAGGCTATTTTTGATAGGTACATAAACTCTGAAAATTTCTACATCTTCCTAATTAACAGTTGTTTAGCATCAAGTTGTTACTAATGGTTTCTGTTTCAAAATCCTATTTTGTTTGAAACTGAAGCTCCTTCTCTTGTTTTGGTTAATGTGTACTGGCATATCTTTATCACTCTCTCTCCTTTATAAAAACTTTCAATCTTTTCACATCCTCATATTTTAAATATGATAGATTAAAACAACTGGATATTGTTTTATTACTTCCATCTGTCTAACTGGTAACTTTAGTCCATTTACATTCGTTGTGACTGATTTATTTGGACTTCCTTCTGTCACCTTTAGAATTTCTATTTCTCTCACTTTCCAATGTAGTTTTAATATTTCATCCTGGGATTCCATTAAGACATATTTCAGACCTCATTCTGATCTCCCTCTCCCCACCAACCCCACCAACTTCTGTCCTATCATTTGTCCTCGTGTCTCTCTGTGTAACATACAGACTTAATTTTGGAGATTTCACTTTTGGAGATAATCGTCTAACCAATTAATCCTTTCTTCTGGTGTCTAATCCATCCACTGAGTTTCTGATTTCAACAATTATATTGTGTATTTCTTTATTTCATTTTCTTCTGAGACAGAGTCACACTCTGTCACCCAGGCTGGACTGCAGTGGCACGAACCTGCAGCCTCGGCCTCTGGGCTCAAGTGATCCTCCCACCTCAGCCTCTTGATTAGCTGGGACTATAGGCAGGTACCACATACCCAGCTATTTTTTTTTTTTTTTTCGGTGGTGGTGTCAGGTATTGTTTGTAGAAATGAGTTGTCACCGTGTTGTCCAGGCTCATCTCCAACTCCCGGGCTCATGTCACCCTCCTTCCTCAGCCTCTCAAAAAGTGCTTGGATAAGTTCTATTTCATCCATTTTCCTTTCAGGTGTTCCTCATCACGCCTGGTGGTCTCACTGCTCACTCAGTTTTATGAGTCCATGTTTTTTATATATATTAATGTATTTCACATGTAACTATTTTCTCACAATTCTAATATTTGAAGTCTGTGTTCTGCATCTGATAATTCCAAAACCTGCAGTCTTTGGGAAACATATTAGTCATTGTTTCTGACAATTCTGAAATATGTTGGGTTGACTACTTGAATGCTATGATTTGACTGAATTAGTAGTTGCCTGCTTTTAAGCTTTGGGAAGTTAGAGGTGCTTCCCTACAAATGTATCTGTGTCTGCTTCTGATGAGAGCTGTGGACACAACTAACATGAGACCACTTTACCACCATGCCTAATCCTGACATCCTGTTGGATTCTCTTGGAGAATGTCAGGATTACACAAGGTTCTCAAATTTGGCTGCCCAACCTTGCTCATTTATACACAGAAGACTAGACTGCTTA
Organism: Macaca fascicularis; assembly: GCF_037993035.2. Lineage (NCBI taxonomy): Eukaryota > Metazoa > Chordata > Mammalia > Primates > Cercopithecidae > Macaca > Macaca fascicularis. The sequence goes on from NC_088381.1 coordinate 10,927,854, forward strand.
GTATAGGTGGTGACTCCCTTCCTCCTACCCTGGAAAAAACAAAACAGATCTCTCATCTGAATGTGATCACAGAAGAGGAAACTCTGAAGATGAATAACTGGAGGCTGTGGGCAGCAGGGAAAGACTGGTGTCTTTCCAGACCACAAAAATAGGTCAGAAGCTCCTCTAAAGGCTGTGTGCTCCAGGATTTCACTATTTAGCTCAACTACCAGTCCCTCTGTAAGAGTGAACGGAAGCTTCTCAGGGCACCATGTTGCCTTTAAACCACAAATTCTTGCTAAAAGTCATGGTCATGGTAAAAAAGCTATGGCTTTGGAAGGCTTTCTTGGTAATGTCCTAGAATTATGGTTACAGCCTGCGTTTCATGTTAACTAAACAGGAAATCAGCCTCACCAGTATCCTCCTGTCCTGTGCAGGCTCTCAGCTCCTCTTGGTTGGGCCTTGGGCTGCCAGACTGTCTGGTTTTAATCCTTGCTCTGCCACCTGTGACCCTGGACAAGTTATCTACCTTTAGTTACCTCATCTACAAGATGCAGATATTAGTAATACCCTCTTTTTAACTTATTAAGAGGATCAAAAGAGTTAATAAAAAATAACAAATAAAAAGAATTGGTAAGTATAGGCGCAGAGGGGAAAAAAAGGAAAAATAAATCAATAAATGAATAAAGAAATAAAGAAATAATTAAAAAGACTAGTGCCTAGCACAGAAAAGTTCATCGGGAATTAATTCTATAACATGAACTCAATTTTGCAAAATTTCAGAGTACATATAACTTTTAACTTATTAGGGTATACATAGCGATAATAAGTTTACAAGTGTAGCCATGTTTGCCTACAGTAAAGATAACAAAGACTAAACAAGCAGGTACTAAATCATTAAGTGATTATCAGTTAGTATCTTTAGTTTTCTTATACTTCTATATTTTCTATAGATCATCTTTATAACAAGAAGAAAACAAACCAAATGAAAATGAAATGACTTCTCTCAAAAAGAATTAAGTCAGAAAGAAAGAAGGCTCACAAATATAAAATATCTCTTACGGGTTATGTAAAATTGTTAATAAAAGTACCTTCTTTGTGCCAAGCTGCACTCTGGCTTTGCCTTTGAGTCAGGTGGCATTTCTTTGCACGATGACCGGTTCTATTGAGTAGGCACTGCTTCAGCCCTACAGGAAGAACAAAACATCTCTAGAACACAGCAGCATTCCTGATTCCCACTTGAGAAGGCCTAACAAAATGGCATGTACCTCAACAGCAGCAGATCAGTGTTAAAAAGCCTGGAGACAAGGGGAAAAAGTAAAATTGGACCATTTCCAGAATCTCACAAAAAACAACAAACTGACGTTCTAAGTGCCCAACGTGAGCAAATTAGAACTTTAAATAAAGGTCACTCTCAATGCCGATCCTAGCATAGATTCAGCACCAAGTATAATCTGATTTTACTGGTTTACCTTTTTCATTCTTGAAAGTAGGAGCTATGAAAAAAACCCCAAAAAACAAAAAAACACCAAAACTTCTTTAAGAGAACCTTCTACTTACAACCTAACTTCCCGTAATCGAAACACTCTATTGTGGGTGAAAATTCAATATTATAAGAAAATAATCACCTGTTTTGTGAGAAGTTCTATACATAATGCTCCTCCACCCAATACATACCTTGAAAGGAAAAAAGGAAACAGAAAAAATCATCATAAGAATTATTCCTGCTTAAACAGTTTCTACGTGCCATTACTAAGAAAGTATGCACACAGTAAAGATGAGAAGAGAACATGCAAGCATGAACATACTTGTTACAGATATAGGGCTATGGGCAATTTAAAAATTCTAACGTTTCAACTGTCATGTAATTGCTCTGAAATTCTAGTCAATTGTTTGAAATGGCTCTTAGAACAGAATACTTTGAAATATTTATGAAGTCAAAAACAAAGAACTTAGCCGTAAATATTCCAAAGCATCGGGGCAGAAGAACCCATTTCCTTAAATGGCATTTGAGTATTCTTTACAACTGCAACTTTCTCTCCCATCCTGTGATGGCCAAGAGTTTTTCCTCTGACAATGGCACTGACCTTACCCTATTCAATATATGAACATCCGCATTGCTTCATGGTTGGAATTGTTTTTCTCCATTCTGTTGTGAGAATCAAATGGTTCAGACCATGTAGCTCCTCTCTGGGACTCCTCAAGTCCTTTCTAGGTCTGAAGACTATTCTCTGAACCAAACACAACTTCTGGGGATGTACCAGATCTCCCAGTAGAAAATTATTTAGATAAAGATGTTTTAACCTTTTAACTCTTTCTCAAACAAAATAATTTCATTTCTCCTTTAATGTTATTTTATATTTCAAAATACACAGATAGCATGCCTAAAATAAAATCAAGGCAATGACAGGTTTAGAACACAAACTGTGGTGATTTTGAAAACACAAAAGCTAAGACCACTGATTAGGTCTATGTGGACACCAAGTCCACCACAACCTGTTCTGTCCTCTGGGGCTCTGCACACACATTTCCCTTGCCTGACATTCCTTCTGCTTCCCACCCTTCCAAATGCTGTATTTCCCTCCAGAAAACCTGCCAAGAGCACTCCAGCCTGCACATCTTCCATTCCAGCTAACCAAAGGCATCCTTGTGTTGACTAAACCAAATTATTTTGCAGAGAGCCATCTAAAAATTTCTACTGTAGACCATTCACCTTCATAATTGTTATGATGACATTATTCAATAATAAAATGAGGGAAAGAAGTCCTCTTCACTCCCTTATCCTGGAGAATCCAAGCCAGTGTCTTTCCCACTTGCTTTCCCAAAACACTGGGATCTTTCAAAGTAACAGTTCAATGGAGGGAAAAGAAAATCTACAAGATAAACTCTCCAAAACATTAAACTCAGGTAAAGAATCATGGGATTAAAAATGTTTATTCTTTGTGTATTTCATTTCTGAAACAGAAATCTATCTCCCACTCCTTAAATCTGCCTCTGGACTAAGAGAGTATTGTATAGAATGTGCACTCACTGACTTAACAGAATTAGAACATCCAGGCACACACTGAGATTTTGCTTCCACAATCACTCAAAGTCTAGTTATTAGCTAATAAGTTAACACCACACTCGATCTTTAATGAGTTAACACCACACTTGATCTTCACATTTTGGAAATTCTGATGGTAGACAGGGACTTGTTTTGGGAAAGGAAGTATACAGTAGACATTGTTACCCACTACCCAGCCACCATCACCTTTCCTTTAAAGTACCCCACTCTTCCTTTAAGGTTACAGAGTCTCAGAAAGTGGGAAGAAAGGAAGTTTTTGCATTCAGGTCAAAAGAAAGTACATTTGTGCAACCACATATAACCTATGCAAAGGTTTGTTGAAATCTAAACACAAGACAGAAGTAGTTCTAGCACCTCCCCCAAAAGTAAGGTCAGTAAACTTTTCTTAACACACAGTGTCAGCAGCAGCGACACTGGAAAGTGGTCGACTCTACTACTGTATTAAATTACCTTCATTTTGTCAATATGTGTCCCACATTCTTACTGCTCTTTGTCTCCAAAGGGTTCCTGCTGAATATTGAGACAGTTCAAGAACACTAGGAGAAAAAATTCTTAATAATCCAAGTAAGGGTCACCTAAGATAATATGCCATATATATAGACACAGTCATATTTTCAACTTTAAAAAAGTTCAGTTGTCAAAGTTGTACAGCAAACCCTATCCTAAGCTTAGCCTCTTCAGGCATTTGATTTATAATCACTGTAAAGAAAAGCCAGTCACAAAATGCCACGTTTTGTATGATTCTATTTATATGAAATGTCCAGGACAGGCAAATCTACGGAGATAGAAATTAGATCAGAGGTTGCCAGGATCAAGGGTGGGGGAGACAGGTACGTGACTGCTGATGGGTATGGGATTTCTTTTTAGGGAGATGAAAATGTTCTGAAAATTGGCAGTGGTAATGGTTGCAGAACTCTGAATATACTAAAAACCACTGAACTGCACACTTGAAGAGTGAAGCTTATCACATGAAAACTGTGTCACAATAAAGCTGTCAGTTTGAAAAACGTTTGGCTATGTCAAGAAATAAAGAAATAGGGTCATAGCTAGAAGATATGGGATATAAAATACATGGAACAAAACTGCTCAATAATCTATCTAGAATCACACAATGCTTAAGCTTTCTCCTGACTAAAATCACAAGCTTTGTGTTTTATTGGTATTTCACATTTTTTACTTCTTCCTAAGTCAGCCAATAATTCCTCCTCCTCACTTAATAGTGGACTACAAAGACCAAGCCATTTTGATTCTGCTGCCAATGGGCTTTCACATTTCATTCCTCCTTCCACCTCCATGACTACCAAACCAACGTAGGTTCTCCTCCCTTCACTCTAAGACAACAGCGTGGCCCTCAACTACTGTCACACTCTTCAAGCTCTGTGAGGGCAATGTGTCTCATATTCTCTTCTGCTGCCACCAGATTTATTCTAAGATGGTTTCCTTACTGTTACTCCCCTGTTTCTCAATCAGTTACATAGATAGATGAATATCCAGGCATCATAGTTGACTTACCCCAAAAAAGAAAAACAAAAGATCTGTCACCAATCCACGGAACTGTTTGAGTACAAGATATTACGCCAGCACTATTTCCTACAAACTTTTGACATGAACCCTATCATCCTTGTGTTATAGCTCCAACTGGTCTCCTACACTCTGAATCCCTCATTCTCTTTCCTAGATACCTGATTGTGTTTACCTGTCACCTACATAAATAATTTTCCTTCAACTTCCACCAGCTGACCAAACCCCACTCACATTTCACTGCCTGGCTGGGATCCCACCTACTTCATGAATAGTAACTCTTTGCAGCTTTAAACCTCAGAGAAATTAAGCCCATGCTTAGCTTTTCTTTTTCTTTCTTTTTAGATAGAGTTTACCTTTGTCACCCAGGCTGGAGGGCAGTGGTGCAATCTCGACTCACTGCAGCCTCTGCCTCCCGAGTTCAAGCGATTCTCCTGCCCCAGCCTCCCAAGTAGCTGAGATTACAGTTATGTGCCACCACATCTGGCTAATTTTTTGTATTTTTGATGGAGATGGGGTTTTGCATCTTGGCCAGGCTGGTCTCGAACTCCTGAACTCAAGTGATCCACCCACCTTGGCCTCCCAAAGTGCTAGGATTACAGGCGTGAGCCACCACGCACAGCCAAAGGTTCTATTTCTTAAGTTTGGTGTTGGGCATGTGGACATATGATTTAATGTTTTAAAAAAGAAAGATACGTTCCTGGTGTTTTTGTGTTTTGTTTTTTGTTTTAGGCCTGTGTGCTTCATTCACTCCCCCATATGAATCCGTAAAGAAGTAGTCATTAGCAACTTCAGTCAATATATACCGGATTCATACTTTAGGAAGACAACCCAGTTGACAGCCACAACAGTTGCTATGATAACAGTAGTGAGAGAAAATACTGACATTAGGGTCTTTTCAAGAAAGTTCAATCATAAGATATATCCCCAAGAAAAATATACACAAAAAGCTAAGTTGGAAGCTTTTGGAAAACAACTACCATCCTTAGAGTAAGTACAACAAAGTATGGTTTTATGTCTGTTTTTTTCATCAAAATACCTCATATAGCCATAGATTTTAAACCATTATATCCTCTCTAGATTCCATATTAGATCATTAACATTTCTTCTAGATTCCACTATTATTTCTTTGCATCATTTATTTTTAGTATCTTAAAAATACTTTATTTAATGTAACACATACATTCAGAAAAGTACATGAAATATAACTTAAGGTATACCTTAACATATTATCGTAAATTATTTGCCCATGTAACCACCAACCTGGTCCAGAAACATATTCCAACCAGTATCCAAGAAGCCCACAGATGTCCTTTTCAGTTCACACCTCCTTACCTCTCGCCTGGATGGACTCCTTACCCCAACCTCTATGGAATCACTTCTTTGTTCTTGATAGTTTTACTGCCCAAGTATGAATCCAGAAATAAGTGTTTCTCAGTTTTCTTTTCATTTTAGTCCCCCTAAGAAGCCTTTTTAGAACTTTTCTTCCTAATTCTACCCCCATGCCCGTGTGGTGGAATTTCAAAACCACAGACATATTGTATGTTGGTTTATGTTATATGATCCTTTGGAGGGCAGCAGACCATTATAATAGGTAACGTTTTCTTTTACTCTAAGGAGCAATTTTCACTCCACTGTAGGTGGCACTGCCTCCACTAAGAATGAAAATCCTAACCAACATTAGTTTTGCTATTTTGAGCTCTATATAGAGGAAATTATACAAAATAGGTTTTTGGGGTCTGGTCTCTTTTGCTTAACATAGTGTTCAGGATTCCCTCAGCTGGTCCCACTCAGCTGTAAGCCATTTTATGAACACCACAGTTCTTCATTTTCTTGGAACAAACACTTGGGTTATTTTCTGTTTGGGGCTATTATAAACGATGCTGCTCTGAATATTCCCGTCTCCGGGTGCCTACGTACTCCTTTCTTGTGGAGTGTATATCCACACGATTCCTGAACCATAGTGTATGAGTATCTTCCACTTTACCAAATTGTTTTCCAAAACACTTGTACAAATATACACCCCCATTCGAAAAATAGAGAGTCCCGTAACAATTTACTTACGTTAAAAGGTAAGTTCAGCAAAATATCTCCTATGCCTTCTTTTTCTTTTAAGATCTGAAAATCACTGTGCAAAGGACTATCAGGGTCAATCCTAAGAATCCCAAAACAAAAAACAGTTCAAACAAAAAGATATTTTTTATTTTCATCTAACTCAAAAACGAACGAATATGAAAGCTAAAATAGAGCACCTAGGGTAAGTTCCAGAAAGAGAAGATCTTAAGCTGCTCTAATTTCCCAGGAAAAATAGAGGCCACTATAGCTTCCAGTTCCTTTACAATAAATGTCCAAAAGAGATGATAATAGCCTAAATCTGATCTAATAAGGGGGTTCAGAGTTTGCAGTCATTCTAAAGGAAAACAGTCACGTGTATATAATTTTCTCAAGAATTCAAAAGACGTTTAATATGCTTTCCTAAACTTGTATTATCAGTCAAGGGCTCAAAGAGTACAATCTGCCATGGACAGAACTATGGAAATTTAAATCGCTAAAAAATCGGTATTATTCCACAACTATCCTATATAGACATGTCCAATATGACTTCCACCCCTCACTCTACCCCCACTTTTTGTTTTGTTTTGTTTTAAGGGACAGAGTGTCTCACTCTGTCACCCAGGCTGGATAACATAATGGTGCAATCACAGCTCATTGCAGCCTTGACCTCTACAAGCTCAAACGATCTTCCTGCCTCAGCCTCCCAGCACCCCTAGGAGATGGGACTACAGGTGTACTCCACCTATATATTTTAAAAGCAATAACATAACCTTCTCTACAATAAGAGTTAATTGTGATGCTTTCAAAACTGGAGGAAAAGTCATAAAAATCAACTTGGCCATCATTCTCTGTATAATGAAATGCATTGTTCTTATTTACTTTCCAAGCAATATTGCTCAAGCTTGAGCTTTTTGCTAGAAGATAAAAAACATGTAAGAGTTCACTATCAGGAAAATGACAAAAACAATTCTGATGGAGCTATAAAAACATTTCTTTAAATCCAAAAAACAGGTAAACTCATCCTATCTTACCCCCTACATCTTTTGGAACTTGATTGTCTTTGAATTACACAAAATAAAGCTAGTAAACATTTCCATTTTGGTCCACTTTTAAGAAAGGACATTTATAATCTGACAACAGAAAAGAGCAAAAGAACAAGAAGAAGAGCAGGGATTTAGAGATCCTTCCCTGTCGTGTAACTCTGTGATCTGTATATGTCCCTGAGCTCTTTCATAAGTCTATCTGAAGCTTGCACTGACCCAGACACTGCAGCCTGAAACACAAAAGCTGCTTTTTACCAGGGTCTACTGAGCCAACTAATTTTAAGATTTAAGGTATTTCAACCTGATCTAAAAGATTACAGTAGCCAGGCTTGGTGGCTCACACCAGTAATCCCAGCACTTTGGGAGGCCGAGGAGGGTGGATCACTTGAAGTCAGGAGTTTGAAATCGGTCTGGCTGACAAGATGAAACCCCATCTCTACCAAAATAATACAAAGGTTAGCTGGGCGTGGTTGCACGTGCCTGTAGTCCCAGCTACTCTGGAGGCTGACGCAGGAGAATCTCTTGAAACTGGGAGGTAGAGGCAGAAATGAGCTGAGATGGCACCTCTGCACTCTGGCCTGGGCCACAGAGCAAGACTCCATCTCAAAAGAAAAAAAAGAAAAAGATTGCAATAAACATGGATCATCACTCAACAGTTTAAGAAGTAAAAAAAAAACAGTCCAAATAAATGAAGCATTATGAAGTTTCAAAGGAATATAAAGCTAGACACGAGTCTGTTCATTTTCTATTTCTTATCATCTGAAAAACTCTAGCCAACATGTTCTGACCACCAGGGAATCCACGATAGCAGAGAATTCAGTATGAGTCTATTCCAAATCCCAGCAATTTCTGAAAATACTTGAAGATACTCAATGTGACACATTACTAACTAAAAAAGACTTGCATCCATAAGAGTACAAGCAAGAATATTACACAGACGGTCTAGTTCACACATGGAGACTCTGAGAACCATGTGTGCCTACATGCAACTGGTCTCAGTTTTTCAGTGCGGGGACTTCTCTAAAGAGGAAAACATATTAATATCTTATCCTAAGACTGAATAGAAATGGAACTACTTTTAGGTCATGTGAAACTGAAGGTTTTAAAGACTGCACTATACTCTGAAAAAGAAAAAAAATCAAGTTTACAAAGGTATTACCTCCTAGCTATGTAACCATGAGCTCATTTCCTATCTATAAAATATGAGAAGTTTCTCCTCTCTAAAATATGAAGAGCACCTATTTCACACTGCGGCTATGAAGACTAAATCAGAAGATATATAAAGTACTTAGCATAGTATCGGTCATGCAAAAGTGTTCAATAATTTATACTTGTTTTGAAGATAATTCAAACTAGAATCAATTACAAGACACAGAAAGTACAGTAACATTAATTCAAATGCTACAAAGTTAGTTTTTTAAATAATCAAGATATGAGAAATTGTCTAAATATCTTTCCTCTATGAACAATTACTAATTTAATTAATATATAACTAAGACTGAAGGAAGGAGAGTAATTTTTCTGCTTTCAACACTTGGCATCTACTGGCCTACCAATTCATTCCATGTTTTGGAGAATCTGTGCCCAAGACAAAGTAACTGGTTCTCAGCTTTCGTGGAGTTGGTAAATAGCTCTAATAGAAGACAGGAAGTAGTAAGTGTTCAGATAATCATCTGAGGTTTCCCTACTGTGTTGAGCGCTTCATGTATATACACACATCATTCTCATCTATTTTTCATAGCAGTCATCCAAAAGGTATGTACTGTCTATCCATATTTCACAGTTGAGCAAAATGAAACCAAAAAAGGTGTGTTTGTCACCAAACTCAAGGTTCCTTTCATATCCTGCCGCTTCACATAAAAGAGATGTTAAGTGAAAAGAGAAGAATAACTTTTGGTTTGGTCAGAGCAGGACGGACCAAAGTCAGTTACATGAAGGAGAAATAATTTGAGTTGTTTTGTAGGAGAGAATGAATGTGAGTATACAGATGCCACAGAAGGAAGGTAAGCAGAGAAAACAGCATAAACAGGCCGGAAAGGGGCATACACAGGGATCAGCAGGTGGTTCCAGGATGTGAAGAGCAGATGAACAGGGTAAAAAGTGGCTATTCTTAGATGAGAAAGATAACCTTGGGCAAGAAAACATATGACCGTGGCTAGGCACGGTGGCTCATGCCTGTAATCTCGGCACTTTGGCAGGCCAAGGTAGGAGGATCGCTTGAACTCAGGTGTTCCAGAGCAGCATGGTCAACACAGTGAGACCTCATCTTCACTAAAAATAAAAAAAAAAATAGCCTGGTGTGGGGGCACAGGCGTATAGTCCAAGACACTTGGGAGGCTGAGGCAGGAGGATTGCTGGAGCCTGAGACATCAAGGCTACAGTGAACTACGATTGTGCCACTGCACTCTAGCCCAGGTGACAGAGCAAGACCCTGTCTCCAAACCAATAAACAGATGACTGAATCTACCACTAAGGCAGGAATGGAGGAGGAGAGCAGCTGAATTTGGGAGGTTCACGAATTGCCAGGTATTAACTATAATTACTTAACCAAAAAGTCCAGGCTCTAGCTATTTATACACACTTACACATTTAAATGGTCTTGCCTTTCAGTCTTCCTAATTTTCTCTAATATTGCCAAATTTTCTTTTTCAATTCCTTCATCCTCCAACTTTTTCCCACTAATAGGCTCTTCTTTCATCTCACAGTGATCTCAGTCTTCTATATCCTGCAAAAAGAAGAAAAATGTTAGCTTTTTCAACCTATTTTTCTTCAGCAGTTTCTTATGCCAAAAGTTAAATTATTCTTGATTCAATGGGGGATAAGAAACAGAATATATCTACCCTATGGGGAGAGAGAAAAAGCCCACACATTCCATTCAAGAGGCTCCCACCTTTCATACACTATATGTTATTTAAAAGCTAGACTCTGTGTAAAGCAGATTTAAAAGCTTTACAAAGTCATAACCATTACTAAACAAGCCATCATTTCTTTATTTACTTCTTTATTATTACTTTTTTTAAAATAGAGTCTCACTCTGTCACCGAGGCGGGAGTATCGTGGGACGATCTCTGCTCACTGCAAACTCTGCCTCCCAGGTTCAAGTGATTCTCATGTCTCAGTCTCCCGAGCAGCTGAGATTTCAGACCTATACCACCACACTCAGCTAATTTGTTTATCTTTTTAGTAGAGACAGGGTTTCACCATGTTGGCCAGGCTGGTCTCAAAGTTCTGATCTCAAGTGATCCGCCTACCTTGTTCTCCCAAAGTGCTGGCATTACTGGCATGAGCCACCATGCCCAGCCAAGGCATCTTTTAAATCTCCTCTTAAGAGGAACCTTTGAGACAGTTTAGCAACAGGTGTCAAGAACCTTAACTGTCCATAGTTTGTACCAGAAACTAGACTTCTAGAATTGTATTCCATGAAACTAGTCTAAGATGTAAACACAAATTTAGGCATAAGGATACCTATTGCAACCTTGCAACCACAAAAACACACACAAAATCTGCATGTGCAAAAACAACAAAACAGTTAACTCAATTCCATGAACTATTAAGAGGCCACTGAAATACCAACACAGCATCATTTCTCCTGTATCAAAAAACTTTGAAATGAAAAATGGAATACACAAAGGAATAGAAAGAATTTCAATTATGCTGAAATATGCACAGAACAAGACCAGAAGAACTTATATTGAAATGTTCGTTTCAATTAATTTTAGTTGTTATCTCTGGAGACTTTTGGTGCTTTCTCTAATTTCAGTTTATGGTTTTATATAGTAAGCATCTATTGACGTTAATAACCAAAAAATGAGTCAGAAAAAGAATTTGATTTCAGGTGCTCAGGAGGTTGAAATAGAGGGCTCGTTTAGGCCCAGGTGTTTGAGGCTGTAGCAACCTACGATCATGCCACTGCACTCCAGCATGGGTAACAGACACCCTATCTCAAAAAATAATAATAATTTTAAAGGAATTTTAACAATACCCCCCAGAACAACATCTTTATTCACATCATTCTGCTCCCTCCCTTCCCATACTATCTGTTCTTACACATATACAAATATATGCAGATTTTTAAAAATCCTTTTTTCAATTAAATTATTTTTCCACTTCAAATGCCAAATACTCTAAAGAAGTAGTTTATACTCATTTCGATTCTTTTTTTTCCAAGTCGGCTAATTCACTGATTTCTAGAGCAGGTTACTGACTACCTCCACTCAAACTCTGCCCATGACTCCATATGTCATGAAGCTCCATTCTCCCTGTGTGCACCTTTCAGCCCTGACCTTCTATCCTATGCTTGTTTTCCTCCCAAAGCTCATAAATGCCTTTGGTCTGTATTTCCTCCTATACCTTCAACCTCAGTCATGTTCCCATCCACACAAAACTTCTCCACCTAAGTATTAATCAGCACATCGCAAACAGAATTCAGCATATCTTTCTAAAGCAATATCCTCAGCACACTATTCCCTGCTCAAAGTCTTCTTATCAATAATCACACCAAATAGAAACACACGCCTGTCTCGAATTCAAGACTTTTAACCATCTGCCTTTTCTGGCCAATCTTGCTTTCCATGACTTCAACACATCAACTTTCCTTCTCAAAAGAAAAGCATCCAATGCACCCAAACACACCATGTCCAAGGTTGTTCTGGGCCTGTTCCCATGTTCTTTTAGAAGCTTAGAATATCTGTTTTTCACCTGTCCTCATCTGACATCTCCAACGTCCAGTCTCTTACCTTTCTAGATTTCCCTCAAAGTTGCGGTCCCTTGTTCATTATCTTGCGAGGGGAAAATGAAAGTGTTCTTCATCTTTAGTACAATGGCCGCCTGACCCACGGAAAAGGTTTAATGTTTTCATGCAGTTTATTCCACCTCAGCTAAACTGCATAAAAACATTGAAACAAACTCTGATTCTAATTGGACAATTCTAAGAAGTATTTTCCTCCCAGACTCATAAAACAAGCCTACAGCCAGGCACAGTGATTCACGCCTGTAATCCCACACTTTGGGAGGCCGAGGTGCTGGATCACTTGAGGCCAGGAGTTCAAGACCAGCCTGGGCAACAGAACAAGACTCAGACTCCACACACACAAACACACACACACACACACAAAATTAGCTGGACGTGGGGCACCTGCCGTTAGTCCCAGTTACTCAGGAGGATTGCTTGAACCTGGGAGTTCAAGGTTGCAGTGAGCCGTGACCACGCTACTGCACTCCAGGCTGGGTGACAGCGAGACCCTGTCTCAAACAAACAAACAACAATAAGTCTACGACACTACTTCTTCAGTTCGGAAGCACTCTAAAAGTATATTTTAGATTAATAATTTCCAAACCAAGAAAATGAAAGTCTGAATTAATTGTAAGACCCCAAACAGAAAATAAATTTTAAAACAATCAAGACCATAAAATTCACATGCCTTCTATTTGGTCAATGCAGAGACAAAGATCTTTGTTCCAAACTTTTAATGTAAATGCAAAGCTTCAGAGCCTGAAAACATCTAAAATTATACCCAGAATTGACAACTGGCCTAGGCTCAATGTCATTGGAATTTGCTCTACTAAATTTTCTACCATTTGTATGTGTTCCTCCAAAATTCAGGTGTTTCTAATGTGATGATATTGAGAGGCAGGACCATTAAGAGGAGATCAGGCCAAGAGGGCTCCTTCCTCCTTAATGGGATTAAGGCCCTGATGAATGAGGCTTCACACATGGGACTAGCTTGCTCTCCTGCCCTTCTGCCTTCTACCATGGGAGGATGCCACAAGAAGGCCCTCAGACATTAAATGTTGGTATTTTCATCTTGGACTTCCCAGTCTCCAGAACTGTTAGAATATAAATGTCTGTTCTGTATAAATCACCCATTCTTTGGTATTCTGTTATAGCAGCATAAAACAGACTGAGAGAAAATTCCTTGATGATTTTTCAACAAGAGATAGTTTCACTACTTCTGGTGAATAGTCCCTAACATGTTCTCAAATTCTCCTTTTATGCAAACATAACATTTTTTAAACGTAGTAGTTCCTCTTCCTAAAAATAACCGAATGCATGTTAAGGACTGATTACTATTAAATATAAATACAACTTTGGTGGTAAAAGTTAAGGACTTTTGTTTTCCATGAAATCGAAATCCAAAGAATTCATATAAAGCATTTGCTCAAAGGCGTATCATCAGTTAGAGGTAAAGTCAAGAGTTCAGAAATTATATTCCATTCCAAATACAATGTGCTTTCAATTATTGCACATTAATAGTAGTTTACAAAGGAGATTCATGGAATTACTCAAATCAAAAATGACGACATTTATGAAATGTCATTATTATCCTACTTCAGCCATCTCTTCTTCCTCTTCCTCTGAAGTCACTTCCTCTGTTGTCCCATTCTGAAACAGAGAAAGAATCTGCCAGGGTTACACAGGCTGAATACAGGCTAAGTCCATTAGAAGACTGGTGCCATAGCTTTAGGGACAAACTCTCAACCATCTGTCACTGCAGTGCCGCTACCAGAGAGCTTATTAACATTAAATGTTTATTTTTAAATCCAACTATGGTTTGACAAACAACAGTCATCAGCTTTTATAAACGGAACAGAAAATAAAAGAATTAGGAATAAAAAAAGCAATGAAAGATAAATATAAAATATATAAGTCAAATATAAAGCAAAACTGAAAACAACGTTAAAACAGAATCTAATTTAAAATAAGAAAACATTTTATTTACATGGCTATGTGTATAAGATCAATGACTTATTTTATAAAAAATAAATATAATCAACTATCTATTCCTTAAAATAACTACCTTTTTAACTTTGAAAAGCCTGAATCATTATGTAAATTCAATTGCCTTTCATTTTAAAAGATCAGATGTGTGATTTATAGACACTTCACAAAACTAAGAATTATGAAATGATTACCACCTTACTCAAAGGCAAATTTTAGTTTTAAAAACAAGTTATTTACTACAAAATTCCTCTCTACAAGACAGAATTTACCAACTGACACAATTGACGATCATCGAGTTTAGAAATGAATTTAATGGGGTTTTAGGAAGGGCCTTCATACCCAGTTTGGGCAAATTTCAAAAGATAAGCTTCCTGGCCAGTGTACAGTATATAAATGCATCTTTAATCACGAAGGCCAGTTCAGGTTAGAACCCAGAATATGTAACATATCAAGAAACTAGGATCCGGAGATCCAGTAAGACCAACAAAGGTCTCAGCACTTTCTAAGCGTCTGTTCTCAGATACTCTGATAGAGGAATACTTAAGAAAAACAAACCCATGATCACAGAGGGTGTTAGAATCTTCTGGATCAGTGAGCTGGAGAATGCCATGTAGATAAACATACCCATGCAGAATTAACTTGTATTTCTTTTAAATCTGCATCTCTTTAGACATTCTTTGTCTTCTAAAATCTAAATGGAAAAAGGAAGCAAGCAGCAGCTTCCAACACGTAATTCACACCTTCTTCATTTCCATAAATTGTTATATTTTGGATATCTAAAGAACATATACTTAGCCTAGAAGTTCCAAAGACTTTGGTTGCATCAGTGATTGAAAGAGCATTTTTGAAATGCTCATTTCAAAGCCTACCCAGAGAATCTGTTTTCCTGGTTGTTGTTGTTGTTGTTGTTTGTAAGGGAGTCTTGCTCTCTCACTAGGCTGGACAGCAGTGGCAGGATCTCGGCTCGCTGCAACCTCTGCCTCCTGGGTTCAAGCGATTCTCCTGCCTCAGCCTTCCGAGTAGCTGGGACTATAGGCACCTGCCACCACGCCCAGCTAATTTTTGTATTTTTAGTAGAGACAGAGTTTCACCATGTTGACCAGGATGGTCTCGATCTCTTGACCTCATGATCTGCCCACCTCTGCCTCCCAAAGTGCGGGGGAGAATCTGTTTTTAAAAAGCTCTCTGAGGTGATTCTGACATGCATCCATGTCTGTAACCATCAGCCCAGTTACTCTCTTTCATTTTACAAACGACAAAGCTGAGCCCCCACCCCTCAAAAAGGGTAAGTAATTTCATCAAAACAAAAAGTGAGTTAGGGTTGTGAAATCCTAAGATGAATTTCTTTTCAGGATGTGGCCTGGTCCTCTTTCCAAAACCCCACCCAAATTACAGTATTTTATTAAAAAGAATAAGTCTGCCACAGCAGGAGAAAAATAACACATACAAGGAGAATACCCTGAGTGAACCAAAACCACAGGGACATGCTGGAAGACACAAAGCAGACGGAATCAGACTGCTGGGCTTGACAAAGCCACACACCCAATCCAAATAATGGAGGGACCACTTTTTTCCCAGAACAATCTAACATTCTTTACTGTACTTCTCCCAGCTACAGTTGGTAAGGATCACCCTCTGATATAGGAAGCCTGTCTTGATGGCCTCTTACTATGAGTGTGAAAACCAGAGAAAAAAGACAATGTTTTTAATATAACTCAACACAGCAGCAAAATCTTGAAAGAGACACCATCTCTGCCTTTTAACTCAGGAGCTAGAAAGCTCTCCTGCCAGCACCTCCCCACCCTGGTGCCACAGGATGAGCATGAGTCTGCAAACCAGGAGAGGGAGGCCCCAGCAGAAAAGAGTGACAATTCTGAAGACACGTGTGATGGTTAATACTGAGTGTCAACTTGATTGGGTTGAAGGAATCCCAGCATTTTGGGAGGCAGAGGAGGGTCATTTGAGGTCCGGAGTTTGGGACCAGCCTGGCCAACACGGTAAAACCCCGTCTCTACTAAAGACACAAAAGTTAGCCAGGCGTGGTGGCGGGCACCTGTAATCCCAGCTACTCAGGAGGTTGATGCAGGAGAATCGCTTTAACCCGTGGACTGTCAAGAGACATAGGCTGCAGTGAGCCAAGATCGCGCCACTGCACTCCAGCCTGGGTGACAGAGTAAGACCCTGTCTCAAAACAAACAAAAAAACAAAAGAAAAAGAAAACTTTTTTTGAGCGAAGTCTCGCTCTTATCCCCCAAGTTTGAGTGCAAGGGCTCGATCTGGGTTCACGGCAACCTCTGCCTTCCGGGTTCAAAGGATTCTCCTGCCTCTGCCTCCCAAGGAGCCGGGATTAAGTCACCTGCCACCACGCCCGGCTAATTTTTGTATATTTTAGTAGAGACAGGGTTTCACCATGTTGGCCAGGCTGGTCTCCAACTGCTGACCGCCTGGGCCTCCCAACGTGCTGGGATTACGGTGAGCCACTGCGCCCGGCCGAAACACCGAAAAGCTTAAAGGCCTTTCCCCTTCCCCGCCCGGGCTCAAAAAACGCCGGAGCCGCTCTGCACCGCCCTGTCGCGGTCCCCGGAGCAGGCCGGCTGACTCGGGCGACCCTGGCTCCCGAGAGGGCTCTGGCCACCACGGGCTCCCACCTCTGGGCGCGGCGACAGGTGCCGAGACGGGCCGGCAGCCCCCAAGCCAGCCCCCCGCCAGGAGCCGGAGAGACGCGGCCTCCGCCTCCTCCCACCCAAGCCTTCCTCAGTCCCGGGGGCGGGCCGGGCTAGTCGCGGGAGAAAGGGGCGGGGAACCGGGGTCTCTCCCGGGCAGGCACCCGTTTGTTCCGGGACTCCAGGCGCCCCCTCTCCGCCCTCACCCTGCCCCGCGAGGCCTCGGCAGGGCGCCTCACCGTCATGTTGCTGTGGAGCGTGAGCCGGCGGCTGCGGGCTCCTGGTTCTTGTGGAAGACAGATGCCAGCAACTTCAGTTTGGCCTTGAGCCGGGACACGGACATCTTCCCCTCATCTCCGGCCGGGGGGGGTGGGGAGGGGCGCGGAACGGGAGACTCTCCGGAGCCGCTGTCACGGCCGCGACCACCCGCGGGGCCGCCCTGCAGAGCTCTCCCAGCTCCGCCTCTCCCCGCCTCCTCCAGCCTCCTGGGAGCGCGGCTGGAAAATGGCAAGGGGCACGGAGGTGGCCTTGGCGGGAGCTGTGTGGAGGCCTGTGGAGCTGCTCCCATTGTAACCCATCCACCGACGGGAGGCGCCGCTCCTGTCAAGCCGCAGCTTAAAAGGGCGACAGCACCACCGCCCCCGCTACCGCCTGGGAAAGGGCTGCCCCCGTCCCCGTCCCTGTCCCCGTCGCCCCTCGCCCTTCACCCTTCAACCCGGCGTGCCCCGCGCGCATCCGTTTTGGCGGGTGCACGAGTCCAGAGCGTGCGCGCGCCCCCGGCTGCCCCCTCCTCCCTTGACCCAGCATCTTTCTGCCTGACCCATCTGGTCCGTTCCTCACACTGGCTGACAGGAGGCTCAGGGCGGCACAACCACCAACTCTGTAAGTCTGTGTGTGTGTGTGTGTGTCTCTCCCAAGGGGGGGGTTGTGTGTGTGTTTGCGTGTGTCTGTCCGTCTCCCAAGGGAACAGAGCACTGCTGAGTTCAGGCTGATTATTAGCTCGTGGACTGTTAGCAAAATACAGTCACAGGAAGGCTGTGTGCTGATTTGTCTTTTGCGGTGACATCATGTTGCTCATGTTTTATGTTTCTCAGAGTTCATTAATTTCTATTTGTTCTCAGTTAATATCTAGCTCCAGAGATTGTGTAAGTAGAATACCCCCAAACTGAAAGTCACCTAGGGAAAATATAGGAAACATATGTCACCCATTTAAACTATAGTTGAAAACGTGTACACTTTAGTTTCCTGTAGCCAACACTGGATCATGGGTAAGGGCACAGGATCCCAGGGCTGCACTACCTGGTTTCAAGTTCCAACTTAGCCACTTGCTGGCTGTGAAATACTTGACAGCTTTAAGTGTCAGTTTCTCTCTCTCTCTCTCTCTTTTTTTTTTTTTTTAAACTTAATCCCAAATGTGATAGTAAGTCTCAGTTTCTTGATCTGAAAAACAAATTATTCAACGAGAGTCTGTGTGAAAACTTGAAAGTTTTTAAAGCCACTGCCTGACTCACAAAAGTCCTCAGCTTTAGCGGTTATTAGCTATGATTATTATTGTGTTGGCTACACGTGCATTAATGAGGCAGGAAAATGCTCAGGGATAACAACCGAGAATCCTAATGATCTCATCAGACCGAGAGGGAGGCATATGTGTCCATGCTCATGTTTCAGCTCAGAGCCGTTTGTCTAGAAGGCTCTTGAACTCAGAGGCCCAGGCACTATCAAGTTGACTTTGCTGTGGAGCCCGCACTTTTGTTCATCAATGAAATTGACATAATGCTTGTTTTTTTTTTTTTGCACCAACCATGTGCCTAGAGTTAACTGTGTCAAGAGGAGCATGCTTCAGTTGGCTGGAGTGAGCAATTCATCTTGTGGAGGAATGAGAAATGTTAGTGCTGAGACAAGAAACAGAAAACCCCAGGGTAAGGTAGGAGTCACTGAAAGTCAGGCAAAGGAACTGGCATCCAGTAACGAGTTAGGCTTTGCCGGCCTCTGGAGAGGAAAAATTAAGCCAGGCCCGAGGGCACAGATCCTAAGGGAATGTGGCAGCTCTAGGCTGTCTATGGAAGAGAAGCAGAGGGTGGCACCTGGTTGAAAGAGGGGGCTGGGGGACATAGCTTGAGCCTGTGTTTACAGATGGAGTCTCCTGATTCCTGCGACTGGGGAAGGAGATGGTGCCAGGATTAGGGGACCTCAAATCAGAACTCTTCCCAACAACACCCCTTCTTTTCAGGGCATCTTTCACTGCAAATAACAGATAAACTAGTTGGAAAGCTCAGCAGATTCTCACAGTGGTGCCTAGCAGGCCAGGCCTAGCTGCCCTTTAACCTGTGACTGAGAATGATACTACTGGCCTGTAAGCGCACATAGGAAAATCTTTACATCCAGGGACACACCATGCCCCACGGAGACAGCTGTGTATGGTTCTTTAGGTTTGGGGTGCTGTGCTGGCAATTGCCTTATAAATATGTAGGATTAAAATGGGATGCCCTGGAGCTTAGCTAAACTTTATCCTATCCCTCCTCCTGCGCCCCAAAATGAAGGGGCTGCTAGTTTTGTTTGCTTTATGAAAGATGGATCTGTCATTGTTTTTAGAACCTTTGGAGAAAGATTTCTTGGGAGGAAGCTATCCTGAACCCCCAGAGATTTTCTCATTTACTGGGCACCAGGTTTAGAGTCCTAGGTCTTCATCCTGGCTCAGCCACCCTCCAGCTGTGTGACCTTTGAGAAGTTGCTTATCTACACTGAGTCTCGTTGTCACCTATGAGTGGAGGCTGCTACATTGCTACTGTTTGGAGCACCTACCCCCAGGCACTCTTACAGCGTGATGGTGAAGATAAAATGCAATAATAAGGCTGAAGGGGGAGGATCGCTTGAAGCCAGGAGTTTGAGACTAGCCTGGGCAACAAAGCCAGACCTCATTTCTGTGAAAATGTTTTTAAAAAAATTAGCTGGACTTGGTGGCTTACTCCTCTAGTCCCAGTTACTGGGGAGGCTGAGGTGAGATCACTTGAGGCCAGGAGTTCAAGACCAGACTAGACAACATAGCAAAACCCTGTCTCACCAGACACTAGAAAAATTAGCCGGGTGTGGTGGTGCACACTTGTACTCCCAGTTATCCATGAGGCTGAGGTGGGAGGATCTCTTAAGTTTAGGTGTTCAAGGTTACAGTGAACCATGATTGCACCACTGCACTCCAGCCTGGGCAAGAGAATGAGACCCTGTCTGTAAAGAAAAGAAAAAGTAAATAAGTAAAATTTAACAACAAACTGTGGGCCGCGTCCGGTGTCTCATGCCTGCAATTCCAGCACTTTGGGGGACTGAGATGGGCAGCTCACGAGGTCAGGAGTTCAAGACCAGCCTGATCAACATGGTGAAATGACGTCTCTACTAAAAATACAAAAATTAGCCAGGCATGGTAGTGCACGCCTGTAATCCCAGCTACTCGGGATGCTGAGGAAGGAGAATCGCTTGAATCTGGGAGGCAGAGTTTGCAGTGAGCTGAGATTGTGCCACTGCCCACCAGTCTGGGTGACAGAGCAAGACTCTGTCTCAAAAACTAAACCAAACTAAACTAAAATTTAAAAACATTTTTAAAAGTTGGGTTTTTGATGAGATAACATTGACAAACAACAGGAAACATGACAACTGGTACTGGAAAAACTCAGGCCGGGTGTGGTGGCTCAAGCCTGTAATCCCAGCACTTTGGGAAGCTGAGGTGGATGGATCACGAGGTCAGGAGATCGAGACCATCCTGGCTAACATGGTGAAACCCCGTCTCTACTAAAAATAACAAAAATTACTCTGGCGTGGTGTCAGACACCTGTAGTCCCAGCTACTCAGGAGACTGAGGCAGGAGAATGGTGTGAACCCGGGAGGCGGAGCTGGCAGTGAGCTGAGATTGCACCACTGCACACCAGCCTGGAGAGCGAAACTCCATCTCAAAAAAAAAAAAAAAAAAAAAAAAGTCAAAAAAACAACAAAAAACCAAACCCTCAAAGGATCACTAGTGGCTATTATTAGCAAATATATGCAAAGAAATAGGAAAACCTACTAAAAATGGATAAATTTCCAGACACATCTAGACTACCAAGATTAAACCATGATGAAATCCAAAACCTGAACAGACCAATAACAAATAATGGCATCGAAGCGGTAATAAAAAGTTTCCCAGCAAAGAAAAGCCTGGGACCTGATGATTCACTGCTGAATTCTAGCAAATATTTAAAGAAGAACTAATACCAACCTTACCCAAATGATTCCAAAACGAGAGAAGGAGGGACTACTTCCAAACTCTTTCTACAAGGCTAGTATCGCCCTGATACCAAAACCAAAGATACATCCAAAAAGAAAACTACAGGCCAATATCACTGATGAATGTTGGCACAACAATCCTCAACAAAATATTAGGTAACTGAATTCCACAAGCATTAAAGTTGGGGTGCAGTGTCCCAGGTTCACTCAACCCTTCCCGTTTTCCTCTCTGTGTGTGTCTACTTTGCTGTGTTTCCTGGTGGCAGCAGCGGTGGCAAAGTTGGTGCGTGGGCCTCCCAGGACAAGGGGAAAGTGAGTGTGCCCTTTTTTTGCCTCCTGCCAGGCGTCTGCAGCCTGGCACAAGCTTTGTCCAGGTCTCCAAGCCAGGGACCCGGATATGTTCTTTTCCAATTTCTGGATTGGTAACTTGAGGCAAATTCTGGGCACTAGAGTCAAAACTAAGACGAGACTGAAGCAGGTGAATCTGGGGTCCTGAGAGGCAGAGGCCTGAAACCGTCTAGAGCCATGTGGGGAGCTGGGTGCGTGTTCAGGCCAGTTGCTTCTCTCTGTGCCTCAGTGTTCCAGGTACCTTTGGAGGGGCTGAGATCCTAGGAATTCCTGGAGCCTGGCTGCATGGCCTGGCCACCCTGATGCCCTTGTGTTCTCCATGATAGGGCAGCAAAGCCGAGGAGAATGGCTCCGACAGCTTCATGCACTCCATGGACTCACAGCTGGAGCGGCAAATGGAAACCACCCAGAACCTGGAGGACTCCTATATGGCCATTGTCAACAACACCATGTGGGACCTCATGGTTGGTGTCACGCCCAAGACCATCATGCACGTCATGATCAACAACATGCATGCACCGCCTCATGGGGACAGGGGGCTCCTGTGGCACTGGGGATGGAGATAGCCATGTTGGCCTGGGGGAGATGCTAACCAGTCCTATGGGACCAGGTCCAGGGTGGCAGGCACGGTCCAGACCAGAGCTATCTCATGGAAATATAACATGGGACTGAGGATGGTGACCCATGCCTGTAATCCCAGCACTTTGGGCGGCCAAGGCGGGAGGATAGCTTGAGCCCAGGAGTTCAAGACCAGCCTGGGCAACATAGTGAGACCTGGTCTCTACACAAAAATTTTAAAAATAGCTGGGCTTGGTGGTGGCATGTGCCTATAGTCCTAGCTACTCGACAGGCTGATATTGGAGGATCACTTTGAGCCCAAGAGGCTGAGGCTGCGGTGAGCGGTGATCTTGCCCACTGTACTCCAGCCTAGCGACCGAGTGAGATCCTATCTCCAAAAAAATTTATTTAAAAAACTGAGTAGACAGGTGTGCTGGTGGCATGATAGGTCCTGGGTCCCCTCCCAGACCTGTGACCTTGGACAGGTGACTTTTCCTCTGGACCTCAGTGTTCCTATCTGAGTGAGAAAAGGGTGGTGGGGAGGCAGATCTTTGAGTCTAAGCGGTGTAGAAGCTGTGTAGAAGCCATACTCAGGGCTCCAAGTCCAGCACACAGTTCTAGAAGGGCCTGGCAGGAGGCCAGGGCAGCGCAGGCATCACGTCCCAACCTCCTTCCCTCTGTGCCCACTCTCAGACCAAGGAGTTCATCTTCTCAGAGCTGCTGTCCACCCTGGCGCCCTGAAATTGAACCTGCCGGACAACCAGGAGTCCTATCCCTGTACTCGTGTGGGGACCAGAACACGCTGATGGAGGAGTCAGCAGAGCATGCACAGCGGTGCGCCGAGATGCTGCGCATGCACCACATGCTGAAGGAGGCGCTCAGCGTCATCGGCGACATCAACACGGGCACCATCAGCACGCCCACGTGGTCTGTGGACAACTCCTGGCTGCAGGTGCTGAGAGTCCTTGCCGGACGCAGGTACGAGGGCTGGCTCCCAAGGCCCCAAAGTCCCCCAGCCCCCATGGCTGAGCCTGGGGCTCTTGGAACAGGCTCTGTGCCCAAGCTGACAGACGTGGGTGCTCTCTGGAACCATCAGAGAGCTCATGGTTTATGGTGTAAGGGCTGAGAGCTGGGAGGGGGTTGTGTGTGGGGCCGCACTCTGAGGCGGCCAGAGGCCTAGGAATGTCATCCTGGGCACGCCGTACCTGTTGTGCAGTCTGAGTCATGCTGCCAGGGCAGAGTATCCGGCTCCCAGCCTGGGAGTGCTGAGAGCCAAATCCACTGCAGAGGAGGGGTGAGAGTCCGTGTCCCACCACCCCTATCTGTCGGCAATCCAGTGGTGATCTAGGATAAAACCTCGAGAGTCCCATACACAGGGTCAACCCACAACACACCTCACAGGCCAGGCGGGGACACACAGCCCCCTTCTCTCCCTCCCAGGTCCCATAATAGCTGCCAGCGTGTGACGGAAGGCAGGGTCCCTGGTCCCCGCTGAAGCACTATCGCCGGTCAGCAGGGGTCATTCACCTTGGCCTGTTGCTCCTAGAGGTTGCCTCCGCTATTCAGCCAAGGAGTCCACAGTGCCTGGTTGAGCTGCTATTGAACCAAGGGGACTCCCAGCTGAGCTCTGCCCGGCAAGCCCACCCACCTCCCCTGCCATGGACTCTCCCTCTTCTGCTTTTCCCAACAGGAAGGGCCCAGCCTCACTTACGCGACCTGCAACCCCCAACAAGCTGAGGCTCCCCTATTAGACTTATAAGTCTATAGCCAGTGGCATCCGGCTGCCTGCCCTCCCTGCCTCCCCCAGGGTCCCTTCAGAGGATCCTGGGCCTTCTGACTGCCCAGAGGGTTCTCCGGCGATCACTTCAGCCATCCATCCCTTTTAGCTTCATCATTCCTGGTTCAAGCAGTGTTCCTTCTCTATCAGGCCTGGTGGCTGTTGCGTTGGGCTCCCCAAGGCGAGAGGTGGTCCCAGATCAGTGGGTTGGAAGACAGGGTGACCAGAGAAGAGGGAAGCCCGAGGAGGCTGAGCACTGGTCTGACCGGTGGGTGCATTTCCTGGGTGCCGTGGATGAGGCCAGCGTGAGTGGGGTGGGGAGGGCCGCCACAGCCCCCAGGCTGTGGTTCCAGGAACCTTGACACGCCCACACCTGTGCCCGGCCCTCCCATAGCTGCTGTGGCACATCTGTGCTCTGCAGTTGCCTCATCAGCTCTCTGCTCACTTTTCTCCCTCCTGTTTTCTCTCTGCTTTCTCTCCAACTGCCAGCCGATCGGGTCCGGCAAGTCCATTCCATCCTGAGAGCCCCAGGCCCTCCTTCGACCTCTAAATATATCCCCCCATATTCTCAGAGACCTCCCTTTCCAAGCCTGCCTGGGCGGCTGTTCTGTGATTTGACAGTGGCTCCCCTGGCCCCAAAGCCAGCCCCCTTCATCTGTGACTTGGTCTGTTGTAGTGGTGAGCTGACACTTCCAGGTGTGACAGTTGCTGAAAATGTGTGCCCCCCTCTGTGGTGTGTCCCTGCCCTGTTCTATAAATATCTATAAATACACACACACACACACACACCGCTACATGTGGCTGGCCGCCTGGCCTCTAGCACTGGGAATCAGTCACTATGCTGTCTTTTTGGAATCTTGTGCGACAATGAGAGAAAGTTGTCCCCCGACATTGCCCCTCCAAAGTGAAGCACCTCCAGTGAGCCTCCCTGTCCTGCCTGGCCTACGGAGAGCCAGCCCCCGCCATCCCTCCCACCCCCTACCAAGCATGGGAATGCTGTGCAGGCAGCTGTGTGGCCTGACAGTCTCTACCAGTCCTGCTGTCCCTCACACCCATTTCTGGATGGCGGGGAAATGTGTCCTCTGCTGGCTGTGTTCTCTGTGGAGCTCAGGGGAGGGGAAAGGCCACGTCATTTCTAGGGTGCTGTTGGGAGCGGTGAAAAGGCCATACCCTTTCCAAGGTTCACTTTTCCTGGAAAGCCCCTGGAGCTTCCCTGGCTCTTATCCTGTGAAGCCGGCTCTGGCCACCAGGGGGCAGGGCCATGAACTCAGCCTGGAGGGAGCCTGCGGGGCAGCCGGCACTCTGGAGGGACAGACAGAACAGGCCACCAGGTGCAGACAGGAGAGGGAGGCACGGGGACGGAATGGAAGACGCCTGGGCTGGGTGGAAGTCAGTGCCCTTAGGTGCTGATACCTGTCTTCCCGACCACCGCTAGATCAGGCTTCTGAGCCTGTTGGCTGTCAGGGCCGGACCGCGCCCAGTAGGTGCCATGGCAGTCCCTGTGGAATCCCCCAGGTGCCACCAGGCAGCATACAGGTAACAAGCCTGGAAGGTCCCCAACAGCCTAGCTGGACATGCTCAAGACACTCTGGGGCTCCTCGTTTGGTGGCACAAACTCTAGGAGCCATTGAGGGAAACGGGAACACACCAGGCCGAGGAGTATGGTTAAATCTGTTTATTCCAAAATAAAAATCAAAATAAACAGGAGTTGCATCACCAGGGAGCCACGACCCCATCCCTGCCTCCTTCCTCTGTCCTATGCTAGCAATAAATAAGTTTCCCAGCCACAAATAATTATTAGAACCTCCTCCCCATGTGCCAGCTCCAACCACCGCTAGGTCCGATACAGCGGCGGCCCTACCCTCTGGAATATACAAAACGTTACACAGACAAAATGTGTACACTGGAGAAGGGGGCCCACGCCAGCAGCCCGTGTCCTCGCCTGGTCCACAGTTAGCCCCACTGTCCTGCCTCACTTACCTCTCTGAATAAGAAGGCGGGAGCCCCCCTGAGAGAAAAGTTGCTATGCTGAGAGTAAGGAGGCCGTCAGAGTCATGCTTAAAAATTTTTACTTTTTAAGGTCTTGTCTTGCCACCCTAATTGTAAAGGGGTGACTGGGAAGGGGTGGTAGGGTCATGGTGGCGGTGGAGACTCCAGCCCCACTTCTCCAGGCTTTGCTGACACGGAACTGCTTTGAATTTTTATTTTTATCCCATGACTTGTTTTTTAAATCCCATCACTTCTTTTTCATAATGTTTGGTAACTTTGCATAAAACTTTTTTCTACATTTTTGCCACAATTTTTCACTTTTTTATCCCATAACTTTTTTCACTCCATAACTTTTAAAATCCCATAACTCTGTAAATCTGTGTTCTTTTTATAAACATTTGCATAGTTATATTACAATTTTGTAAAAATGAAACAGATTATCTCATGCCAAGCATGCCCGGCATTTGCACAGTATCAATACCTTTAACACTATAGTTTTCAAGACTCGCAAAATAAAATTTTAAGGCAAAAACAGCACTTTGCAACAACTTAATCATTTATTACATTAGAGTAGCATCACACCAGCAGTCAATAATGTCACGTTAGGGGAAAAGTCTTTCAGTATTTCCAGTATAAATTCTGTTTACAAGAATTCATAAATTGGTAAAATTCATTCTAAGAAAACTTGGCAAATAAAGCTTTGGGCTGGAATAGGCATTTCTTTCTCTACTTTTCCTTCCCACCGTTTCATTCTTTTAAACTACAGTGTTCATATTTTAAAATGTTTTAACTTATTTCAGAACACTAAGATAGCAGTTACATTTTTTAATAGTTATATTATTTTAAAATGACTCTTTAAGATAAAGTTTTAGAGAAACTATATTATGCATAGGGCTGATTTACATTTTCAAATTTTCTAAAAATCAGCTTAGAAGAGTTTCAGAGCTGAGTTTTTTCCGTTTCTGGAAAACCTATCAGGTTTAATCCAATACTTTCACATTTATTCAGTTGAACTCACATTTTAGCATTCTATGTTTCTGATGAACTCTAACCTTCCAATGTTGCCTTCTAAGCAAATTGAAAGCTGCCTTACACTGAATGAGGAAGAGCACAAATACTTGGCTGAATGAGGTATGGCAAAAGACTGCATGCACTTTGAAGACTTACGTTATTGTCATACCATTTCCATTCTTTTTAGCTTTTTCTTAAATATATGACAAATACCTACACAAAGAATGGAATTTCAGTTAATACAGTAAATTTATTTTCCAGACGGACATTCAGCTGAAATATGCCAGCGTGTGATTTAACCCATCGGCACCTGATCAACACATTATGTTCAGATTGGTCACAGATGCTAAACACTATCTGAAGGTCATGCCCAGTCACTGATATTTATCAGGGTGAAAGGGAAGTTATTTGAACGATAACAGTACCTTTGAAAGAATTTATTACTCCCATCACCAGTACACAGAAAATGGGGGAAAGGCTGTTTCCAGTTCTCCGCCTTTAAACAACTCTAACGTCAGTACTCACGGTGGCATCTATTACAAAGTAATCAACAGTGCACACTTGAGGGCAAACCGCATATTGAGCTAATGAAGGGCTCACTGTGATTAAGATTAGCTCCAACATAATAGCAGAATATAAGCAAATTTTATCTGAATTCTGTAATGAACATATATGCTGCAATAACATTAAAAAAGCATGGCAGCCTGTTCCAAACCAGCGAGAACAGTTTTGTGCAAACAGTGGGTCTTTGGGTGTCTGAATTCCCACCACGTAAGGGCGAACTCGATATACATGCTAATGACCTACAATTATGAAATTAAAAACGAAAAATGCTAAAGGATGCCAGAGTGAACCTCAGTGAAGGCCACAGAGACCCACTCTCTTTTAACTATTTACAAATAAACTTAAAGTATAAATTAGAAACACAAATAAACATGAATAGCTCTAACATTCCAATGAAGTAAATGAATTGTGTAGGAGATCAACCCTATAAGTTTCTTTTTAAAAAATGTCTTGATCAGCTCTTTGATGACGGTGATGTTTATCTCCTTCTTCTCCGCAGCCAAGCCCAGCAAAAGAACGGCACGCAGCGGTTGCTGCCCAAGCCTGGGTGCTCCTGGTGCTCCTGGTGCTCCTGATGCTCCTGATGCTCCTGGTGCTCCTGGTGCTCCTGCGCGATGGGCTGTGCAGTGGGGTTGTCGTGGGGAGACCCCTCCGTGGCCTCTCCTTGCCCAGTCTCGGTGCTGTCGCTGGGGCTCACCTCACAAAGATCTTTGGAGAGAGGGAGGCGGGGATGTGAGCACAGTGCAAACCCCCTGCTCCTGCCTGCCCGCCCTGCATGAGGGCTCTACTCACCACCATGCTTGTGGGCAGCCCCGAGCTCCTGGGGGGGTGGGGCTCCTGGACCGGGCTCATTATCAGGGCTCTGGGCAGCGGCCAGGAATTTTCTGTGCCCTTTGTTGCGGTCAGCACCAGCCGCAACAGCAACTCCTGCAGCTCCAGCAGCTCCACCTGGAGGGAGGGGTGCTCAGGTGTCAGGCTGCGGCCTGCCCCCACCTTCACGCCACCCCCACCCCCGACCCCTACCCCCGCAAGGAGGTTGCACACCCTACCTTCATCTCGTCGTCTTGGGCCAGCCTGATGATGTCCTCCTCCCGGTGTGGCCTCTGTGGCACGGCCCTCTGGCTCCGTTATAAGTTGTTTAATTTTCCTGCGGGAGGACGGGGCTCAGACCCTGGGGCCGCTCCGACGGCCCTGCAGCTCCCCCTGCCTTGCTCTGGCCTCCCACTCACTGATGGCATCTCTCCCTCCAGTACTGCGTGAATCGATGTTCTAGTTTCTCCACACGCTCCCTCAGGTCCGCCTTCTCCTCCAGGAGGTCCATAAGGCCACTCTGGAGCCAAAATAATGGGGTCACCTCTCAGCAGCGACCTGCCTACCCCTGCCCTTCTTGGCCTATTCCAGGACTCACTCACCTCCAGCTTCTCCATGACTTCCTGCAGGGCCTGGGGGGTCTCCCCACTTACAGACTCGCCCCCAGTCCCTGGGGCTGGGACCGCTGCCTCTGGTTCCTTCTGGATCGAGGTTCCTGTCTCATTCACCTGGCCCAGCTTCTCCTGCAGCTCTTCGACTTGCATCTCCAAGTACAGTGCGCCCTTGTTCTCATTGTTCTGGACAGAGAGAAGCAATCAGCAGCCACCCACTGCAGTTGGAGACCCTAGAACTCGGTGTCTGCCCCCCATGGCACCGGGAAGGGTGGAGGCAGGTTAGAAAAATCATCTCTTCTCTCCCACAGCCACCAGAGCAGGGCTCTGGCTCACAGGTGCCTTGGGAAGTAACATTTCACGTGAGGGCTACACTGCCCCCTTTTACAGGTGGGGAAACAAAGGCCTGGAGGGCTAGGGAGGAGGGCAGGCTCCGCAGGTGGGGCAACGCACCAGCTCCTCGACGCCGCTCTGTGGCTCGGCCAGCTGCTGAAGCCTCTCCTCCTGCCTCCCGAGCCTCTCCTTTTGTGGCTGGTTCAGGAGACTTACGTGTTGATGGTTTTCCACGTGGGCCTGGAGCTCTGCTGACACCCTCTCTAGTTCCTTCCTCAGGTGCTGCAGCTCCTCCTCAGCGGGCACTGCTGGGGGCTCCGGGGGCTGGGGTTCAGCTGAGAAAGGAAGCAGACATAAGGGCCTCTAGATTCTCAAAAACAAACAAACAAAAACCCACCACCACCACCAACAAAAAACACCCTCCTCTTGGTGCACAGCTCCTCTCAGGCTCCGCAAACTTGGCCTCACTGCTAATGATTCCTCCCACCCGGATAGTAGCCAATCTTCCAACCGCTTTCAGATGGAGAGCACTGTGGGTGGCTGACAACGGGCCCTCTTTGCTGATGGGGACACTCAGGCTCATGGAGATAACAAGACTTGTTGTTTCCCGGCACAGACCTCTTTCCCTCTGCCTCAAAGCCCTTCCATCCACCCACCTCCCTGGGGCATTCTAAGCCATCCCCAGAGCCCCCTCTGATGCCAGGCCTGCTCCCAGGTCACACCAGCCCCATCTTACCCATCTGGTGTTTGAGTTGGGATAAGCTTCTCTCCAGCTCCTCCACCCGATGCATGTCATGCAGCTTCTCCTTCTTTAAGGTGCAAAGCTGCCCAAAGCACAGGGGAAAAGGGCCCTGGAGAGAGGGGCTGGTGGCTCCACAGGCTACCATCTGCCTCTCTGCCCCCACCTACACAAAGCCCAGACCCATGACCACCTCTGGCTGTATATTCCCATGTTACAGATGCCCAGAAAGATCCAGTGACCTATCTAAGATGGGGGGGCTGAAGGGTCAGATCTCACCTCCTGGGACATTTTCCTCATCGTCTCCTGCCACTGGGCCCTCTCTGCTTTTATATGTCCAGCATATTCATCTCTCTGTAGCTGTACTAGCTTCAGCGATTCCTTCACCTGCAAGAATGGGAACAGAAGTTATGAAGGGCTGTCACTGGTCCTCACCTGCTTCTGGCCACCTGGGGTCACCTTCCTTCCACATCCCTCCCTCTGCAAAACCTCACCTGTGTCACGTGCGCTTTCAGCAGTGCCCGCTCCTGTAAGGACCGCTCTAACTGCGTCTTGAGAAGTGTTTCACTGCGGCTCGAGGACTGGATGGTGAAGAGTGAGAAGTTTCTATCTGGGGAACCTGGGCCATTCCATACAGTGCCCCTTAAACAGGCTAGGGCTAGGCTCAATATACAACACGGTCAGTACAGATCAAGGCATTTACCCGTGGTCTGGTTTTTAAAAGAACTCAGTAAAGTTGGAAGGGACAGGGAAAGAGATCGAATTTACAGCTGCCTAACAGAGGCCCAGAGAGATCAGTTAATATTGCTCTTGTTATTGCTGTAATGACTAGCACTGTTTGAACCTTTATGGAGTGCTTCACCAGGCACCATGCTAGCAATCCCATTTAATCCTCACAACCACCATAGGAGACAGTTACTATGATTCCCTCTGTTGTGCACATGAAAACACATGGAGTATTTGAGGTTAAGTGCTCGCCTAAGATCACTTAGGCAGAGCTGGGATGTGAACAGCTAGATCTATCTGATTCTCTAAGCCCATTTTTCTTGCTGGGGACACAGATAGGAAGGGGAAACTGAATCTCTTGTTCACTGTTTGAAAGGATGATACATTCGCAAAGTCCAAAATTCAGAAGGTACAGAAGGGAAGTATCTCCCAGCCACTCTCTTGCTCTCTCCTGAGTTTTTTATGAACCTTGCAGTCTTATTTTATGTACATTTTCATAGTATGTACACACACACACACACACACACACACACACGTTTCCTCTCTACAGAAATGGTAACATACTAAAGGTACTCTTCTGTACCTTCACAGTACAAGTACCCAATACCCCACCTAGGACTTCGCCAAGACCCCAGCCAGGTAAGGGCAGGGCAGGCACTTGCCCTCCAAGCTCTGTGTCCAGTGCTCGCTCCCCACCGCACCCCCCAACTCACCCACAGCAGCTGACTCAGCCCCAGGCTGCCTCTAACAACCAGACACAAAAGCAGCGAGACATGGCCATGCCGCTTTCTGGGCAGGACACTCCATCCTGCAGAAGGGACCTTTAGGCTCACTCCTCCATCTGTGAAGCCAGGCTCCCAGGAGATGGGGCAGGTGGTCAGACTCACCTTGTCCACCGCCTTCTTCTGTGTGGCGGTGACAGCAGACAGAGCCCGCTCTAACTCTTCCGTACGCTGCGATGAACGTTGCAGGCGGGCAGCCAGATCCTTCGACTCTTCTGTAATGAGAGAGTTGAGATGGGGCCCAAAGGACTCCCACTAAAGACCTATCCAAGTGCCAGGTTGAAGGATGATAGGGTGCCCAGATTCCCACCTTCAAAGTATATGAGAGAGCGTTTCGTGCGATACACGTCAATAATTAGTTTCTTTTTCTGTACGTTCAATCTCTGGATTTGAACCTTTGGGAGAAAAGCCAAGCAAGTGCTGAAAGAGAAGGAAAGAAACATTCCCCGGAGGACAGGAGAAAACTTCACACCCTCCACTCACCTCTAGCTCCCTTTCGGCTTTCTGTTTCTCGTTGTTTGCCTTCTTTTCCTATAGGAAGAGGAAGACAGAGCTCTTACCAGGGGGAGGCAGAGGTGGCACAGCAAGAGACATGCCCCCAGAATGCCACCAATGCCCCAGGACAGGCCCACCCATGGGACCAGGGTATCAGGGACCCTGTGGGGATGGGGTGGAATCTGAAGGGTGAGCCTTCTTCCCCAGGCTGGGAGTGGACGAGACGAGACTGGGGCCTCTACATCTGAGTGTCCCCCAAACCCAGCAGTCATGTCGCCAGCAAACAAATCACATTACTTCTTCCAGCTGATGTTCCACTTGTTTCTTCTGTTGTTCCTGTGGGGAGAGTCAAATTAAGGTGATGGAGGGTGGCCCCCTCAACTCTATTCCCCAGGCCAGGAAGCGGTAGGCAGGGGCCAGGAATGGATTTTAAAGGCAAAGTTCTCAGACCCAATGGGAACACAAACTGGTCAACTCTCCTCAAGGTCCCAAGGACAGAGGATTTGGGTCTTTCTTGGTTTTCACCCACAGCCACAGAACTCAAAGTCTGAATCTGAAATCTCTTGAGAGGACAGGAACATAAACCTCTAGAGATGGAGTTGGAGAAAGGCCCCCCTCCTGCCCGCTTGTGATTTAGAAAAGTGCGTTCATTCAATAAACATTAACTGAGCACGTACGGGCCAGGTACGGCTCTTCACAGTATATATAGGACGGAAAAGGACAGACAGGAGCTCTTGGCCCTGAGGTTTCCGTTCTAGGGGGCTTTTAAATCTCGGACTCTCAGAGCTAACAGACACCTTTGATACTCACTACCTCCTCTGGAAACACGAGCCCAAAAAGGAGAGGCAGCTTGTCCAGAATCAAAGAGCAAATCAGGGACTGAGTCACGGCAGAAATACGGGGCCCCTGACAACCAGTCAGGCTCGCACTTCCCCAAGAGGCAACAACCCCAGGGCGTGTGTAGCAAGGACTCCAGGAGGGGTTTGTGGAGAGGAGACAGTCGGCAAGGAGGGCAGCAAAAGAACAGCCATGGTGCGTGCTCTGGGGTCCCTCCAGGTGAGGCTTAGGCACCCCAGCTCCCCATTTGTCCTTTGCCCCATGGCCCCCAGCCCCTTTCTTCAGAGCCCCAAGAGGAAACTGGAGCCCAGGATTGGCAGCCTGGAATCAGGGGATCCCACTGGACTCTTACCAAAGATTTGATTGTGTTATTCAGTCGACTGATTTTGACGGACCTCGAGTCAAGGACTACCGCTTGTTCTTGGCACGGGCTCTGAGGTGCATGCAGAGGGGAGGAGGTGGAGCAGGAGTCGGGGGAGAGGTAGAGAGAACAATCATTAGGGCTGGGGTGTGTGTGGGCTGTCTCAGCTGGCAGAGGGGCACCGAGTCCCTGCTGTGGGAGGAGGTTGGAGGGCTGGCCTGCCTGGTCACTGTACCTCCACCCAGAGCCTCCCACCTCCAGATCCTTCAGGGTAGCACATGATGTAGGGCCCGCCCCGTGGATACCTGTTGCTGACTACAAGAGAGTACACATGGACATATTCTGTTCCCCTCAGTGTCTAAACCCTCTGACTTCCTTTCATTCACATCAACTGGCAACATTTTCTTTTCTGCCTCTCTTGGACCCTTTGTCCCATAACTCCTTTGTGCCAACTTCTCTCATGGCTCTTACTTCCCCACCATCCCACCCTGGGGCCTGACATCAGTGACTCCTGATGGCAAGTGGCTGTTCTCATTGTCCTGGCTTCCCCTTGAGACTGGGGATGAGGAAAATCAAAGAGCAATGACCATATCGTGGGTGCCCTGAGTGTTTACAGCAGGCCATGTACTAGGGATTAACATAAAAACAACAATAAGACATCTCATTTAAACCTCACAAATGGAAGTCAAACAATAGAACCTCTATTATACAGATGTGTAAAAAGAGGCCCGAAAATCTCAAGCAACTTGCCCTAAATCATATCCCTAGCAGACGGAAGGCAGGATTCAAACCCAGAATTCGTTTTTTTTTTTTTTTTTTTGCTTTTTGTGAGACAGAGTCTCGCTCTGTCTCCCAGGCTGGAGTGCCGTGGCGAGATTTGGCTCACTGCAAGCTCCGCGTCCTGGTTCATGCCATTCTCCTGCCTCAGCCTCCCGAGCAGCTGGGAATACAGGCACCTACCACCATGCTGGCTAATTTTTTTTGGTATTTTTCAGTGAAGACGGGGTTTCACCATGTTAGGCAGAATGGTCTCAATTTCCTGACCTTGTGATCTGCCCGGGTTGGTCTCCCAAAGTGCTGGGATTACAAACATGAGTCACTGTGCCTGGCTAAACCCACAATTCTTAACCAGTACCCAACGGTCCATCCACAATCTTAACAATTACCCTCTACTGCCCCTTTGGTCCCCTGTCCCCAGGAGCCTGGCCACCAAGACTCACATCCCGAGCTGAGTGGCAACCAGCAGAAGTGGATGTCTCAGGGCTACTTCCATTTGTTTTCCTGTTCCTCTTTGCTTCTGCTGGAACAGCAGGGCTGTTTCTGTGCCAATATTCTTTTAACTGTGGGAAAGAAGAGCAGTAATCCTCATGAGACCTATCGGCCCCTATAGCCACATCCTCCCTTAGAGTTTTTACAAAATACTCTTATACACCATCTGATTTAATGACACTAACAGCTGTATAAGAGGTGTTGTCACAATCTTTTAGGGACTGAGAGGGATTGATATCATAGCTAGAAAAAAAAAAAAGAAAAAGAAAAAGGCGATACTGGAACTTTGAAACTCAGTCTTCTGACTCCAAGCTCTGCGGTCTTGCCAAGAATAGCAGCTGCCAGGGACCAAAACCAGAGGCAGAGGTAGAAAAGTAAACATTAAATAGGCAGGAACTGTATGCCCTGCGGTTTAGAGTCATACATCCTCACACGTCTGTTAGTGTGAAGAAGTGCACCAGTACCTCTCAAACTTCTATATCAATGTATCCTCAGAGCAGAAGGCAGCCTTTCTGTTAAACCCGGAATTTATCAGAAAGAGGACTACCCAGCCTCATTTCAGAGAGAAGTCTGATATTCTCTTAGAAACCTATGTGACTGTCATCTCTAAGTATATTCATGTTTTTTCTCTTGATCTCAAGAGAATCAAGGGAAACTGATGCTTCAGAAAGATGTCTCACATTTATCCTGTGGCATTCAAAGTTCCCCAGGTCGAGATAATATGAGGAAGAGTCAAGCTGTCAAGTTCAGTTTCCCAAGATCTATTCCACAGAAGATGAGCAAATCTCACTTCAGAGACGACTGACTGAAGGGCAGTCTGGTCCCAGAACCATGGAGAATTAGAATATGAGGTGGAGAACTCAGAAAAAAACGTTAAAATCTCTCTGGAAAGTAGAAGCCTGGGAGAAAACCAAACCAAAACCATTCTCCCATTGCCACTTGGAGGTAGGGTCAACGTTTTGCGCTCACAGGGGAAGTGTAGGCTTTCCCCCCGTCAATGTCGATGTTAAGGGAGTGAGGCAGCCTGGAACCTTTTGCTCCTAGGTCCCACAGTCTCCATTCCCCTTCCAGCTGGAAATTTGCACTGTGAGCAGAGGAACCAGAAATGGGGTGGGGACACTTAGGGGACTGGGTCATAAGATCAAAGGCCGGTCTTCCAGTAATGACAGTTCCCAGGCAGACTGTGACATCACTACATTCCACTCCTCCTGATTGGGGGGAGGGACCACATCAGCGCAATGTCCGAGTTACCACTCCACGATGGGGGAGGGAAACACAGGGTTGAGACCCAGGTCCTTGGAGACGCCAGTGCAAAGAGCCCAGGGAGGTTGACCTTGAGGCAGCAGGAGAGGAGGGCAGAGTCTGCAGCAGGGAACTCCAGGAGTCACCAGCCCAAAGTCACCCAGGGATGACTGGCGAGGGTGGGGCCTGGGGCTGGGGAACCCAGGTTCTTGGAGAGAAGGGCACAAAGAGTCCAGGGAGGTCGAGCTTGGGTCAGCAGGAGGTGAGAGCCTAGTAATGGAGAGGGGAGCCCCAGGAGTCACCCGCCCAAAGTCACCCTGGAGTGATGGGCGAGGGCAGGGACTGGGCTGATGCTGAAGGGGCAGGGCTGACTGACAAGACTTTTGCGGGGGGAGTCCAGAGGCACCTGCATTGGAGGGCCCTGTCCAGTGTACCTCAGCAGTGATATGGGCTCTGGCAGCAGTCTTGTCGTCGGAGGGGATCTGTAGCTGGGTTGGGGGCCATGACCTGGTGCGTTTTTACCTTTTTCTTGGCTGCGGCCAATCTGTTCTGTGGAGTTTCTTCTGCCATCGTGGGGCGGGAAAGGGAGGTGGGGTTGGGGCCACAACAGCGAAATCCCAGCGAGCACTGATCAAGACCTCCAGTCACCTACCAGGCAGCTGTGTGACTGAGCCACAGGAGTGGTAACCAGGGCACCAGTAGAATGTAGAATAGGGGCGTGGCCTTAATGCTCCAAGCCTATTGGTCAAGGAGAACCATGAAAGGGAAAGGGGCGTGGCCAGGCAGCAGTGTGTCCAGAAGGACCCCTGGCTCATAAGGAAAGTTACTCATGCACCTGCTGTTCCCACCCACTCTGAAAGAGGGGAGGGGCTGCCCACTCTGGGAGAGGGAAGGGGCCAACTTTTGCTTTAAAAGCTTTAAAACTTTAAAAAATATATGTGTGCATACTTTTTATATAGATGTGTGTCTGTGTGTGTGTATCTATGTGTTTATCTAGAGCTGTCTTCATTACCTAGTTTCTATGCAAGGTCTATGGTTTTGGCCTATATTTTTATCTTCAAATATAGTACAAAATTATCAGTATTACCTGAACTGAGATACAGATATTATAAAAATGGAAAATCCACAGCATGCTTGATGATTAATGAAGCAGACTATATTATTCAAGATTCCAATAAGATAATCACAATGATTTCTGTTTTTTGGAAAAACGTTTCTCTTATTCTCCTACGTTATTGTTAAGACTTTCTTTTTTCCTCAAACAAGAAGCATGTTTAATATCTGGAAAAAGACATGCAGGGGCCTTTGAAAACAGTATGTTGAGAATAGATAGGGCTCAAGGACAGTATCTCCAATTGAACTTTTAATGAACTCCCGTAGGTGCCAAGAAGGCGGGCAGATAAGGAAGAGCATAGAAACAAGGAACTGAGTAGAAGGTTACATCTGGGAAAAGAAAGTTTGTTTTGCATTGTGTTCTTTCTGCTGACGTGGGGTTTATGGAGTATAAATAAAGTGAGGCGGAGGCTCTGAGTGCGGCCGCCATGTTCTCTGTTTGTCTTTGTCTTTTGTGTCCTTTCATTCTCCACCACCCCCGGCACGGACCCCAGTAAGTGGCGCAGCGAGCAGGGTGCACGAGTGAGTAGGGGAGAACAAGAAGGGGAACCCCCTAGGAGTGGGTAAAGCCCGGATATTGTTAAGGGGAACCTTCTTAAGCTTTCATTATGGGAACTCCATCTCTTGGACCCTGAGCAGGGCTCAGAATATTTACGGCTCTTTCAAGGACTGTTGCTGTCTATAGGAGTAGAAGTGAAAGAAAAAGACTTTGAAGCGATTGCTTGCCCATGTTGAACAACATTGTTATTGGTTTCAGTATCAGACTAAGGTGCAGCTGAATTGGAAGGAATGGTTACAAGGAGTAAAAGCTTTGCTTAGAGCTCACCAGTTAGGGGATACTATGCCTCTAAATTTGTGGACCTTGTGTAACTCTATCACTCAGGCATTAGAGTTACTTGAGACTGATTCAGAGTGTGGTGATGTAGCCACAGGAGAAAAGGCATCTGAGGATTTGGGAAAAAATAAAGCTGAAATGGAGCCCATTTGTGCCAGGATAACAGAGTATAGGGGGAGTAGCAAAAGGTGGAGAAGAGAAAAAGCCAGCTCTTCCTTCTTCTAAGGAGAATTCTGACATGAAGCGTAATATGGGAATGCTTCAACAAATATTACAGATACATTCTTCTAATTCACCTTTATGAGCTTTCCCTGTTTCTTTTCCTTCTGCCCTGTTAGAAGAAGATTTTCCAGTGCCTTCTACCCCCCAGCTTCCTTACCTTTGTCTGGCAAAGTTTTCTCAGTGCCTTTCCCGCCATTGGGGGAGGGAGATAAGGAAAAAATAAGAAAATTTAAGGAGATGGATCTGTTTCCAATTATTCATGCTTCTTTTGCTCCTAATGTTCAGTTTCCAAATGGTGGCAATAAAGTCCAATTTAATGCCTTACAAATTAAATTTTTGAAAGAAATGAAAGCTGCCATTTCTAACTATGGACCTCAATCTCCTTTTATCCTTGGTCTTCTTGATGCTTTTTCATCAAAAAGTTTGATGATTCCTATAGACTGGGAGGCTTTGGGGAAGGCTTTTCTTGATCGTTCTCAGTGGTTACAATTGCACAGCTGGTGGATGGACAAGGCACCTGTACAGACTAGAAAAAATGCTACGTGTGATTTCCCAGGACCCACTGAGGAACAACTCACAGGCACAGGTCAATATGCTACTCTTAATGCTCAGGCTGGCCTAGATGATGTCACCCTTACTCAAATCAAGACTTTGTTTTTAAGGGCCTGAAATAAAATAGAGATAGCAAAAAAAATCTTCCCTTTCCTTTGTGAAGATTTTACAGGGCACAAATGAACCATATCCAGATTTCGTAGCCCGTTTTCAGGATGCTGTCTTGAAAACTGTGGGTGTTGGCCCTGCTTCAAAAATTTTGTTACAAACATTGTCTTTTGAAAATGCTAATGCTGACTGTCAAAAATTGTTGAGATTGGCCGGGCGCGGTGGCTCAAGCCTGTAATCCCAGCACTTTGGGAGGCCGAGACCGGTGGATCACGAGGTCAGGAGATCGAGACCATCCTGGCTAACCCAGTGAAACCCTGTCTCTACTAAAAAATACAAAAAACTAGCCGGGCGAGGCGGCAGGCGCCTGTAGTCCCAGATACTCGGGAGGCTGAGGCAGGAGAATGGCGTGAACCCGGGAGGCGGAGCTTGCAGTGAGCTGAGATCTGGCCACTGCACTCCAGCCTGGGCGACAGAGCGAGACTCCGTCTCAAAAAAAAAAAAAAAAAAAAAAAAAAAATTGTTGAGATCATTAAAGGCCAATGGGGCCAATTTAGATAAATATATTAAAACTTGTGTTAGTGTTGGAGGGGCTATTTATAATGCTCAATTATTTGCTGGAGCTTTGTCTAAAGCCTTAAAAGGAAATAACAAACAAGGTGTTTGCTTTCAGTGTGATAAACCTGGACATTTCAAAAAAAAAAAAAAGTCATAAAAAATTAAACACTTTTATCCCTCAAGGCAGAAAGCTGCCTTCAGAGGTGTACAAATGTTGTGGTAAAGGTCGACATTGGACAAATAAATGTCGTTCCAAAACTGATAAAAGTGGAAATTTACTGTCTCCTCTCCTGGGAAATGGGAGCTGGGGCCCACAGGCTTGGGGCCCCAACAATTACAATACAAGCCTACTACAATACCCAGTGAGCAATGGCCTACAACATCAAGGAATGAATTCAAGTCCTCCTTAAGGATCCCACACCTTACCCCAGTTTCTCAGCTTTATGCGGCAACTAAGCAGAGCACTGCTGCTGACTTAGCTATTACTCAACCTTATACCTTGTCTCCTAATAGAGGAGTATATAAATTAGCTATTAGAGTGTGTGGCCCTTTGCCAAAAGAACATATAGGACTTTTGTTAGGTCAAAACAACAGTGCTATACGGAAGTTAATGATGATTCCAGAAATCATTGATCCTGATGTTACTAATAAAATTCTTATTATGATACAAATCTCACAATTTATACGTCTAGAGGCAGGGGTGCATATTGCACAGTTACTTTTATTGCCTTTTTTTTCGTTGCTATTTGGAAAGATATCTGGACAAAGAGAGTTTGGTAGCACAAGAAAAACTGTTTTTTGGGAAACTTTAGTTTCTAATCACAAGCCCTTATGTTCATTGCACATTAATAGAATAGTTTTTAAAGGGTTAATTGATATGGGGGTGAAGATGTCTATATTTGTTTAAATTAGTGGCCTATACAATGAGAAAAAAAGACAAATTTCAGTTATACTCACTGACTTGGGTGCTGCTTCTGTGGTTTATCAAAATGTAAAACCTTTAACCTGTGTCGGTCCTAAAGGTCAACAAGGTCAAGTGTTTTTTTTTTTTTTTTTTTAAATATATTGTCCCTATCAATATTAATCTTTGGGGACAAGATCTTTCACAACAATTTGGTGCTTTTTTAAACATTCCTCATATTTCCTCAGCTGCCAAAAATATGATGTTCAAAATGGGCTACAATCCTTTAAACTCATAGCCACTATTCACCAGCCTCAAGTTTTATAATTAAAGTGTAAAACGACCACTCCTATTTAGGTGAAACAGTGGCCATTATCTAAAGAAATACTTAGGACTTTAAAAGAGTAAGTCAAAAAACAAATGGCCGAGAGGAATATAAAGTCAAGTATTTCTGCATAAAATTCCCGTCTTTGTCTTGTTTTTAAAACTATAAATGTTTACATTCAACCTAAAAAAAGTTTACAGCCTGGTCTTCCTAATCCTGCCCTCAGTTACAACATCTTTTTTCTATTCTAGAAAGAGACAGTCACTTGGACAACTCACGTCATTTAACTCCTTTGGCTTTACAGAAACTCCAGCTTACAAAAGAGCAACTTCAAAAGACCCATTTACATTATATCCTTCCCGACGTTCCCCTTTCCCTTTGTTTATTTCATACTTTACATTCTCCCACAGGAATGATTCATCAAACTAATCGGCCACTAAAATGGATCTTTTTGTCCAACTGTCGACAACTTTGGGGAGGAGATCCTTCCTTAATTATTTCTCAATTCACTCATAGTCAGATCACTTATCTTCTTGCAACTTCTGATTCTTTGCAAGTTGCTTGCGCACCATTTGTTGGACAATTTTCTACCTAATATCCTAAGTCTCTAATCTTTTCATTTTTTAGGCAACATTCTGTGTTGCCTTTCTCACCAATATCTGTATTTCCTGTTCAAGGTCCTACCTTTTTTACTGATACTAGTAGCAATGGTAAGGCTGAATATTAGAGTGTTCATCAATCTCGAGTTACAGTTTATCCTTATCCCTCGGTACAACAAGAAGAATTGTTTGCTATTCTCATGGTCTTACTTGATTTCCCTACTACTAGTTGTAACATTGTTAGTGATTCTCAATACGCCGTTTATGTTACTTCTTATATTTCTCAGGCCACTTCACCTCTTTGTGCTACTTCTTCTCTTCAAAAACTCTTTTCTTTGTTATCCTCTACTTTGAGCCAACGTCGAGCTCCTTTATTCATCACCCATCTTCGTTCTCATTCTCAACTTCCTAGACCATTAGTTCATGCTAATACTCAGATTGATTCACTTTTAATCAGCCACCTACAGGCTGCAGAACAAGAATATGCTCTATATCACACTAATAGTTCTGGCCTTCAACGACGGTTTCATTTAACTTATAAACAAGCTCGTTCTCTTATTCGAGCTTGTCCTTCCTGTGCTCCTCTGAGCATTCCATCCTTCCATCCT
Organism: Macaca fascicularis; assembly: GCF_037993035.2. NCBI lineage: Eukaryota > Metazoa > Chordata > Mammalia > Primates > Cercopithecidae > Macaca > Macaca fascicularis. Next base: position 10,969,427 of record NC_088381.1, read on the forward strand.
GGGGTTAATCCACGAGGTACTCAAGTTAATCAAATTTGGTAAATGGATGTCACACATGTCCCTTCTTTTAGACGATTAAAATGTGTTCATCATACCATTGATACCTTTTCTCATTTTCAATGGGCCACTCTGTTGCCAACTAAAAAAGCTAATTCTGTTATTACACATCTCTTAGCTTGTTTCGCCATCATGAGCATTCCTCTTATACTTAAAACTGATAATGCCCCTGCCTATGTCTCTCGTAAATTATAAGTTTTCTTACAGCAATACAATATTCAACATATCACCGGTATCCCGGGCAACAGTCAAGGTCAAACCATCATTGAGCGCACAAATTTAACCTTAAAAACTCAACTACTAAAACAAAAAGGGGGAAATGAGCCCCCCAGAAACCAGATTCTGAAGGTTCTTTTTACCTTAAATTTTTTGAATCAATGGAGACAATTGCAAGACTCCGCTGCCGTAACCCATCTTTCCTCACCTCCCTCGGTGATAGTCCCCGCTGACAATTTAAAGGTTTGATATCCTAATGAAGAAGGTAAGTATGTTCAAGGGCAAGTTCTAAAACAGGGATGGGGCTATGCTCTTGTCCTTACAGGGAGCGGACCTGAGTGGTTTCCTACAAGGCGATTGAAACCCTGTTAAAAAGAAAACTGGATTCAGCATGCATCTCTTCCTTTGTTGGATGTGCCTCGGCGGGGGACTTAGTTCCCTTAGTGAGGCTTTGTATGAATATTGGACTTATATTCCCTTTCTGCCCTTGTATCAGGGAGTCGCTTGGGGAGAGGCGGAAATTAAGGTTTTCACCAATGACACTACTTAGATGCCATCCCCCTATATAGACAAGGATAACATAGAACGGGAAACGGGAATCATAAACAGCACATACCAATTTGGAGTGGAAGGACTTCCGACATGCATGGGAAATAGTCCTCATTGTCTCCGAAAATTGCATAAAGCCTGGGCTGTTCGCTATAATCATAGTCATGTGGCTGCTAATACTGTTATCATTGTAACTAGAAGCTTTCAGTATAATCATACTGTATATAGTAATGAGACTATTCCTAGTTCCTTACCTTTTTGTCCTATCCCAGAGGTTTCCTCTAATATTGAGGTGCTGGAGTGGCAACAATGTCGGGGAACTAAACCTCAGATTTTATTAGAATACAATGGGATGCAAATAACTGATTGGAGTGTGCACGGTGATTTTCAAACAAAATTTAGTCACATACCTTTAAAATGGCACCAGGTAAATAAAAGTATTGCTGCTAATGGTAATGAAACCTTGGTATGGCATGAAGGAGGCCTGTCACCACGTATGCCTCATCTTAAACCCTCTTTACAAGTACAGAGTCATCTTTGGAAGTTGTTAGCTGCAGGCGATGCTATTAGCACTTTTGTGGGGAATATGTCCCTTAATCTTTCTAACCCGAATAACTCCTTTCATATTCAGTTATATCGGAATACCTCCCGATATATTATTGCTTGTGTCCATAAGCCCTACCTATTATTAGTGGGGAATTTGACATGGAAGAATGATACGGGGATTGTTACTTGTACAGATACGTGTACATTTTTGTTTTGCCTCAATCATTCCTGGTGGCACAACTTTACTGGAGATATTTATATCCTCAGGGCTCGTAAAAAAATTTGGCTACCTGTTAACCTTATGCGACCGTGGGGAGCATCACCTCTTGAGACTTATATTTGGACTTCCCTCCAGCGAACCCGCCATGCCCTTGGACTTATAATTGCCTCCATAATGAGCCTTGTCGCCATCGCCTCCACTGCGGCTGTAGCAGGGCTCGCTCTTCATCAAAACATACAAAATGCTGAATTTGTGCAACAATGGCACGAACAATCTCACCGATTATGGCTTCAACAATGAAACATTGATTCTCAACTTGCTGAAAGATTAGACAACATGGAGCAAGCCTTGACGTGGCTTGGAGATCAGCTCACTGTCCTCAGTACTCGAATAACATTACAATGTGATTGGAACTCCACTCAATTTTGTGTAACGCCTGTGCCTTTTAATATCTCCCAGAATTGGACCGAAATCCAAAAATTATTAGTAGGCCATAAAAATATTAGTTTGGACATCCAAGAGCTCACTCAGAACATTTCCGATACATTTCAACAACAATTATATGTGTTGTCTGGAACTGTGACTCTGCAACAGCGGGGTCAACGTCTTGCTGCCTTTAACCCATGGACCCAGATGAAAACATAGATTTCTACAATCTCTGGAAGTATATTGCTTTGGGCACTCGGATTGGGTCTACTTCTCTTGGTGATTCGATGCTCCCTCCGTCGCCTCCAAAAAACAAAAGAAAACACGGGAACAAATATGGACTACCTTTTTAAGATTGAGGCAAAACAAAAAGGGGGAAATGCAGGGGCCTTTGAAAACAGTATGCTGAGAATAGATAGGGCTCAAGGACAGTATCTCCAATTGAACTTTTAATGAACTCCCGTAGGCGCCAAGAAGGCGGGCAGATAAGGAAGAGCATAGAAACAAGGAACTGAGTAGAAAGTTACATCTGGGGAAAGAAAGTTTGTTTTGCATTGTGTTTTTCTGCTGACGTGGGGTTTATGGAGTATAAATAAAGTGAGGCGGAGGTTCTGAGTGCGGCCGCCATGTTCTCTGTTTGTCTTTGTCTTTTGTGTCCTTTCATTCTCCACCACCCCCGGCACGGACCCCAATAAATGACTTGGACCCAGGAGACGGAGGTTGCAGTGAGCCAGGCTCACAATCTAAGTCTCAGGCACATTAGGAGTTCTATAATAAAACACCAAGTAGATCAGAGTGTCCAAACCTACTAGAGAAGAAAAGTGAAATCATTGGCTATACTTCCAAATTGCATTCAAAGGAAATTTAAGTTCTGAGTTGTTTTCACCTTCATACTGCCAAGTGAATAGAATTCAAACAGAACACTCCATTCCTTCAAAGCCTCTAGCCAGGCACAGTTTTACTGTATTACTGCTTGCTTTCAATGGATATAAAGCAGAGTCCTAGTCGGCACATTATGTACACCTGCAAAGATGCAGAACTAAACGGTTCCATCTGTTCCATATTAAAACAAAAGTCCTGTAAACCTTGGATGGTGAGTGTAATACTTCAGCACTAGCACCAAAACCTCAAAGATGAGAAGATACCAAGAACACTAGTAGCAAACAAAACTAAACTCTCTGCCAGGAGCAGTAGTTCACAACTGTAATCCCAGCACTCTGACAAGCCAAGGTGGGAGGATTACTGAAGGTCAAGAGTTCAAGACAAGCCTGGGAAGCATAGGGAATTCTCATCTCTACAAAAAAAAAAGTTTAAAAACAGCTGGGCGTTGTGGCACAGACCTGTCATGCTAGCTACTTGGCAGGCTGAGGTGGGAAAATTGCTTCTTCCCGGGAGTTCGAGGCTGCAGTAGCTATGATTATGGCACTGCACTCCAGCCTGGGTGACAGAGTGAGACCTAGATAATTACATTCTCTCCTGCTCCTGTTTACACCAAAATCACTAAGTTAAAACGCTTTCAATTTGGCAGGATAAAAATTAAATGAAATGTGACTTTGGAGTCTGGAGGAAGTAAGAAGGAAGGAAGGGAGGAAGGGAGGGAGGGAAGGAAGGGAAGGAGGGAGGGATAGAGCAAGGGAGGAAGAAAGGGGAAACAGAAAAGGTAAAGAAAGGAAAGGAAAGGAAAGGAAGAAGGAAGGAATGAATTAAAAGGAAAGAAAGGAAGAAAACAAAAAAAGGAAGGAAAGAAGGAAACGAAAGATAAAAGAAAAGAAGAAAAGAAAAAGAAAGGAAAGGAAAAAAGGAAAGGGAAGGGAAGGAAGAAAGAAAAGAAAAATAGAAATAAATAACAAATTACTTACTAGGAGAAAGTTTTAGCAACCTCAATGACAAATAAAAGGATTGTATCTTTAGCCTGTAAAGAAATCTTTAAAATTACTCAGGAAAAAAAAAAAAAAAAACAAAAAAACAAAACATTTTCAACAGAAAATGGGCAATGGAGAAACAGTCACTTCTCACAAAAATAAAAATGGCCAATAGATATATAACAAAGATTCAAAAGTATTAGAAATCAAGGAAATGCCATGAAAACAATGACATTTTCTGTATAAAGACGCAAAGATGACAAATGGAATGGGGAACCTGGACCTCTGTTCCTGTTGGTGGGAGTATAAACTGAGACACTTTTCCTGGAGAATAATTTGAAAATTTCTATTAAAGACCCTCAAAATTATTACCCTCTAGAAATTCTGCTTCTATGAATTCAGTCCAAAAATGCTTGCTCGACTCCATTAAAATGTATATATAAGAAAATGCACCTCTGTGGCGGCAATGATAAACTTAATATACATCCGGCTAGTAAAAATGATGATGCTAGGATATATTTCCTGTCACAGAAGTGTGCCCAAAATATAGTAAGTGGCAAAACACTATCTAATATGATTCTACTTTTGAAAATATTTACATGTATAAAAAATATAAAAAACAACACACCAGAATGTTTTGAGTGGCAAATTAAAGATTTTTCTTAATATTTGTCATCCAAATTCTTACAAAAAGAATGTGATTTCCTTTATAATCAGGGAGAAGTGTTATTTTCATTTATTTATCTTTAAATCTCTTTTCTTTTTCTTATTTTTCCTCCTGTATGTATGTATCCCAAGTAGGCTAGATCTCCTGCCTCTTGAGGGAATCCAGCCCATTTGTGGGAAGTGCACTACATACAGCTGCTCATCTTCCTTTTATTTTAAGAGATCTGGAGACGTTTATATTTCAAACTGTTTTATTGTTCTCAGAATATATGTTAATATATGAAATTGAGGAAAAGACAAAGGAAAGGCTGACTCCCTACCCTCCTGGGGCTACTCTTCCAATTTTTGCTGCTATTGTTACATATTAGTATTCACTGGGTACTAAAAAGATGGGCAGCCCCTTAGATCCTTTTTCCTTATCTCTTTCTCATAATCCTATTTCATTCTTTCATTCACTTATTTTTAAAAGGGTCATGTGTACAAATATATAGTTCAGAAAATTTCTAAATGTAACTATCTATGAAAGTATGCGACAAAATCCCATTCACAGTCCTAGTCTCCTTCCACAGCCAAACACTTTTAATTGGTTTCTTATATATCATTTCAGAATTTATCTTTGAAAATACACATGTATATTCTTATTCTACTCTTCTCGCTCAACACAAAAAGTAGCATACCACACCTACGATACCACTCCTTCTTCCTTTTAAAACACACACACCATCGATCCGAGTTCTTCTACGTGAGTGCAGAGTCTTTCTCATTCTTCTTTTCAGCTGCACAGTGTGCATCATTTGGATGCACCACAGTTTACTTAACCAGTTCCTGTTGGCGGACACTGAAATCATCCCTATCATACTATTGCAAACAACAGTATCAAGCACAACCACCTGCACACACCAAGTTCATTTCTGAATCTGCCTTTGATGAAGCCTCTGCTTGAATCACCACAAGGTCACAAGGCTGAAAACTTAGCCCCTTTTTTAGTTTTCATTACATACAGCGGTATGTAGCAAAAGACTCTCTCGGGCAAAGCAAACGTACTCTTTGGGGACGTACTTCATAATGATAAATGGATAAACAGAACACCAAGGAGAACCCATTCTATTTAACCATGCACATGTATGCATACAATATATGATATGCACAGAAAGTTTAAATAAATCCATCAAAGCATTAGGCACTGTCTCAGTATGGTGGATCTACGGAGTGCTTTGTAGACTGCCCTCCTTGTCTATCAATTCTTTCTAATTCCACAACAGTAAATATGTATACTTCTACAATATAAAATTTCAAAAAATGCAAACTCATATTAAGCTGCATATATTCCTTCAGTCTCTCCCACATTTGTATGGTGTTCCAGAGTGCTCAAACATCACTTCGTTAAAAACATTTAATTATTTTTCAATATAGAGTTGGCAGGGTCTTGCTCTGTTGACCAAGCTGGTCTTGAACTCCTAGATCCTCCTGGATCCCCTCACTTCCACCTCCCAAAGTGCCAGTATCACAAGGGTGAGCCATCAGGCCCGGCCAGCTTCATTTCAGAAATCTTTCCCCAGCACTCCATATATTACGAGTAATGCCTTACTTCTTCTTTAGATAGCACTTTAGTCATATCTCTATTACCTCACTTGTCACATGATAATCAGTTGCTCACCCATCCATCTCCCTTCATTGCTCATGAGCTCCTTGAGAAGAGTCTGATTTTCAGCACCTTGAACAGAGTGCGACACACACATGCTTCATACACAGAGAGGAAATGATTTCACTAGAGTGTAATTACTCCCAGAATTCAATACCTTTATTTCTAAATTGTTCTAGATACTCTGCCAACAACCTGAGAATGTTATGTTTTTTCCCTAAAACTTATATGCATTACTGAGTGTCTACAGTCATAGCTAACTCAATTGTGATGTGACGTCTCGCCAAGCCCATTGATAGTTTTTTTTTGGTGACTTTTAATTGTAAGTTTTGATTTTGATTGTTTCCTTTTTGTTTTCTTAATCTAGCAGTGTTTGGTAAACTTCAACATCTCTATATCCCTGTGTCTTTGCACCTGCTGGTCTCTGCTTGGAATAATGTCTCAAGGTTTTAGTCACCTGGAAAAAATTTCTACTCACCCTTAGAATCAGCTTAAATAGGCTGGGCACGGTGGCTCATGCCTGTAATCCCAGCACTTTGGGAGGCCAAGGCAGGCAGATCCCCTGAGGTCAGTAGTTCAACACCAGTCTGCAGTCTTGAACTACTTCAACATGGTGGAACCCCGTCTCTACTACAAATACAAAAAATAGCTTGGCGTAATTGTGGAGGCCAATAATCTCAGCTACTCGGGAGGCTGAGGCAGGATAATTGCTTGAACCTGGGAGGTGGAGGTTGCAGTGAGATGAGATTATGCAATTGCACTCCATCTTTTTTTTTTTTTTTTTTTGAGAGGGAGTCTTGCTCTGTCACCCGGGCTGGAGTGCAGTGGCCGAATCTCAGCTCACTGCAAGCTCCGCCTCCCAGGTTTACGCCATTCTCCTGCCTCAGCCTCCCAAGTAGCTGGGACTACAGGCGCCCGCCACCTCGCCCGGCTAGTTTTTTGTATTGTATTTTTTAGTAGAGACGGGGTTTCACTGTGTTAGCCAGGATGGTCTCGATCTCCTGACCTCGTGATCCGCCCATCTCGGCCTCCCAAAGTGCTGGGATTACAGGCTTGAGCCACCGCGCCCGGCCGCACTCCATCTTATGTGACAGAGTGACACTTCATTTCACACACACACAAAAAAGAAAGAAAGAAAGAAAGAAAGAAAGAAAGAAAGAAAGAAAGAAAGAAAGAAAGAAAGAAAGAGAGAAAGAAAGAGAGAAAGAAAGAAAGAAAAAAGCTTAAATAATATCTTCCCTGAGGAGCTTTTATGTCTTCCTATTCTTTCAGGAAGAGTTGAAAATTCCTCAACTTTTGAAACATTTGTGCCTCTTTAGTATGTATCAGGCACTGAATGAGTGCCTAGGATACAAAGATGAAACTGTAGACCCTGCCCTCATGGAGCTCATGGTCTAGTATGGAAAATAGCCATATGAACAAATAATCACACTATAGTTCTTCAGAGCTCAAATCTTATCCCAAATACTGCTAAATTAATGTTCTGTGAGGGTTTGAAAGTATGAGGACCAGCGACAATATGGCTGCTTGGATGGCTTTCCATCCAAGTTAACATTCGGCCCTCATCACCAAAGGTCATACGTGTGTGCCTCTTCCTTGAAACCCACCAGGGCCTAACACATCATATCACCACCTTTGAAATTAGGAAACAGGCTCAGAAGTCCAAGAGCTTGACCAAAGTAACTCAGCTGGTAGGTAGCAGAACCAGGTCGGTATGATTCTTCTTCAATGTCCTGCCAGTTACATGGGCAAGTGGCCTCAAAATCAACAAAAGACAAGTAGAGGTTGACATGTGTCAATGAACAGAGGCTCAAAAGGAAGAGTTTATACACAAGAATAGAGCAGAAATCTTCCGGAAGTATGTCCGGGGATGTGAAGTAGGAGGGCACACACCAGGTTTCACCGTGGTCAAGTGAATCTATAATTCCAACCTGGGCCTCACCCGCTGAGCTCCAGACTTAACTATCTGTCTTTCTTACTCTTACATAAATTCCACAGGGCAGGACCTTAATCTCTAGCTTGTTCATTACAGATTAAAGCAGAGCCTGGCTTAGAGTAAGTACATAATAAATACATGAATGAATAAATAAACTATCAAAGAAGCTAAAGAAACATTGCACACTACTGGGGGAAAGGATTACCATGAAAACAGACCCTAGCAGTCACTCACAAATATAGTTGACCCTCATTATTTGTAAATCCCATATTTGCAAATTTATGTACTTGCTAAAATGTCTTTGTAATCCCCAAATCAAAACTCGTGGAGCTTTCGAGGTGACTCCTGGATAGACACACAGTAGTGAAAACTCTGTCACTCCTTGCACATGTCCCCAACTAAGGTCAAATAATGTGACCCTCTGTCTTCCTGTTTCAACTCTCCTACAAAGATGACCTGAGGACTGAGACAGTAGAGGACAGTGCAGGGTAGTGTAAGATGCTGTGGCTCTGGGGCCAATTGGACGGGGTCTGAATCATAACTCTGGCACCTGTTAGCGGAATGGCTTCAGGTAAGTCACTTAACACTTCTGTACTTCCTTTATTCTTCAATGATCAGGAGCAACGTACTCAAAGCCCAGTTTAAAGAAATGTTTCAGCAGAGGATTTACTGCACTGGGGATTTAGCCCCTTCTATTCTTCTAAACTCACTGATTTCTGCTTGTATATCTTTAATCATTTCCCCATTCTGCTTTCCTTCAGGGTTTTTGATTGTCCTTTCTAAGAATGAGTTAGAGGCTTAATTCATTTTCATTCTTAATGACATAAGGATTTTAAGGCAATGAACATTCCTCTGAGCTCTCCTCTAGTTGCTAATACGTAAAGATTGCATTATTACTATTCTCTAGATATTCTGCAGTTTTAATTTCAAATCCCTGTTTGACCTAAGGGCTGTTTGCATGAATTGTAAAATTCCACCAATCTACATTTGTTTTCTGGTTTTGTTAGTAACTTATAGATTTAACTAAGATCAGAGAATGACATCTGTCCTTTTTCTACTTTTTAGTATTTGAGGTATTCTTCACTGAAAAAGATTAGCCTCCTGAATGTTCCAGTTAGGAAGAAGGAGGTAGCAGATGAGAGAGCAGAGTAGATAGAAGTTTCATATTTTAATTATGGTTTAATTCTAAGCATTCTAAAATTTCATTGGATTTTTAAAGATTTTTTAAACTAGGAATTACAAGGGTGTTTAATTTCCAAATTCATGTAGCTTTTGGTTAATCTCTTCATTATTGACTTCTAACCTTAACTGCTTCATATTTAAATTATAAATTATATGGTGTGGATGGTACCAAATGTTTTTAATCCTGTGATTTGCTTTACAGATTAGCATATAATAAAGGTTTCTCCCATGGTCCACAGATGCTCGAGAAGAATAGAGAATATCTAACTATTGGGTACAGAGGTCTGTATTTGTCCATTATACCATGTCCGTTCACAGGGTATTCAAATCTATATATGGGCATTCTGTGTAAATTATTTATGGTAATCAGGGTATGTTGAAATCTCCAAATACCATGGCAGACTTGTCAATTTCTCTCTGTGGTTCTATCAGTTTTTCCTCTGTATTTTGAGGCTATTTTTGATAGGTACATAAACTATGAAAATTGCTACATCTTCCTAATTAACAGTTGCTTAGCATCAAGTTGTTACTAATGCTTTCTGTTTCAAAATCCTATTTTGTTTGAAACTGAAGCTCCTTCTCTTGTTTTGGTTAATGTGTACTGGCATATCTTTATCACTCTCTCTCCTTTATAAAAACTTTCAATCTTTTCACATCCTCATATTTTAAATATGATAGATTAAAACAACTGGATATTGTTTTATTACTTCCATCTGTCTAACTGGTAACTTTAGTCCATTTACATTCGTTGTGACTGATTTATGTGGACTTCCTTCTGTCACCTTTAGAATTTCTATTTCTCTCACTTTCCAATGTAGTTTTAATATTTCATCCTGGGATTCCATTAAGACATATTTCAGACCTCATTCTGATCTCCCTCTCCCCACCAACCCCACCAACTTCTGTCCTATCATTTGTCCTCGTGTCTCTCTGTGTAACATACAGACTTAATTTTGGAGATTTCACTTTTGGAGATAATCGTCTAACCAATTAATCCTTTCTTCTGGTGTCTAATCCATCCACTGAGTTTCTGATTTCAACAATTATATTGTGTATTTCTTTATTTCATTTTCTTCTGAGACAGAGTCACACTCTGTCACCCAGGCTGGACTGCAGTGGCATGAACCTGCAGCCTCGGCCTCTGGGCTCAAGTGATCCTCCCACCTCAGCCTCTTGATTAGCTGGGACTATAGACAGGTACCACATACCCAGCTATTTTTTTTTTTTTTTTTTTTTGGTGGTGGTGTCAGGTATTGTTTGTAGAAATGAGTTCTCACCGTGTTGTCCAGGCTCATCTCCAACTCCCGGGCTCATGTCACCCTCCTTCCTCAGCCTCTCAAAAAGTGCTTGGATAAGTTCTATTTCATCCATTTTCCTTTCAGGTGTTCCTCATCACGCCTGGTGGTCTCACTGCTCACTCAGTTTTATGAGTCCATGTTTTTTATATATATTAATGTATTTCACATGTAACTATTTTCTCACAATTCTAATATTTGAAGTCTGTGTTCTGCATCTGATAATTCCAAAACCTGCAGTCTTTGGGAAACATATTAGTCATTGTTTCTGACAATTCTGAAATATGTTGGGTTGACTACTTGAATGCTATGATTTCACTGAATTAGTAGTTGCCTGCTTTTAAGCTTTGGGAAGTTAGAGATGCTTCCCTACAAATGTATCTGTGTCTGCTTCTGATGAGAGCTGTGGACACAACTAACATGAGACCACTTTACCACCATGCCTAATCCTGACATCCTGTTGGATTCTCTTGGAGAATGTCAGGATTACACAAGGTTCTCAAATTTGGCTGCCCAAACTTGCTCATTTATACACAGAAGACTAGACTGCTTAGTATAGGTGGTGACTCCCTTCCTCTTACCCTGGAAAAAACAAAACAGATCTCTCATCTGAATGTGATCACAGAAGAGGAAACTCTGAAGATGAATAACTGGAGGCTGTGGGCAGCAGGGAAAGACTGGTGTCTTTCCAGACCACAAAAATAGGTCAGAAGCTCCTCTAAAGGCTGTGTGCTCCAGGATTTCACTATTTAGCTCAACTACCAGTCCCTCCGTAAGAGTGAACGGAAGCTTCTTAGAGCACCATGTTGCCTTTAAACCACAAATTCTTGCTAAAAGTCATGGTCATGGTAAAAAAGCTACGGCTTTGGAAGGCTTTCTTGGTAATGTCCTAGAATTAAGGTTACAGCCTGCGTTTCATGTTAACTAAACAGGAAATCAGCCTCACCAGTATCCTCCTGCCCTGTGCAGGCTCTCAGCTCCTCTTGGTTGGGCCTTGGGCTGCCAGACTGTCTGGTTTTAATCCTTGCTCTGCCACCTCTGACCCTGGACAAGTTATCTACCTTTAGTTACCTCATCTACAAGATGCAGATATTAGTAATACCCTCTTTTTAACTTATTAAGGGGATCAAAAGAGTTAATAAAAAGTAACAAATAAAAAGAATTGGTAAGTACAGGCGCAGAGGGGAAAGAAAGGAAAAATAAATCAATAAATGAATAAAGAAATAAAGAAATAATTAAAAAGACTAGTGCCTAGCACAGAAAAGTTCATCGGGAATTAATTCTATAACATGAACTCAATTTTGCAAAATTTCAGAGTACATATAACTTTTAACTTACTAGGGTATACATAGCGATAATAAGTTTACAAGTGTAGCCATGTTTGCCTACAGTAAATATAACAAAGACTAAACAAGCAGGTACTAAATCATTAAGTGATTATCAGTTAGTATCTTTAATTTTCTTATACTTCTATATTTTCTATAGATCATCTTTATAACAAGAAGAAAACAAACCAAATGAAAATGAAATGACTTCTCTCAAAAAGAATTAAGTCAAGACAGAAAGACGGCTCACAAATATAAAATATCTCTTACGGGTTATGTAAAATTGTTAATAAAAGTACCTTCTTTGTGCCAAGCTGCACTCTGGCTTTGCCTTTGAGTCAGGTGGCATTTCTTTGCACGATGATCGGTTCTATTGAGTAGGCACTGCTTCAGCCCTACAGGAAGAACAAAACATCTCTAGAACACAGCAGCGTTCCTCATTCCCACTTGAGAAGGCCTAACAAAATGGCATGTACCTCAACAGCAGCAGATCAGTGTTAAAAAGCCTGGAGACAAGGGGAAAAAGTAAAATTGGACCATTTCCAGAATCTCACAAAAAACAACAAACTGACGTTCTAAGTGCCCAACGTGAGCAAATTAGAACTTTAAATAAAGGTCACTCTCAATGCCGATCCTAGCATAGATTCAGCACCAAGTATAATCTGATTTTACTGGTTTACCTTTTTCATTCTTGAAAGTAGGAGCTATGAAAAAAACCCCAAAAAACAAAAAAACACCAAAACTTCTTTAAGAGAACCTTCTACTTACAACCTAACTTCCCGTAATCGAAACACTCTATTGTGGGTGAAAATTGAATATTATAAGAAAATAATCACCTGTTTTGTGAGAAGTTCTATACATAATGCTCCTCCACCCAATACATACCTTGAAAAGAAAAAAGGAAACAGAAAAAATTATCACAAGAATTATTCCTGCTTAAACAGTTTCTACGTGCCATTACTAAGAAAGTATGCACACAGTAAAGATGAGAAGAGAACATGCAAGCATGAACATACTTGTTACAGATATAGGGCTATGGGCAATTTAAAAATTCTAACGTTTCAACTGTCATGTAATTGCTCTGAAATTCTAGTCAATTGTTTGAAATGGCTCTTGGAACAGAATACTTTGAAATATTTATGAAGTCAAAAACAAAGAACTTAGCCGTAAATATTCCAAAGCATCGGGGCAGAAGAACCCATTTCCTTAAATGGCATTTGAGTGCTCTTTACAACTGCAACTTTCTCTCCCATCCTGTGATGGCCAAGAGTTTTTCCTCTGACAATGGCACTGACCTTATCCTATTCAATATATGAACATACGCATTGCTTCATGGTTGGAATTGTTTTTCTCCATTCTGTTGTGAGAATCAAACGGTTCAGACCATGTAGCTCCTCTCTGGGACTCCTCAAGTCCTTTCCAGGTCTGAAGACTATTCTCTGAACCAAACACAACTTCTGGGGATGTACCAGATCTCCCAGTAGAAAATTATTTAGATAAAGATGTTTTAACCTTTTAACTCTTTCTCAAACAAAATAATTTCATTTCTCCTTTAATGTTATTTTATATTTCAAAATACACAGATAGCATGCCTAAAATAAAATCAAGGCAATGACAGGTTTAGAACACAAACTGTGGTGATTTTGAAAACACAAAAGCTAAGACCACTGATTAGGTCTATGTGGACACCAAGTCCACCACAACCTGTTCTGTCCTCTGGGGCTCTGCACACACATTTCCCTTGCCTGACATTCCTTCTGCTTCCCACCCTTCCAAACTCTGTATTTCTCCCCCAAAAAACCTGCCAAGAGCACTCTAGCCTGCACATCTTCCATTCCAGCTAACCAAAGGCATCCTTGTGTTGACTAAACCAAATTATTTTGCAGAGAAGCCATCTAAAAATTTCTACTGTAGACCATTCACCTTCATAATTGTTATGATGACATTATTCAATAATAAAATGAGGGAAAGAAGTCCTCTTCACTCCCTTATCCTGGAGAATCCAAGCCAGTGTCTTTCCCACTTGCTTTCCCAAAACACTGGGATCTTTCAAAGTAACAGTTCAATGGAAGGAAAAGAAAATCTACAAGACAAACTCTCCAAAACATTAAACTCAGGTAAAGAATCATGGGATTAAAAATGTTTATTCTTTGTGTATTTCATTTCTGAAACAGAAATCTATCTCCCACTCCTTAAATCTGCCTCTGGACTAAGAGAGTATTGTATAGAATGTGCACTCACTGACTTAACAGAATTAGAACATCCAGGCACACACTGAGATTTTGCTTCCACAATCACTCAAAGTCTAGTTATTAGCTAATAAGTTAACACCACACTCGATCTTTAATGAGTTAACACCACACTTGATCTTCACATTTTGGAAATTCTGACGGTAGACAGGGACTTGTTTTGGGAAAGGAAGTATACAGTAGACATTGTTACCCACTACCCAGCCACCATCACCTTTCCTTTAAAGTACCCCACTCTTCCTTTAAGGTTACAGAGTCTCAGAAAGTGGGAAGAAAGGAAGTTTTTGCATTCAGGTCAAAAGAAAGTACATTTGTGCAACCACATAATACCTATGCAAAGGTTTGTTGAAATCTAAACACAAGACAGAAGTAGTTCTAGCACCTCCACCAAAAGTAGGGTCAGTAAACTTTTCTTAACACACAGTGTCAGCAGCAGCGACACTGGAAAGTGGTCGACTCTACTACTGTATTAAATTACCTTCATTTTGTCAATATGTGTTCCACATTCTTACTGCTCTTTGTCTCCAAAGGGTTCCTGCTGAATATTGAGACAGTTCAAGAACACTAGGAGAAAAAATTCTTAATAATCCAAGTAAGGGTCACCTAAGATAATATGCCATATATATAGACACAGTCATATTTTCAACTTTAAAAAAGTTCAGTTGTCAAAGTTGTACAGCAAACACTATCCTAAGCTGAGCCTCTTCAGGCATTTGATTTATAATCACTGTAAAGAAAAGCCAGTCACAAAATGCCACATTTTGTATGATTCTATTTATATGAAATGTCCAGGACAGGCAAATCTACGGAGATAGAAATTAGATCAGAGGTTGCCAGGATCAAGGGTGGGGGAGACAGGTACGTGACTGCTGATGGGTATGGGATTTCTTTTTAGGGAGATGAAAATGTTCTGAAATTTGGTAGTGGTAATGGTTGCATAACTCTGAATATACTAAAAACCACTGAACTGCACACTTGAAGAGTGAGGCTTATCACATGAAAACTGTGTCACAATAAAGCTGTCAGTTTGAAAAATATTTGGCTATGTCAAGAAATAAAGAAATAGGGTCATAGCTAGAAGATATGGGATATAAAATACATGGAACAAAACTGCTCAATAATCTATCTAGAATCACACAATGCTTAAGCTTTCTCCTGACTAAAATCACAAGCTTTGTGTTTTATTGGTATTTCACATTTTTTACTTCTTCCTAAGTCAGCCAATAATTCCTCCTCCTCACTTAATAGTGGACTACAAAGACCAAGCCATTTTGATTCTGCTGCCAATGGGCTTTCACATTTCATTCCTCCTTCCACCTCCATGACTACCAAACCAACGTAGGTTCTCCTCCCTTCACTCTAAGACAACAGCGTGGCCCTCAACTACTGTCACACTCTTCAAGCTCTGTGAGGGCAATGTGTCTCATATTCTCTTCTGCTGCCACCAGATTTATTCTAAGACGGTTTCCTTACTGTTATTCCCCTGTTTCTCAATCAGTTACATAGATAGATGAATATCCAGGCATCATAGTTGACTTACCCCCAAAAAGAAAAACAAAAGATCTGTCACCAATCCACGGAACTGTTTGAGTACAAGATATTACGCCAGCACTATTTCCTACAAACTTTTGACATGAACCCTATCATCCTTGTGTTATAGCTCCAACTGGTCTCCTACACTCTGAATCCCTCATTCTCTTTCCTAGATACCTGATTGTGTTTACCTGTCACCTACATAAATAATTTTCCTTCAACTTCCACCAGCTGACCAAACCCCACTCACATTTCACTGCCCGGCTGGGATCCCACCTACTTCATGAAGAGTAACTCTTTGCAGCTTTAAACCTCAGAGAAATTAAGCCCATGCTTAGCTTTTCTTTTTCTTTCTTTTTAGATAGAGTTTACCTTTGTCACCCAGGCTGGAGGGCAGTGGTGCAATCTCGACTCACTGCAGCCTCTGCCTCCCGAGTTCAAGCGATTCTCCTGCCCCAGCCTCCCAAGTAGCTGAGATTACAGTTATGTGCCACCACATCTGGCTAATTTTTTGTATTTTTGATGGAGATGGGGTTTTGCATCTTGGCCAGGCTGGTCTCGAACTCCTGAACTCAAGTGATCCACCCACCTTGGCCTCCCAAAGTGCTAGGATTACAGGCGTGAGCCACCACGCACAGCCAAAGGTTCTATTTCTTAAGTTTGGTGTTGGGCATGTGGACATATGATTTACTGTTTTAAAAAAGAAAGATATGTTCCTGGTGTTTTTGTGTTTTGTTTTTTGTTTTAGGCCTGTGTGCTTCATTCACTCCCCCATATGAATCCGTAAAGAAGTAGTCATTAGCAACTTCAGTCAATATATACCGGATTCATACTTTAGGAAGACAACCCAGTTGACAACCACAACAGTTTCTATGATAACAGTAGTGAGAGAAAATACTGACATTAGGGTCATTTCAAGAAAGTTCAATCATAAGATATATCCCCAAGAAAAATATACACAAAAAGCTAAGTTGGAAGCTTTTGGAAAACAACTACCATCCTTAGAGTAAGTACAACAAAGTATTGTTTTATGTTTGTTTTTTTTCATCAAAATACCTCATATAGCCATAGATTTTAAGCCATTACATCCTCTCTAGATTCCATATTAGATCATTAACATTTCTTCTAGATTCCACTATTATTTCTTTGCATCCTTTATTTTTAGTATCTTAAAAATACTTTATTAAATGTAACACATACATTCAGAAAAGTACATGAAATATAACTTAAGGTATACCTTAACATGTTATCGTAAATTATTTGCCCATGTAAGCACCAACCTGGTCCAGAAACATATTCCAACCAGTATCCAAGAAGCCCACAGATGTCCTTTTCAGTTCACACCTCCTTACCTCTCGCCTGGATGGACTCCTTACCCCAACCTCTATGGAATCACCTCTTTGTTCTTGATAGTTTTACTGCCCAAGTATGAATCCAGAAATAAGTGTTTCTCAGTTTTCTTTTCATTTTAGTCCCCCTAAGAAGCCTTTTTAGAAGTTTTCTTCCTAATTCTACCCCCATGCCCCTGTGGTGGAATTTCAAAACCACAGACATATTGTATGTTGGTTTATGTTATATGATCCTTTGGAGGGCAGCAGACATTATAATGGGTAACGTTTTCTTTTACTCTAAGGAGCAATTTTCACTCCACTGTAGGTGGCACTGCCTCCACTAAGAATGAAAATCCTAACCAACATTAGTTTTGCTATTTTGAGCTCTATATAGAGGAAATTATACAAAATAGGTTTTTGGGGTCTGGTCTCTTTTGCTTAACATAGTGTTCAGGATTCCCCCAGCTGGTCCCACTCAGCTGTAAGCCATTTTATGAACACCACAGTTCTTCATTTTCTTGGAACAAACACTTGGGTTATTTTCTGTTTGGGGCTATTATAAACGATGCTGCTCTGAACATTCCCGTCTCCGGGTGCCTACGTACTCCTTTCTTGTGGAGTGTATATCCACACGATTCCTGAACCATAGTGTATGAGTATCTTCCACTTTACCAAATTGTTTTCCAAAACACTTGTACAAATATACACCCCCATTCGAAAAATAGAGAGTCCCGTAACAATTTACTTACGTTAAAAGGTAAGTTCAGCAAAATATCTCCTATGCCTTCTTTTTCTTTTAAGATCTGAAAATCACTGTGCAAAGGACTATCAGGGTCAATCCTAAGAATCCCAAAACAAAAAACAGTTCAAACAAAAAGATACTTTTTATTTTCATCTAACTCAAAAACGAACGAATATGAAAGCTAAAATAGAGCACCTAGGGTAAGTTCCAGAAAGAGAAGATCTTAAGCTGCTCTAATTTCCCAGGAAAAATAGAGGCCACTATAGCTTCCAGTTCCTTTACAATAAATGTCCAAAAGAGATGATAATAGCCTAAATCTGATCTAATAAGGGGGTTCAGAGTTTGCAGTCATTCTAAAGGAAAACAGTCACGTGTATATAATTTTCTCAAGAATTCAAAAGACGTTTAATATGCTTTCCTAAACTTGTATTATCAGTCAAGGGGCTCAAAGAGTACAATCTGCCATGGACAGAACTATGGAAAGTTAAATCGCTAAAAAATCGGTATTATTCCACAACTATCCTATATATACATGTCCAATATGACTTCCACCCCTCACTCTACCCCCACTTTTTGTTTTGTTTTAAGAGACAGAGTGTCTCACTCTGTCACCCAGGCTGGAACATAATGGTGCAATCACAGCTCATTGCAGCCTTGACCTCTTCAAGCTCAAACGATCTTCCTGCCTCAGCCTCCCAGCACCCCTAGGAGCTGGGACTACAGGTGTACTCCACGTATATATTTTAAAAGTCATAACATAACCTTCTCTACAATAAGAGTTAATTGTGATGCTTTCAAAACTGGGGGAAAAGTCATAAAAATCAACTTGGCAATCATTCTCTGTATAATGAAATGCATTGTTCTTATTTACTTTCCAAGCAATATTGCTCAAGCTTGAGCTTTTTGCTAGAAGATAAAAAACATGTAAGAGTTCACTATCAGGAAAATGACAAAAGCAATTCTGATGGAGCTATAAAAACATTTCTTTAAATCCAAAAAACAGGTAAACTCATCCTATCTTACCCCCTACAGATCTTTTGGAACTTGATTGTCTTTGAATTACACAAAATAAAGCTAGTAAACATTTCCATTTTGGTCCACTTTTAAGAAAGGACATTTATAATCTGACAACAGAAAAGAGCAAAAGAACAAGAAGAAGAGCAGGGATTTAGAGATCCTTCCCTGTCGTGTAACTCTGTGATCTGTATATGTCCCTGAGCTCTTTCATAAGTCTATCTGAAGCTTGCACTGACCCAGACACTGCAGCCTGAAACACAAAAGCTGCTTTTTACCAGGGTCTACTGAGCCAACTAATTTTAAGATTTAAGGTATTTCAACCTGATCTAAAAGATTACAGTAGCCAGGCGTGGTGGCTCACACCAGTAATCCCAGCACTTTGGGAGGCCGAGGAGGGTGGATCACTTGAGGTCAGGAGTTTGAAACCGGTCTGGCCGACAAGATGAAACCCCATCTCTACCAAAATAATACAAAGGTTAGCTGGGCGTGGTTGCACGTGCCTGTAGTCCCAGCTACTCTGGAGGCTGACGCAGGAGAATCTCTTGAAACTGGGAGGTAGAGGCAGAAATGAGCTGAGATGGCACCTCTGCACTCTGGCCTGGGCCACAGAGCAAGACTCCATCTCAAAAGAAAAAAAAAGAAAAAGATTGCAATAAACATGGATCATCACTCAACAGTTTAAGAAGTAAAAAAAAAAAAGTCCAATTAAATGAAGCATTACGAAGTTTCAAGAGAATATAAAGCTAGACACGAGTCTGTTCATTTTCTATTTCTTATCATCTGAAAAACTCTAGCCAACATGTTCTGACCACCATGGACTCCACGATAGCAGAGAATTCAGTATGAGTCTATTCCAAATCCCAGCAATTTCTGAAAATACTTGAAGATACTCAATGTGACACATTACTAACTAAAAAAGACTTGCATCCATAAGAGTACAAGCAAGAATATTACACAGATGGTCTAGTTCACACATGGAGACTCTGAGAACCATGTGTGCCTACATGCAACTGGTCTCAGTTTTTCAGTGCGGGGACTTCTCTAAAGAGGAAAACATATTAATATCTTATCCTAAGACTGAATAGAAATGGAACTACTTTTAGGTCATGTGAAACTGAAGGTTTTAAAGACTGCACTATACTCTGAAAAAGAAAAAAAATCAAGTTTACAAAGGTATTACCTCCTAGCTATGTAACCATGAGCTCATTTCCTATCTCTAAAATATGAGAAGTTTCTCCTCTCTAAAATATGAAGAGCACCTATTTCACACTGCGGCTATGAAGACTAAATCAGAAGATATATAAAGTACTTAGCATAGTATCGGTCATGCAAAAGTGTTCAATAATTTATACTTGTTTTGAAGATAACTCAAACTAGAATCGATTACAAGACACAGAAAGTACAGTAACATTAATTTAAATGCTACAAAATTAGTTTTTTAAATAATCAAGATATGAGAAATTGTCTAAATATCTTTCCTCTATGAACAATTACTAATTAAATTAATATATAACCAAGACTGAAGGAAGGAGAGTAATTTTTCTGGTTTCAACACTTGGCATCTACTGGCCTACCAATTCATTCCCTGTTTTGGAGAATCTGTGCCCAAGACAAAGTAACTGGTTCTCAGCTTCCGTGGAGTTGGTAAATAGCTCTAATAGAAGACAGGAAGTAGTAAGTGTTCAGACAATCACCTGACCTTTCCCTACTCTGTCTGAGCGTTTCATGTATTTATACGTCGTTCTCATCTATTTTTCATAGCAGTCATCCAAAAGGTACGTACTGTCTTTCCATATTTTACAGTTGAGCAAAGTGAAACCAAAAAAGGTGTGTTTGTCACCAAACTCAAGGTTCCTTTCATATCCTGCCGCTTCACATAAAAGAGATGTTAAGTGAAAAGAGAAGAATAACTTTTGGTTTGGTCAGAGCAGGACGGACCAAAGTCAGCTACATGAAGGAGAAATAATTTGAGTTGTTTTGTAGGAGAGAATGAATGTGAGTATACAGATGCCACAGAAGGAAGGTAAGCAGAGAAAACAGCATAAACAGGCCGGAAAGGGGCATACACAGGGATCAGCAGGTGGTTCCAGGATGTGAAGAGCAGATGAACAGGGTAAAAAGTGGCTATTCTTAGATGAGAAAGATAACCTTGGGCAAGAAAACATATGACCGTGGCTAGGCACGGTGGCTCATGCCTGTAATCCCAGCACTTTGGCAGGCCAAGATAGGAGGATCGCTTGAACTCAGGTGTTCCAGAGCAGCATGGTCAACACAGTGAGACCTCATCTTCACTAAAAATGAAAAAAAAATAGCCTGGTGTGGGGGCACATGCGTATAGTCCAAGACACTTGGGAGGCTGAGGCAGGAGGATCGCTGGAGCCTGAGACATCAAGGCTACAGTGAACTACGATTGTGCCACTGCACTCTAGCCCAGGCGACAGAGCAAGACCCTGTCTCCAAACCAATAAACAGATGACTGAATCTACCACTAAGGCAGGAATGGAGGAGGAGAGCAGCTGAATTCGGCAGGTTCACGAATTGCCAGGTATTAACTATAATGACTTAACCAAAAAGTCCAGGCTCTAGCTATTTATACACACTTACACATTTAAATGGTCTTGCCTTTCAGTCTTCCTAATTTTCTCTAATATTGCCAAATTTTCTTTTTCAATTCCTTCATCCTCCAACTTTTTCCCACTAATAGGCTCTTCTTTCATCTCACAGTGATCTCAGTCTTCTATATCCTGCAAAAAGAAGAAAAATGTTAGCTTATTCAACCTATTTTTCTTCAGCAGTTTCTTATGCCAAAAGTTAAATTATTCTTGATTCAATGGGGGATAAGAAACAGAATATATCTACCCTATGGGGAGAGAGAAAAAGCCCACACATTCCATTCAAGAGGCTCCCACCTTTCATACACTATATGTTATTTAAAAGCTAGACTCTGTGTAAAGCAGATTTAAAAGCTTTACAAAGTCATAACCATTACTAAAGAAGCCATGATTTCTTTATTTACTTCTTTATTATTACTTTTTTTAAAATAGAGTCTCACTCTGTCACCGAGGCAGGAGTATAGTGGGGCGATCTCTGCTCACTGCAAACTCTGCCTCCCAGGTTCAAGTGATTCTCATGTCTCAGTCTCCCGAGCAGCTGAGATTTCAGACATATACCACCACACTCAGCTAATTTGTTTATCTTTTTAGTAGAGACAGGGTTTCACCATGTTGGCCAGGCTGGTCTCAAAGTTCTGACCTCAAGTGATCCGCCTACCTTGGTCTCCCAAAGTGCTAGAATTACAGGCATGAGCCACCACACCCAGCCAAGGCATCTTTTAAATCTCCTCTTAAGAGGAACCTTTGAGACAGTTTAGCAACAGGTGTCAAGAACCTTAACTGTCCATAGTTTGTTCCAGAAACTCGACTTCTAGAATTGTATTCCATGAAACTAGTCTAAGATGTAAACACAAATTTAGGCATAAGGATACCTATTGCAACCTTGCAACCACAAAAACACACACAAAATCTGCATGTGCAAAAACAACAAAACAGTTAACTCAATTCCATGAACTATTAAGAGGCCACTGAAATACCAACACAGCATAATTTCTCCTGTATCAAAAAACTTTGAAATGAAAAATGGAATACACAAAGGAATAGAAAGAATTTCAATTATGCTGAAATATGCACAGAACAAGACCAGAAGAACTTATATTGAAATGTTCGTTTCAATTAATTTTAGTTGTTATCTCTGGAGACTTTTGGTGCTTTCTCTAATTTCAGTTTATGGTTTTATATACTAAGCATCTATTGACGTTAATAACCAAAAAATGAGTCAGAAAAAGAATTTGATTTCAGGTGCTCAGGAGGTTGAAATAGAGGGCTCGTTTAGGCCCAGGTGTTTGAGGCTGTAGCAACCTACGATCATGCCACTGCACTCCAGCATGGGTAACAGAGACCCTATCTCAAAAAATAATAATAATTTTAAAGGAATTTGAACAGTACCCCCCAGAACAACATCTTTATTCACATCATTCTGCTCCCTCCCTTCCCATACTATCTGTTCTTACACATATACAAATATATGCAGATTTTTAAAAATCCTTTTTTCAGTTAAATTTTTTTTCCACTTCAAATGCCAAATACTCTAAAGAAGTAGTTTATACTCATTTCGATTCTTTTTTTTCCAAGCCGGCTAATTCACTGATTTCTAGAGCAGGTTACTGACTACCTCCACTCAAACTCTGCCCATGACTCCATATGTCATGAAGCTCCCTTCTCCCTGTGTGCACCTTTCAGCCCTGACCTTCTATCCTATGCTTGTTTTCCTCCCATGCTCACAAATGCCTTTGGTCTGTATTTCCTCCTATACCTTCAACCTCAGTCATGTTCCCATCCACACAAAACTTCTCCACCTAAGTATTAATCAGCACATCGCAAACAGAATTCAACATATCTTTCTAAAGCAATATCCTCAGCACACTATTCCCTGCTCAAAGTCTTCTTATCAATAATCACACCAAATAGAAACACACGCCTGTCTCGAATTCAAGACTTTTAACCATCTGCCTTTTCTGGCCAATCTTGCTTTCCATGACTTCAACACATCAACTTTCCTTCTCAAAAGAAAAGCATCCAATGCACCCAAACACACCATGTCCAAGGTTGTTCTGGGCCTGTTCCCATGTTCTTTCAGGAGCCTAGAATATCTGCTTTTCACCTGTCCTCATCTGACATCTCCAACGTCCAGTCTCTTACCTTTCTAGATTTCCCTCAAAGTTGCGGTCCCTTGTTCATTATCTTGTGAGGGGAAAATGAAAGTGTTCTTCATCTTTAGTACAATGGCCGCCTGACCCACGGAAAAGGTTTAATGTTTTCATGCAGTTTATTCCACCTCAGCTAAACTGCATAAAAACATTGAAACAAACTCTGATTCTAATTGGACAATTCTAAGAAGTATTTTCCTCCCAGACTCATAAAACAAGCCTACAGCCAGGCACAGTGATTCACGCCTGTAATCCCACACTTTGGGAGGCCGAGGTGCTGGATCACTTGAGGCCAGGAGTTCAAGACCAGCCTGGGCAACAGAACAAGACTCAGACTCCACACACACACACACACACACACACACACACACACACACACACACACACAAAATTAGCTGGACGTGGGGCACCTGCCGTTAGTCCCAGTTACTCAGGAGGATTGCTTGAACCTGGGAGTTCAAGGTTGCAGTGAGCCGTGACCACGCTACTGCACTCCAGGCTGGGTGACAGCGAGACCCTGTCTCAAACAAACAAATAACAATAAGTCTACGACACTACTTCTTCAGTTCGGAAGCACTCTAAAAGTATATTTTAGATTAATAATTTCCAAACCAAGAAAATGAAAGTCTGAATTAATTGTAAGACCCCAAACAGAAAATAAATTTTAAAACAATCAAGACCATAAAATTCACATGCTTTCTATTTGGTCAATGCAGAGACAAAGATCTTTGTTCCAAAGTTTTAATGTAAATGCAAAGCTTCAGAGCCTGAAAACATCTGAAATTATACCCAGAATTGACAACTGGCCTAGGCTCAATGTCATTGGAATTTGCTCTACTAAATTTTCTACCATTTGTATGTGTTCCTCCAAAATTCAGGTGTTTCTAATGTGATGATATTGAGAGGCAGGACCTTTAAGAGGAGATCAGGCCAAGAGGGCTCCTTCCTCCTTAATGGGATTAAGGCCCTGATGAATGAGGCTTCACACATGGGACTAGCTTGCTCTCCTGCCCTTCTGCCTTCTACCATGGGAGGATGCCACAAGAAGGCCTTCAGACATTAAATGTTGGTATTTTCATCTTGGACTTCCCAGTCTCCAGAACTGTTAGAATATAAATGTCTGTTCTGTATAAATCACCCAATCTCTGGTATTCTGTTATAGCAGCATAAAACAGACTGAGAGAAAATTCCTTGATGATTTTTCAACAAGAGACAGTTTCACTACTTCTGGTGAATAGTCCCTAACATGTTCTCAAATTCTCCTTTTATGCAAACATAACATTTTTTAAACGTAGTAGTTCCTCTTCCTAAAAATAACCGAATGCATGTTAAGGACTGATTACTATTAAATATAAATACAACTTTGGTGGTAAAAGTTAAGGACTTTTGTTTTCCATGAAATCAAATCCAAAGAATTCATATAAAGCATTTGCTCAAAGGCGTATCATCAGTTAGAGGTAAAGTCAAGAGTTCAGAAATTATATTCCATTCCAAATACAATGTGCTTTCAATTATTGCACATTAATAGTAGTTTACAAAGGAGATTTATGGAATTACTCAAATCAAAAATGACGACATTTATGAAATGTCATTATTATCCTACTTCAGCCATCTCTTCTTCCTCTTCCTCTGAAGTCACTTCCTCTGTTGTCCCATTCTGAAACAGAGAAAGAATCTGCCAGGGTTACACAGGCTGAATACAGGCTAAGTCCATTAGAAGACTGGTGCCATAGCTTTAGGGACAAACTCTCAACCATCTGTCACTGCAGTGCCACTACCAGAGAGCTTATTAACATTAAATGTTTATTTTTAAATCCAACTATGGTTTGACAAACAACAGTCATCAGCTTTTAAAAATGGAACAGAAAATAAAAGAATTAGGAATAAAAAAAGCAATGAAAGATAAATATAAAATATATAAGTCAAATATAAAGCAAAACTGAAAACAACGTTAAAACAGAATCTAATTTAAAATAAGAAAACATTTGATTTACATGGCTATGTGAATAAGAGCAATGACTTATTTTATAAAAAATAAATATAATCAACTATCTATTCCTTAAAATAACTACCTTTTTAACTTTGAAAAGCCTGAATCATTACGTAAATTCAATTGCCTTTCATTTTAAAAGATCAGATGTGTGATTTATAGACACTTCACAAAACTAAGAATTATGAAATGATTACCACCTTACTCAAAGGCAAATTTTAGTTTTAAAAACAAGTTATTTACTACAAAATTCCTCTCTACAAGACAGAATTTACCAACTGACACAATTGACGATCATCGAGTTTAGAAATGAATTTAATGGGGTTTTAGGAAGGGCCTTCATACCCAGTTTGGGCAAATTTCAAAAGATAAGCTTCCTGGCCAGTGTACAGTATATAAATGCATCTTTAATCATGAAGGCCAGTTCAGGTTAGAACCCAGAATATGTAACATATCAAGAAACCAGGATCCGGAGATCCAGTAAGACCAACAAAGGTCTCAGCACTTTCTAAGCGTCTGTTCTCAGATACTCTGATGGAGGAATACTTAAGAAAAACAAACCCATGATCACAGAGGGTGTTAGAACTCTTCTGGATCAGTGAGCTGGAGAATGCCATGTAGATAAACATACCCATGCAGAATTAACTTGTATTTCCTTTAAATCTGCATCTCTTTAGACATTCTTTGTCTTCTAAAATCTAAATGGAAAAAGGAAGCCAGCAGCAGCTTCCAAAATGTAATTCACCCCTTCTTCATTTCCCTAAATTGTTATATTTTGGATATCTAAAGAACATATACTTAGCCTAGAAGTTCCAAAGACTTTGGTTGCATCAGTGATTGAAAGAGCATTTTTGAAATGCTCATTTCAAAGCCTACCCAGAGAATCTGTTTTCCTGGTTGTTGCTGTTGTTGTTGTTTGTAAGGGAGTCTTGCTCTCCAACTAGGCTGGACAGCAGTGGCAGGAAAGGCTAGCTGCAACCTCTGCCTCCTGGGTTCAAGCGATTCTCCTGCCTCAGCCTCCCGTGTAGCTGGGACTACACGCGCCTGCCACCACACCCAGCTAATTTTTGTATTTTTAGTAGAGACAGAGTTTCACCATGTTGACCAGGATGGTCTCGATCTCTTGACCTCATGATCTGCCCACCTCTGCCTCCCAAAGTGCCGGGGAGATTCTGTTTTTAAAAAGCTCTCTGAGGTGATTCTGACATGCATCCATGTCTGTAACCATCAGCCCAGTTACTCTCTTTCATTTTACAAACGACAAAGCTGAGCCCCCACCCCTCAAAAAGGGTAAGTAATTTCATCAAAACAAAAAGTGAGTTAGGGTTGTGAAATCCTAAGATGAATTTCTTTTCAGGATGTGGCCTGGTCCTCTTTCCAAAACCCCACCAAAATTACAGTATTGTATTAAAAAGAATAAGTCTGCCACAGCAGCGGAAAAATAACACATACAAGGAGAATACCCTGAGTGAACCAAAACCACAGGGACATGCCTGAAGACACAAAGCAGATGGAATCAGACTGCTGGGCTTGACAAAGCCACAAACCCAATCCAAATAATGGAGGGACCACTTTTTTCCCAGAACAATCTAACATTCTTTACTGTACTTCTCCCAGCTACTGTTGGTAAGGATCACCTTCTGATATAGGAAGCCTATCTTGATGGCCTCTTACTATGAGTGTGAAAACCAGAGAAAAAAGACAATGTTTTTAATATAACTCAACACAGCAGCAAAATCTTAAAAGAGACACTATGTCTGCCTTTTAACTCAGGAGCTAGAAAGCTCTCCTACCAGCACCTCCCCACCCTGGTGCCACAGGATGAGCATGAGTCTGCAAACCAGGAGAGGGAGGCCCCAGCAGAAAAGAGTGACAATTCTGAAGACACGTGTGATGGTTAACACTGAGTGTCAACTTGATTGGGTTGAAGGAATCCCAGCATTTTGGGAGGCAGAGGAGGGTCATTTGAGGTCCGGAGTTTGGGACCAGCCTGGCCAACACGGTAAAAACCCGTCTCTACTAAAGACACAAAAGTTAGCCAGGCGTGGTGGCGGGCACCTGTAATCCCAGCTACTCAGGAGGTTGATGCAGGAGAATCGCTTTAACCCGTGGACTGTCAAGAGACATAGGCTGCAGTGAGCCAAGATCGCGCCACTGCACTCCAGCCTGGGTGACAGAGTAAGACCCTGTCTCAAAACAAACAAAAAAACAAAAGAAAACTTTTTTTGAGCGAAGTCTCGCTCTTATCCCCCAAGGTTGAGTGCAAGGGCTTGATTTCGGTTCACTGCAACCTCTGCCTTCCGGGTTCAAAGGATTCTCCTGCCTCTGCCTCCCAAGGAGTCGGGATTAAGTCACCTGCCACCACGCCCGCTAATTTTTGTATATTTTAGTAGAGACAGGGTTTCACCATGTTGGCCAGGCTGGTCTCCAACTCCCGACCGCCTGGGCCTCCCAACGTGCTGGGATTACGGTGAGCCACTGCGCCCGGCCGAAACACCGAAAAGCTTAAAGGCCTTTCCCCTTCCCCGCCCGGGCTCAAAAAACGCCGGAGCCGCTCTGCACCGCCCTGTCGCGGTCCCGGAGCAGGGGCTGACTCGGGCGACCCTGGCTCCCGAGAGGGCTCTGGCCACCACGGGCTCCCACCTCTGGGCGCGGCGACAGGTGCCGAGACGGGCCGGCAGCCCCCAAGCCAGCCCCCCGCCAGGAGCCGGAGAGACGCGGCCTCCGCCTCCTCCCACCCAAGCCTCCCTCAGTCCCGGGGGCGGGCCGGGCTAGTCGCGGGAGAAAGGGGCGGGGAACCGGGGTCTCTCTGGGGCAGGCACCCGTTTGTTCCGGGACTCCAGGCGCCCCCTCTCCGCCCTCACCCTGCCCCGCGAGGCCTCGGCAGGGCGCCTCACCGTCATGTTGCTGTGGAGCGTGAGCCGGCGGCTGCGGGCTCCTGGTTCTTGTGGAAGACAGATGCCAGCAACTTCAGTTTGGCCTTGAGCCGGGACACGGACATCTTCCCCTCATCTCCGGCGGGAGGGGCGCGGAACGGGAGACTCTCCGGAGCCGCTGTCACGGCCGCGACCACCCGCGGGGCCGCCCTGCAGAGCTCTCCCAGCTCCGCCTCTCCCCGCCTCCTCCAGCCTCCTGGGAGCGCGGCTGGAAAATGGCAAGGGGCACGGAGGTGGCCTTGGCGGGAGCTGTGTGGAGGCCTGTGGAGCTGCTCCCATTGTAACCCATCCACCGACGGGAGGCGCCGCTCCTGTCAAGCCGCAGCTTAAAAGGGCGACAGCACCACCGCCCCCGCTACCGCCTGGGAAAGGGCTGCCTGCGTCCCCGTCCCTGTCCCCGTCGCCCCTCGCCCTTCACCCTTCAACCCGGCGTGCCCCGCGCGCATCCGTTTTGGCGGGTGCACGAGTCCAGAGCGTGCGCGCGCCCCCGGCTGCCCCCTCCTCCCTTGACCCAGCACCTTTCTGCCTGACCCATCTGGTCCCTTCCTCACACTGGCTGACAGGAGGCTCAGGGCGACACAACCAACTCTGTAACTGTGTGTGTGTGTGTGTGTGTGTGTGTGTGTGTGTGTGTGTGTCTCCCAAGGGGAGGGTTGTGTGTGTGTCTCCCAATGGTGTGTGAGTGTGTGTTTGCGTGTGTCTGTCCATCTCCCAAGGGAACAGAGCACTGCTGAGTTCAGGCTGATTATTAGCTCGTGGACTGTTAGCAAAATACAGTCACAAGAAGGCTGTGTGCTGATTTGTCTTTTGCGGTGACATCATGTTGCTCATGTTTTATGTTTTTCAGAGTTCATTAGTTTCTATTTGTTCTCAGTTAATATCTAGCTCCAGAGATTGTGTAAGTAGAATACCCCCAAACTGAAAATCACCTAGGGAAAATATAGGAAACATATGTCACCCATTTAAACTATAGTTGAAAACGTGTACACTTTAGTTTCCTGTAGCCAACACTGGATCATGGGTAAGGGCACAGGATCCCAGGGTTGGACTGCCTGGGTTCAAGTTCCAACTTAGCCACTTGCTGGCTGTGAAATACTTGACAGCTTTAAGTGTCAGTTTCTCTCTCTCTCTCTTTTTTTTTTTAAACTTAATCCCAAATGTGATAGTAAGTCTCAGTTTCTTGATCTGAAAAACAAATTATTCAACGAGAGTCTGTGTGAAAACTTGAAAGTTTTTAAAGCCACTGCCTGGCTCAGGAAAGTCCTCAGCTTTAGCGGTTATTAGCTATGATTATTATTGTGTTGGCTACACGTGCATTAATGAGGCAGGAAAATGCTCAGGGACAACAACGAAGAATCCTAATGATCTCATCGGACCGGGAGGGAGGCCTATGTGTCCATGCTCATGTTTCAGCTCAGAGCCGTTTGTCTAGAAGGCTCTTGAACTCAGAGGCCCAGGCACTATCAAGTTGACTTTGCTGTGGAGCGCGCACTTTTGTTGATCAATGAAATTGACATAATGCTTGTTTTTTTTTTTTGCACCAACCATATGCCTAGAGTTACCTGTGTCAAGAGGAGCATGCTTCAGTTGGCTGGAGTGAGCAATTCATCTTGTGGAGGAATGAGAAATGTTAGTGCTGAGACAAGAAACAGAAAACCCCAGGGTAAGGTAGGAGTCACTGAAAGTCAGGCAAAGGAACTGGCATCCAGTAACGAGTTAGGCTTTGCCGGCCTCTGGAGAGGAAAAAATTAAGCCAGGCCCAAGGGCACAGATCCTAAGGGAATGTGGCAGCTCTAGGCTGTCTATGGAAGAGAAGCAGAGGGTGGCACCTGGTTGAAAGAGGGGGCTGGGAGACATAGCTTGAGCCTGTGTTTACAGATGGAGTCTCCTGATTCCTGCGACTGGGGAAGGAGATGGTGCCTGGATCAGGGGACCTCAAATCAGAACTCTTCCCACCAACACCCCTTCTTTTCAGGGCATCTTTCACTGCAAACAACAGATAAACTAGTTGGAAAGCTCAGCAGATTCTCACGGTGGTGTCTAGCTGTCCTTTAACCTGTGACTGAGAATGATGCTACTGGCCTGTAAGCGCACATAGGAAAATCTTTACATCCAGGAACACGCCATGCCCCACGGAGACAGCTGTGTATGGTTCTTTAGGTTTGGGGTGCTGTGCTGGCAATTGCCTTATAAATATGTAGGATTAAAATGGGATGCCCTGGAGCTTATCTAACCTTTATCCTATCCCTCCCCCTGCGCCCCAAAATGAAGGGGCTGCTAGTTTTGTTTGCTTTATGAAAGATGGATCTGTCATTGTTTTTAGAACCTTTGGAGAAAGATTTCTTGGGAGGAAGCTATCCTGAACCCCCAGAGATTTTCTCATTTACTGAGCACCAGGTTTAGAGTCCTAGGTCTTCATCCTGGCTCAGCCACCCTCCAGCTGTGTGACCTTTGAGAAGTTGCTTATCTACACTGAGTCTCGTTGTCACCTATGAGTGGAGGCTGCTACATTGCTACTGTTTGGAGCACCTACCCCCAGGCACTCTTACAGCGTGATGGTGAAGATAAAATGCAATAATAAGGCTGAAGGGGGAGGATCGCTTGAAGCCAGGAGTTTGAGACTAGCCTGGGCAACAAAGCCAGACCTCATTTCTGTGAAAATGTTTTTAAAAAAATTAGCTGGACTTGGTGGCTTACTCCTCTAGTCCCAGTTACTGGGGAGGCTGAGGTGAGATCACTTGAGGCCAGGAGTTCAAGACCAGACTAGACAACATAGCAAAACCCTGTCTCACCAGACACTAGAAAAATTAGCCGGGTGTGGTGGTGCACACTTGTACTCCCAGTTTTCCATGAGGCTGAGGTGGGAGGATCTCTTAAGTTTAGGTGTTCAAGGTTACAGTGAACCATGATTGCACCACTGCACTCCAGCCTGGGCAAGAGAATGAGACCCTGTCTGTAAAGAAAAGAAAAAGTAAATAAGTAAAATTTAACAACAAACTGTGGGCCGCGTCCGGTGTCTCATGCCTGTAATTCCAGCACTTTGGGGGACTGAGATGGGCAGCTCACGAGGTCAGGAGTTCAAGACCAGCCTGATCAACATGGTGAAATGACGTCTCTACTAAAAATACAAAAATTAGCCAGGCATGGTAGTGCACGCCTGTAATCCCAGCTACTCGGGATGCTGAGGAAGGAGAATCGCTTGAATCTGGGAGGCAGAGTTTGTAGTGAGCTGAGATTGCGCCACTGCCCACCAGTCTGGGTGACAGAGCAAGACTCTGTCTCAAAAACTAAACCAAACTAAACTAAAATTTAAAAACATTTTTAAAAGTTGGGTTTTTGATGACATAACATTGACAAACAACAGGAAACATGACAACTGGTACTGGAAAAACTCAGGCCGGGTGCGGTGGCTCAAGCCTGTAATCCCAGCACTTTGGGAAGCTGAGGTGGATGGATCACGAGGTCAGGAGATCGAGACCATCCTGGCTAACATGGTGAAACCCCGTCTCTACTAAAAATAACAAAAATTACTCTGGCATGGAGTCAGACACCTGTAGTCCCAGCTACTCAGGAGACTGAGGCAGGAGAATGGTGTGAACCCGGGAGGCGGAGCTGGCAGTGAGCTGAGATTGCACCACTGCACACCAGCCTGGAGAGCGAAACTCCATCTCAAAAAAAAAACAACAAAAAACCAAACCCTCAAAGGATCACTAGTGGCTATTATTAGCAAATATATGCAAAGAAATAGGAAAACCTACTAAAAATGGATAAATTTCCAGACACATCTAGACTACCAAGATTAAACCATGATGAAATCCAAAACCTGAACAGACCAATAACAAATAATGGCATCGAAGCGGTAATAAAAAGTTTCCCAGCAAAGAAAAGCCTGAGACCTGATGATTCACTGCTGAATTCTAGCAAATATTTAAAGAAGAACTAATACCAACCTTACCCAAATGATTCCAAAACGAGAGAAGGAGGGAATACTTCCAAACTCTTTCTATAAGGTTAGTATCGCCCTGATACCAATACCAAAGATACATCCAAAAAGAAAACTACAGGCCAATATCACTGATGAATGTTGGCGCAACAATCCTCAACCAAATATTAGGTAACTGAATTCCACAAGCATTAAAGTTGGGCTGCAGTGTCCCAGGTTCACTCAACCCTTCCCGTTTTCCTCTCTGTGTGTGTCTACTTTGCTGTGTTTCCTGGTGGCAGCAGCGGTGGCAAAGTTGGTGCGTGGGCCTCCCAGGACAAGGGGAAAGTGAGTGTGCCCTTTTCTTGCCTCCTGCCAGGCGTCTGCAGCCTGGCACAAGCTTTGTCCAGGTCTCCAAGCCAGGGACCCGGATATGTTCTTTTCCAATTTCTGGATTGGTAACTTGAGGCAAATTCTGGGCACTAGAGTCAAAACTAAGACGAGACTGAAGCAGGTGAATCTGGGGTCCTGAGAGGCAGAGGCCTGAAACCGTCTAGAGCCATGTGGGGAGCTGGATGCGTGTTCAGGCCAGTTGCTTCTCTCTGTGCCTCAGTGTTCCAGGTACCCTTGGAGGGGCTGAGATCCTAGGAATTCCTGGAGCCTGGCTGCATGGCCTGGCCACCCTGATGCCCTTGTGTTCTCCATGATAGGGCAGCAAAGCCGAGGAGAATGGCTCCGACAGCTTCATGCACTCCATGGACTCACAGCTGGAGCGGCAAATGGAAACCACCCAGAACCTGGAGAACTCCTATATGGCCATTGTTAACAACACCATGTGGGACCTCACGGTTGGTGTCACGCCCAAGACCATCATGCACGTCATGATCAACAACATGCATGCACCGCCTCATGGGGACAGGGGGCTCCTGTGGCACTGGGGATGGAGATAGCCATGTTGGCCTGGGGGAGATGCTAACCAGCCCTATGGGACCAGGTCCAAGGTGGCAGGCACGGTCCAGACCAGAGTTATCTCATGGAAATATAACATGGGACTGAGGACGGTGACCCATGCCTGTAATCCCAGCACTTTGGGCGGCCAAGGCGGGAGGATAGCTTGAGCCCAGGAGTTCAAGACCAGCCTGGGCAACATAGTGAGACCTGGTCTCTACACAAAAATTTTAAAAATAGCTGGGCTTGGTGGTGGCACGTGCCTATAGTACTAGCTACTCGACAGGCTGACACTGGAGGATCACTTTGAGCCCAAGAGGCTGAGGCTGCAGTGAGCGGTGATCTCGCCCACTGTACTCCAGCCTAGCAACCGAGTGAGATCCTATCTCCAAAAAAAATTTATTTAAAAAACTGAGTAGACAGGTGTGCTGGTGGCATGATAGGTCCTGGGTCCCCTCCCAGACCTGTGACCTTGGACAGGTGACTTTTCCTCTGGACCTCAGTGTTCCTATCTGAGTGAGAAAAGGGCAGTGGGGAGGCAGATCTTTGAGTCTAAGCGGTGTAGAAGCTGTGTAGAAGCCATACTCAGGGCTCCAAGTCCAGCACACAGTCCCAGAAGGGCCCGGCAGGAGGCCAGGGCAGCGCAGGCATCAGGTCCCAACCTCCTTCCCTCTGTGCCCACTCTCAGACCAAGGAGTTCATCTTCTCAGAGCTGCTGTCCACCCTGGCGCCCTGAAATTGAACCTGCAGGACAACCAGGAGTCCTATCCCTGTACTCGTGTTGGGACCAGAACACGCTGATGGAGGAGTCAGCAGAGCAGGCGCAGCGGTGCGCTGAGATGCTGTGCATGCACCACATGCTGAAGGAGGCGCTCAGCGTCATCGGCGACATCAACAAGGCCACCATCAGCACGCCCACGTGGTCTGTGGACAACTCCTGGCTGCAGGTGCCGAGAGTCCTTGCCGGACGCAGGTACGAGGGCTGGCCCCCAAGGCCCCAAAGTCCCCCAGCCCCCATGGCTGAGCCTGGGGCTCTTGGAACAGGCTCTGTGCCCAAGCTGACAGACGTGGGTGCTCTCTGGAACCATCAGAGCGCTCATGGTTTATGGTGTAAGGGCTTAGAGCTTGGAGGGGGTTGTGTGTGGGGCCGCACTCTGAGGCGGCCAGAGGCCTAGGAATGTCATCCTGGGCACGCCGTACCTGTTGTGCAGTCTGAGTCATGCTGCCAGGGCAGAGTATCCACCTCCCAGCCTGGGAGTGCTGAGAGCCAAAGCCACTGCAGAGGAGGGGTGAGAGTCAGGGTCCCACCTCCTCTATCTGTCGGCAATCCAGTGGTGATCTAGGATAAAACCTCGAGAGTCCCATACACAGGGTCAACCCACAACACACCTCACAGGCCAGGTGGGGACACACAGCCCCCTTCTCTCCCTCCCAGGTCCCATCATAGCTGCCAGCGTGTGATGGAAGGCAGGGTCCCTGGTCCCTGCTGAAGCACTATCGCCGGTCAGCAGGCTCATGCACCATGGCCTGTTGCTCCTAGAGGTCGCCTCTGCTATTCAGCCAAGGGGACCACAGTGCCTGGTTGAGCTGCTATTGAACCAAGGGGACTCCCAGCTGAGCTCTGCCCGGCAAGCCCACCCACCTCCCCTGCCATGGACTCTCCCTCTTCTGCTTTTCCCAGCAGGAAGGGCCCAGCCTCACTTTCGCGACCTGCAACCCCCAACAAGCTGAGGCTCCCCTATTAGACTTATAAGTCTATAGCCAGTGGCATCCGGCTGCCTGCCCTCCCTGCCTCCCCCAGGGTCCCTTCAGAGGATCCTGGGCCTTCTGACTGCCCAGAGGGTTCTCCGATCACTTCAGCCATCCATCCCTTTTAGCTTCATCATTCCTGGTTCAAGCAGTGTTCCTTCTCTATCAGGCCTGGTGGCTGTTGCGTTGGGCTCTCCAAGGCGAGAGGTGGTCCCAGATCAGTGGGTTGGAAGACAGGGTGACCAGAGAAGAGGGAAGCCCGAGGAGGCTGAGCACTGGTCTGACCGGTGGGTGCATTTCCTGGGTGCCATGGACGAGGCCAGCGTGAGTGGGGTGGGGAGGGCCGCCACAGCCCCCAGGCTGTGGTTCCAGGAACCTTGACACGCCCACACCTGTGCCCGGCCCTCCCACAGCTGCTGTGGCACATCTGTGCTCTGCAGTTGCCTCATCAGCTCTCTGCTCACTTTTCTCCCTCCTGTTTTCTCTCTGCTTTCTCTCCAACTGCCAGCCGATCGGGTCCGGCAAGTCCATTCCATCCTGAGAGCCCCAGGCCCTCCTTCGACCTCTAAATATATCCCCCCATATTCTCAGAGACCTCCCTTTCCAAGCCTGCCTGGGCGGCTGTTCTGTGATTTGACAGTGGCTCCCCTGGCCCCAAAGCCAGCCCCCTTCATCTGTGACTTGGTCTGTTGTAGTGGTGAGCTGACACCTCCAGGTGTGACTGTGGCTGAAAACGTGTGCCCCCCTCTGTGGTATGTCCCTGCCCTGTTCTATAAATATCTATAAGTACACACACACACACACACACACACACACCGCTACATGTGGCTGGCCGCCTGGCCTCTAGCACTGGGAATCAGTCACTATGCTGTCTTTTTGGAATCTTGTGCGACAATGAGAGAAAGTTGTCCCCCGACATTGCCCCTCCAAAGTGAAGCACCTCCAGTGAGCCTCCCTGTCCTGCCCGGCCTGCGGACAGCCCCCGCCATCCCTCCCACCCCCTACCAAGCATGGGAGTGCTGTGCAGGCAGCTGTGTGGCCTGACAGTCTCTACCAGTCCTGCTGTCCCTCACACCCATTTCTGGATGGCGGGGAAATGTGTCCTCTGCTGGCTGTGTTCTCTGTGGAGCTCAGGGGAGGGGAAAGGCCAAGCCATTTCTAGGGTGCTGTTGGGAGCGGTGAAAAGGCCATACCCTTTCCAAGGTTCACTTTTCCTGGAAAGCCCCTGGAGCTTCCCTGGCTCTTATCCTGTGAAGCCGGCTCTGGCCACCAGGGGGCAGGGCCATGAACGCAGCCTGGAGGGAGCCTGCGGGGCAGCTGGCGCTCTGGAGGGACAGACAGAAGAGGCCACCAGGTGCAGACAGGAGAGGGAGGCACGGGGACGGAATGGAAGACGCCTGGGCTGGGTGGAAGTCAGTGCCCTTAGGTGCTGATACCTGTCTTCCCGGCCACCGCTAGATCAGGCTTCTGAGCCTGTTGGCTGTCAGGGTGGGACCGCGCCCAGTAGGCGCCATGGCAGTCCCTGTGGAATCCCCCAGGTGCCACCAGGCAGCATACAGGTAACAAGCCTGGAAGGTCCCCAACAGCCTAGCTGGACATGCTCAAGACACTCTGGGGCTCCTCGTTTGGTGGCAGAAACTCTAGGAGCCATTGAGGGAAACGGGAACACACCAGGCCGAGGAGTATGGTTAAATCTGTTTATTCCAAAATAAAAATCAAAATAAACAGGAGTTGCATCACCAGGGAGCCACGACCCCATCCCCGCCTCCTTCCTCTGTCCTATGCTAGCAATAAATAAGTTTCCCAGCCACAAATAATTATTAGAACCTCCTCCCCATGTGCCAGCTCCAACCACCGCTAGGTCCGATACAGCGGCGGCCCTACCCTCTGGAATATACAAAACGTTACACAGACAAAATGTGTACACTGGGGAAGGGGGCCCATGCCAGCAGCCCGTGTCCTCGCCTGGTCCACAGTTAGCCCCACTGTCCTGCCTCACTTACCTCTCTGAATAAGAAGGCGGGAGCCCCCCTGAGAGAAAAGTTGCTATGCTGAGAGTAAGGAGGCCGTCAGAGTCATGCTTAAAAATTTTTACTTTTTAAGGTCTTGTCTTGCCACCCTAATTGTAAAGGGGTGACTGGGAAGGGGTGGTAGGGTCATGGTGGTGGTGGAGACTCCAGCCCCACTTCTCCAGGCTTTGCTGACACGGAACTGCTTTGAATTTTTATTTTTATCCCATGACTTGTTTTTTAAATCCCATCACTTCTTTTTCATAATGTTTGGTAACTTTGCATAAAACTTTTTTCTACATTTTTGCCACAATTTTTCACTTTTTTATCCCATAACTTTTTTCACTCCATAACTTTTAAAATCCCATAACTCTGTAAATCTGTGTTCTTTTTATAAACACTTGCATAGTTATATTACAATTTTGTAAAAATGAAACAGATTATCTCATGCCAAGCATGCCCGGCATTTGCACAGTATCAATACCTTTAACACTATAGTTTTCAAGACTCGCAAAATAAAATTTTAAGGCAAAAACAGCACTTTGCAACAACTTAATCATTTATTACATTAGAGTAGCATCACACCAGCAGTCAATAATGTCACGTTAGGGGAAAAGTCTTTCAGTATTTCCAGTATAAATTCTGTTTACAAGAATTCATAAATTGGTAAAATTCATTCTAAGAAAACTTGGCAAATAAAGCTTTGGGCTGGAATAGGCATTTCTTTCTCTACTTTTCCTTCCCACCGTTTCATTCTTTTAAACTACAGTGTTCATATTTTAAAATGTTTTAACTTATTTCAGAACACTAAGATAGCAGTTACATTTTTTAATAGTTATATTATTTTAAAATGACTCTTTAAGATAAAGTTTTAGAGAAACTATATTATGCATAGGGCTGATTTACATTTTCAAATTTTCTAAAAATCAGCTTAGAAAAGTTTCAGAGCTGAGTTTTTTCCGTTTCTGGAAAACCTATCAGGTTTAATCCAATACTTTCACATTTATTCAGTTGAACTCACATTTTAGCATTCTATGTTTCTGATGAACTCTAACCTTCCAATGTTGCCTTCTAAGCAAATTGAAAGCTGCCTTACATTGAATGAGGAAGAGCACAAATACTTGGCTGAATGAGGTATCGCAAAAGACTGCATGCACTTTGAAGACTTACGTTATTGTCATACCATTTCCATTCTTTTTAGTTTTTTCTTAAATATATGACAAATACCTACACAAAGAATGGAATTTCAGTTAATACAGTAAATTTATTTTCCAGACGGACATTCAGCTGAAATATGCCAGCGTGTGATTTAACCCATCGGCACCTGATCAACACATTATGTTCAGATTGGTCACAGATGCTAAACACTATCTGAAGGTCATGCCCAGTCACTGATATTTATCAGGGTGAAAGGGAAGTTACTTGAAAGATAACAGTACCTTTGAAAGAATTTATTACTCCCATCACCAGTACACAGAAAATGGGGGAAAGGCTGTTTCCAGTTCTCCGCCTTTAAACAACTCTAACATCAGTACTCACGGTGGCATATAGTACAAAGTAATCAACAGTGCACACTTGAGGGGAAACCGCATATTGAGCTAATGAAGGGCTCACTGTGATTAAGATTAGCTCCAACATAATAGCAGAATATAAGCAAATTTTATCTGAATTCTGTAATGAACATATATGCTGCAATAACATTAAAAAAGCATGGCAGCCTGTTCCAAACCAGCGAGAACAGTTTTGTGCAAACAGTGGGTCTTTGTGTGTTTGAACTCCCACCACATAAGGGCGAACTCGATATACATGCTAATGACCTACAATTATGAAATTAAAAACGAAAAATGCTAAAGGATGCCAGAGTGAACCTCAGAGAAGGCCACAGAGACCCAATCTCTTTTAACTTTTTACAAATAAACTTAAAGTATAAATTAGAAACACAAATAAACATGAATAGCTCTAACATTCGAATGAAGTAAATGAATTGTGTAGGAGATCAACCCTACAACTTTCTTTTTAAAAAATGTCTTGATCAGCTCTTTGATGACGGTGATGTTCATCTCCTTCTTCTCCGCAGCCAAGCCCAGCAAAAGAACGGCACGCAGCGGTTGCTGCCCAAGCCTGGGTGCTCCTGGTGCTCCTGGTGCTCCTGCGCGATGGGCTGTGCAGTGGGGTTGTCGTGGGGAGACCCCTCCGTGGCCTCTCCTTGCCCAGTCTCGGCGCTGTCGCTGAGGCTCAGCTCACAAAGATCTTTGGAGAGAGGGAGGCGGGGATGTGAGCACAGTGCAAACCCCCTGCTCCTGCCTGCCCGCCCCGCCTGAGGGCTCTACTCACCGCCATGCTTGTGGGCAGCCCCAAGCTCCTGGGGCGGTGGGGCTCCTGGACCGGGCTCATTATCAGGGCTCTGGGCAGCGGCCAGGAATTTTCTGTGCCCTTTGTTGCGGTCAGCACCAGCCGCAACAGCAACTCCTGCAGCTCCAGCAGCTCCACCTGGAGGGAGGGGTGCTCAGGTGTCAGGCTGCGGCCGGCCCCCACCTTCACGCCACCCCCACCCCCGACCCCTACCCCCGCAAGGAGGTTGCACACCCTACCTTCATCTCGTCGTCTTGGGCCGGCCTGATGATGTCCTCCTCCCGGTGTGGCCTCTGTGGCACGGCCCTCTGGCTCCGTTATAAGGTGTTTAATTTTCCTGCGGGAGGACGGGGCTCAGACCCTGGGGCCCCTCCGACGGCCCTGCAGCTCCCCCTGCCTTGCTCTGGCCTCCCACTCACTGATGGCATCTCTCCCTCCAGTACTGCGTGAATCGATGTTCTAGTTTCTCCACACGCTCCCTCAGGTCCGCCTTCTCCTCCAGGAGGTCCATAAGGCCGCTCTGGAGCCAAAATAATGGGGTCACCTCTCAGCAGCGACCTGCCTACCCCTGCCCTTCTTGGCCTATTCCAGGACTCACTCACCTCCAGCTTCTCCATGACTTCCTGCAGGGCCTGGGGGGTCTCCCCACTTACAGACTCGCCCCCAGTCCCTGGGGCTGGGACCGCTGCCTCTGGTTCCTTCTGGATCGAGGTTCCTGTCTCATTCACCTGGCCCAGCTTCTCCTGCAGCTCTTCGACTTCCTGCTCCAAGTGCCGTGCGCTCTTGTTCTCATTGTTCTGGACAGAGAGAAGCAATCAGCAGCCACCCACTGCAGTTGGAGACCCTAGAACTCGGTGTCTGCCCCCCATGGCACCGGGAAGGGTGGAGGCAGCTTAGAAAAATCATCTCTTCTCTCCCACAGCCACCAGAGCAGGGCTCTGGCTCACAGGTGCCTTGAGAAGTAACATTTCACGTGAGGGCTACACTGCCCCCTTTTACAGGTGGGGAAACAAAGGCCTGGAGGGCTAGGGAGGAGGGCAGGCTCCGCAGGTGGGGCAACGCACCAGCTCCTCGACGCCGCTCTGTGGCTCGGCCAGCTGCTGAAGCCTCTCCTCCTGCCTCCCAAGCCTCTCCTTTTGTGGCTGGTTCAGGAGACTTGCGTGTTGATGGTTTTCCACGTGGGCCTGGAGCTCTGCTGACACCCTCTCTAGTTCCTTCCTCAGGTGCTGCAGCTCCTCCTCAGCGGGCACTGCTGGGGGCTCCGGGGGCTGGGGTTCAGCTGAGAAAGGAAGCAGACAATAAGGGCCTCTAGATTCTCAAAAACAAACGAACAAAAAACCACCACCACCACCACCAACAAAAAACACCCTCCTCTTGGTGCACAGCTCCTCTCAGGCTCCCCAAACTTGGCCTCACTGCTAATGATTCCTCCCACCCGGATAGTAGCCAATCTTCCAACCGCTTTTAGATGGTGAGCACTGTGGGTGGCTGACAACAGGCCCTCTTTGCTGATGGGGACACTCAGGCTCATGGAGATAACAAGACTTGCTGTTTCCCGGCACAGACCTCTTTCCCTCTGCCTCAAAGCCCTTCCATCCACCCACCTCCCTGGGGCATTCTAAGCCATCCCCAGAGCCCCCTCTGATGCCAGGCCTGCTCCCAGGTCACATCAGCCCCATCTTACCCATCTGGTGTTTGAGTTGGGATAAGCTTCTCTCCAGCTCCTCCACCCGATGCATGTCATGCAGCTTCTCCTTCTTTAAGGTGCAAAGCTGCCCAAAGCACAGGGGAAAAGGGCCCTGGAGAGAGGGGCTGGTGGCTCCACAGGCTACCATCTGCCTCTCTGCCCCCACCTCCACAAAGCCCAGACCCATGACCACCTCTGGCTGTATATTCCCATGTTACAGATGCCCAGAAAGATCCAGTGACCTATCTAAGATGGGGGGGCTGAAGGGTCAGATCTCACCTCCTGGGACATTTTCCTCATCATCTCCTGCCACTGGGCCCTCTCTGCTTTTATATGTTCAGCATATTCATCTCTCTGTAGCTGTACTAGCTTCAGCGATTCCTTCACCTGCAAGAATGGGAACAGAAGTTATGAAGGGCTGTCACTGGTCCTCACCTGCTCCTGGCCACCTGGGGTCACCTTCCTTCCACATCCCTCCCTCTGCAAAACCTCACCTGTGTCACGTGCGCTTTCAGCAGTGCCCGCTCCTGTAAGGACCGCTCTAACTGCGTCTTGAGAAGTGTTTCACTGCGGCTCGAGGACTGGATGGTGAAGAGTGAGAAGTTTCTATCTGGGGAACCTGGGCCATTCCATACAGTGCCCCTTAAACAGGCTAGGGCTAGGCTCAATATACAACACAGTCAGTACAGATCAAGGCATTTACCCGTGGTCTGGTTTTTAAAAGAACTCAGTAAAGTTGGAAGGGACCGGGAAAGAGATCGAATTTACAGCTGCCTAACAGAGGCCCAGAGAGATCAGTTAATATTGCTCTTGTTATTACTGTTATGACTAGCACTGTTTGAACCTTTATGGAGTGCTTCACCAGGTACCATGCTAGCAATCCCATTTAATCCTCACAACCACCATAGGAGACAGTTACTATGATTCCCTCTGTTGTGTACATGAAAACACATGGAGTATTTGAGGTTAAGTGCTTGTCTAAGATCACTTAGGCAGAGCTGGGATGTGAATAGCTAGATCTATCTGATTCTCTAAGCCCATTTTTCTTGCTGGGGGACACAGATAGGAAGGGGAAACTGAATCTCTTGTTCACTGTTTGAAAGGATGATACATTCGCAAAGTCCAAAATTCAGAAGGTACAGAAGGGAAGTATCTCCCAGCCACTCTCTTGCTCTCTCCTGAGTTTTTTATGAACCTTGCAGTCTTATTTTATGTACATTTTCATAGTATGTACACACACACACACACACACACACACACACACACACACACACGTTTCCTCTCTACAGAAATGGTAACATACTAAAGGTACTCTTCTGTACCTTCACAGTACAAGTACCCAATACCCCACCTAGGACTTGGCCAAGACCCCAGCCAGGTAAGGGCAGGGCAGGCACTTGGCCTCCAAGCTCTGTGTCCAGTGCTCGCTCCCCACCGCACCCCCCAACTCACCCACAGCAGCTGACTCAGCCCCAGGCTGCCTCTAACAACCAGACACAAAAGCAGCAAGAAATAGCCATGCTGCCTCCTGGGCAGGCCACTCCATCCTGAAGAAGGGACCCTTAGGCTCACTCCTCCATCTGCGAAGCCGGGCTCCCAGGGCACAGGGCGGGTGGTCAGACTCACTCTGTCCTCCTTCTTCTTCTGTGTGGCGGTGACAGCAGACAGAGCCCGCTCTAACTCTTCCGTACGCTGCGATGAACGTTGCAGGCGGGCAGCCAGATCCTTCGACTCTTCTGTAATGAGAGAGTTGAGATGGGGCCCAAAGGACTCCCACTAAAGACCTATCCAAGTGCCAGGTTGAAGGATGATAGGGTGCCCAGATTCCCACCTTCAAAGTATATGAGAGAGCGTTTCGTGCGATACACGTCAATAATTAGTTTCTTTTTCTGTACGTTCAATCTCTGGATTTGAACCTTTGGGAGAAAAGCCAAGCAAGTGCTGAAAGAGAAGGAAAGAAACATTCCCCGGAGGACAGGAGAAAACTTCACACCCTCCACTCACCTCTAGCTCCCTTTCGGCTTTCTGTTTCTCGTTGTTTGCCTTCTTTTCCTATAGGAAGAGGAAGACAGAGCTCTTACCAGGGGGAGGCAGAGGTGGCACAGCAAGAGACATGCCCCCAGAATGCCACCAATGCCCCAGGACAGGCCCACCCATGAGACCAGGTTATCAGGGACCCTGTGGGGATGGGGTGGAATCTGAGGGGTGAGCCTTCTTCCCCAGGCTGGGAGTGGGTGAGATGAGACAGGAGCCTCTACATCTGAGTGCCCCCCAAACCCAGCCATCATGTCGTGAGCAAAGAAATCGCGTTACTTCTTCCAGCTGATGTTCCACTTGTTTCTTCTGTTGTTCCTGTGGGGAGAGTCAAATTAAGGTGATGGAGGGTGGCCCCCTCAACTCTATTCCCCAGGCCAGGAAGCGGTAGGCAGGGGCCAGGAATGGATTTTAAAGGCAAAGTTCTCAGACCCAATGGGAACACAAACTGGTCAACTCTCCTCAAGGTCCCAAGGACAGAGGATTTGGGTCTTTGTTGGTTTTCACCCACAGCCACAGAACTCAAAGTCTGAATCTGAAATCTCTTGAGAGCACAGGAACATAAACCTCTAGAGATGGAGTTGGAGAAAGGCCCCCCTCCTGCCCGCTTGTGATTTAGAAAAGTGCGTTCATTCAATAAACATTAACTGAGCACGTATGGGCCAGGTACGGCTCTTCACCGTATATATAGGATGGAAAAGGACACACAGGAGCTCTTGGCCCTGAGGTTTCCGTTCTAGGGGGCTTTTAAATCTCGGACTCTCAGAGCTAACAGACACCTTTGATACTCACTACCTCCTCTGGAAACACGAGCCCAAAAAGGAGAGGCAGCTTGTCCAGAATCAAAGAGCAAATCAGGGACTGAGTCACGGCAGAAATACGGGGCCCCTGACAACCAGTCAGGCTTGCACTTCCCCAAGAGGCAACAACCCCAGGGCGTGTGTAGCAAGGACTCCAGGAGGGGTGTGTGGAGAGGAGACAGTCGGCAAAGAGGGCAGCAAAAGAACAGCCATGGTGTGTGCTCTGGGGTCCCTCCAGGTGAGGCTTAGGCACCCCAGCTCCCCATT
Source organism: Macaca fascicularis (assembly GCF_037993035.2). Taxonomy (NCBI): domain Eukaryota; kingdom Metazoa; phylum Chordata; class Mammalia; order Primates; family Cercopithecidae; genus Macaca; species Macaca fascicularis. The sequence goes on from NC_088381.1 coordinate 11,013,677, forward strand.
TGTCCTTTGCCCCACGGCCCCCAGCCCCTTTCTTCAGAGCCCCAAGAGGAAACTGGAGCCCAGGATTGGCAGCCTGGAATCAGGGGATCCCACTGGACCCTTACCAAAGATTTGATGGTGTTATTCAGTCGACTGATTTTGACGGACCTCGAGTCAAGGACTACCGCTTGTTCTTGGCACGGGCTCTGAGGTGCATGCAGAGGGGAGGAGGTGGAGCAGGAGTCGGGGGAGAGGTAGAGAGAACAATCATTAGGGCTGGGGTGTGTGTGGGCTGTCTCAGCTGGCAGAGGGGCACCGAGTCCCTGCTGTGGGAGGAGGTTGGAGGGCTGGCCTGCCTGGTCACTGCACCTCCACCCAGAGCCTCCCACCTCCAGATCCTTCAGGGTAGCACATGATGTAGGGCCCGCCCCGTGGAGTACACATGGACATATTCTGTTCCCCTCAGTGTCTAAGCCCTCTGACTTCCTTTCATTCACATCAACTGGCAACATTTTCTTTTCTGCCTCTCTTGGACCCTTTGTCCCGTAACTCCTTTGTGCCAACTTCTCTCATGACTCTTACTTCCCCACCATCCCACCCTGGGGCCTGACATCAGTGACTCCTGATGGCAAGTGGCTGTTCTCATTGTCCTGGCTTCCCCTTGAGACTGGGGATGAGGAAAATCAAAGAGCAATGACCATATCGTGGGTGCCCTGAGTGTTTACAGCAGGCCATGTACTAGGGATTAACATAAAAACAACAATAAGACATCTCATTTAAACCTCACAAAGGGAAGTCAAACAATAGAACCTCTATTATACAGATGTGTAAAAAGAGGCCCGAAAATCTCAAGCAACTTGCCCTAAATCATATCCCTAGCAGACGGAAAGGCAGGATTCAAACCCAGAATTCGTTTTTTTTTTTTTTGCTTTTTGTGAGACAGAGTCTCGCTCTGTCTCCCAGGCTGGAGTGCCGTGGCGAGATCTTGGCTCACTGCAAGCTCCGCGTCCTGGTTCATGCCATTCTCCTGCCTCAGCCTCCCGAGCAGCTGGGAATACAGGCACCTACCACCATGCTGGCTAATTTTTTTGGTATTTTTCAGTGAAGACGGGGTTTCACCATGTTAGGCAGAATGGTCTCAATTTCCTGACCTTGTGATCTGCCCGGGTTGGTCTCCCAAAGTGCTGGGATTACAAACATGAGTCACTGTGCCTGGCTAAACCCAGAATTCTTAACCAGTACCCAACGGTCCATCCACAATCTTAACAATTACCCTCTACTGCCCCTTTGGTCCCCTGTCCCCAGGAGCCTGGCCACCAAGACTCACATCCCGAGCTGAGTGGCAACCAGCAGAAGTGGATGTCTCAGGGCTACTGCCATTTGTTTTCCTGTTCCTCTTTGCTTCTGCTGGAACAGCAGGGCTGTTTCTGTGCCAATATTCTTTTAACTGTGGGAAAGAAGAGCAGTAATCCTCATGAGACCTATCGGTCCCTACAGCCACATCCTCCCTTAGAGTTTTTACAAAATACTCTTATACACCATCTGATTTAACGACACTAACAGCTGTATAAGAGGTGTTGTCACAATCTTTTAGGGACTGAGAGGGATTGATATCATAGCTAGAAAAAAAAAAGAAAAAGAAAAAGGCGATACTGGAACTTTGAAACTCAGTCTTCTGACTCCAAGCTCTGCGGTCTTGCCAAGAATCAGCAGCTGCCAGGGACCAAAACCAGAGGCAGAGGTAGAAAAGTAAACATTAAGTAGGCAGGAACTGTATGCCCTGCGGTTTAGAGTCATACATCCTCACACGTCTGTTAGTGTGAAGAAGTGCACCAGTAGCTCTCAAACTTCTATATCAATGTATCCTCACGGCAGAAGGCAGCCTTTCTGTGAAACCCGGGGATTTATCAGAAAGAGGACTACCCAGTCTCATTTCAGAGAGAAGTCTGGTATTCTCTTAGAAACCTATGTGACTGTCATCCCTAAGTATATTCATGTTTTTTCTCTTGATCTCAAGAGAATCAAGGGAAACTGATGCTTCAGAAAGATGTCTCACATTTATCCTGTGGCATTCAAAGTACCCCAGGTCGAGATAATATGAGGAAGAGTCAAGCTGTCAAGTTCAGTTTCCCAAGATCTATTCCACAGAAGATGAGCAAATCTCACTTCAGAGACCACTGACTGAAGGGCAGTCTGGTCCCAGAACCATGGAGAATTAGAATATAAGGTGGAGAACTCAGAAAAAAATGTTAGAATCTCTCTGGAAAGTAGAAGCCTGGGAGAAAACCAAACCAAACCCATTCTCCCATTGCCACTTGGAGGTACGGTCAACGTTTTGCGCTCACAGGGGAAGTGTAGTCCTTCCCCCCGTCAATGTCGATGTTAAGGGAGTGAGGCAGCCTGGAACCTCTTGCTCCTAGGTCCCACAGTCTCCATTCCCCTTCCAGCTGGAAATTTGCACTGTGAGCAGAGGAACCAGAAATGGGGTGAGAACACTTAGGGGACTGGGTCATAAGATCAAAGGCCAGTCTTCCAGTAATGACAGTTCCCAGGCAGACTGTGACATCACTACATTCCACTCCTCCTGATTGGGGGGAGGGACCACATCAGCGCAATGTCCGAGTTACCACTCCACGATGGGGGAGGGAAACACAGGGTTGAGACCCAGGTCCTTGGAGACGCCAGTGCAAAGAGCCCAGGGAGGTTGACCTTGAGGCAGCAGGAGAGGAGGGCAGAGTCTGCAGCAGGGAACTCCAGGAGTCACCAGCCCAAAGTCACACAGGGATGACTGGCAAGGGTGGGGCCTGGGGCTGGGGAACCCAGGCTCTTGGACAGAAGAGCGCAAAGAGTCCAGGGAGGTCGAGCTTGGGTCGGCAGGAGGTGAGGGCCTAGTAATGGAGTGGGGAGCCCCAGGAGTCACCCGCCCAAAGTCACCCTGGGGTGATTGGCGAGGGCAGGGACTGGGCTGATGCTGAAGGGGCAGGGCTGACTAACAAGACTTTTGCGGGGGGAGTCCAGAGGCACCTGCATTGGAGGGCCCTGTCCAGTGTACCTCAGCAGTGATATGGGCTCTGGCAGCAGTCTTGTCGTCGGAGGGGATCTGTAGCCGGGTTGGGGGCCATGACCTGGTGCGTTTTTACCTTTTTCTTGGCTGCGGCCAATCTGTTCTGTGGAGTTTCTTCTGCCATCGTGGGGCGGGAAAGGGAGGTGGGGTTGGGGCCACAATAGCGAAATCCCAGCGAGCACTGATCAAGACCTCCAGTCACCTACCAGGCAGCTGTGTGACTGAGCCACAGGAGTGGTAACCAGGGTACCAGTAGAATGTAGAATAGGGGCGTGGCCTTAATGCTCCAAGCCTATTGGTCAAGGAGAACCATGAAAGGGAAAGGGGCGTGGCCAGGCAGCACTATGTCCAGAAGGACCCCTGGCTCATAAGGAAAGCTACTCATGCACCTGCTGTTCCCGCCCACTCTGAAAGAGAGGAGGGGCTGCCCACTCTGGGAGAGGGAAGAGGCCAGCTTTTGCTTTAGAAGCTTTAAAACTTTAAAAAATATATGTGTGCATACTTTATATATAGATGTGTGTCTGTGTGTGTGTATCTATGTGTTTATCTAGAGCTGTCTTCATTACCCAGTTTCTATGCAAGGTCTATGGTTTTGGCCTATATTTTTATCTTCAAATACAGTACAAAATTATCAGTATTACCTGAACTGAGATACAGATCTTATAAAAATGGAAAATCCATAGCATGCTTGATGATTAATGAAGCAGACTATATTATTCAACATTCCAATAAGATAATTACAATGATTTCTCTTTTTTGGAAAAACGTTTCTCTTATTCTCCTACGTTATTGTTAAGACTTTTTTTTTTTCCTCAAACAAGAAGCATGTTTAGTATCTGGAAAAACACAGAGGTTTTAGGGCCAGGTGTAGAGGCTCAAGCCTGTAATCCCAGCACCTTTGTAACCTGAGACGGGTGGATCATCTGAGGTCAGGAGTTCGAGACCAGCCTGGCCAACATGGTGAAACCCCATCTCTGCTAAAACTACAAAAACTAGCCAGGTGTGGTGGTGGGTGCCGGTAATTCCAGCTATTTGGGAGGCTGAGGCAGGAGAATCACTTGGACCCAGGAGACGGAGGTTGCAGTGAGCCAAGCTCACGCCACTGCACTCTAGTCAGGGCAACAGAGCAAGACTCCATCTCAAAAGAAATACAATACAATACAATACAATACAATACAATACAAAACAAAACAAAATAGATTTTAAAAGCTTTCAATTTAATAAGCACTCAAAGCTCTTTACCGGTTTAAAACAAACACAAGGCCCATTTTTCTAGAATCACCTGGCCTCTCTAAGCCTTGCAAACAAAACTGAATTTCTCACTTGATACTCGGCTATCACCTGCAATCACGAAAACCAAGAATTGTGTATGTCACTGTGTACTAATTGGTACCTGGAGTTCACACAAGGCTGGGATCAAGGGTTGAATCTTTCACGATTTGCTCCATAACCTGTGTGCTTCTTATCCCAGACCAAACTAAGCTTTTGTGTAGAGTTCTACAATTTACAGTTAGTAGACAAGAGTGGTTCTCAATAATGTAGTCTCTGGAATAGCAGCACCAGCAGCACCTGAGAACTTTTCATAAGTGCAAATTCTCAGGCCCTACCCTGGACCTGGTGAATCAGACACTCAGGAGCAGGGCTCAGCAATCTGTGCTGCAGTCATCCTTCCAGGTGTTCGGGAACCTCTGCCGTACAGCAGGTAGAAAAATGTGTTTTCTTCTGTACGTCAAAAGCCAGGGATACTCTATGTTGTGTCTCGATATGCAGCAATGGCATGTAATTAAAACACATAACTCTCCTTCCTACTCCCACCCTCCATCCAATGTGTTTTATTTTCATGAGTTCCGAAAGAAAACAAGTGGCAATCAGAAGTTCAGTCAAAAAAGTATACGTACAAGTATTAGTTGTCATCCAGCCTTATCTCATAGAAAACCATTTATATCCTCTGACAGCTAGTTTTAGAAAAGTATCTTCACAATCTAAGTCTCAGGCACACTAGGAGTTCTATCATAAAACACCAAGTAGATCAGAATGTCCAAACTTACTGGAGAAGAAAAGTGGAACCATTGGCTATACTTCCAAATTGCATTCAAAGGAAATTTAAGTTCTGAATTGTTTTCACCTTCATCCTTCCAAGTGAATAGAATCCAAACAGAACACTCCATTCCTTCAAAGCCTCTAGCCAGGCACAGTTTTACTGTATTACTTCTTGCTTTCAATGGATATAAAGCAGAGTCCTGGTCGGCACATTAGGTATACCTGCAAAGATGCAGAACTAAACAGTTCCATCTGTTCCGTATTAAAACAAAAGTCCTGTAAACCTTGGACGGTGAGTGTAATACTTCAGCACTAGCACCAAAACCTCAAAGATGAGAAGATACCAAGAACAGCAGTAGCAAACAAAACTAAACTCTCTGCCAGGAGCAGTAGTTCACACCTGTAATCCCAGCACTCTGACAAGCCAAGGTGGGAGGATTACTTGAAGTCAAGAGTTCAAGACAAGCCTGGGAAGCATAGGGAATTCTCATCTCTGCAAAAAAAATTTTTTAAAGCAGCTGGGCATTGTGGCACAGACCTGTCATGCTAGCTACTTGGCAGGCTGAGGTGGGAAAATTGCTTCTTCCCGGGAGTTCGAGGCTGCAGTAGCTATGATTATGGCACTGCACTCCAGCCTGGGTGACAGAGTGAGACCTAGATAATTACATTCTCTCCTGCTCCTGTTTACACCAAAATCACGAAGTTAAAATACTTTCAAATTTGCCAGGATAAAAATTAAGTGAAATGTGACTTTGGAGTTTGGAGGAAGAAGGAAGGAAGGGAGGGAGTAAGGGAGAGAGGGGTGGAAGGGAAGGAGGGAGGGAGAGAGGAAGGAAGGAAGGAAGAAAGGGGAAACAGAAAAGGAAAAGAAAGGAAAGGAAAGGAAGAAGGAAGGAAGGAAGGTAAAGGAAAAAAGGAAGAAAACAAAAAAGGAAGGAAAGAAGGAAACGAAAGATAAAAGAAAAGAAGAAAAGGAAAAGAAAGGAAAGGAAAAAAAGGAAAGGAAAGGGAAGGGAAGGAAGAAAGAAAAGAAAAATAGAAAGAAATAACAAATTACTTACTAGGAGAAAGTTTTAGTAACCTCAATGACAAATAAAAGTATTGTATCTTTAGCCTGTAGAGAAATCTTTATAATTACTCAGGAAAAAAATCCAAAAAAAAAACAAAAAACAACCCCAAAAAACAAATGATTTTCAACAGAAAATGGGCAATGGAGAAACAGTCACTTCTCACAAAAATAAAAACGGTCAACAGGTATATAAGAAAGATTCAAAAGCATTAGAAATCAAGGAAATGTCATGAAAACAATGACATTTTCTGTATAAAGGCACAAAGATGACAAACGGAATGGGGAACCTGGAGCTCTGTTCCTGTTGGTGGGAGTATAAACTGAGACACTTTTCCTGGAGGATAATTTGAAAATTTCTATTAAAGACTCTCAAAATTATTACCCTCCGGAAATTCTACTTCTATGAATTCAGTCCAAAAATGCTTGCTCGACTCCATTAAAATGTATATATAAGAAAATTCACCTCTGCGGCGGCAATGATAAACTTAATATACATCCAGCTATTAAAAATGATGATGCTAGGATATATTTCCTGTCACAGAAGTATGCCCAAAATATAGTAAGTGGCAAAACACTATCTAATATGATTCTACTTTTGAAAATATTTACATGTATAAAAAGTATAAAAAACAACACACCAGAATGTTTTGAGTGGCAAATTAAAGATTTTTCTTAATATTTCTCATCCAAATTCTTACAAAAAGAATGTGATTTCCTTTATAATCAAGGAGAAGTGTTATTTCCATTTATTTATCTTTAAATCTCTTTTCTTTTTCTTATTTTTCCTCCTGTATGTATGCATCCCAAGTAGGCTAGAACTCCTGCCTCTTGAGGGAATCCAGCCCATTTCTGGGAAGTGCACTACATACAGCTGCTCATCTTCCTTTTATTTTAAGAGATCTGGAGACATTTTCATTTCAAACTGTTTTATCGTTCTCAGAATATATGTTAACATATGAAATTGAGGAAAAGACAAAGGAAAGGCTGACTCCCTACCCTCCTGGGGCTACTCTTCCAATTTTTGCTGCTATCGTTACATATTAGTATTCACTGGCTACTAAAAAGATGGGCAGCCCCTTAGATCCTTTTTCCTTATCTCTTTCTCATAATCCTACTTCATTCCTTCATTCACTTATTTTTAAAAGGGTCATGTGTACAAATATATAGTTCAGAAAATTTCTAAATGTAACTATCTATAAAAGTATGTGGCAAAATCCCATTCACAGTCCTAGTCTCCTTCCACAGCCAAACACTTTTAATTGGTTTCTTATATATCATTTCAGAATTTATCTTGGAAAATACACATCTATATTCTTATTCACTCTTCTCTCTCAACACAAAAAGTAGCATACCACACCTACGATACCACTCCTTCTTCCTTTTAAAACACACACACCATCGATCCGAGTTCTTCTACGTGAGTGCAGAGTCTTTCTCATTCTTCTTTTCAGCTGCACAGTATGCGTCATTTGGATGCACCTCAGTTTACTTAACCAGTTCCTGTTGGCGGACACTGAAATCATCCCTATCATACTATTACAAACAACAGTGTTAAGCACAACCACCTGCACACACCAAGTTCATTTCTGAATCTGCCTTTGATGAAGCCTCTGCTTGAATCACCACAAGGTCACAAGGCTGAAAACTTAGCCCCTTTTTTAGTTTTCATTACGTACAGCAGTATGTAGCAAAAGACTCTCTCGGGCAAAGCAAACGTACTCTTTGGGGACGTACTTCATAACGATAAATGGATACACAGAACACCAAGGAGAACCCGTTCTATTTAACCGTGCACATGTATGCATACAATATATGATATGCACAGAAAGTTTAAATAAATCCATCAAAGCATTAAGCACTGTCTCAGTATGGTGGATCTATGGAGTGCTTTGTAGACTGCCCTCCTTGTCTATCAATTCTTTCTAATTTCACAACAGTAAATATGTATACTTCTACAATATAAAATTTCAAAAAATGCAAACTCAAATTAAGCTGCATGTATTCCTTCAGTCTCTCCCACATTTGTACGGTGTTCCAGAGTGCTCAAACATCACTTCGTTAAAAATATTTAATTATTTTTCAAATATAGAGATGGCAGGGTCTTGCTCTGTTGACCAGGCTGGTCTTGAACTCCTAGATCCTCCTGGTTCCCCTCACGTCCATCTCCCAAAGTGCCGGTATCACAAATGTGAGCCATCAGGCCCGGCCACCTTCATTTCAGAAATCTTTCCCCAGCACTCCATATATTACGAGGAATGCCTTACTTCTCTTTTAGATAGCATTTTAGTCATATCTCTATTACCTCACTTGTCACATGATAATCAGTTGCTCACCCATCCATCTCCCTTCATTGCTCATGAGCTCCTTGAGAAGAGTCTGATTTTCAGCACCTTGAACAGAGTGCGACACATACATGCTTCATACACAGAGAAGGAAATGATTTCATTACAGTGTAATTAATCCCAGAATTCAACATCTGTATTTCTAAATCGTTCTGGATACTCTGCCAACAACCTGCAAATGTTATGTTTTTTCCCTAAAACTTATATCCATTACTGAGTGTCTACAGTCATAGCTAACTCAATTGTGATGTGACGTCTTGCCAAGCCCATTCACAGTTTTTAGTGGTGACTTTTAATTTTAAGTTTTGATTTTGATTGTTTCCTTTTTGTTTTCTTAATCTAGCAGTGTTTGGTAAACTTCAACATCTCTCTATCCCTTTGTCTTTGCACCTGCTGGTCTCTGCTTGGAATAATGGCTCAAGGTTTTAGTCACCTGGAAAAAATTTCTACTCACCCTTAAAGAATCAGCTTAAATAGGCTGGGCATGGTGGCTCATGCCTGTAATCCCAGCACTTTGGGAGGCCACGGCAGGCAGATCCCCTGAGGTCAGTAGTTCAACACCAGCTTGCAGTCTTGAACTACTTCAACATGGTGAAACCCCGTCTCTACTACAAATACAAAAAATAGCTTGGCGTAATTGTGGAGGCCAGTAATCTCAGCTACTCCGGAGGCTGAGGCAGGATAATTGCTTGAACCGGGGAGGTGGAGGTTGCAGTGAGCTGAGATCATGCCACTGCACTCCATCTCGGGTGACAGAGTGACACTTCATCTGAAAAAAAAAAAAAGAAAGAAAAAAAGAGAGAAAAAAGCTTAAATAATACCTTCTCTGAGGAGCTTTTATATCTTCCCATTCTTTCAGGAAGAGTTGAAAATTCCTCAACTTTTGAAACATTTGTGCCTCTTTAGTATGTATCAGGCACTGAACTGAGTGCCTAGGATAGAAAGATGAAACTGTAGACCCTGCCCTCATGGAGCTCATGGTCGAGTATGGAAAATAGCCATATGAACAAATAATCACACTGCAGTTCTTCAGAGCTCAAATCCTATCCTAAATACTGCTAAATTAATGTTCTGTGAGGGTTTGAAAGTATGAGGACCAGCGACAATGTGGCTGCTTGGATGGTGTTCCATCCAAGTTAACATTCGGCCCTCATCACCAAAGGTCATACGTGTGTGTCTCTTCCTTGAAACCCACCAGGGCCTAACACATCATATCACCACCTTTGAAATTAGGAAACAGGCTCAGAAGTCCAAGAGCTTGACCAAAGTAACTCAGCTGGTAGGTAGCAGAACCAGGTCAGTATGATTCTTCTTCAATGTCCTGCCAGTTACATGGGCAAGTGGCCTCAAAATCAACAGAAGACAAGTAGAGGTTGACATGTGTCAACGAACAGAGGCTCAAAAGGAAGAGTTTATACACAAGAACAGAACAGAAATCTTCCGGAACTATGATGTGCAGTAGGAGGGCACACACCAGGTTACACCTTGGTCAAGTGAATCTATAGTTCCAACCTGGGCCTCACCCGCTGAGCTCCAGACTTAGCTATCTGTCTTTCTTACTCTTACATAAATTCCACAGGGCAGGACCTTAATCTCTAGCTTGTTCATCACAGATTAAAGCAGAGCCTGGCTTAGAGTAAGTACATAATAAATACATGAATGAATAAATAAACTATCAAAGAAGCTAAAGAAACATTGCACACTACTGGGGGAAGGGATTACCATGAAACAGACCCTAGCAGTCACTCACAAATATAGTTGACCCCCATTATTTGTAAATCCCATATTTGCAAAATTGTGTACTCGCTAAAATGTCTTTGTAATCCCCAAATTAAAACTCGTGGAGCTTTTGAGGTGACTCCTGGATAGACACACAGTAATGAAAACTCTGTCACTCCTTGCACATGTCCCCAACTAAGGTCAAATAATGTGACCCTCTGTCTTCCTGTTTCAACTCTCCTACAAAGATGACCTGAGGACTGAGACAGTAGAGGACAGTGCAGGGTAGTGTAAGATGCTGTGGCTCTGGGGCCAATTGGATGGGGTCTGAATCATAACTCTGGCACCTGTTAGCGGAATGGCTTCAGGTAAGTCACTTAACACTTCTGTACTTCCTTTATTCTTTTGGAAATAAAGAAAATTCAATCTACCCGGATGAGTTGTTTTTCGGAATTAAGATTATAACCTAAGTGAGATATGTATATATGCATATATTTACACTGGAAACAAAGGTTTGGTATTTGATTATTTCAGTCTTCCGACCAACTCTATATAATAGAATATTTCTACTGCAAATAATAAGAATTGATTGTAATTATTTATAAAGAAATAACAGAGATGTAGACAAATCAATTATTTGGATGAGCTAGAGGCAGGCGTCAAGAAGCTTCCAAAGAAATAGAACTTTGCCAGGCACTGAAGGTGTGGAAAAGGGTTCCAAGGAGAGAGAACGGCGCCTACAGAGAGAGGTCCGGCTAGGGTCAGGAAATGGCATTTCAGGAAGTCTAGAGCAGTAGAAGATGAGGCCAGAATATGGTGCCACAGCACTTCTCTACACCCTATATACACCCTGTACTGCAAAACCTCACTCTCTGCATTGAATTCTTGGTTTCTAGTTCTCTTCCATTAAACTGTGAGCCCCTCAAGGTGAAGTTCTCTAAGAAGAATCCATAGCTACAGTCCTCTAAATTTGAAAACAAGTTATTAAACACAGACACACCCAAAAAGACTGTACAAAAATAACGCTGGATTTCAACTGCAGTCATAGGAATTCACAACTGGTATATATTTGCAATCTGTCCAGGATTTTTCTTTCTCTGATGACTTCTGTAACTCTATCATAAACCCTTTTCATTGTTTTAGGCACCGAGACATTTGTTAGAATGTCTGGGAAAGACATTCTAAAAGAGCAAGAAAGACCTTGATGTTTTTTGTGTAACTGATTGATTGGTTGACTGACTGCGATGGGATCTCATTATGTAGCCCAGGCTGGTCGGAAACTCCTAGGTTCAAGCAATCCTCCTGCCTTAGCCTCCCAAGTGGCTAAGATTACAGGTGCATGCCACCATGCTGGGCTCCAGTGTGATGTATTTACAAGGCCTAAACATACGGTTCATTAGACAAGGCTGACACCTCAGAGTAAAGATTTTTAAAAATTTACTCTAATAGTCTTATTTCTCTATATGCAAGATACAATTTTACCACAGTAAAACACAAGGAAGCATATTGATATACATATATGTTACAAACAGGATAAAAAAGCAATATAATTTTCTCCACAAAAACTTGCAAAATCCTGACCAAAACACAGTAAACAGGATGTTAAACTCACAGCTTACATTTCTCCACTGAGACCTAGGAAAAACAATGCCAGTTTTTGTGCAGTCACAAAACTAAGTATTGTGAGAATTTACAAGATTTGGTAAACTTGTATATTCTCCCCACCTCCGTACACAAGTCTCAAAGAGCCTAGCAGTCTTATCCCAACACTTCAATCTCCTCCATCTGCCAAAATAAAACCCTCACTGTCCAATATCTGAGTTTATATTTTCAAACATCTAAAATCTTAATCAAAACTAAGAGCAGTGCATTTGCTTGGCCCCATAAAATTCTTGGTATAATTTTACTTAGGCACACCACAGATTATACTATTACCTAAAAACATATGGGTAGAACCAACATTATAGAAACCAAAGATATACATTATGAAGGTAAAAGCAAATAGGGAGTGTTGTTTTTAAACAGATTCAATGCTGCTATTCTCCACTCATAGGTTGGGTGTGATCGAATCACATCATGCTGTATAGCTAAGCATGTCCTATATTTTATGACAAACTAGGGTAACAAATCATTTATTGAGGACCTGTTGTGTACACAGAGGCACGCTGGAAGCTGTAAAAGACTTGATTCTTGCTCTCCAGAAACTTCCAAGGTTGTAGACAGCCTGATAGAAGGTAGTCGAAAGCAAATACTTCAAGCACTATCCATTGCAATTACCTTAGGTATTTACTCTACCGTTCTACAAGTCTCTGAATATTTCGAGGCTCCCTTTCCTATCTCCGATGGACTCTACGGCTCAACATTCTTTACAGCCACAGGTGTTCCTGTACTTCACATTATTATTGAAACAACATTTCTTACTATCTGCCTCGTTCGCCAATTAACATTCCACTTTACTTCCAACCACCACTTTGCCTTTGAAGCCACTGCCTGATACTGACACTTCATAGATGTAGTATGAATATTCTTATTTGTCTCTGTCTATTGATGAGGATCCCACTCTTTTAGTAGAAAGAGTGCCACTGACTTCCAGTCAACTAGTTTCCATAATATCTGAAATATCGAGTAATATTTCAATAATACTCCCAAAACAAATAATGAGTGATGTTCTCTCAAATATATGCATAATCAAATGTGAAATTGAGAAGACAAGGAGGACCTTAGACTCAGAGATTGTATGCAGGCCTTTGTAGTGGCATTTATTTGACATAATTATGCATTTAAAAACTAAGTTAAATTGTCATCAGATCAGTCTGAAATTTATAGAGCCTTTTGTTGGTGAGAAACGTATTTTATATGTAATCATTTACCTGGAGAAATGTTTTTGATTAATGTTATGTATTACAGACTTCAGTTCACAATGTTTCCTCTGTTAGTAATAGATATCATTTTGGAGCTGATCTGGAGAAGTCGAAGATCACATGCTAATTGCTATCTGATGATGTTCTGGGAAGACAATTGGCTTTGGGTTGCCGGGGTTGGGAACTTAAAGGCAAGTCTGAGTCTAGAGATCTTGCCACTGACTTTTGGCAAGTCTGTTGATTCTACCTTTGGAAGTGCCTTTAAATGCCTTATGGAAGGCCAGGCATGGTGGCTCACACCTGTAATCCCAGCACGTTGCGATTATTGATTAACAAATCAATTTGGGAAATGCTTGGTAAATTCAACGGGACCTCTCAGAATAATGAATTTATATGGCCATGAGTTTTTTTTTTTTTTTTTTTTTTTCCCCAAAGAGCATTCACAAGAGTTTCTAGTACACCACTTTGGAAACTGTTGGTGGAGGAATCAGGGTAATTAGAATTTGGACTATTCCAGGTAGAGGTTGTCACTATATTCAAGGAATTGTTCTTAGTCTTTAGTCTTTCTATATATCCGAATTACCTACAGGAAATGAACTAGCAGAAATAGAGAATTGGGCCTTGGCTCAGGCCTAACAAATGAGAACATCTGAGAACTCTGGGTGTGGAAAAGCTTCCAGGTAATTCCATGTAATCCAGAGAGTGAAAACCACTCAATTACAATAGGCCTTCTGGCCCCTTGCTAACTGAATTGTTAATCCTAGTTGAGTATGCTTCTGTTTTGTTTTCTTGGGCCTGGTCTAGGGACTAGACTGTTGCTGTAATTAAGTTCGATTTTATCATTCTTCCCACAGTATCAGTATCCCGAGTTCAGATTCCATTTCATCAGTGGGGCAAATGTATAGGTCAGTATAGGACAAGTGTTAAACATTAATGGAACAGACTGTATTATATTGACATTGTCCTTCCAATCTGGCAGCCTTGAATTTCATTTAGAAAATGCCTCTATTTCTAATTTTACCTTGGTTTTGGTTTATTTTACTATAGGGATCACATAAATGATTTTCCTCTTTTCTTGACTTCCTTGTCAACTCCTACATTTTTGAAAGCATCTGGTTAACTTCTAGTTACAGGTAAGTTCCATTTTCCGTTTGCCTAACAGCCTCACTGAGGTTTTTTTTTTTTTTTTTTGAGACAAAGTCTCACTGTGTCGCCCAGGCTGGATTGCAATGTTGTGATCTCGTCTCACTGCAAGCTCCGACTCCCAGGTTCAAGCAATTCTTCATGCCTCAGCCTCCCCAGCAGCTGGGATTACAGGCATCTGCCACCACGCCCAACTGATTTTTGATATTTTTAGTAGAGATGGGGTTTCATCATGTTTCCGAGGCTGGTCTCAAACTGCTGACCTCAGGTCATCCACCCAACTCAGCCTCCCAAAGTGCTGGGATTACAGGTGTGAGCCACCACACCCCGCCACCACTTCTCCCATTTTATACAGGATAGTCTTTTTCAACTTCTAAGAGCTCTTTAAAATAGTAAAGCCCTGCCATAATGCAGCTATAAAACGAAGATATAAAATGTGTAGTAACACGCTTTTCTTAACATTAATGAAAAAGTATTTTTCAATCAGTCTATATTTTCACAGAAAGGACAAAAATAAAAGATTCAGAAACAAACTGTGTATACAAAGTACATATACCCTGAAGCTCCCAAATGATTGTGAAGCAGTCACTTCCAAACCCTACTGCCCACCACCCAAAACACGAGGAGAAAATAAGAATGTTGGCCTTTCCCAGTTTCAATGATCAGGAGCAACGTACTCAAAGCCCAGTTTAAAGAAATGTTTCTGCAGAGGCTTTACTGCGCTGGGGATTTAGCCCCTTCTATTCTTCTAAACTCACTGATTTCTGCTTGTATATCTTTAATCATTTCCCCATTCTGCTTTCCTTCAGGGTTTTTGATTGTCCTTTCTAAGAATGAGTTAGAGGCTTAATTCATTTTCATTCTTTTCTTAATGACATAAGGATTTTAAGGCAATGAACATTCCTCTGAGCTCTCCTCTAGTCGCTAATACGTAACGATTGCATTATTACTATTCTCTAGATATTCTGCAGTTTTAATTTCAAATCCCTGTGTGACCTAAGGGCTGTTTGCATGAATTGTAAAATTCCACCAATCAACATTTGTTTTCTGGTTTTGTTAGTAACTTATAGATTTAACTAAGATCAGAGAATGACTTCTGTCCTTTTTCTACTTTTTAGTATTTGAGGTGTTCTTCACTGAAAAAGATTAGCCTCCTCAATGTTCCAGATAGGAAGAGGGAGGGAGAGGGTGAGAGAGCAGAGTAGATAGAAGTTTCGTATTTTAACTATGGTTCACTTCTAAGCATTCTAAAATTTCATTGGAGTTTTTAAGCTATGAATTACAAGGGTGTTTAATTTCCAAATTCATGTAGCTTTTGGTTAATCTCTTCATTATTGACTTCTAACCGTAACTGCTTCATATTTAAATTATAAATTATATGGTGTGGATGGCACCAAATGTTTTTAAATCTTCTGACTTGCTTTACGGATTAATATATAATAAAGGTTTCTCCCACAGTCCAGAGATGCTAGAGAAGAATATAGAATATCTAACTATTGGGTACAGAGGTCTGTATTTGTCCATTATACCACGTCCATTCGCGGGTTATTCAAATCTATATATGGGCATTCTGTGTAACTTACTTATGGTAAGCAGGGTATGTTGAAATCTCCAAATATGATGGCAGACTTGTCAATTTCTCTCTGTGGGTTTATCAGTTTTTCCTCTGTATTTTGAGACTATCTTGATAGGTACATAAACTATGAAAATTGCTACATTTTCCTAATTAACAGCCATTTAGCATCAAGTCGTTACTAATGCTTTCTGTTTCAAAATCCTATTTTGTTTGAAACTGACGCTCCGTCTCTTCTGTTTGGTTAATGTGTACTGGCATATCTTTATCACTCTCTCTCCTTTATAAAAACTTTCAATCTTTTCACATCCTCATATTTTAAATATGATGGTTTAAAACAGCTGGATATTGTTTTATTTCATCCATCTAACTGGTAACTTTAGTCCATTTACATTCGTTGTGACTGATTTATGTGGACTTCTTTCTGTCACCTTTAAACTTCCATTTCTCTCACTTTCCAGTGTAATTTTAATATCTCCTACTGGGATTATACTAAGACATATTTTAGACCTCACTCTGATCTCCCTCTCCCCAACAACCCCACCAACTTCTGCCCTATCATTTATCCTCATGTCTCTCTGTGTAACATACGGGTTTACTTTTTGGAGATAATCATCTAACCAAATACTCCTTTCTTCTGGTGTCTAATCCATCCACTGAGTTTCTGATTTCAACAGTTACATTTTGTATTCCCTTATTTCATTTTATTCTGAGACAGAGTATCACTCTGTCACCCAGACTGGACTGCAGTGGCACGAACCTGCAGCCTCGGCCTCTGGGCTCAAGTGATCCTCCCACCTCAGCCTCTTGAGTAGCTGGGATGATAGGCAGGTACCACATACCCAGCTAATTATTATTTTTTTTTTTGGTGGTGGTGGCGGGTAATGTTTGTAGAAATGAGTTCTCATCATGTTGCCCAGGCTCATCTCCAACTCCTGGGCTCATGCCATCCTCCTTCCTCAGCCTCTCAAAAAGTGCTTGGATTACAGGTGTGAGCCACCATACCCAGCTATATATTTTATTTCTGTAAGTTCTATTTCATCCATTTCCTTTCAGATCTTCCTCATCACTTCTGGTGGTCTCACTGCTCGCTCAGTTTTATGAGTCCATCTTTTTTTATATATTAGATGTACTTCACATGTAACTATTTTCTCACAATTCTAATATTTGAAGTCTGTGTTCTGCATCTGATAATTCCAAAACCTGCAGTCTTTGGGAAACATATTATTCATTGTTTCTGACAATTCTGAAATATGTTGGGTTGACTACTTGAATGCTATGATTTCACTGAATTAGTAGTTGCCTGCTTTTAAGCTTTGGGAAGTTAGAGATGCTTCCCTACAAATGTATCTGTGTCTGCTTCTGATGAGAGCTGTGGACACAACTAACATGAGACCACTTTACCACCATGCCTAATCCTGACATCCCGTTGGATTCTCTTGGAGAATGTCAGGATTACACAAGGTTCTCAAATTTGGCTGCTCAACCCTGCTCATTTATACACAGAAGACTAGACTGCTTAGTATAGGTGGTGACTCCCTTCCTCTTACCCTGGAAAAAACAAAACAGATCTCTCATCTGAATGTGATCACAGAAGAGGAAACACTGAAGATGAATAACTGGAGACTGTGGGCAGCAGGGAAAGACTGGTGTCTTTCCAGACCACAAAAATAGGTCAGAAGCTCCTCTAAAGGCTGTGTGCTCCAGGATTTCACTATTTAGCTCAACTACCAGTCCCTCCGTAAGAGTGAACGGAAGCTTCTCAGGGCACCATGTTGTCTTTAAACCACAAATTCTTGCTAAAAGTCATGGTCATGGTAAAAAAGCTATGGCTTTGGAAGGCTTTCTTGGGAATGTCCTAGAATTAAGGTTACAGCCTGCGTTTCATGTTAACTAAACAGCAAACCAGCCTCATCAACATCCTTCTGCCCCGTGCAGGCTCTCAGCTCCTCTTGGTTGGGCCTTGGGCTGCCAGATTGTCTGGTTTTAATCCTTGCTCTGCCACCTGTGACCCTGGACTAGTTACCTACCTTCAGTTACCTCATCTACAAGACGCAGATATTAGTAATACCCTCTTTTTAAGTTATTAAGAGGATCGAAAGAGTTAATAAAAAGTAACAAATAAAAAGACTTGGTAAGTATAGGCGCAGAGGGGAAAAAAAGGAAAAATAAATCAATAAATGAATAAAGAAATAATGAAAAAGACTAGTGCCTAGCACAGAAAAGTTCATCGGGAATTAATTCTATAACATGAACTCAATTTTGCAAAACTTCAGAGTACATATAACTTTTAACTTACTAGGGTATACAAAGCAATAACAAATTTACAACTGTAGCCATGTTTGCCTACAGTAAATATAACAAAGACTAAACAAGCAGATACTAAATCATTAAGTGATTATCAGTATCTTTTCTTATACTTCTATATTTTCTATAGATCATCTTTATAACAAGAAGAAAAAAAATAAATGAAAATGAAATGAATTCTCTCAAAAAGAATTAAGACAGGAAGAAGGCTCACAAATATAAAGCATCTCTTCTGGTTTCTTTAAAATTCTTAATAAAAGTACCTTCTTTGCTCCAAGCTGCACTCTGGCTTTGCCTTTGAGTCTGGTGGCATTTCTTTGCACGATGACCGGTTCTATTGAGTAGGCACTGCTTCAGCCCTATAGGAAGAACAAAACGTCTCTGGAACACAGCAGCATTCCTGATTCCCACTTGAGAAGGCCTAACAAAATGGCATGTACCTCAACAGCAGCAGATCAGTGTTAAAAAGTCTAGAGACAACGGGAAAAAGTAAAATTGGAACATTTCCAGAATCTCACAAAAAACAACAAACTGACGTTCTATGTGCCCAACGTGAGCAAATTAGAACTTTAAATAAAGTTCGATGCCAATCCTAGTATAGATTCAGCACCAAGTACAATCTCATTTTACTGGTTGACCTTTTTCATTCTTGGAAGTAGGAGCTAAGAAAATTTTTAAAAAATAAATAAATTAAAAAACACCAAAATTTCTTTAAGAGAACCTTCTACTTAAAACCTAACTTCCCATAATCGAAACACTTTATTGAGGGTGAAAATTGAATATTATAAGAAAATAATCACCTGTTTTGTGAGAAGTTCCATACATAATGCTCCTCCACCCAGTACATACCTTGAAAAGAAAAAAGGAAACAGAAAAAATCATCACAAGAATTATTCCTGCTTGAATAGTTTCTACGTGCCATTACTAAGAAAGTATGCACACAGTAACGATGAGAAGAGAACATGCAAGCATGAACATACTTGTTAGGGATATAGGACTATGGGCAATTTAAAAATTCTAATGTTTCAACTGTCATGTAATTGCTCTGAAATTCTAGTCAATTGTTTGAAATGGCTCTTAGAACAGAATACTTTGAAATATTTATGATGTCAAAAATGAAGAACTTAGCCATAAATATTCCAAAGCATAGAGGCAGAAGAACCCGTTTCCTTAAATGGCATTTGAGTATTCTTTACAACTGCAACTTTCTCTCCCATCCTGTGATGGCCAAGAGTTTTTCCTCTGACAATGGCACTGACCTTACCCTATTCAATATATGAACATCCGCATTGCTTCATGGTTGGAATTGTTTTTCTCCATTCTGTTGTGAGAATCAAATGGTTCAGACCATGTAGCTCCTCTCTGGGACTCCTCAAGTCCTTTCTAGGTCTGAAGACTATTCTCTGAACCAAACACAACTTCTGGGGATGTACCAAATCTCCTAGTAGAAAATTATTAGGGCCGGGCGCGGTGGCTCAAGCCTGTAATCCCAGCACTTTGGGAGGCCGAGACGGGCGGATCACGAGGTCAGGAGATCGAGACCATCCTGGCTACACGGTGAAACCCCGTCTCTACTAAAAATACAAAAAACTAGCCAGGCGAGGTGGCGGGCGCCTGTAGTCCCAGCTACTCGGGAGGCTGAGGCAGGAGAATGGCGTGAACCCGGGAGGCGGAGCTTGCAGTGAGCTGAGATCGGGCCACTGCACTCCAGCCTGGGCGACACAGCAAGACTCCGTCTCAAAAAAAAAAAAAAGAAAAAAGAAAAAAAAGAAAATTATTTAGATAAAGATATTTTAACCTTTTACCTCCTTCTCAAAATAATTTCATTTCTCCTTTAATGTTATATTTCAAAATACACAGTAGCATGTCTAAAATAAAATCAAGGCAATGACAGTTTTAGAATAGAAACTGTGGTAATTTTGAAAACACAAAAGCTAAGACCACTGATTAGGTCTATGTGGACACCAAGTCCACAACAACCTGTTCTGTCCTCTGGGGATTTGCTCACACATTTCCCTTGCCAGACATTCCTTCTGCTTCCCACCCTTCCAAATGCTGTATTTCCCCTCAGAAAACCTGCCAAGAGCACTCCAGCCTGCACATCTTCCATTCCAGCTAACCAAAGGCATCCTTGCATTGACTAAACCAAATTATTTTGCAGAGAAGGCATCTAAAAACTTCTACCATAGACCATTCACTTTCATAATTGTTATCGTGACATTATTCAATAATAAAATGAGGAAAAGAAGTCCTCTTCACTCCTTTATCCTGGAGAATCCAAGTCAGTGTCTTTCCCACTTGCTTTCCCAAAACCCTGGGACCTTTCAAAGTAACAGTTTAATGGAAGGGAAAGAAAATCTGAAAGATAAACTCTCCAAAACATTAAACTCAGGTAAAGAATCATGGGATTAAAAATGTTTATTCTTTGTGTATTTCATTTCTGAAACATAGAAATCTATCTCCCACTCCTTAAATCTGCCTCTGGGCTAAGACAGTATTGTATAGAATGTGCACTCACTGATTTAACAGAATTAGAACATCCAGGCCCTCACTGAGATTTTGCTTTCACAACCACTCAAAGTCTAGTTACTAGCTAATGAGTTAACACCACACTTGATCTTCACATTTTGGATATGCTGACGGTAGACAGGGACTTGTTTTGGGAAAGGAAGTATACAGTAGACATTGTTACCCATTACCCAGCTACCACTTTTCCTTTAAAGTACCCCACTCTTCCTTTAAGGTTGCAGAGTCTCAGAAAGTGGGAAGAAAGGAAGTTTTTGCAATTTCTGGTCAAAACAAAGTACATCTGTACAACCACATAATACCTATGCAAAGGTTTGTTGAAATCTGAACACAAGACAGAAGTAGTTCTAGCACCTCCACCAAAAGTAAGGTCAGTAAACTTTTCTTAACACACAGTGTCAGCAGCAGCGACACTGGAAAGTGGTCGACTCTACTACTGTATTAAATTACCTTCATTTTGTCAATATGTGTTCCACATTCTTACTGCTCTTTGTCTCCAAAGGGTTCCTGCTGAATATTGAGACAGTTCAAGAACACTAGGAGAAAAAATTCTTAATAATCCAAGTAAGGGTCATCTAAGATAATATGCCACATATACAGACACAGTCACATTTTCAACTATAAAAAAGTTCAGTTGTCAAAGTTGTACAGTAAACACTATCCTAAGCTGAGCCTCTTCAGGCATTTGATTTATAATCACTGTAAAGAAAAGTCAGTCACAAAATGCCATCTTTTGTATGATTCCATTTATATGAAATGTCCAGGACAGGCAAATCTACAGAGAGAGAAATTAGATCACAGGTTGCCAGGATCAAGGGTGGGGGAGACAGGTACATGACTACTGATGGGTACGGGGTTTCTTTTTAGGGAGATGAAAATGTTCTGAAATTTGGTAGTAGGTAATGGTTGCATAAATCTGAATATACTAAAAACCACTGAACTGTACACTTGAAGGGTTAGGCTTATCACATAAAAACTGTATCACAATAAAGCTGTCAGTTTGAAAAATGTTTGGCTATGTGAAGAAATAAAGAAATAGGGTCATAGCTAGAAGATATGGGATATAAAATACATGGAACAAAACTGCTCAATAATCTATCTAGAACCACACAATGCTTAAGTTTTACCCTGACTAAAATAGCAAGCTTTGTGTTTTGTTGATATTTCACATTTTTTACTTCTTCCTAAGTCAGCCAATAATTCCTCCTCCTTACTTAATAGTGGACTACAAAGACCAAGCCATTTTGATTCTGCCGCCAATGGGCTTTCACATTTCATTCCTCCTTCCATCCCCATGACTACCAAACCAATGTAGGTTCTCCTCACTTCACTCTAAGACAACAGCGTTGCCCTCAAATCATCGTCACACTCTTCAAGCTCTGTGAGGGCAATGTGTCTCATATTCTCTTCTGCTGCCACCAGATTTATTCTAAGACAGTTTCTTTACTGTTACTCCCCTGTTTCTCAACCAGTTACATAGATAGATGAATATCCAGGCATAATAGTTGACTTACCAGAAAAAAGAAAAAAAAAGATCTGTCACCAATCCGCAGAACTGTTTGAGTACAAGATATTACGCCAGCACTATTTCCTACAAACCTTCAACATGAATCCTACCCTCCTTGTGTCATAGCTCCAACTAGTCTCCTACACTCTGAATCTCTCATTCTCTTTCCTAGATACCTGATTGTGTTTACCTGTCACCTACATAAATAATTTTCCTTCAACTTCCACCAGCTGACCAAACCCCACTCACATTTCATGGCCCAGCTGGGATCCCACCTACTTCATGAAGACTAACTCTTTGCAGCTTTAAACCTCAGAGAAATTAAGCCCATGCTTAGCTTTTCTTTTTCTTTCTTTTTAGATGGAGTTTAACTTTGTCACCCAGGCTGGAGGGCAGTGGTGCAATCTCGACTCACTGCAACCTCTGCCTCCCGAGTTCAAGCGATTCTCCTGCCCCAGCCTCCCAAGTAGCTGGGATTACAGTTACGCACCGCCACATCTGGCTAATTTTTTGTATTTTTGATGGAGATGGGGTTTTGCATCTTGGCCAGGCTGGTCTCGAACTCCTGACCTCAAGTGATCCACCCACCTCAGCCTCCCAAAGTGCTGGGATTACAGGCGTGAGCCACCACGCACAGCCAAAGGTTCTATTTCTTAAGTTTGGTGTTGGGCATGTGGACGTATGATTTAATGTTTTAAAAAAGAAAGAAACCTTCCTGGTGTTTTTGTGTTTTGTTTGTTTGTTTTAGGCCTGTGTGCTTCATTCACTCCCCGATATGAATCCGTAAAGAAGTAACCATTAGCAACTTCAGTCAATATATACCGGATTCATACTTTAGGAAGACAACCCAGTTGACAACTACAACAGTTTCTATGATAACAAAAGTGAGAGACAATACTGACATTAGGGTCATTTCAAGAAAGTTCAATCATAAGATATATCCCCAAGCAAAAATATACACAGAAAGCTAAGTTGGAAGCTTTTGGAAAACTACTACCATCCTTAGAGTAAGTACAGCAAAGTATTGTTTTATGCCTGTTTTTTTCATCAAAATACCTCATATAGCCATAGATTTTAAACCATTGCATCCTATCTAGATTCCATATTAGATCATTAACATTTCTTCTAGATTCCACTATTATTTCTTTGCATCCTTTATTTTTAGTATCTTAAAAATACTTTATTAAATATAACACATACATTCAGAAAAGTACATAAAATATATTGTAAGGTATACCTTAACACGTTATCGTAAATTATTTGTCCATGTAACCACCAACCTGGTCCAGAAACATATTCCAACCAGTATCCAAGAAGCCCACAGAAGTCCCTTTCAGGTCACGCCTCCTTACCTCTCGCCTGGATGGACTCCTTACCCTAACCTCTATGGAATCACCTCTTTATTCTTGATAGTTTTACTGCCCAAGTATGAATCCAGAAATAAGTGTTTCTCAGTTTTCTTTTCATTTTAGTCCCCCTAAGAAGCCTTTTTAGAAGTTTTCTTCCTAATTCTACCCCCATGCCCCTGTGGTGGAATTTCAAAACCACAGACATATTGTATGTTGGTTTATGTTATATGATCCTTTGGAGGGCAGCAGACCATTATAACAGGTAACGTTTTCTTTTACTCTAAGGAGCAATTTTCACTCCACTGTAGGTGACACGGCCTCCACTACAAATGAATGTCCTAACTAACCTTAGCTTTGCTATTTTTGAGCTCTATATAGAGAAAATTATACAAAATAGGTTTTTGGGGTCTGGTCTCTTTTGCTTACCATAGTGTTCAAGGTTCGCCCAGCTGGTCCCACTCAGCTGTAAGCCATTTTATGAAAACTGCAGTTCTTCATTTTCTTGGAATGCACACTTGGGTTATTTTCTGTTTGGGGCTATTATAAACGATGCTGCTCTGAACATTCCCGTCTCCGGGTGCCTACGTACTCCTTTCTTGTGGAGTGTATATCCACACGATTCCTGAACCATAGTGTATGAGTATCTTCCACTTTACCAAATTGTTTTCCAAAACACTTGTACAAATATACACCCCTATTCGAATAATAGAGTCCTGAAACAATTTTCTTACCTTAAAAGGTAAGTTCGGCAAAATATCTCCCACGCCGTCTTTTTCTTTTAAGATCTGAAGATCACTGTGCAAAGCACTATCAGGGTCAACCCTAAGAATCCCAAAGCAAAAAACAGTTCAAACAAAAAGATAATTTTTTTTCAACTAACTCAAAAATTAACGAATCTGAAAGCTAAAATAGAGCACCTAGGGTAAGTTCCAGAAAGAGAAGATCTTAAACTGCTCTAATTTCCCAGGAAAAAGAGAGGTCACTATAGCTTCCAGTTCCTTTACAATAAATGTCCAAAAGAGATCATAATAGCCTAAATCTGATCTAATAAGGGGGTTCAGAGTTTGCAGTCATTCTAAAGGAAAACAGTCACATGTATACAATTTTCTCAAGAATTCAAAAGAAGTTTAATATGCTTTCCTAAACTTGTACTATCAGCCAAGGGGTTCAAGGAGAACAATCTGCCATGGACAGAACTATGTGTTCTGACAGAGTGTCTCACTCTGTCACCCAGGCTGGAATATAATGGTGGAATCACAGCGCATTGCAGCCTTGACCTCTCCAAGCTCAAACGATCTTCCTGCCTCAGCCTCCCAGCACCCCTAGGAGATGGGACTACAGGTGTACTCCACGTATATATTTTAAAAGTAATAACATAACTATCTCCACAATAAGAGTTGATTCTGATGCTTTCAAAACTGGGGGAAAAGTCATAAAAATCAACTTGGCAATCATTCTCTGTATAATGAAATGTATTACTCTTATTTACTTTCCAAGCAATATTGCTCAAGCTTGAGCTTTTTGCTAGAAGATAAAAATCATGTAAGAGTTCACTCTATCAGGAAAATACAAAAACAATTCTGATGGAGGTATAAAAACGTTTCTTTAAATCCAAAAAACAAGTAAACTCATCCTATCTTACCCTCTACATCTTTTGGAACTTGATTGTCTTTGAATTTCACAAAATAAAGCTAGTAAACATTTCCACTTTGGTCCACTTTTAAGAAAGGACATTTATAATCTGACAACAGAAAAGAGCAAAAGAACAAGAAGAAGAGCAGGGATTTAGAGATCCTTTCCTGTCGTGTAACTCTGTGATCTGTATATGTCCCTGAGCTCTTTCATAAGTCTATCTGAAGCTTGCACTGACCCAGACACTGCAGCCTGAAACACAAAAGCCACTGTTTACCAGGGTCTACTGAGCCAACTAATCTAAAGATTTAAGGTATTTCAACCTGATCTAAAAGATTACAGTAGCCAGGCGTGGTGGCTCACACCAGTAATCCCAGCACTTTGGGAGGCCGAGGAGGGTGGATCACTTGAGGTCAAGAGTTTGAAACCGGTCTGGCCGACAAGATGAAATCCCATCTCTACCAAAATAATACAAAGGTTAGCTGGCCGTGGTTGCATGTGCCTGTAGTCCCAGCTACTCTGGAGGCTGACGCAGGAGAATCTCTTGAAACTGGGAGGTAGAGGCAGCAATGAGCTGAGATGGCACCACTGCACTCTGGCCTGGGCCACAGAGCGAGACTCCGTCTTAAAAGAAAAAAAAGAAAAAGATTGCAATAAACTTGGATCATCACTCAACATTTTAGGAAGTAAAAAAAAAGTCCAATTAAATGAAGCATTATGAAGTTTCATGAGAATACAAAGCTAGACACGAGTCTGTTCATTTCCTATTTCTTATCATCTGAAAAACTCTAGCCAACATGTTCCGACCACCAGGGAATCCACGATAGCAGAGAATTCAGTATGAGTCTATTCCAAACCCCAGCAATTTTTGAAAATACTAGAAGACACTCAAGGTGACACATTCTAACTAACACAGACTTCCATCCATAAGGCTACAAGCAAGAATATTACACAGATGGTCTAGTTCACACATGGAGACTCTGAGAACCATGTGTGCCTACATGCAACTGGTCTCAGTTTTTCAGTGCAGGGACTTCTCTAAAGAGGAAAACATATTGATATCTTATCCTAAGACTAAATAGAAATGGAACTACTTTTTGGTCATGTGAAACTAAAGGTTTTAAAGACTGCACTATACTCTGAAAAAGAAAAGAAATCAAGTTTACAAAGGTATTACTTCCTAGCTATGTAACCATGAGCTCATTTCCTATCTATAAAATATGAGAAGTTTCTCCTCTCTCTAAAATATGAAGAGCACCTATTTCACACAGCGGCTATGAAGACTAAATCAGAAGATATATAAAGTACTTAGCATAGTATCGGTCATGCGAAAGTGTTCAATAATTTACACTTGTTTTGAAGATAACTCAAACTGGGATCGATCACAAGACACGGAAAGTACAGTAACATTAATTCAAATGCTACAAAGTTAGTCTTTTAAATAATCAAGATATGAGAAATTGACTAAATGTCTTTCCTCTATGAGGAATTATTAATTAAATTAATATATAACTAAGACTGAAGTAGGGAGAGTTATTTACCTGGTTTCAACACTTGGCATCTACTTGCCTACCGAAACTGGTCTCCCTGTTTTGGAGACCCTGTGCCCAAGACAAAGTAACTGGTTCTCAGCTTTCGTGGAGTTGGTAAATAGCTCTAATAGAAGACAGGAAGTAGTAAGTGTTCAGATAATCATCTGAGGTTTCCCTACTGTGTTGAGCGCTTCATGTATATACACACATCATTCTCATCTATTTTTCATAGCAGTCATCCAAAAGGTATGTACTGTCTATCCATATTTTACAGTTGAGCAAAGTGAAACCAAAAAAGGTGTGTTTGTCACCAAACTCAATGTTCCTTTCATATCCTGCTGCTTCACATAAAAGAGATGTTAAGTGAAAAGAGAAGAATAACTTTTGGTTTGGTCAGAGCAGGACGGACCAAAGTCAGCTTCATGAAGGAGAAATAATTTGAGTTGTTTTGTAGGAGAGAATGAATGTGAGTATACAGATGCCACAGAAGGAAGGTAAGCAGAGAAAACAGCATAAACAGGCCGGAAAGGGGCATACACAGGGATCAGCAGGTGGTTCCAGGATGTGAAGAGCAGATGAACAGGGTAAAAAGTAGCTATTCATAGATGAGAAAGATAACCTTGAGAAAGAAAACGTATGACTGTGGCTAGGCACGGTGGCTCATGCCTGTAATCCCAGCACTTTGGCAGGCCGAGGTAGGAGGATCGCTTGAACTCAGGTGTTAAAGAGCAGCATGGTCAACACAGTGAGACCTCATCTCTACTAAAAATCGTAAAAAGTAGCCTGGTGTGGTGGCACATGCGTATAGTCCAAGACACTTGGGAGGCTGAGGCAGGAGGATCGCTGGAGCCTGAGACATCAAGGCTACTGTGAACTATGATTGTGCCACCGCACTCTAGCCCAGGCGACAGAGCAAGACCCTGTCTCCAAACCAATAAACAGATGACTGAATCTACCACTAAGGCAGGAATGGAGGAGGAGAGCAGCTGAATTCGGCTGGTTCATGAATTGCCAGGTATCAACTATAATCACTTAACCAAAAAGTCCAGGCTCTAGCTATTTATACACACTTACACATTCAAATGGTCTTGCCTTTCAGTCTTCCTAATTTTCTCTAATATTGCCAAATTTTCTTTTTCAATTCCTTCATCCTCCAACTTTTTCCCACTAATAGGCTCCTTCTTTCATCTCACAGTGATCTCAGTCTTCTATATCCTGCAAAAAGAAGAAAAATGTTAGCTTATTCAACCTATTTTTCTTCAGCAGTTTCTTATGCCAAAAGTTAAATTATTCTTGATTCAATGGAGGATAAGAAACAGAATATATCTACCCTATGGGGAGAGAGAAAAAGCCCACACATTCCACTCATGAGGCTCCCACCTTTCATACACTATATTTTATTTAAAAGCTAGACTCTGTGTAAAGCAGATTTAAAAGCTTTACAAAGTCATAACTATTACTAAGTAAGCCATCATTTCTTTATTTACTTCTTTTTGTTTCTTTTTAAATAGTGTCTCACTCTGTCACCCAGGCGGGAGTATAGTGGGGCGATCTCTGCTCACTGCAAACTCTGCCTCCCAGGTTCAAGTGATTCTCATGTCTCAGTACCTCGAGCAGCTGGGATTTCAGACCTACACCACCACGCTCAGCTAATTTGTTTATCTTTTTAGTAGAGCCAGGGTTTCATCATGCTGGCCAGGCTGATCTCAAAGTTCTGACCTTAAGTAATCCGCCCACCTGGTCTCCCAAAGTGCTGGGATTACCGGCATCAGCCACCACGCCCTGCCAAGCCATCTTTTAAATCTCCTCTTAAGAGGAATCTTTGAGACAGTTTAGCAGCAGGTGTCAAGAACCTTAACTGTTCATAGTTTGTCCCAGAAACTCAACTTCTAGAATTGTATTCCAAGAAACTAGTCTAAGATGTAAACACAAATTTAGGCATAAGGATACCTATTTCAAACTTGCAGCCACAAAAATACACACAAAATCTGTATGTGCAAAAATGGCAAAACAGTTAACTCAGTTCCATGAACTATTAAGAGGCCACTGAAATACCAACACAGCATAATTTCTCCTGTATCAAAAAACTTTGAAATGAAAAATGGAATACACAAAGGAATAGAAAGAATTTCAATTATGCTGAAATACGCACAGAAAAAGACCAGAAGGACTTATATTGAAATGTTCATTTCAATTAATTTTAGTTGTTATCTCTGGAGACATTTGGTGCTTTCCCTAATTTCAGTTTATGGTTTTATATAGAAAGCATCTATTGACGTTAGTAACTAAAAAATGAGTCAGAAAAAGAATTTGATTTCAGGTGCTCAGGAGGTTGAAATAGAGGGCTCCTTTGGGCCCAGGAGTTTGAGGCTGCAGCAAGCTATGGTCATGCCACTGCACTCCAGCATGGGTAACAGAGACCATATCTCAAAAAATAGTAATAATTTAAAAAGAATTTGAACAATACCCCCCAGAACAACATCTTTATTCACATCATTCTGCTCCCTCCCTTCCCATACTATCTGTTCTTACACATACACAAATATATGCAGATTTTTAAAAATCCTTTTTTCAATTAAATTATTTCTCCACTTCAAATGCCAAATACTCTAAAGAAGTAGTTTATACTCATTTTGATTCTTTTTTTTCCCAAGCCGGCTAATTCACTGATTTCTAGAGCAGGTTACTGACTACCTCCACTCAAACTCTGCACATGACTCCATACGTCATGGAGCTCCATTCTCCCTGTGTGCACCTTTCAGCGCTGACCTTCCATCCTACACTTATTTTCCTCACAATGCTCACAAATGCCTTTGACCTGTATTTCCTCCTATACCTTCAACCTCAGTCATGTTCCCATCCACAAAACTTCCCCACCTTAGTATTAATCAGCACATCGCAAACAGAATTCAACACATATTTCTAAAGCAATATCCTCAGCACACTATTCCCTGCTCAAGGTCTTCATATCAATAATCACACCAAATAGAAACACACGCCTGTCTCGAATTCAAGACTTTTAACCATCTGCCTTTTCTGGCCAATCTTGCTTTCCATGACTTCAACACATCAACTTTCCTTCTCAAAAGAAAAGCATCCAATGCACCCAAACACACCATGTCCAAGGTTGTTCTGGGCCTGTTCCCATGTTCTTTTAGAAGCTTAGAATATCTGCTTTTCACCTGTCCTAATCTGACATCTCCAACGTCCAGTCTCTTACCTTTCTAGATTTCCCTCAAAGTTGCGGTCCCTTGTTCATTATCTTGTGAGGGAAAACGAAAGGGTTCATGATCTTTAGTACAATGGCCGCCTGACCCACGGAAAAGGTTTAATGTTTTCATGCAGTTTATTCCACCTCAGCTAAACTGCATAAAAACATTAAAACAAACTCTCATTCTAATTGGACAATTCTAAGAAGTATTTTCCTCCCAGACTCATAAAAGAAGCCTACAGCCAGGCATAGCGGTGCACGCCTCTGGGAGGCCAAGGTGGTGGATCACTAGAGGTCAGAAAGTTCAAGACTAGCCTGGGCAACAGAGCGAGACTCAAACTCTACAAACAAACAAACAAACAAACAAACACACATTAGCTGGACGTGGAGCACCCGCCTGTAGTCCCAGCTACTTAGGAGGATTGCTTGAACCGGGGAGTTCAAGGTTGCAGCGAGCCGTGACCATGCTACCGCTCTCCAGCCTGGGTGACAGCGAGACCCTGTCGCAAACAAATGAAAACAAGCCTACAACACTACTTCTTTAGTTCTGAAGCACTGTAAAGTAAATTTTACATTAATAATTTCTAAACCAAGAAAATGAAAACCTAAATTAATTATAGACCCCAAAGAGAAAATATCTTTTAAAACAATCAAGACCATAACATTCACATACCTTCTATTTGGTCAATGCAGAGACACAGATCTTTTTTCCTAAGTCTGAATTTAAATACAAAGCTTCAGAGCCTGGAAACATCTAAAATTATACCCAGGACTTACAACTGGCCTAGGCTCAATGTTGCTGGAATCTGCTCCAGTAAATTTGCTACCGTTCAAATGTGTTCCCTCCAAAATTCAGGTGTTTCTAATGTGATGATATTAAGAGGTAGGACCTTTAAGAGATCAGGCCAACAGGGCTCCTTCCTCCTTAATGGGATTAAGGCCCTGATGAATGAGGCTTCACACATGGGACTAGCTTGCTCTCCTGCCCTTCTGCCTTCTACCATCTGAGGATGCAACAATGCCCTTAGACACCAACTGTTGGTATTTTCATATTGGACTTCTCAGTCTCCAGAACTGTTAGAAAATAAATGTCTGTTCCTTATAAATCACCCAGTCTCTGGTATTCTGTTATAGCAGCATAAAACAGACTAACATAAAATTCCTTGATGATTTTTCAACAAGAGACAGTTTCACTACTTCTGGTGAGTAGTCCCTAACATGTTCTCAAATTCTCCTTTTACGCAAACACAACATTTTTTAAACGTAGTAGTTCCTCTTCCTAAAAATAACCAAATGCAGGCTAAGGACTGATTAGTATTAAATATAAATACAACTTTGGTGGTAAAAGTTAAGGACTTTTGTTTTCCACAAAATCAAATCCAAAGAATTCAGATAAAGCTATTTGCTCAAAGGCGTATCATCAGAGGAAAAGCCAGAGTTGAGAAATTATATTGCATTCCAAATACAATGTGCTTTCAATTATTCCACATTAATAGTAGCTTACAAAGGAGATTTATGGAATTACTCAAAAATGACAACATTTATGAAATGTCATTCTTATATAAAATACCTACTTCAGCCATCTCCTCTTCTTACTCTTCCTCTGAAGTCACTTCCTCTGTTGTCCCATTCTGAAACAGAGAAAAAATCTGCCAGGGTTACACAGGCTGAATACAGGCTAAGTCCATTAGAAGACTGGTGCCATAGCTTTAGGGACAAACTGTCAACCATCTGTCACTGCAGTGCCACTACCAGAGAGCTTATTAACATTAAATGTTTATTTTTAAATCCAACTCTGGTTTGACAAACAACAGTCATCAGCTTTTAAAAATGGAACAGAAAATAAAAGAATTAGGAATAAAGAAAAGCAATCAAATATAAATATAAAACATAAAAAATATAAGTAAAATATAAAGCAAAACTGAAAAAAACGTTAAAACGGAATCTAATTTAAAATAAGAAAACATTTTACTTACATGGCTATGTGTATAAGAACGATGGCTTATTTTGTTTAAAATAAATATCACAAACTATCCATTCCTTAAAATAACTACCTTTTTAACTTTGAAAAGCCTGAATCATTACATAAATTCAACTGCCTTTCATTTTAAAAGATCAGATTGTGATTTATAGACACTTCACAAAACTAAGAATTATGAAATGATTACCACCTCACTAAAAGGCAAATTTTAGTTTTGAAAACATATTATTTACTACAAAATACCTCTCTACAAGACAGAATTTACCAACTGACACAATTGACAATCATCAAGTTTAGAAATGAATTTAATGGGGTTTTAGGAAGGGCCTTCATGCTCAGTTTGGGCAAATTTCAAAAGATAAGCTTCCTGGCCAGTGTACAGTATATAAATGCATCTTTAATCATGAAGGCCAGTTCAGGTTAGAATCCAGAATACGTAAAATATCAAGAAACTAGGATTCGGAGATCCAGTAAGACCAACAAAGGTCTCAGCACTTTCTAAGCATCTGTTCTCAGATACTCTGATGGAGGAATACTTAAGAAAAACAAACCCATGATCACAGAGGGTGTTAGAACTCTTCTGGATTAGTGAGCTGGAGAATGCCATGTAGATAAACATACCCATGCAGAATTACTTGTATTTCCTTGAAATCTGCATCTCTTTAGACATTCTTTGTCTTCTAAAATCTAAATGGAAAAAGGAAGCCAGCAGCAGCTTCCAAAATGTAATTCACCCCTTCTTCATTTCCCTAAATTGTTATATTACAAATCAAAGTATTCTGGGTATCTAAAGTATATATACTTGGCCTAAAAGTCCCAAAGACTTTGGTTGTATCAGTGATTAAAAGAGCACTTTTGAAACACTCATTGCCCAGGTGTGGGGGCTCATGCCTGTAATCCCAGCAATTTGGGAGGCCGAGGTGAGTGGATCACGAGATCAGGAGATCGAGACCATCCTGGCTAACATGGTGAAACCCAGTCTCTACTAAAAATACAAAAAATTAGCCGGGCGTGGTGGCGGGCACCTGTAGTCCCAGTTACTCGGGAGGCTGAGGCAGGAGAATTGTGTGAACCCAGGAGGCAGAGCTTGCAGTGAGCCGAGATCACGCCACTGCACTCCAGCCTGAGTGACAGAGTGAGACTCCGTCTCAAAAAAGGAAAAAAAAAATGCTAATTTCAGTGCCTACCCTGAGAATCTGGGGTTTTGTTGTTGCTGTTGTTTTTTGAGATAGGAGTCTCACTCTCTCACCAGGCTGGAGTGCCGTGGCAGGATCTCAGCTCACTGCAAGCTCCGCCACCTGGGATCAAGTGATTCTCCTGCCTCAGCCTCCCGAGTAGCTGGGACTACACGCGCCTGCCACCACGCCCAGCTAATTTTTGTATTTTTAGTAGAGACAGAGTTTCACCATGTTGACCAGGATGGTCTCGATCTCTTGACCTCATGATCCACCCACCTCGGCCTCCCAAAGTGCTGGGGGGAATCTGTTTTTAAAAAACTCTCTGAGGTGATTCTGACATGCATCCATGTCTGTAACCATCAGCCCAGTTACTCTCTTTCATTTTACAAACGACAAAGCTGAGCCCCCACCCCTCAAAAAGGGTAATTTAATCAAAACAAAAAGTGAGTTAGGGTTGTGAAATCCTAAGATGAATTTCTTTTCAGGATGTGGTCTGGTCCTCTTTCCAAAACCCCACCAAAATGACAGTATTTTAATAAAAAGAATAAGTCTGCCTCAGCAGCAGAAAAATAACACATACAAGGAGAATACCCTGAGTGAACCAAAACCACAGGGACATGCTGGAAGACACAAAGCAGATGGAATCAGACTGCTGGGCTTGACAAAGCCACAAACCCAATCCAAATAATGGAGGGACCACTTTTTTCCAGAACAATCTAACATTCTTTACTGTACCTCTCCCAGCTACAGTTGGTAAGGATCACCCTCTGATATAGGAAGCCTATCTTGATGGCCTCTTACTATGAGTGTGAAAACCAGAGAAAAAAGACAATGTTTTTCATATAACTCAACACAGCAGCAAAATCTTGAAACAGACACCATCTCTGCCTTTTAACTCAGGAGCTAGAAAGCTCTCCTGCCAGCACCTCCCCATCCTCGTGCCACAGGATGAGCATGGAGTCTGCAAACCAGGAGAGGGAGGCCACAGCAGAAAAGAGTGACAATTTTGAAGACACGTGTGATGGTTAATACTGAGTGTCAACTTGATTGGATTGAAGGATGCAAAGTAGTGATCCTGGATGTGTCTGTGAGGTGTTGCCAAAGGAGATTAACATTTGAGTCAGTGGGTTTGGAGAGGCAGACCCACTCTTAATCTGGGTGGGCACCATCTAATCAGCTGCCAGCGAGGCTAGGATGTAAAGCAGTCAGAAAAACATGAAACATCTAGACTGGCTCAGCTTTCCAGCCTACATCTTTCTCCTGTGCTGGATGCTTCCTGCCCTCGAATATCGGGCTTCAAGTTCTTTAGCTTTGAAACTAGGACTGGCTTTCTTGCTTTTCAGATTGCAGATGGCCTATTGTGCGATCTTGTGATTGTGTGAGTTTAATACTCCTTAATATAAATATGTGTGTGTGTATATATATATATACTTTAGTTCTGTCCCTTTAGATAACTCTAATGCAACAGTCATATCAACAACTAATACTGATCAATGGTATATCTCATGTATAAATGAACAGATAACCATGCACCACAGAGAGTTGAAGAAAACTAGCAATCTGAAAGGAAGGTGCCAAGTCAAATAAGCACAAATGACCTGAAGCACTACCAATGAAGGAAATAATCAGAATTTAAAAACCATTGGAATCTTCAGCAGTAACTGAGAAGATACTGTATCCACAAAACAAAAAACAGGTTACTATGTAAAAGACAATTCTAGTAATAAAAATAAGATACCCTCCCCCTGAATAAATAAAAAACAAAAAACACCTGTAGGAGGGCCAGAGCACAATAGACTTCTCAACAAGGCATTTATGATTAGGAAAATAAAACTGTGACATTCCCTTAGAACAGAGAAAAAAAGGAAATGGAGGGGGAAAAAAGAAAGGGAATAGTTAAGGGACATGGAAGATAAAGAGATCTAACATTCATCCACAGGATGGAAAGGAATAAAAAGAAAGAAAAGAGACAAACGCTGTTGAGCCAAAGAAAAACTTGAGAATATTAAGTGGCTCTGAATGCCCCAAAGGAATACTGAAAGCCAGACACGGTGGCTCATGCCTATAATACCAACACCTCAGGAGGCCAAGGTAGGAAGATCACTTAAGCCCAGGAGTTCGAGGCTAGTTTGGGCAACATGGTAAAAACCCATATCTTCAAAAATTTTTTAAAAATTAACCATGCATGGTGGTGCGCACCTGTAGTCTCAACTACTCAGGAGACTGAGGTGGGAGGACTGCTTGTGCCCAGAAGGTAAAGGCTGCAGTCAGCCGTGATCGCACCACTGCACTGCAACCGGGCAACAGGGCAAGACCCTATCTCGAAAAACAAATACTGAAAAGTAAAACCCCACATATTACAATTACAGAGAAAATCATACTAACTACCAGAAAGAAGTAAGAATCAGATAGGCATCAGACTTTTCATTTGTAACAATAAATATCAGAAGATAAAAGTGTAAAGAACTGGGAAGAGATTCAATTATAAACTTAAAATTCTATATCTAGCTCCATCAAGACAGGAAGCAACTCTGTGTATGTTCGCCTCTGGATTCTCCACACCAATGTGGATATCATTCAGGGCTATACTTGAGGGACAGGGAGCAGGAGACATAGTACAAGAAATAGCAATGAGCAAAGACAACAGTAACACCAACAGTGAAGTCTAAACGATTGCTCACAGGTCACAGGCCATATTCTCTGACCACATTGATGCACTAAAAATAACTCCAAGACCATGTGAAAATGCTTTTTAAAAAGTTATTTTTTCTAGATTATTGGGTAAAAGAAGAAATTGATCCTCATGCCCCATCCAACTAGTAAGTATGTGCCCCAGAGAAATGCTGGCACAGGGGTACCATGAAATACAGACAAGAATAATCACAGCAGCATTCGCTGTTCCTAACGACACTGGAAACAATACAGATGTCTGCAAATAGTCAAGGGGATAAACAGTATGGTGTATTCAATAATGGAGTAAATACAGCAATGCAAAAGAACTATAGCTACACACAATAGGAACAAATTTCACACATAATGTTGAACACAACAAAGGTATGAAAAATACATAAAATATAATTTTCAAAAGCTCAAAAAATAGGCGACACTAAATTATATTTTTAAAGGATGCACACGAGTGATAACACTAGAGAAAAATAAAGAAAGATGAGTGTACAGAGAACAGCGATCTGGAAGCAGCCGGCAGACGTTTCTGTAGTGCTAGCAACGTGCGTTCTCTTCACCTGGGTGCTGGCTAGGTTCCCAAGTAGTCACTCTAGCTGTGTGTTACACGAAGCTTATGTTTTACATATTTTCAACACATGACATATCTCACAACAAAAAGTTTTAACAGTAAGAGCAATGTGAACAAAAGATGGAATAAAACTACTTAGAAAATACAAACTATTTAGAAAACAGATCTTAAAACTTGTGCAATAAAGTCAAATAGCACCCAAAGAAAATATATACCCTTACGTGTTAGTTTAAAAAGCAATTTAAATTACATTGATCTACTAAACTAGAAAAATCAAAATAAACAAAACAGGGAAATAATTAAGACATAAGCAAAAAGTGAAAAAGAAAACACTGGACGTAAAAAATAAAACGAAAGGAGGATTCTTTCAAAAGACTAAGATAATAAAACAGTTAAGCCTCTGATAAGTAATTAAGATAAAGAAAACTTCTGAAGTGAAAAGGGCATATAGACACATGTGAATATGATACAAAAAATGAAAACTTAATACATCTTTACAACAGCCTAGAAGTATGGATGAAGCAATCCTTTTTTTTTTTTTTTTTTTTTTAAGACTCTACAGTTACTAAAACTAACTGAAAAAGTGGGAAATCTGGAGACCAACACATATAGAAGAAGAAAAACGGCAGTCAAAGACTCATCCTCCAAATTGGATATTTATTTAAACCAGGGTTTCTCAGCCTCAGTGATATGTATATACTGGGCAGGCAATTCTTTGTGGAGGGTTCTCTTATGTGTTGCAGGACGTTTAGTAACATCCCCTCTACCCAAGAAATACCAATAGCACCTCCCATCATGACCAGTTATGACAACCACAAATGTCTCCAGATTATTTCCAAATGTCCCATGGGGGGCAAAAATCTCCTCCAGTTGAAAATTACTGTGTAAACTAGAGCTACATCCCAGATCTTAGAAAAAAGACATAAAGCCTCCCAAGTCAGCCCTGCACACCCTCGGCACTGAAATGAAATAAGAGCTGTGAAGGAAACAAACAAAACTATAATCTTATTTAATATAAAAGTAAAAACACAAAAATAAAATACTACCATATCCATTCTAACAGCATTTATTATAGGAATACAAGGATGATTCAAAATTAGGAAAATTTCATCAAGTAATTCACAAATTATATTTCTGCAGAGAATTGAAGGCACAATCATGAAAAACAAAGTAGCTCTACATGCATTAAGTCCATGATCTATTCAGTGAAAAACACAGGCTGCAGATGTCTTACAGAGGGAAAACTGAACACTGAACACATATTTCTCCCATCTGCTTTTTTTCCTGAGGCTCCATGGGAATTACGGTGAAGAATGAACATTGTATAAACACACACAACTACAAAAAAAAGGAATGGGGTTACCAATAGAAGAGAATTCACCTCCAACAGACAACGACGGTAAACGAGAAATGGTTAATTAATGAAGCAAAGCAAACAAAGGTGGAGGTTAGGGGGACACCGAGAACAAGGAGGCTAATTTGTCCCACAGTACCCTGGAGAGGCACTAGACTCAGGCACCAGGTACCCTCGAGAGTGGGACTGACAGGCAAGACTGTAAACAGATTAACCAAAAGCCTACATACAGAACACATTTTCCAGGCCCTGAAACGCATTGTTCTCCCCCATCTCCTTAAGCAGAACTCAAGCAAATATGTATCTACCTCAGGCAAGAGAATGGAGATTTCATCCCCAGAGGAATGGAGTAGTTCCTGCCATCATTTATGATGGCACAAGGAGGTAAGATAGAGGGGTGGGGATAACAACTGGGAATCAGCATAAATTCCCCCTAAAAACCCTTCCTCCTAAAAGCTATCAGTTGACAAGTCTTGACCACAAAGAACTCCCAATCTTTTTTTTTTTTTTTGAGACAGTGTCTCACTCTTTTGCCCAGGCTGGAATGCACTGGCATGATCATAGCTCACTGCAGCCTCAACCTCCCAGGCTCAAGCGATCCTCCTGCCTCAGCCTCCTCAGTAGCTGGGACTACAGGCGGGCACCACCAAACCCAGCTAATTTTTTATTTTTTGTAGAGATAGGGGTCTCACTATGTTGCCCAGGCTAGTCTTGAACGCCTGGGCTCAAGTGGTCCTCCCATCTCGGCCTCCCAAAATGCTGAGATTATAGATGTGAGCTACCACACCCAGCCTCCCAATCAGTCTTTTAGTGCCTCTCTCAAATATGAATGAACAAAAGAGGGAATTTTAAAAAAGACTACAAATGATGAGCAACATAGAATAGATATTTGAGGAAATGCTTTTGAAAGAAAAATAAGACCAAAATAAACTGACAAAAAAATTATTAAAGAAAAAAGAGACACTAGGGAGAGGACAAAAAAGTATCAAAATAGCTCCCTAAAGACACTTGTGAATATATTACATCTATAAAACAAAAAACAGAATATGAATAAGGAATAATCGGAGAAGAAAAAGTTCTTAGAACTCAGGCTTCATCTTTGGAGTTGGTCCCCAATGAGCCACAACTCCCGTCATTCATGTCCTTGGAAGGGCCCATTCCACAGTGAATCTAGGTTGGCTCCGAGACTTACCTTAACCTATAGAATGTGGGAGAAACGACCTGGATGTGTTCCAGGTCTAAGCCTTAAGAACACCTGACAGCTTGCACTTTTGTGCTTCTGGAAGCCAAAAATGAGAACTATCTTCTTGGAGAAAGAAAAGCTACATGAAGAGGCCCTAGAGAATAAGATGCTATGTAGAAAGGCCACAGGAAGAAACACCAAGGCAGCAGACCTGTGGGTGAAGACGTCGTCTCAGACATTCCACTGCAGCTGAGCATCCAGACGACCAGTCCCTGCCACCGTCTAACTGCACAGTGAGAGCTCCCAAACGAGACCAGCAGAAAAACTGTCCAGCTAGCCCATTAACCCACACAATAGTGAGAGAGAGACAAATTTGCTGTTTCATGCCATTAAGTTTTGGGATAATTGGTTAAGCAACAATAAATAACCAAAACAAAACTTAAAGTTATGACTATCCAAATAAAATTTCCCAAAAGCTTGTACACACATGGCCACAGCAGCAGTATTCACATTAATCAAAAGGTAGAAACAACTCAAATGTCCCACAGTGGATGAGTGGATAAATACAACTTAATACAGCCATTTGGCTGCAGTGAGCCAAGATCGCGCCATTGCACTCCAGCCTGGGCAACAAGAGTGAAACTCTGTCTCAAAAGATAAAAATAAAAATAAAAAAATATAGCCATTCAGTGGAATATCATTCAGCCACAAAAATGAATGAAGTACTGACATGCGCTACAACAGGGATGAACCCTGAAAACATTATGCTGGAGAAATAAGCCGGACACTAAAGGGCACATGTTGTCTGATCCCATCTTTATGGATTATCCGGAATAGGCAAATCCAAAGTGAGAGAAAACAGATTTTTCATTGAGGGGACTGAGGGGAGAGGGAAGAATGGGGAGTGACCGTTTAATAAGTACAGGGTCTCCTCTGGGGGCAGTGAAAATGTTCTGGAGCTAAATATCAGAGGTGGTTGCACAACATTGTACTAAATGCCACTGAACTGTACACTTTAAAATGGTAAACTCTGTGTTCCATGTGTATTACTACAGTTTAAAAATAATGGGAGAAGCAAGAGCAAGGAGAGCCCTCTAAGGGTCTCAAACACATGCCCTATGAGAGCACCTTCACCCAAGCTCTACGTTGGTCACCCGTCAGCTTGTACTGAGCTAACCCTCCAGTGACTGACACCCAGGCAAAGTGGGAGATGACCCAGGAAGGGTGGGTTATCTGCCTCTTCTCCTGGTCACCTGCCTCACATACCAGGTGCCACTCTGGGTCCATCTGTGGGGAAAGTGGAAGCTCTGCCACTTACAGCCCCCAGTGCTGCAGAACTAGAGAGAATTCCATTTGGTTTTGTTCAATTCTCAAATGAGAAAATCATCACCAACCCTTTCTAATACCATTGCTTAGGGGCCAGCATGGCTGCTTCTACATGTCTGCTGCAAACACCTGCAATTTTTCCATCCTGCTAACTTAAAAGCAAGAAGCCCTGTGTGCATAGTTTAATGACAGCAACCTACTGGGGCTAAAAATCAATCACATGGCTCTAGGAGGCTCAAGCCTATAGTTCTCCTAGGAGGCTTGACCTGTGACCTCTCCTGTATTCACCCAGTGGCCTCCACACTTGGCCCTGAGCCCTGCACACATTCTGAGAAAACTTGCTTGACATCTGAAAAATGAATGCAGCGATGGTGCCCAAGCCAAAAGGAAATTAAACGATCATTAGTAAGTCAATATTAGACTTCAATTTCCAGAGGACATTTTCTATAGTATTTACCTTCCACTCATTTACACAGGCCAGATCTCTGTTCTCCTAATATGAGGAGTCCACAGTTCTGGTCAATAAGATTAGTCCCAATAAGAAAAAAAAAAGCAACTGAGTTTAGTCTCGATGGAACTGCCTAAGGCTATAGACATTAAAACAAACTCCTACAACTCATAATTTGAAGAACAAGTCTCACCAGATGACATATAAAGAAGATACCAATGATCCAGTTAACTTCACTAAATCTACCTGTCTACTTTTATGAATATACAAAGAATACCTGGGATATTTAAATTTGTGGAAAAGGCGAGAGGATAGCAGAAATAGCTGTTATTTAATGATGGATTTAACAATATATGTTTATTTTAATGACACTCACAAGGCATGACCACAACCACTTTACTGTAAGCCATAGCCTGTAGGATCCATGTTCCTTCCACTCCTGCCAAGGTAGGACCATGACCCACACAAGACCTAGGAGAGAAGGGGAGGCCCCCCACCTCCCGCTTAGGACGTGGTTGTATTATTTACTCAGGGCTCATTTTGGCCTTGAATGTCCTCCTAAAACCTCCCAGGGATGTGCCGACCCACCGCCCCATGACCACACACGCCAAGTCCACAGGCCCACAGGCCCACAGGCCCACAGGTCCACAGGTCCACAGGTCCACAGGTATGGGTGTAATCATAGCTCATCCCTACTGTGGCTATATCCAAACAGTTTTGATTGGCCCAAAATGTTTTTGCTTCTTGTGGGTGATATGGTTTGGATATTTGTCCCCACCTCCGTCTCATATTGAAATGCAATCCCCAATGCTGGTGGTGGGGCCTGGTGGGAGGTAGGTGTCTGGATCATGGGGAGAATCCCTCACGGATAACTTGAGCCATCCTCTTGGTGATAGGTGAACTCCTGCTCTGAGTTCACAAGAGATCTGGTTGTTTAAAAGTGTGTAACTTTTAAACAACCCCCCGATCAATCAATCACTCTCTCTCTCTCTCTCCCCCATTCTCACCATGTGAAGTGCTAGAACAGCCTAATACAGTGTGATTCTGGCTACATGGGTGCAGACTGGCTCAACTTAGTTTTAGAGGATCCAAACTGGCTTGAGCCAGTCATCGTCCAAAAACCTTTTATTTCTTATTTCTTTTATTGTGGTAAGTATACATAACATAAAATTTACCATCTTAACCATTTTTAGGTGTAGAGTTCAGTGGCACTAAACACATTCACACTGTTGTGCGATCTTCACCATCATGCGTCTCCAGAACTTTTCCATCTTCACAACTGAACCTCTGCACCCATTAGACAACAGCTCCCCACTCCCTGCTCTCTCCAGCCTCTGGCCACCCCCATTCTACTTCCTGTTTCTGTGATTCTACTGTGCGTGCCTCAGAGAAGTGGAATCACACAGAACTTGTCCTTTTGTGACTGGCTCTAGCAGGATGTCCTCAAGGTTCATCCACAATGTAGCCTGTGTCAGAATTTCCTTCCTTTTTCAGGGTGAACGAAATTCTATTGCATGTGAAATCCTTTTCTTTTGTACTGTGTTCGCTACGCCTGCGGTTCAGAAGAGCAAGAGGAGCCTTGACCTGCCATTACTTTGTCTGTGGAGTGGGTTTTGAGGGCTGGGGAATGGCTAGATGACCCCCCTCTCTTGAAGATGAACACAGATATTTCTAAAAGTGGCTAGTATGCTATATCGTTCACATACTTGGGGCCCAGTGAATGAATCAAGAGGGGGCAGACAGGCTCCAGAGGCAGAATCAGAGGCCACCTGCAAGGACATGAGCCGAAGGACAGAGGCTGATGAAACAAGAGGGTAAATGAGTGATGCTGCCACACATGGCAACAGCCTGCACCCTGACATCGCACCCGAGCAGCTCTTGGGCAGCAGCGTCTCCCCACCTTAAGTCCAGCTCAGGCTCCCGGCCCTGCACAGCCTGGCTGCACCCAGAGCAGACCTGGCGGGCCACTCATGGGGCAGACCCAGAAGTGAGTCAGCACCCAGTGTCTCTTAAGAGGCCCAGGACAAGGCTGGGTGCAGTGGCTAACACCTGCAACCCCAGCACTTTGGGAGGCTGAGGTGGGCGGATCACCTGAGGTCAGGAGTTCAAGACCAGCCTGGCCAACATGGTGAAACCCTGTCTCTACAAAAATACAAAAATTAGCCAGGCATGATTGCGGGTGCCTGTAATCCCAGTTACTCGGGAGGTTGAGACAGGAGAACTGCTTGAGCACAGGAGGCAGAGATTGCAGTGAGCTGAGATCATGCCATT
This sequence comes from Macaca fascicularis, assembly GCF_037993035.2. Taxonomy (NCBI): domain Eukaryota; kingdom Metazoa; phylum Chordata; class Mammalia; order Primates; family Cercopithecidae; genus Macaca; species Macaca fascicularis. The sequence continues at coordinate 11,056,525 of NC_088381.1, forward strand.
GCACTCCAGCCTGGGCAACAGAGCAAGACTCCATCTTGGGGAAAAAAAAAAAAAAGGACCAGGACCAGACAGAGGCCTGGACCACGGGTAGCTGTTGACACTGGAGGAGCGGAACAGCTTCTGTGAGCCTAGCCCAAACATCCTTCAGCTCCAACAGTTTGGGCCTTGGCTTGGTCTCAGCTGGAGGGAGATCAGCTTCTCTTCTGTGAAGGCTGACTGGGGAATTAGGGACAGACATGGGTGTGGCAGGTCCTGGAGGCCTCTATCAGCCCAGGGGCTCCATTCTGTTACACATCTCCTTTCTGCACACGTCTGAGTTGTGCGTAGTTTTCCTGAGCTGCCTGTGGTATTATCTGACATAGGATTAGGAGTTATTCTTAGTCAGCCCCCTATTACCATAGTCCCATGTGTTTTCATAGTAACTGACTAGTAATGGTTACAATCTAAATGCTTTGGGTTTGTAAAATTCCCGTGACTGCCATCCCACCACCATGGGACTTCCTATGCATCCCACAGCTCCCTGTAAACACAGAATTGCTGTGAATGACAAGAACACCCCCAAAGTGAAGTCAACTGACACTTAACATTCTTTAGAGAGAACACAAGACATTAAAATACAAGTGCTGAAAATCCAAGAGTCAATATGATTTCCATTCCAAACCCAAGCTCTCAGCACACACACACACACACACACACACACACTCAAATTCATGAATTCTTCTCGGAAAAAAATGTTTAATAGTTAAGGCTTTAAAAAATATGAAAGCAGTCCACATAATTGGCCAAATACAAGTTCCTTCACACAAGTCCAATAATCACATCTTCTTTATATACTTACAGTGAAGCTTTTTTTTTTTTTTTTGGAAGGCAGCTTTTCAAATGTGTTTATCAGAATGCATGCTGACTTTGCCATAATTAAAATACAGTTATGCTGACATTCACTGCCCTCATTAGCATGCGTTTCTTCCCTGAGGTTTTTGTCAAACCTTCAAAAAACCATTTTCCAAATAGTTATTCACAGCTAATTGCCCATCAGGCCAAGACTCCCGGGCTTTCAGAGAGGCGTCCACTGTGAAATGCACTCTGGACCCCACCCCAGCCACCAGGCCACCCAACACTGGCTACAGCAGTGTGTGAGCACCAGCACCCCCACGTCTTTGCCACTGCCCTGCTGGTCTGAGTACACCCCTGAGGATGGAGGGGCTCTCCCAGACACTGTCCCACCATGAGCAGACCCAGGGCAGCGGGCACGAAATCCAACCTCTCTTCTAGGGTGGGAGGAGGGGTGTCTTCTGCGAGACACGAGTCGCCACTCAGCCCTCAACCGGCTTCACTCCTGAGTCTCAGGGGTGAGCTTAAGAGTGGCGGGAACATCCACACAACACGTCTCCCAACTGGACCAATGACAAGCTCAGCCACCATCAGAACTGTAAGGCACCCAGCACCCCCAACTCCCTCACTTCAGCATCTGTGAGGCCTGTACCCTGAGGTCCCTTTCTCTCGGGCCCCTCTGCTCCCTTCCCTGGGACAGCCAGAGTCCTACCTGCTCTGGGAGCCATTTTGGCCTCTCTTCTGGGGTCCTGGTCTTGGGCTTGAAGCCTCTCTGGGGGTCTCCAGGGTGCTTGGCCTCGGGAAGGAGGTTCAGCGACTTGGGCCTCGCCTTGTACCTGCTGGGGCTGCAGGTGGCCTTGCTGTGCGGGAAGGCCTCTGCAGAGTCCCCAGGCCCCAGCTCAGATCCATGCTCGGGGCTGGCCTCACTGGCGCTGGTGATGCTAGTCATGCTCAGGCTCATCTTGATCTCAGACACGAGCTGGTCGATGTCCTCCTCCTGGTCCTCCAGGTCCCCGTCCCCGCACCTCAGGGGGTAAGCAGAAGCACTCGTGTTCCCGTTAGCCTCCGCAGGGTGGTAGTCCTGGCAGCCCTCTTTGCTGGGACAGTAGTGACCATCTTTTTCCTGGTCGTGGGACTCCAGGACGGAGGGCTCATCCTCCAGGATGGGCAGTTGGTCATCTGGGTAGTCCTGGCTGCTTTAGCCCCGTGACCATGGGGGTGTGGGCCCGCCCAGTCCATCCACTCCACCGCATCCTGGCACTCGTCAGTGTCCATGGGGTGCGCGCCGTGGGCCAGGTACTCCTCCCCATTGCAGTCTATGCCCTCCAGGTAGCTGTCGTCCTCAGGGCAGTAGATGTAGTAGGTGATACCCTCCTCCTCTTCAGGGAGGCCCTCGTCATAGTCCTCCTCCGCGGAGATGTTGTTCACGTAGTCGGAACTGGAGTCCCCATCGGGGCTGTGGTTGTAGCACTCCCGCTCCTTGGGCGGGGGGCTCCCTGGCCACAGGGCGGCCAGCTCCAGGCCCGCGGGCACGTAGCCCTCCAAGGGCAGCTCCACGTCCTCGCTCTCAGGCTCCTGGTTGTGGCAGACAGGACCCGGCCTAGCCCTGTGGTCCAACACGCCGCTCCCCACACGATCACGCTTCCGGTGGGCCACGGTAGACGCTTCTGGTGGGGCATGGCGGGCGCTCCCCCAGCCATCATTCCCCGAAGGCAGCCACTGTGGGGAGGAACATTGGCAAGGACAGCGTCAGAACCCCACAAAGCCTGGCTGTGCGTGGGGCCACTCCACCACCACAGCACCTGCCACCACGTTCTCCCACAGCAATGTGAAAAATGACAGCTGAAGATTTTCATTGCAGCAATCTTTTAAAAAAACTGGAAACAACCTCGGTACCCATAAATAAGAGAATGTTAAATAAATGATGGCAGAGTTCACGCACTGGAAGAGTCGACAGTGTTTTTAAAGAGGCAGGGCAATGCACACTACAGTGAGGGATCTTACAGGCCTATTTTTGAGGGAAAACAGCAAGCGAGCTACAGCGAACACGTGTGTAGATCCCAGTTACAGGTCCCTCAAGATGGCTAGAGAATACACACACTGCCCAGCCCATACACCTCGCAAAGGCACACAGAAAGGGGAAACCCCCAAAGGCTTGTCAGCCATGTCCTCTCTGGAGGGGAGTGGGGAGAGAGGTGGGAGCAGAGGAGGCCTGGATATTTTACTTTATTAAAGATGTATGTACTGGTTGAGTGTTTTACCAAAACACATTTAATATTCACTGGCATTATAATCAAACCCAGCTGTGCGCCTTTGAGGGTCTCCTTTTCTAGCTGGGGAGATGTCAGCACTGAGACAAAATGACATGTGAGGAGGGGCAGACAGCGAGGGGAGGAAGCAGGAATTCCTACACGGGCTGCTGCTCTGGGCATCAGGAGAGGTGGCAAACAGGCTGGTCTCCTCCAGGAAGGCAGCCACTGGAGCAGAGGAGCCAGCCTCCCACGCAGTCAGGACCTGAGCACACCACAGGGCACAGCCAGAGACACCCAAAACACAGGAGGCAGTGCTGACCCAAGGGAGGGCAGGACCAGGGGATGTGCTGGCTAGGACAGCCGGGGGTGTGCAGGTGGGCAGTATTAATGTGGGAAAACAATCATTCAGTTTCATTCAATGAGTAGTTTGCATGCAAATGTGTGTGGCGGAGTATGTAGTGTGTGCGTGAGATACACTGTGTGTGGTGTGTATGTGGTAAATGTGTAGTATGGTGTGGGTGTGTGGTGTGTGTGTATGTATGGTTGCGGGGCATCCTGTAGGGTGTGGTGAGTGTGTGGAGTGTACTGTGCATGGTGTGTGGTATGTGGTGTGGTGTGACGTGAATGTGATGTGTGTGTGTAGAGTGTGATGTGTGGTGGGTGTGGAGTGTAATGTAGTATGGAAGGGTTGAGTGTCTATGTATGTTTTGTGTGCGTGGTGTAGTGTTTGTGGTGTGTGATATGTATGGGGTGTGCATAATGTGTGTGGTGTGTATGGGGTGTGTGAGGTGGGCATGGTGTGTGTGTGTGGTGCATGTATGTATGCACATACATGCACACCTGTGCACTGCAGGTGACAGGCAGGCCGGCAGCCCGGGACACACAGCAGCGGTGACCAGCTCAGCCAAGGCAGGGCTCGGGGCGGGAGTGGCCAGGCCCCTGGCAGCTCAGGGCCCTGGATGAGAGTCCAGGAGGAGAGAACAAGCTGTGTCCCCATCTCCACCCAAGTTCATCACTAACATGAACATATAATCAGCACTGAAACTGTTCCACTTTCGATTAGAATCAGAAACACTTCCAGATGGGCTCAGCACAGCCAAGGGAGGACTGTCCTACAAGGCCACGGTGTAGGGGTGGGTGAAGGAATCATGGCAGCAACTACCTTTTGTCTTTTTAAATGTGAAACATTTCTGAATGGCTTAAGCAACACCTATCTAATTTAAAAGCTCTATTGAGATGAAGAAAGCAAAATAATACATGTTCAGCTCCAGAGACATGTAAATGTGATTGGGGGACAGAAGGAAGTGCATTAATTCCCTCCACCACCCCTGAACAGCAGCGGCGGGTCTGAGCATCTTATCTCCACCAAGCAGGCCAGCAGGCAAGCCAGCTGCCACCTCCTCCTGTGTGAACCACAGGCACCATCCCCCAAAGCAGGCAAATGACTATCTTATTTGTTCAGGGGAAGCAAAACGGTCCAGGGTTGGTAGCCGAGTTTTCTTCCCAACAAGACCTAACTGCTGTCATCTTTCTCTGGGACCCAGCCTCCCTGAATAGAGTGAGAGGCGGCCAGCAGAACCCAAACTGTTCTGCCCACAGGCTCCTCCCTACAGAGCACAGCTCAGTGCAACACAGTCCCCAAATCCAAGACACAGAATCCATGAAGACAAAACCTTCTGCTCCAGAAGGTACTTACAGGAAGTCAAAATTCAAATCACATCTTCTTATGGTTCTTTTTTTCTAATATAATCAATTATTTCTTACTGCAAAACCTAGAAGATGTTTACCATTTATAACCGGAAATAGTTCCTCAGAAAATAACCACAAAATGTAAATTATTCAGTGACCCATCTTTCTGGAAAAGAACAACCCCGTACGAAATTGAGGTACTGCCCCAAAAATCAAGACGACAGGCCCTGAAACTCTAACTATCTGAATTTTTAAAATAGCTTCTTATCAAGCCCATTTAATAGAAACTATGTCAAGCAGATACACTATTAGAACTGATATGAAAATAAAATTTCAAACTGACACAGCTGTATCAAAAAAAAAAAAAAAAAAGAGAGAGAGAGAGAGAGAGAAATCGCTTCATTGCCTTTTAGGATTTCCAAAGATGATGTTAAACCCAGCCATGGTTCTGATCTCCAGGAAAGCAATTGCTGTGGTACAAAAGGACAAGGGTTAAAAGGGAATGGTGGGAGCTCTCTTTCCCAACTAACCCAGGTGGTGTGACGCAGAGGCTTTCAGCACAGCCCAGGGTGCCAGGGATTGAAAACTCCTTCACCAACCCCTCCATGGGTGGGAAATACTCAGATCTTCATTCCTGTGACACAAGACCTTGCAGGTTGCTGAAAAATGCTCGTCCCATCTGACTGAGGCAGCATTTTCATTTATTGCACACCATTAAGGTTTTTTTGTTTTTGTTTTTCTGTGTGTCTGTTTTTTTGTTTTTTGTTTTTTTTGAGATGGAGTCTCACTCTGTCACCCAGCCTGGAGTGCAGTGGCGCAATCTTGGCTCACTGCAACCTCTGCCTCCCAGGTTCAAGCAATTCTCCTGCCTCAGCCTCCCGAGTAGCTGGGATTACAGGTGTGTGCCACCATGCCTGGTTAATTTTTGTATTTTTTTTAGTAAAGACAGAGTTTCACCATGTTGGCCAGGCTAGTCTTGAACTCCTGACCTCAAGTGATCCACCCACTTTGGCCTCCCAAAGTGCTGGGAAGACATGCACGAGCCACCATGCCCAGCCACCATTAAGATTTTGGCAGGAATAATTGTGCTAGATACCATTATCCCACCAATCACCAAGCACTTTTCAATTCCTGCCCCTGGTGCTGTTGGATACCTTACAGCAAGCTGCCGTCCCTGCCCACACACCTGAGGACAAAAACCTCCAACTCTGCCTTGCCAGGAGAACTGACCAGTGTGTCTGACAGATGGTGAGTCTTTGGCTGTACATGGCCCTCAAAAAAATGAGAAAATTCTTTCACTCAGACCAAAGTAAGCAAATGCTGAAAGACCTTATAATGAAACATCACATTCCCCAGTCTGGACTTCCCCACTCCGCTGGCCATCCTTGTCAGTTCTGATTTTAATTCTACTGGTGGTTATTTTCCACCTCTCTAAATAATTTTTAAACTCTCTTTCTGGGTATATCAACTTCGGATAATATTTACTGGCATCCCATTATGAGAGGTGAGCTTTTCAAGCCACGACCTCCCAGGCTCTGGTGCAAGTGACCAGAGGATCGCACCAGCTACTGCAGTCACGCAGAGGGGCTTTCCATTCTTAGCAAGAGCACTGGGATAAAAGAGAGCCTTCCAGGAGCTCCCACCTAACTCTGGGAATACAGAAGCATCCTTTAGAAGCCCTGTGGTCACACAGCCTTCAGGATGGACACAGGCTCTTTCTTAAGTTTATAAAGCCCCGGACAGACTGGCACTAATGTGACATGTTGCTGCCGCACTTTGAGGGTGGGAACTGGTTCCTGCTCCAGTTCGCATCCTCTGTGCCCAGCACCAGGCCCGTCTGCTCAATGCAGGATGAGGAGGTAGCTTCGGCCTGTCCACCCAACCCTCGCAGAGGATGGAGCGACAGAGAGCATGAGTGGCCAAGATGAAGCCCTCGCTGGCTTCTTTGACTCTTTCTACTATGAGATGTTCTCCATGTCCGAGGGATGAATGGTAAACAAAACGTAGTCTACCCATACAGTGGGGACAGTAGTCAGCCCTAAGAAGGAAGGAAGTTCTGACGCACGCAACAACACAGGTGGGCCTTGAGGATGTCACGCAAAGTGAAAGAAGCCAGTTGGAAAAAAGACAAATGATTGTATGATTCCACTCAGATGTGTCACCTGGAGTCATCAAATTCAGAGATGGAAAGTAGAATGGTGGCTGCCAGGGGCTAGGGGAGGTGCAAGGGGGAGTTAGTGGACACAGAGTTTCAGATTGCAAGATGAAGAAAGTTCCGGAGATGGATGGTGGTGATGGTTGCACAACACTGTGAGTATATTTAATGCCACAGAATCATACACCTAGAAGTATTTGAGATGGTAAATTTCCTGTTATGTGTATTTACCACAATTTTTAGACACTAAGAAAATTAAGGTATCCTTGATGTCAGATGCCAGGAGAGTGGTGTCAGGCATCTCACCAGCCGATTCTCCCAGAATTTTACCTCCATTGGGTAACCACGAGCTTGGGGTATCCCAAAGAGAAGCCTCAGTGTAAAATCAACCTCAGTGGAGTGGTTCCATCAGGGAGTGACAGGGGCGTGACTTACTACTGGAGGACAAGGCAGGAGTCAGGGAAGACAGCCCACAGCTGCTCTGAACTGTAAGGAGCACACAGAACCTCTTATCCAGACCCAGAGGGCTGCCCTGTTGACAGCACAAGCAGCTCAGGGCCAGTGGCTCAGGAAAACCCCAGGGTCCAGCCAGGTCACGGGCACAGGCCTGCACTCACAGGGCACTGCGGTGAGGATGGAGGTGTCACTGCAAATGCACAAGAGGATATTTTCACTAACAGTAAATTTTTAAACAGATTTTAGAAGTGAAAGGGTTCCCCCTGCATATGTCAAGAACCTGAGTTTCTTTCTGAAACTTGGGTGGGCCCCTTTAGAGTTGGTTCAAATAGAAAACACCATCAGCGGTCACTCCCCTGGGGAAAGGCAGACTTTATGGCTGCAAGGGCCGCCTGAGCACTCCTGGTTTTCAGCATCAGACAGAATGGCTCAGGTGCCCATTCATTTTATGAGTCAGCCCAGGGAAAGTCCCCACAGATTCAGAGTCATATCTGTGATGGGTCGCAAGCTCTACCCTTCCCAAGCATTGATCTTGAGATTGATCAATCCTGAGCATTGATGTCTGTGAAATCAAATCACTTAGGTGCAGAGACACCACAATGACCATCCCGCCCGGGCCTCCTGCCTGACTCCTTCCACATCCTGGTCAACATTCCCGGCCAACAGGGGAGCCCACAGACAGCTGCTCTGCCTGGCTCCTGCCAAAAGCCAACAGCAAAACAACTCTGCCCTGAATACAAAAACCACATGGACCCTCGAGGTTGGACTGGGGCACCCCCTTTGCCTCCACTTCCTTGGGCTGTGGCCAGCCTGTCTGACAGTCACCCTGGGAGATAAGCCAGGGTCCGCCCAGGCCACCATGGGGGCAGAGACGTCAAGCAGGCTTTGGCTACTAATTTTCTATTAAACGAGAGGAAAATGGCTATTGTGAGAAGAGTCACATGAAGGCACCTAAAAGTTGTCACAGTCCATTCATTTGAAATAAAACCCATCCCATTAGGAACATTGTCATTGCAGCCCGTTTCCAGCACTCTGCTCTGTATAAAAGGCTGACTGTGGCAAGATAAGGCTTTAAAGTTGAAAATCAAAGAGCCATTCCTCAGTGATACCCAGGAAATGAGGCACACAGGGGCAGCTGTTAAACCCACCCACACAGAGTTGCCCCACACCTACACTAATCATCCTAAAAGTTACCGTACAGATTGCTCACTTTCAAGCAATACACAATGATACAAGTAAGTCCTCAATAAGGCTGCATGGGTTGAGGCACTGGACTTCTAATAATGCCATCTCTCAGCTCAGGGGTCCATGACAAAGCTAACCCCACTGAGATGAAAAGCCACCGACTCCTTTTTCATCACTTGCAACACAAATTTCAGAACCCATCCCAAACCGGAAGGAAGGATGCAACTGAAACTGAACTCATGCCCAGCTAACCCGGGAAATACACCCTCCTCAGACAATGGAGACCGACCAACTCCCAGGTGTCAGATGTCACACACCCTCTTCTCCCACCCAGGGCTGGGGACCCTCAGGAAAGTCAGGTGTCCCTGAGAAACACCCAGCAACATGCAGAACCACAGGGACAGGGGAGGCAAGGTTCCAGACAAATGCACTCAGCAGACAGTTAAAGATTTCAGAGCTGGAGAGAGCTTAGGACACCCCAATCCTCTGACTGCAGACAGCAGGTGGACACCACTGAGCTGGTGACAGCCCCAAAAGAGGTCAGCTTGACTGCAACGAGGGGACCCCGTCTTGATTATCTGTCCAGTGCTCTGTGACCTCACCCCACCCTGCCTCCTGTAGCGGTGTTCTATCTATGTGAAATTAACCTGAGCTATAAAAAATATTCATGGTTCATTTGCAAACAGGCAGCTCTGAGCAGCACATTCAGAGGCTGCCAACTTTGGGAGGCAGAAGAGTTCGAGATCAGCCTGGGCAACATGGTGAAACCTCATCTCTAGGAAAAATTTAAAAGTCAGCTGGATATGGAGGTGTGTGCCTGTGATCCCAGCTACTCTGGAGGCTGAGGTGGGAGGATCACTTGAGCCCAAATGGTCAAGGCTGCCGTGAGCCAAGATCACACATCTGCACTCCAGTCTGAGCAACACAGTGAGATCCTGTCTCGAAAAGAAAAGAGGTTGCCAAATTAATCCGGTACACACTTCTTTAATCCTGTAGTAAATTTTCTCTTTATAGCCAATTCCCAAAGTCAAGTATATTGACTCATAAAAATACCTTCTGGGAAGCATGTGACTGATTTCCAGCGGAGAGGCCCTGCCACTGGATGGTGAAGTTCATAGGCCCTGGAGTCAGAAGGCGGTTGGAATCTCCCCTCTGCCATGCCTACTACTTGGCCTTGTGCACACTTGCGCTCGTGTGCTCTTTCTCTCTCTTTCATGTCAATTCTGCAGGCATTCTACAGGCCTCCCATGTCCCAGGAGCCAGCTCTGTCCACAGTGCTCTTCCTGCTCCTGCTCCTGGCCAACCCTCCCCCCAGCTCCTGGCCAACCCTCCCACCAGAGTTGTCTAGGAGCCACACCCATGACAGCTGCCATCAGCTCCGTATAATACAGACAGATGCTAGAGCACATGGCTCACTTATTATACCAAAAGACTGAGAAACAGAAACTGTGTTTTATTTTCACAATGCATGCACTTGCTTCCAGAAGACCTGAGAAGTCCATCATCCCTAAATACATGCGGTTACTCAATTAGTGGCTTTTCTATTTTTGAAACAATGGATTTTTCCAAGACAGCTGATAATCAAACCAACTGCGGAAAACCATAAACAATACTTGTTTATTAAATTAACAACGCATACAACAGTTCAGAGGAATTCATATTTAGAGATGCCTTGCTGGAGAATCAATTCCAGGAATGCAAAACCAACCAAATGAAAAAAAAAATTTTTATATATATATCTGAGACACACACACATACTCATGTGTCACTTAATGACAGGGATGTATTCTGAGAAACTTATCATTAGGCAATTTCATCATTGTGCAAACATCATAGACCGTACGTCATACAAACCTACTACTACACACCTAGGCTATAGGGTACAGCTGCAAACCTAGGCAGCATGTTACTGTGCTCAATGTGTGTATCTAAATATAGCAAACGCACAAAATAAAAATATGCTATAAAAGATAAAACACAGTACCCCTGTCTGGGGCACTTTCCATGAATGGAGCTTGCAGGACGGGAAGTTGCTCAGGTGAGTCAGTCTGTACACTAGCATAGACTTTATAAACATTGCACACTTAGGCTACATTTAAAAAAAAAATAAAGTAACTGCACTACAACTTTACGACAATGTCACTAGGCAATAGGAATTTTTCAGCTCCATGATAATCTTATGGGACCTCTGTCATATATGCTATCATTAACCAAAACATTGTCATGTGACACATGACTGTACATATATATCTCAATTGAAAATTCTAAATGTCAATAGCGTTCTCCGACTCACTATTTACTGATAAGAGTTTGCTCAGAACTGTCTTTGCCTGAGAATTTCAGAACCAAGCGTCTCTCTGCACAGTTGATTCCAGGGACAAGAAGTGCTAAGAATCCACGTTGGCTTCAAGTGCAAAATGGAAAACACCTTAGTGTCCCACCAACCATGTCAGCCATCTTCCTGGAGGGCAAGCTCCCAGACCCTCTGCCCATCCCTGTGAAGGGCCCACGTCATCTGTGGCATTTCCATGACTCTCCGATGCCAGACATCAGTCTCTCGGCATGTGTTGAAAATTAGCACCTTTACGTGCCCACCAGTGGTCATAAGTCCTAGTCATGCCCACCCCATGAAAAACAAATCTGATACAAAATGGGCCCCAGCAGGAGACAGGGAGAAAACATGGGCCTCACACTGTCTCCAGCTCAGGCTCAAAGGCCAGCACTGCCCCGTCACAGCAGAGTGCTCTTTGGCAACCCACAGCTCAGCCACCTGTCCCCAGCCTCCTCGTTTCGAAGTTAAAACAAGACCCGCCTTCCAGATTTGATGGGAAATTATTTAAAATGACAAACAAAGAGGGATGGAACTCAACACACAGAACTGCCGGATGACGTGTGTTTCATTCCAGGGGTTTCGCCATCAAAACCATCTTCAGATGTTGGAGTGCTTCCGTTTCCAGAAAACTAGAGACGAAAATATTTTCACAGTCACTCAACGCAGGAATCTCAACCACATATTTTTTCTCTTAATTTTGATCCTTGAAATGCAAAACGAGAGATGCAGCACCTTACGTTAAAACAGCCCTTCAGAGTTTAGGACATGCCTCCTCTGCATTCTCTCATTAGGCCGTAGCTGTAGCTCACAGACCTGACCCTTAAAACTCCCAGGACCATAAGAGAAGCCACACCATGGAGCCCTTGTTGTCATAAAATATCTCTCAACAGTTCAATATCGCATCTCGTCTGTGCCTCCAAACAGCCACAGGCAAGAGGCCTCATGCGTGTATTGCAGATACTGAGACTCTCAAGCCAGATGACTCGTCCTGGGCCCCAGGGATTAGTGGCAGGGCCAGGCTGGAACTGAGCTCTTGTTATTCCAAATCCCATCCTCTTTTCCGACCTCCCAGTCCCTTTCTCATCAAACCAAAGCATCTCCTGCAACCAGGCCAGACACAGGCAGGAGACCGTCAGACAGGAGGAGGCTTCTGGAAGGGAAAGCAGAGTGGCTGAGAGCCCTGGGACAGAGTCTGACATGAGATACAAGACAAGTTCGGAAAGAACCAGATGGAGCGGGAAGGGAATCTGGGCATGGGGGTGGCTCCTTCCAAAGTGCATCCACATCCGAGGTGACTGGACTCCCCGGACTGGGAAACCCAGATCCTGTCCCCCTGCGTAGTGGCCACACCTCTGGGAGGGGAGAAACCCTTGCCTCACCTCACTGGAGGGACCCTGACCCAGAGGCCTAAGAAAAAGCCACCTGCCGGCTCCTGGCACCTGCCAACCTGCACCTTAAGAAAACTTGTCTCACTTCAACCTGCAAAGCTCTCAGGTCATTATTTCTAAAACCACTGTCCTTTCTCAAAGAGGAAGGAAAATTGAAACAAACAAACAAACAAAAACAGAAAGAGGCACAGAAGGTTGAAGAGGCCAGAGGCAGTTTAGCCCAAAAACAAAGTGCCAGACGCAAGATGCCAAGTTTGGGGTGCTTCATCTACCGCATGCCCGTTTAGGAGCTGACTAAACTCAACCACAGATTTACATCTGGTGCCTGCCAGGTCGTATCTGAAGAGATCTGAAAAAATAAGCCTTCCTTCTGCCAGTAAATACTAACTTAAGACCAGCATGCCCCTCTAAGGCTCTGCTCTCCACTGGGGTACCGCAGGACAGGCCTCTCTGCGGGCGTTCTCCGCACCCTCCCTCCGCGTCGGCCCGGGGAAAGGAAGTTCGCCCCTCGCCTGGGCATACCGAGGCCCGCCACCCGGCCCATGGAGCCCTGCTTGGGGACTGGGGGTCTCGATGTTCTCCTTCACCATCTGCGGCCAGATCTCCCTCCAGCAGCCTCGCCAGGCAGTGCCTGGTGTGGAGAAGAGGCCCTGTCGAGGGGCAGGTCCGCGCTGTGCCCCCAACCCGGAGCCTGCAGCCCAGGGACAACAAGGTGTGGGGTTTTTAATTGAGAATTTTTTCCCTCTGGGCCTTATTATACAGGGTAAGGGAAAGGGCGAAGATCCGGGCTCGGGTTCTCTGGGGGCAGCGAACCCAGAGGCGACCCCAAACTCAGTAGTTGCCGCCCGGCACGAGGATTTGATGCCGGCGCCAAGCGGGGCCGCCGGACGCACCAGCGGCCCGGCCAGCTCGGCGAGACCCGAGCGGGCGGCCCGGCCAGACAGCGCCACTTGCCCGCGCCGGGTGGCCCCTCGCCGCGGTGAGCTCCTCCTGGGATGCGAAAGCCACCACCGGGTGCTCGCCGCCCCCGCCCGCCCGCCCGAGTCCGGGGAGGCAGCGCTCGGGAGCTCCTGGCCGGCAGCTTCCGCGACGCCCCCCAAGCGTCCGGGTCCCCGCGGCGCCGCGGGCGAGACAGGCAGCCCAGGTTCCCCAGCTTACCTGGCCAGGGCGCGTGGCTGCCCCGGTGCGCCGCCGTCCCAGCCCCGCCGCCGCCAGCTCCGTCAGCGAGGCAGAGCTCCTTGAGAGCCCGCGTCTAGCCGCACACCGCGACTGCTAATGAGCCCCGAAGCTGAATAGCGACGGGGGCTTACCGCAAGCAGAGTACGGAAAGCACTCAGGGCCGCCTCTACCCCGTGCACGCGCACTGACGGGCGGCTGCCGAGCCCGCGCCCCGGTGCCCGCCGCTTTGCCTCACCCGCTCTTGGATCACTGGGGCCGGAAAACGCTTCCCGGCGACACCGCGCGCGGGGAAGAGAGGAAAGAAAAAGATGCGTCCGTGCCGGGCGTTCGCGAGGCCCTGCACCCCCTTGCTCCGGCGATGGGACATCGGCAGGGCGGGCGGGTGCACCCAGGACCCGGGTCCAGCAGGGAGGATCTCCGGGACCAGGGCTGGAACCCAGACGCTTGTAGGCTCAGCGCCCCGAACATCCCTGGCCCTGGGGACCACACAGATGGTCCGAGGCACGTCCCGGCCCTGCTGGCTGGGGAGCTGCAGGGGTCTAGTCCCACGGGTAAAGTCGGTGAACGCGAGGCTCCGCGCTCTGCTCGCTGGGCCCCGCGCAGCTGTAAGCTGGGACCTTAGAGCGAGGAACCCTTGGGGAGCGCGGCCTCCGAAAGCCCCATCCGGCAGGGGAGGCTCCCTGCTGCCTCCCCACCGCAGCACCCTTAGGCGCCTGCTGGACTCTTAAGTCTTCCCTGCCGGTCCCCAGTAACCACCCTAGCATCCGATTTCTGATACCCTGTGCTGCTTTAGCCCCCAGTCCCAGGGTCTCACTCCAGCCCTTTCTCTCCTTGCTGTCCTGAATGGAGAGGACCCTGACCTTCGCGGGGCCCTGCTGAGCACACACTCCCAGACACTCACACACATCCCCAGGGGAGCCAGTCTTCCGCCCCCACAGCTCGCAAAATCCCCTGGAGGCCCTCGAAGGTCGTGCTGGAGACTCCAGTGTCACCTTCAGCCCTCTGGCCCTTTCATTGAGACCCAGGCAGATGTGATAAGCCGGGGGAGACGCACAGGGCGCCCCGTCTGTGCAGAGCGGGACCTCAGCTGCCTCCCTCCCCCAAATCCTGGTGATTTGCCCTCGTTTTCTTTTCTCCTTGTGGCTGGACTAGGCGAAGCTGTGGCCTGGGAAGTTCTGAAGACGGCGGGGAGGGGCGGGGGGCACAGAAGGACAGGAAGCCTGGGGGTGAGGAGAGCCCATCTTCCTGCTGCCCTGAGGGCCCGAGCTGAGACCCTGAGGAGAACGGGCTGGGGGAAGCCAAATCCTGAGCTACACTAGGGTTAGATAAAGTGTGGACTTGGCCTCTGCACACCCTGAGCCTGAGTTAGGACAGCAGCTGTGAAATGAATGGGATTCAAGATGGGGTCTGATAAATCACATTTATATCCTCTCCTTCCATTCAACTAATGGATCAGTGTTTTTAAAAGTCTAAGCCACACAGCAAAGATGGCAGAAGGAAGTCGTTAGCAGATGGACAGTATTTAGAGACCTGTGGGGTAGATTAGAGGGCGCAAGCCCAGAAAATATGCAGAGGGTCTGGAGCGCAGTGGGGCTGAGCCATCCGCCTGTGAAAACCTCAGGGAGTCTCCAAGCTCCAGTGCAGGTATCACAGAGGGCAAAGTGGAAATGGGGCTGGAACAGGCAGAATAAGTAAACGAAGATCCAGTATGGACAATTAATGCCCCTTCCCCCAAATCATGGATGCAGTCAGGCACTTACCCCGAAGAAAAAAATCAGAGATTCTCTCCAAAGAGAGCTGTGTACACTGCCTGGTGAGAGTGGGTTCTGCTAGTGTAGTTGTCAGTCCTCGGGAGGAAGCCCTCCTTATCGTGGCGTTTAGAGGTCCACTATTGTAATGACTAGTTACCACTCTAAGCTCTCCCCACATGCACATAACCGCCATCAGCCTGTCTACTCCTTTAGATACGAAAGGAGAGGATGCCAGGTAGCCCCATATATTTTAGAAAAGCTTCCGAAGTGAGGGAGAAAGAGCCAAAGAAGTCCTCAGAGAACATTCAAAGAATAAAAGAGTAAAAAGAAAGAAAGAAAATGTGTATCCTCAGGAAAGCTCAAGAAAATACCGTAATACATCTTTAAAAAGACACACACAGGATGTTTAAAAAAAAAAAAAAAAAAGAACAGAGAAACAATTATCTTTTTACAGATCATGGTAAATATATAAAATGTAGCATTTCAACCATTTTTAAATGTGCAGTTCAGGGCTGTATTAGTCCGTTTTCATGCTGCTATAAAGATATTATCCGACACTAGGTAATTTACAAAGGAAAGAGGTTTAATTGACTCACAGCTCCACATGGCTGGGAAGGCCTCAGGAAACTTACAATCATGGTGGAAGGAGAAGCAAGGACTTTCATGTGGTGGCAGGAGAATGTATGTGTCAGTGCAAGAAAAACTACCAGTTATAAAACTATCAGATTCTGTGAGAATTCACTCACTATTAGGAAAACAGCATGGGGGAAACCACCCCCATAATTCAATCACTTCCCACCAGGTCTCTCCCTAGTCACCTGGGGATTAGAATTCAAGATGAGATTTGGGTAGGAACACAAAGCGTCACCATATCAGTAGCATTAAGGATATTCGCTCATTGTTCTAAAACTGTATCAACCCTTCCCAGAACTCCTTTTAATCTTGCAAAATGGAAACTCTGCACCCACCAAGCAATAACTCCCCATCCTCTGCTGCCCCCTGCCCCCACCCTGGCAACCACCAGTCTAGTTTCTGTTTCCATGAATTTGACTACTCAGGCTGGTCTTGAACTCTAGGGCTGAAACAAACCACCTGCCTCAGCCTCCCAAAGTGCTGGGACTACAGTCATGAGCCACCGCGCCTGGCCCTATTTCTTTACTTGGTCATTGTCTCCCCATCTCACACCCCTAACACTCATAAAATGAAGGAGAATAAGGATTTTGTTATGCTCACTACTATATCCCTAGGACTTTGACTAGAACAGTGACTGGGACATAGTAGGTGCTCAGTTAGTGTCTGTGAACAAAGTAGTGAAGATGCTTACCCTTCACCCTCATGAAGCTTTTGTCTGGAGCCTTCCTGCTGGACTGTGTGCAGTGGCTGGCTGTGCACCGCATCAGCCCAGAGCAGAGGTTATAATAGAGGTTCCCAGGCATCTCCTTCAGATGCATGAAGTAGAATTTCTGGGGGAGATTCCTGGGAATTTTTATTTGGGGGCCACTGCTTTAGATGGCCAAGAGTTGGTTCAGCGTAGGGCCTAGCAGAAAGGCATTTTCCCCCCTTTCAAAATCTTGTGGCTGACTGTGCTCTCAATAGGATATTAATAGCGTCATCCAATAGCTTCATCCTAGCAGGCAGGAAGCACTTAAGAACTTTTAGTTGGAAGAAAGATAAAATGAAATCTGTACTTAGTTATCACAATTTTCTTTTTTCTTTTTTTCAAGACGCCAAGGGCAAGTAATGACAACTTTCTTGATGCAGCAGAGGAATCCCTGGTCTGGGAACCAAGATGACTGGGTTTGCACCCCAGTTGTTGCTGCTTCCTAAGGAGGGCAGTCTCTGAGCCCCACATTCCTTATCTATAAAAAGGGACTAATACTACTTAGACAATGGAGTTGTTTCATTTATTTATTCATTCAATTATTTATTCATTCCTTCAAACATTTATTATCTTCTGCATTCTAGGACTGAGCCAAGGCCCAGGTGATATAGAAATAAATAAGAGGCCAGGCATGGTGGCTCATACATGTAATCCCAGCACTTTGAGAGGCCCAGGTGGGTGGATCACTTGAGGTCAGGAGTTGGGGACCTGCCTGGCCAGGGATCACAGGTTTTAAGGGTAATTTGGTGGGTAGCGGGTCAGTGAATCAGGAGTGCAGATTAGTTGGCTCGAGGATGAAATCATAGGGAGTTGAGGGCCACAGAATTCGTTGGCAGGTCCAGGTGGGGCCATCCAGTTGTTAGAAATGCAAAAACATGGAGAGACATCTCATCACGGGGTTTTAGTAGAAACCTTGTCTCTGCTAAAACTATAAAAATTAGCTGGTTGTGGTGGCACATGCCTGTAGTCCCAGCTACTCGGAAGGTGAAGTCAGGAGAATCGCTTGAACCCGGAGGGGGAGGTTCTACTGAGCCAAGATTGTGCCACTGCACCCCAGCCTGGGCAACAAAGCAAGACTCCATCTCAAAAAAAAAAAAAAAAAAAGAAAGAAAGAAGGAAGGAAGGAAGGAAAGAAAGAAAGAGAGAAAAGAAAAGAAATAAACAAGAGACAGTCATTGTGAGGAATAATGATATATGTGTCCCCAGGGCCAGAAGTGCCCCACTTCTTCCTGCTTGTAGCTGTGCTCTCAGTGAAGCCCCAGAGCAACACAAGAAAAAGGACCTGCTTTGGCAGCGTTTTGTGGGACTTTAATTAAATCATGACGCATCTAGCATTACAGGAACAGGCAAGGGACATCCCAAGCCAGCTCAAAGGAGTTAACGTTCTTCAAAACTTATATAGAGTAAGTTCACTTTCTATGCTACCGATCTTTATTTACTCATCCATACAACAAATATTTATTGGATATTCACTACTATTCCCATTGGGTGTTGTGCAACTGTGAAGGAGGTTGCCGTTGGCAGTAAAAGAATCATTGGATAAGCAACAAGTTTGAGGCTGGGCGCAGTGGCTCATGCCTGTCATCCCAGCACTTGTGAGGCCAAGGCAGGTGGATCACTTGAAGTAAGGAGTTCCTGATCAGCCTGGCCAACATGGTGAAACCCTGTCTCTACTAAAAATACAAAAATTAGCCAGACGTGGTGGCACATGACTGTCATTACAGCTACTCTGGAGGCTGAGGCAAGAGAATCACCTGAACCTAGGAGGCAGAGGTAAGAGTGAGCCGAGGTCACACCACTGCACTCCAGCCTGGGTGACAGAGTAAGACTCTGTCTCAAAAAAAAAAAAGGAAAAGAAAAAAAAACCAGATTTGAGGGAAGATTGTGAGTTTCATTCTAGAGATGCTGAGTTTAAGGCCTGTGAGAGGTACATGCCTGGAACTTAGGGCAGATGCCTGTTCTCCAATGTACAGAAGATATGGTAAGCCATGCATGCAGGTGCACTAGGTAGAGTGTGTACAATAAGAGGATCCAGAGCCCAGTGGGCATGGTGGCTCACGCGTGTAATCCCAGCACTTTGGGAGGCTGAGGCAGGCGGATCACTGAGGTCGGGATTTTGAGACCAGCCTGACCAATATGGAGAAACCTGGTCTTTACTAAAAATACAAAATTAGCTGGGTGTGGTGGTGCATGCCTGTAATCCCAGCTACTTGGGAGGCTGAGGCAGGAGAATCACTTGAACCCAGGAAGGCGGAGGTTGCAGTGAGCCAAGATCACCCCATCGCACTCCAGCCTGGACGAGAGCAAAACTCCATCTCAGATAATAATAATAATGATAATAATAATAATAAACAGAGGGCCCAGGGCCTTCGTTTGCCTTTCACTGCAGGATCCCCTAACTCTCACCACCATAACAACCCATGCCCTATATTGGAAAGTTAGAGGTATAATCAAGGGAGTTGTCAAGTGATCCTCCCACCTCACCCTCCCAAATAGCTGGGATCACAGGTGCATGCCACCACACCCAGCTAGTTTTTTTTCTTTCTTCTTTTTTTTTTTTTCTGTAGAGACAGAGGTCTTACTGTGTTGCCTAGGCTGGTCTGAAACTCTCAGGCTCAAACGATCCACCTGCCTCAGCCTCCCAAAGTGTTTGGGTTACAGGTAAGAGCCACCACACCCGGCAACTAAAGCAAATTCTAAAAAGAAGAACAAAGAAGACTGATTTCAGAACATACTTAAAGCTACAGAATGTACTTAAAGCATACTTTGCTCCTGGTGAAAAGATGGACACACTGATCAATTGATCAGCATAGTCTATAAATCGTCCCACATATGCATGGTCAGTTGATTTTTGACAAAAGTGCTAAAGTGATTCAATTGGAACAGGAAAGTCTTTTCAACAATTGTGCTGCACCACCTGGATATCCAGTGGAATAAAAAGCTATTACACACTTAATGGACTATATACAGTGTAAACATAACTATTTATTTATTTTATTACTTTTTTTTTTTTTAAAGACAGGGTCTTCTTGTCCTCTAGGTGAAGTGCAGTAGCACAATCATGGCTCACTGCAGCCCTGAACTCCTGGGCTCAAGCCATTCTTCCATCTCAGCCTCCCAAGTAGCTCAGACTAGAAGTGTGCACCATCACACTTGGCTAATTATTTTTTATTTTTCGTAGAGATAAGGTTAAACATAAATTTTAGATGCACCAAGAAACAAAAAATGTTGTGTGACTCACTTTATTGTGATGATATATTAGATTTATTGTGGTGCTCTGGGACTAAATCTGCAATATCTTCATGAGATGCCCGTACAGAAACTCTCAAGTCTCCACCAAAAAACTGTTAGAACTAATAAACAAATTAAATGGCATTGCAGGATAGAAAATCAATATACAAAAATCAGTTGTGTTTATATATACTAGTAATAAACTATCTGAAAAAGACATTAAGAAAAAAATCCCATGTACAATAGTATCAAAAAAAGAAAAACTTAGGAGTAAATTTAACTAAGGAGGTGAAGGATCTGAACATTGAAAACTAGAAAACGACTGGGCATGGAGGCTCAAGCCTGTAATCCCAGCACTTTGGGAAGCTGAGGCAGGTGGATCACAAGGTCAGGAGTTCAAGACCAGCCTCGGCAACATGGTGAAACCCTGTCTCTACTAAAAATACAAAAATTAGCTGGGTGTGTTGGCACATGTCTATAATCCCAGCTACTTGGGAGCTGAGTCAGGAGAATCGCTTGAACCCAGGAGGTGGAGGTTGCAGTGAGCTGAGATGGCACCATTGCACTCCAGCCTGGGTGACAGAGCAAGACTCTGTCTCAAAAAAGAAAAAAGAAAAAGAAAAGAAAAGAGAACTAGAAAACGTTGATGAAAGAAATTGAAGAAGACAAAATAAATGGAAATACCTGCTGTCCTCATGTATTGCAAAAATCATTACTTTAAACGTGTCCATATCCCCCAAGTGGACCATAGATTTAATTCCAATGACATTTTGACAGAAATAATAATACAGTACTAGAATTTGTATTCACAAAAACCCTGAATAGCCAAAGCAATCTTGAGCAGATAGAACAAAGATGGTGCATCACAATTCCTTTAAAATTATATTGCAAAGCTACAGTAAACAAAATAGTATGATACCGGCATAAAACTAGACACATAGATCAATAGAACAGAATAGAAAGGCTAGAAACAAAGTACACATATAGTATTCAGTAAGCTAATATATCTGTATAGTAAACTAGTCTTCAAGAAAAGCACCAAGAATACCCATCGAGAAAATATAATTTTTTTAAATAAATGGTTTTGGGAAAACTAGATTTCCATACGTAAAAATGAATTTGGAAACTTATCTTGTACCATACACTAAAAATCAACTTAAATGGATTAAAGACTTAAATATAAGATCTGAAACCATAAAACTTTTTATTTTTATTTTTACATTTGTTTTTGGAGAGAGGTCTGGCTCTGTCACCCAGACTGGAGTGCAGTGGTGTGATCACAGCTCACTATAGCTACAACTTCCTGGGTTCAAGCATTCCTCCTGCCTCAGCCTCCTGGGTAGCTGAGACTAAAGGCAAGCACCATCACGTTTGGCTAATTTTTTTAAATTTTTTTTTATAGAGATGGGGGTCTTACTATGTTGCCCAGGCTAGTCTCAAACTCCTAGACTCAAATTATCCTCCTGTTTCAGCTCCTAAAGTTCTAGCATTACAGGTGTAAGCCACCATGGCCAGCCATAAACCTTTTAGAAAACATAGAGAAAAAATTCCTTGGAATTGGTCTTGGCAATTATTTTTGGAATATGATCCCAAAAGTACAGGCAACAAAGCAAAAGTGAAGAGGCAAGACTGTATCAAATGATAACATTTCTGCACAGCAAGGAAACAATCAATAAAGTGAAAAGACAGTCTATAGAATGGGAGAAAATATTTGCAAACTTTATATGTGATAGATGGTTAATATCCAAAATCTATAAGGAACTCATACAACTTGATAGTCAAAAAGCAAGCAAGCAAAACCCCCGAATAACCTAATTTTAAAATGGACAAAGGACCTGAATAGACATTTTTCTGAAGAAGACATACAAATGGCCAACAGTATATGAAAAGGTGCTCAGCATCACCAATCATCAAGGAAATACAAATCAAAATCATGAGATATGACCTCACACTTGTTAGGAGGGTTATTATGGAAAAGTCAAAGATAGTACATTGGCAAGGATGTGGAGAGAACGGCGCACTTGCACACTGTTGGTGGCAATGTAAGTTGGTAGAACTATTATGGAAAATAGTATGGAGCTCCCTCAAAAGGTTAAATAAAACTACTGTATGATCCCACAATTCCACTTCTGGGTATACAACCAAAGGAAATAAAATGATTGCCTCAAAGAGATACCTGCACCTCCATGCTCACATCAGTATTATTCATAATAGCCAAGATAGTGAAAGAACCTAAGTGTCTGTTCACTGATGAATAAAGAAAATGTGTTATGCATGTATGTTTTTATGATATAGCTATTTAATAGGATATAATTTGGTCATTGAAAAACATGGAATGACCCTGAAGAACATTATGTTAAGTGATAAGCCAGACACAGAACGACAAATATTGCAGTATTTCACTTATATGTGGAATTTAAAATAGTCAAAATTACAGAATCAGAGAGTAGAAGGGTAGTAACCAGGGGTTGATGGGGACACGAGAAGTGAGAACATGCTGGTTAAAGGATACAAACGTTCAGTTATAAGGTCGGTAAGTTCTGGAGAACTAATACACAGCATAGGGAAAATGACAATACTGATATATTGTACATTTGAAATTTGCTACAACAGTAAAATTAAATATTCTCACCATACACACAAAAATACTTAACTATGTGAGGTAATGGATATATTAATTAGTTTCATTGTGGTAAGCATTTCACAACATATAAGTGCATCCAAATATCACTATGTACACCTTCAATATACAGTGTTTATTTGTCAGTTATACCTCAGTAAAGGTGCACAAATGAGGGAGAAAGCAAAGAGGGCCTAATTAGCCAATATTGTCTTATTTTTCTGTCTCTGCATCCACTTTTACCTGGAGTCAGCTCTACTGTCAACTTTCTTAGTTTTGATATGATCCAGTCTGACCTCTTGGAAAAAAAAATTCTGTTTAACATATCTAACATCTGCGAGGCATTGTTACTTTACACTTCATGAGACTTGTGTCTTTGGTAATTAGACACATGAGCATATGTGCACCTGTGTGCGCACGCGCATGCACACACATACACACACACGCACACACACATACCACTAACAATGAGGCCATCAGGAAAATTTATTTGGCAATAATAATTTTGATATTTAATTCATAACACATCTTCAACTTTCCTTTAAAACTCCGATTTTATAAAACAAGATGTTTTCACACCTAAAAGAAATTAAACACAGTTTAAAAGTACTTTTTTAAAAAAGCTATGATTTATTACATAATTAATATGTGCCAAAATCTATGCTAATGCCTTTCATTTTCAAACTTCACACTAACTGTTCAAATTCAGATAACAGTGAAGCGAACTAGAACACAGAAAAATTAAATAACCTGCCCAGGGCCACCCAGCTAGTAAATGCCAGATATCAGTATACACTCCACAATATTAAAATAATTAAAACCAAGATAGTCACTCAGTAAAACTTGAATACTTTACTCACTAATTATCAACTGTTGCAAAGTCGCTTTTGCATTTCCCGAAGATGGGAAAAATAACTTAGCTTGTTTTGGTTTATCTGTATCATTATTCACATATATTCTTCAATATATATATGAATTTACATAAACATAATCATATTTTGAGCTTATGATATAAGGAGAGCTTTCTATTCTATGCTACACTGTGCAATTCTATCACATTTTCAGTGTGTCTGAACATTTAATTCCAAGAAGGTAAAACAATTGACATGATATGTAGAATTCCACACAGACAAAATTGGCCGTGAAGCCTCTTAAAAGGAAAAAGACATTTTTTATGCTTATTACTGAATTCCTGATGCCTACTTTAATCAAGAAGAGTTGAATACTTTAGATAAACATTATTTATATTTTGCATTTCAAGAAAAATCATGTTCCTACTTGATGTTACAACCACTAACTTGTATATTTATTTTGATTATTGATCATTCCAGTTTCTCCTTATTATGTATGCAAATATTCTTATTGTAACAGCCTACAGTGCTGATATGACTTCTTCTTTGGGGTTTAGGGAAGACAGTAAATGCATCCCTCATGGTTATTCAACATAGCTGACAAGGCCTTACTCAAAGAATGACAGCTTACTCCCGAAGAGATGTATCCCATTTGTCTTTATGATTCCCATCTGCAGTAACGAGGATTTGAAATAGCAGATGGCAACTTTACAAGTTCAGTATGTGAAAAAGGCCTCGCCCCTCAGAAACTTCATTTCAGCACAGTCGTATTTCTTGTAATAGCAAACAGAGCCAGTACAATTTTCACTGAACGGTAGTTCTGAATAACAAACTGAGAATTTAATAACATTTCATATTTTCATTTATTTAGAAATACCTAGTTAATATTTATTAAGTTAGGCACCAGCGGTGTAAAGATGGAAAAGCCACTGAATTATGAGAAAGCTGGACATAAAGACAAAAAAGTGACATGTAACCAGTGCTCCTGCAAAGGCCGCCGCACAATGCCATGAGCTCACCTAATGTGAGGAGAGCTTTCTATTCTATGCTACACTATGCGATTCTATCCAAGGATAGAAGAAGGATCCAAGAAGAGGGAACTGAGGAGGCCACAGGTCTTCAGGGAATCTGGCAGCCTGTGGAGTAGAAGGTCATTCCAGGAAAAGAACAGACCACAATGAATCCTCCCAACATAACTTCATAAGGATAGAAGTCATGAAAGGTTAGAGGGGACAAGAGCTGTTAGGCAGGTCTGGAAAGTGTCCAGTGAAAAGTTAGGCCAGCCTGAACCATCAAGTGGCAATGGATGATAGAAACGGCTCATGCTTGTCTGCCAGCTAGGTACAGTTTTATTGCATGAAAAAAGTCCTAAGAAATACTACTGAGGTACATGTCCAGAGCTAGGCAGTTTCAGGCAGCGGTCATCACTGCAGGTGTCTCCAGTTCTCCCGGGGTGCCATAGTAAGGGACCCCTTGAACACGGTACTGTGTTCCTGCAGGGTGGACGATGGCTGGGGAGTGAAAGCGTAGATTGTCATTGATAAGCAGCAATTTCAGCCTCAAAGCACTTGTGGTGGTGGCCCTGGCACTGATGGCAACAAAACTGGGGGAGCTCCACCTTCCAGCAGCCTTCGTCCCAAGCTGGGCTGGAGGCTATTCAGTTAGTGCAAAAGTAATTGCGGTTTTTGTCATTTAAAAGTAATGGCAAAAACTACAATAACATTTGCAGCTGCCTAATAGAACTTGCTCTGATCTGGCCCCTTGGCATTTTAGGGAAATAGCTTAGTGTATACATGTGTGGGGTGTGTAGAGGTGGGGTGTGTGTGTGTGTGTGTGTGTGTGTGTGTGTGTGTAGTGTGACTCTAGAGAGCTATGTCCCTGAAAAGCTGTAACTTTGAGAGTCCGGAACAATGGTAGCTGACCTGTCCCTAAGAAAAACTGAAAAACGGGCATTCACTCTGGACCTCAGTTGATTCTATGAAGTCAGCAGACAGGAAAAACATCAGGTTCATGGGTCTCCGGGAAACTCCAGCAGTTACAGAAGTGGTTGGAGAGAACAGGACTCCTTCCCCCACTGGGAAGGGTTGTCAGTTTTCCCCTCCACAAGTGCAAGAGACGGGGTGACCCCTCACTTTGAGGAAATGCTCCAGGGTTTCCTGTGGTTATAATTGGTCGGGGACTCCAGGCAGAAACAGCATTTTCAGAACGGCCTAATTTTATTGTTAAAAGAAGTATGACCTTTTTTGCACCCTGTGCTAGTGATGATCACATGTCGTTTACAATGGCAAGTCAGGACAGACGTGATGGAAAGGGGCAAAAAGCTGGACTCTCATGAACGTCCCCATCATGATTTGCGGGGACTGTGGGACATTAGAGGAACCACTCAGTGCTAAAGGAGAGTGTTTATGGATCGAAACTCTGAGTCTCATAGGAGAATCAGGACACAATATGTTACTGTGGTGTGTAGATGACTACTTCATGGTAGATTTAGACAACATAGAGAATCTGCCGCTTTTACTCAGAAATTGGCATGGGCCTGGGAAATATATTCATTTATTCCACAAACATTTGTTAAGTGCCTGCTGTGTACCAGGCACTGTTCCAACTGCCATAGGGAATACTACTACTCGTAGTGAATGACACCTATAGTGAATAATACATGTAGTGAATGATAGCAGTGAATAATATAGTTGAGCCTCTTTAATAATCTATAAACCTTCTTTTCTTGGGAAGCATCTGTGCTACATAATGAAGTCAAAAGAAGTTGGGAGAATAGTAAGGAGGCATTTGCAAGAGTCCATGTGAGAAATCACAATAATTTGAATTACATAGAATAAGAACTTTGGAAAGATGCTCTGAAAACAAGCAATAAGAATGTATTTCTGTAGGGAGGACCTGTGTGGCTGGAAGTCAGTTGTGAGAGACAAGATGTTCACTGTACATAAAAGGATGAGAGCAGTAAAGAGAGAGACTGGGCCCCTTCCAGCCTATGACTTAAGAGCGCTTCCATAAAGGTCTGCATGGTCTATGGTCGTGACTTAAAACTAAGGGCCAGGAAAAGAGAGGAGAGGTAAAGACTCAAACTGAAGCAAAGGGCTACTTGTTATAGTTTTGTGGGTGCAGTGACTCCAGAGGCAAAGTCCATATATGAGGAGGATACAATGTGTTTGGGGGCATGGCCATTGGACTCTGTAATTCATATTCTAGGCTACACAGCCTTTTTTTTTTTTTTTTGAGACGGAGTGTCGCTTTGTCGCCCAGGCTGGAGTGCAGTGGTGCGATCTCGGCTCACTGCAACCTCCTCCTCCCGGGTTCACGCCATTCTCCTACCTCAGCCTCCCAAGTAGCTGGGACTACAGGCACCTGCCATCACGTCTGGCTAATTTTTTGTATTTTTAGTAGAGATGGGGTTTCACCATGTTAGGCAGAATGGTCTCGATCTCCTGACCTCATGATCCACTCGCTTCGGCCTCCAAAATGCTGGGATTACAGGCATGAGCCATCGCACCCGGCCCACTACATAGCTTTTATGTCCAAAAGGGTCTGAGCTCCAGGACAGCTCTCTTGTAGATGAGGTCACTGGAGAAGGACTTGCTTTACCACAGGGAAATGGTACCATTTCTCTCAGGTCAGTTAGGAGCTTTCAAAGAGAAATATCACAGATAAAGCTCCAATGTTTCAGGGCAGACAAAGTACAGTCAGGTGCCATCTACCATGCTGTGAGGGGATACTGGCATTGTTGGTAAGATTATAATATTGACATTGACAGCCAAATATATTGAGAAATTCCATCAAAAGTTTTCTGGCTTTCCCAGATATTAGTCATATAACAAGAATCGCAGCCAAAGAACAAGGGGTGGCTTGTTGTACAGTGATTAATTTGGCTGATCTTTTTCCCTGGGACCCGAGAGGAGCCCTCTAAACCCCTGAAGTTTCCTACGATAGGATTATATTTTGTTACAGATGGTGGGTGTGACAATATCTGAGTTTACACTGTGGAGATGACCCAGGATGGGGCCCATCATGCCAGAAGGAACAACTGTGTGATTCGAGGGTTGGGCTTCGAAGCATGTGCTATCAGCCCAGCCTTCTGGAAGGAGAGAGAGGCTAGAGGCTGAACTCAATAAAATGGCCAAAGATTCAATCAGTCATGTGTCCATAATAAAACCCTGATAAAAACTTTGGCCACAGAAGCTCAGGTGAACCTTCCTGGGTAGTGATACACATTGATGTGTCAGGATGGTGACTTGTCCTGAGGAACCGGAAGTTATATGTCTCAGATCCTCCTAAACCTTACCCTAAGGCTTTCTTTCTTTGGCTGATCCTGATTTACATCCTTTATTACAAAACTGTAATCATAACTACAGCTTTTTTCCTGAGTAATGTGTTATTCTAGCAAAGCTGTGTATCCAATGTAAGTGGGTAGTGGGAATCTCCAACTTTGCAGCCCGTTGGTCAGAATTGTGTGTGTCTTGGAACCTCCCCCTCCCCTGCTTGTAGCTGATGTCTGAAATGAGGGAGGTCTTTTGGCGCCCTGTGCCCTTGGCCTGTGAGGTTTGACCTAACTCTGTGTAGATAGCATGACAATTGCATTGCATAGGACAGATAACCACCCCACAATCTAAAAAGAGAGGTGTAAACAAAGAGACACTGCAACTGATAAAGCCTAGAGATGTGCTTCAGACAGCAGAAGCCTCTAGAGCTACTGGTCGAAACAACGAAATGACAATTTTAACAAATTGCTGGAGGAGTAGTTTCTTAGGAGGCTCCTTCCTGTAACCTCACCATATTTTTATGATAAGAATCCCCAAAAGATCCCTTCATGGCCTTTGCAGAGGAAGGAAAGAGTGACCATCGTGAAATGGAACCGGAGCCTTCTCCAGGGGAAGGACTTCACCAGAGCTCCATTCTGATACTTGATCCAAGCTTGGGAAAGGAATCCCCCCTCACTTCAGGTTCCTCAAACCTTGTTTCATTACGTAAGGGGAAAAGTAATTGTCAACGGAGAGAGTGCTTCATAGAGATATATTGGGAGCTCTGCAGCCAGGGAAAGGAGCTGGAGGGTGAACATGCTACTGGAGGAAAGGCAGACACAGCTGGGACAGCCACAGCCTGAGCTACTGGCCTAGGAAACGACCCACACTTCATCAGAAGGTTGGAGAATCCTTATGGTTTTCCATATCCAATGATCACTGTTTTTGTTTTTGTTTTTGTTTTTTTTTTTTGAGACAGAGTCTTGCTCTGTGCCCCAGGCTGGAGTGCAGTGGCGCGATCTCGGCTCACTGCAAGCTCCGCCCCCCCGGGTTCACGCCATTCTCCTGCCTCAGCCTCCCGAGTAGCTGGGACTACAGGCGCCTGCCACCTCGCCCGGCTAATTTTCTTGTATTTTTAGTAGAGACGGGGTTTCACCGTGTTAGCCAGGATGGTCTCGATCTCCTGACCTCGTGATCCGCCCGTCTCGGCCTCCCAAAGTGCTAGGATTACAGGCTTGAGCCACCACTCCCGGCCTGATCACTGTTATAAAACTTGAGTTTAAAGACAGTGACTACAGCTGTTTTCAGTGGAATGAACTGAAAGACACAGACTCACTCTGAGGAGCAGTGCAGACACAAGCTACGAAGCCAAGCGAAGAGCCAAAGACAAAGACACTAAAGGAATTTGGAACCTCTGATACTTACGGCTACAACAAACATTAAACATGGCTTAACTCTTAACCCAATTAACGTGCAGTCTCACATAAAGGCCTATTTACTTCCGTTGTCACTACCTAGCGCAGTATCTATCTTTTAACAAAACATTGTAAGACATGTCAAAGGCAAGAAAAAACACAGTCTGAAGAGAAAACAATCATCAGAATCAAACTCAGATATGACACAGATGTTGAAGTACCAGAGAGGGAGTGTAAAAATAACTGTGATAAATATGTTAAGGGCTCTCATGAAAAAAGTAGACAATGTGCAAGAACAAATGGATAATATCAGCACTAAGATGGTAACTTCCAAAAGCCAAAGAAGAAATCTCAAAAAGTGTTTCAGAATAAATGAAAATGAAAATACAACTTATCAAAATGAAAATAATTTATAGCACTGTTTCTGTATGCATATATCAGAAAGAATTAATAATATAATAATATAATATAAACATCATATTATAATAATAATTATATTATATTATGATATAAATAATATACAATTTTTATAAAAATTTATTTATAAAAATATAAATAAATTATGCTTGCCCCTTAGGAGCTTGAGAAAGAACAGCAACTTAAACCTAAAGAGAACACAGAAAAGAAATCTATGCAAATTAGAATATACATCAGTAAAATTTTAAACAGCAAAACAACAGAAAAAAATCAACAAAACCAAAAGCTAGGCTTTCACAAACATAAATAAGATTGATAAACCTCTTCCCAGGCGAGAGTGTAAGATGAGAAAAAGAGAGAATACAAATCACCAACATCAGCAATGAAAGAAGAGTCATCACTACTGATTATTGATACCGTGAACTTTTGAAAGATTCTAAGATTCTACAAGCAACTTTATCCTCATACATTTGATACCTTAAATAAAGTGGACCAATTCCTTAAAAGACACAAATAATAAATTCATGCAAGGAGAAACAGACTAGCCCTATACATATTTTCTTTTTTTTTTTTTTGAGACAGAGTCTTGTTCTGTAGCCCAGGCTGGAGTGCAGTGGCACGATCTCGGCTCACTGCAAGCTCCGCCTCCCGGGTTCACGCCATTCTCCTGCCTCAGCCTCCTGAGTAGCTGGGACTACAGGCGCCGCCACCACGCCCGGCTAATTTTTTGTGTTTTTAGTGGAGACAACGGTTCACCGTGTTAGCCAGGATGGTCTCGATCTCCTGACCTTGTGATCCGCCCGCCTCGGCCTCCCAGAGAGCTGGGATTATAGGCGTGAGCCACCGCGCCCGGCCGCCCTATACATATTTTCTAAAAATTAAATTAATATTTAAAACCTTCCAAAAAAGCAACAGGTTCAAGCTCAGATGACTACACTGGTGAATTATACCACTGAAAAAAATTATTCTCCGTATATTTTTCCAGAAAACAGAAGCAGAGGAAAAACTTCCCATATGATATCATCATTACTCTAATCCCCAAACTAGATAAAGACATTACAACAATGAAAAGAAACTATAGATCAATATCTCTTATGAACCTAGACACAAAAGCTTCCACCAAATATTAGCAAGTCAAATCCAGTAACGTAGAAAAAGAATAATATATCACAACAAAATGGAGTCCATTTCTGAATATAAGAAGGATTCAATATTTTAAAATACATCATTGTACTTTATCTTTTTTTTTTTTTTTTTTTTTGAGACGGAGTCTCGCTCTGTCACCCAGGCTGGAGTGCAGTGGCCGGATCTCAGCTCACTGCAAGCTCCGCCTCCCGGGTTCACGCCATTCTCCTGCCTCAGCCTCCCGAGTAGCTGGGACTACAGGCGCCTGCCACCTCGCCCGGCTAAGTTTTTGTATTTTTAGTAGAGACGGGGTTTCACTGTGTTACCCAGGATGGTCTCGATCTCCTGACCTTGTGATCCGCCCGTCTCGGCCTCCCAAAGTGCTGGGATTACAGGCTTGAGCCACGGCGCCCGGCCTGTACTTTATCATATTAATAGACTAAATAAGAAAAATAACACAATTTTATCAATAGAAGCAGGAAAAGCATTAAACAGAATTCAAAACCTGTTAATGATAGAAACTCCACAAAGTTATGTGAACTGTGGATTTTGAGTGATAATAATGTATCAGTGTATGTTTATAGTTTATAACAAATGTACCACTCTGCTGTGGGAGGTTGACAGTGGAGGGAACTGTGTGTGGGTAGGGTGTATATGGGAACTGCGTGTACTTTCTGCTTAGTTTTTCTGTGAAACTAAAACTGCTTTAAAAAAAAATAAAGCCAGCCAGACGCTATGGCACATGCCTGTAATCCCAGCACTTTGGGAGGCCGAGGCGGGCGGATCATGAGGTTAGAAGATCCACATCATCCTGGCTAACACGGTAAAACCCTGTCTCTACTAAAAGTACAAAAATTAGCAGGGCGTGGTGGCATGTGCCTGTAATCTCAGCTACTCAGGTGGCGGAGGCAGGAGAATTGCTTGAACCTGGGAGGTGGAGATTGCAGTGAGCTGAGATCGCACCACGGCGCTCCAGCCTGGGTTACAGAAAAAATGTAGGTGAAAGTAATATCTACCTAATATTTGAACTTGAAGTATGTATTTAAAAAAAATGTATCCTTGCCGGGCGCGGTGGCTCAAGCCTGTAATCCCAGCACTTTGGGAGGCTGAGACGGGCGGATCACGAGGTCAGGAGATCGAGACCATCCTGGCTAACACGGTGAAACCCCGTCTCTACTAAAAATACAAAAACTTAGCTGGGCGAGGTGGCGGGCGCCTGTAGTCCCAGCTACTCGGGAGGCTGAGGCAGGAGAATGGCGTGAACCCGGGAGGCGGAGCTTGCAGTGAGCTGAGATCCGGCCACTGTACTCCAGCCTGGGCTACAGAGCAAGACTCCGTCTCAAAAAAAAAAAAAAAGTATCCTTATCCTGTTGCCATTTTGAAGCTGCATTTGCTTGTCCAACACTGGCTTTCAATTTAAAAGAACCATACCTAAAAAGTTAACAAAACAAATGCTGTACTTATGACAGTGTATATGCGGTGCTAGGAATGGTTAGGTTAATGAACCTAAATTAGTTCATTTTCTCCCTTTTACCAACCCCATAAAATAGACATATCTTCCTCATTTTACGTATGAGAAAACTGCAGCACTGATAAGTGGAAGAATCTACCTGAGTGCATTCTTAAGTTTAAAGTCTGTAGGTTAAAATTAATTCTACCTATTTCCAAAACTTGTGACTTTTAATCTTGGCAACCTCACCTCAATAATCTACTATAAACAATAAGCTTCCACTGTTCTTCACCTCTTCTTTCTTTAAATGAAGGTTCCATCAAAGAAACACCTTGGAAGCTGAACATTTAAAAATGTATTATACTCTGAGCTAGTCTTGATGAATAAGACCATCACTACTTTAGATATTTTTTCTCAAAACATAAACATATTAAAATATGACTTGTTGAAGGATAATACTTTTTAGTTAAACAATTGCCACTTAATTCACAGACTGTAAGTATATATTTTTTTACCTACTGAATGCATTTTTAGTCTGTTGTTTTAGAATTCCTTTTGAAATGCTGAAGCTCTTTAGGCTGTTTCTCAGGCATTCCTGGTCTTTCTGTGTCTTTGGTTGCCATCCAGTGGCAGCAGCCATGTACTTCAGTTGAGTAACAGAAAAGAGAAATCCTCTACTTTCCAAGCTGACTGGGTTTTCTCATTCAAAAGTGAACAATAGGTGTATTAGTCCATTTTCACACTGCTACAAAGAAATACCTGAGACTGGGCCATGTGTAAAGGAAAGAGGTTTAACCGACTCACAGTTCTGCATGGCTGGGGAGGCTTCAGGAAACTTACAATCATGGTAGAAGGCAAAAGGGAAGCAAGGACCTTCTTTTTTTTTTTTAAATTTATTTATTATTATTATTATACTTTAAGTTCTAGGGTACATGTGCATAACGTGCAGGTTTGTTACATATGTATACTTGTGCCATGTTGGTGTGCTGCACCCATCAACTCGTCAGCACCCATCAACTCGTCATTTACATCAGGTATAACTCCCAATGCAATCCCTCCCCCCTCCCCCCTCCCCGTGATAGGCCCCGGTGTGTGATGTTCCCCTTCCCGAGTCTAAGTGATCTCATTGTTCAGTTCCCACCTATGAGTGAGAACATGCGGTGTTTGGTTTTCTGTTCTTGTGATAGTTTGCTAAGAATGATGGTTTCCAGCTGCATCCATGTCCCTACAAAGGACACAAACTCATCCTTTTTGATGGCTGCATAGTATTCCATGGTGTATATGTGCCACATTTTCTTAATCCAGTCTGTCACTGATGGACATTTGGGTTGATTCCAAGTCTTTGCTATTGTGAATAGTGCCGCAATAAACATACGTGTGCATGTGTCTTTATAGCAGCATGATTTATAATCCTTTGGGTATATACCCAGTAATGGGATGGCTGGGTCATATGGTACATCTAGTTCTAGATCCTTGAGGAATTGCCATACTGTTTTCCATAATGGTTGAACTAGTTTACAATCCCACCAACAGTGTAAAAGTGTTCCTATTTCTCCACATCCTCTCCAGCACCTGTTGTTTCCTGACTTTTTAATGATTGCTATTCTAACTGGTGTGAGATGGTATCTCATTGTGGTTTTGATTTGCATTTCTCTGATGGCCAGTGATGATGAGCATTTTTTCATGTGTCTGTTGGCTGTATGAATGTCTTCTTTTGAGAAATGTCTGTTCATATCCTTTGCCCACTTTTTGATGGGGTTGTTTGTTTTTTTCTTGTAAATTTGTTTGAGTTCTTTGTAGGTTCTGGATATTAGCCCTTTGTCAGATGAGTAGATTGCAAAACTTTTCTCCCATTCTGTAGGTTGCCTGTTCACTCTGATGGTAGTTTCTTTTGCTGTGCAGAAGCTCTTTAGTTTAATGAGATCCCATTTGTCAATGTTGGCTTTTGCTGCCGTTGCTTTTGGTGTTTTAGACATGAAGTCTTTGCCCATGCCTATGTCCTGAATGGTACTACCTAGGTTTTCCTCTAGGATTTTTATGGTATTAGGTCTAACATTTAAGTCTCTAATCCATCTTGAATTAATTTTCGTATAAGGAGTAAGGAAAGGATCCAGTTTCAGCTTTCTACTTATGGCTGGCCAATTTTCCCAGCACCATTTATTAAATAGGGAATCCTTTCCCTATTTCTTGTTTCTCTCAGGTTTGTCAAAGATCAGATGGCTGTAGATGTGTGGTATTATTTCTGAGGACTCTGTTCTGTTCCATTGGTCTATATCTCTGTTTTGGTACCAGTACCATGCTGTTTTGGTTACTGTAGCCTTGTAGTATAGTTTGAAGTCAGGTAGCGTGATGCCTCCAGCTTTGTTCTTTTGACTTAGGATTGTCTCGGAGATGCGGGCTCTTTTTTGGTTCCATATGAACTTTAAAGCAGTTTTTTCCAATTCTGTGAAGAAACTCATTGGTAGCTTGATGGGGATGGCATTGAACCTATAAATTACCTTGGGCAGTATGGCCATTTTCACGATATTGATTCTTCCTATCCATGAGCATGGTATGTTCTTCCATTTGTTTGTGTCCTCTTTGATTTCACTGAGCAGTGGTTTGTAGTTCTCCTTGAAGAGGTCCTTTACATCCCTTGTCAGTTGGATTCCTAGGTATTTTATTCTCTTTGAAGCAATTGTGAATGGAAGTTCATTCCTGATTTGGCTCTCTGTTTGTCTGTTACTGGTGTATAAGAATGCTTGTGATTTTTGCACATTAATTTTGTATCCTGAGACTTTGCTGAAGTTTCTTATCAGCTTAAGGAGATTTTGGGCTGAGACAATGGGGTTTTCTAAATATACAATCATGTCATCTGCAAAGAGGGACAATTTGACTTCTTCTTTTCCTAACTGAATACCCTTGATTTCTTTCTCTTGCCTAATTGCCCTAGCCAGAACTTTCAACACTATGTTGAATAGGAGTGGTGAGAGAGGGCATCCCTGTCTTGTGCCAGTTTTCAAAGGGAATTTTTCCAGTTTTTGCCCATTCAGTATGATATTGGCTGTGGGTTTGTCATAAATAGCTGTTATTATTTTGAGGTACGTTCCATCAATACCGAATTTATTGAGCGTTTTTAGCATGAAGGGCTGTTGAATTTTGTCAAAAGCCTTTTCTGCATCTATTGAGATAATCATGTGGTTCTTGTCTTTGGTTCTGTTTATATGCTGGATTATGTTTATTGATTTGCGAATGTTGAACCAGCCTTGCATCCCAGGGATGAAGCCCACTTGATCATGGTGGATAAGCTTTTTGATGTGTTGCTGAATCCGGTTTGCCAGTATTTTATTGAGGATTTTTGCATCGATGTTCATCAGGGATATTGGTCTAAAATTCTCTTTTTTTGTTGTGTCTCTGCCAGGCTTTGGTATCAGGATGATGTTGGCCTCATAAAATGAGTTAGGGAGGATTCCCTCTTTTTCTATTGATTGGAATAGTTTCAGAAGGAATGGTACCAACTCCTCCTTGTACCTCTGGTAGAATTCAGCTGTGAATCCATCTGGTCCTGGACTTTTTTTTTGTTGGTAGGCTATTAATTATTGCCTCAATTTCAGAGCCTGCTATTGGTCTATTCAGGGATTCAACTTCTTCCTGGTTTAGTCTTGGAAGAGTGTAAGTGTCCAGGAAATTATCCATTTCTTCTAGATTTTCCAGTTTATTTGCGTAGAGGTGTTTATAGTATTCTCTGATGGTAGTCTGTATTTCTGTGGGGTCGGTGGTGATATCCCCTTTATCATTTTTAATTGTGTCTATTTGATTCTTCTCTCTTTTCTTCTTTATTAGTCTTGCTAGTGGTCTGTCAATTTTGTTGATCTTTTCAAAAAACCAACTCCTGGATTTGTTGATTTTTTGGAGGGTTTTTTGTGTCTCTATCTCCTTCAGTTCTGTTCTGATCTTAGTTATTTCTTGCCTTCTGCTAGCTTTCGAATGTGTTTGCTCTTGCTTCTCTAGTTCTTTTAATTGCGATGTTAGAGTGTCAATTTTAGATCTTTCCTGCTTTCTCTTGTGGGCATTTAGTGCTATAAATTTCCCTCTACACACTGCTTTAAATGTGTCCCAGAGATTCTGGTATGTTGTATCTTTGTTCTCATTGGTTTCAAAGAACATCTTTATTTCTGCCTTCATTTCATTATGTACCCAGTAGTCATTCAGGAGCAGGTTGTTCAGTTTCCATGTAGTTGAGTGGTTTTGATTGAGTTTCTTAGTCCTGAGTTCTAGTTTGATTGCACTGTGGTCTGAGAGACAGTTTGTTATAATTTCTGTTCTTGTACATTTGCTGAGGAGTGCTTTACTTCCAATTACGTGGTCAATTTTGGAGTAAGTACGATGTGGTGCTGAGAAGAATGTATATTCTGTTGATTTGGGGTGGAGAGTTCCATAGATGTCTATTAGGTCTGCTTGCTGCAGAGATGAGTTCAATTCCTGGATATCCTTGTTAACTTTCTGTCTCGTTGATCTGTCTAATGTTGACAGTGGAGTGTTGAAGTCTCCCATTATTATTGTATGGGAGTCTAAGTCTCTTTGTAAGTCTCTAAGGACTTGCTTTATGAATCTGGGTGCTCCTGTATTGGGTGCATATATATTTAGGATAGTTAGCTCTTCCTGTTGAATTGATCCCTTTACCATTATGTAATGGCCTTCTTTGTCTCTTTTGATCTTTGATGGTTTAAAGTCTGTTTTATCAGAGACTAGTATTGCAACCCCTGCTTTTTTTTGTTCTCCATTTGCTTGGTAAATCTTCCTCCATCCCTTTATTTTGAGCCTATGTATGTCTCTGCATGTGAGATGGGTCTCCTGAATACAGCAGACTGATGGTCTTGACTCTTTATCCAGTTTGCCAGTCTGTGTCTTTTAATTGGAGCATTTAGTCCATTTACATTTAAGGTGAAGATTGTTATGTGTGAACTTGATCCTGCCATTATGATATTAACTGGTTATTTTGCTCGTTAGTTGATGCAGTTTCTTCCTAGCCTCGATGGTCTTTACATTTCGGCATGTTTTTGCAATGGCTGGTACCGGTTGTTCCTTTCCATGTTGAGTGCTTCCTTCAGGGTCTCTTGTAAGGCAGGCCTAGTGGTGACAAAATCTCTAAGCATTTGCTTATCTGTAAAGGATTTTATTTCTCCTTCACTTATGAAACTTAGTTTGGCTGGATATGAAATTCTGGGTTTAAAATTCTTTTCTTTAAGAATGTTGAATATTGGCCCCCACTCTCTTCTGGCTTGGAGAGTTTGCCGAGAGATCTGCTGTTAGTCTGATGGGCTTCCCTTTGTGGGTAACCCGACCTTTCTCTCTGGCTGCCCTTAAGATTTTTTCCTTCATTTCAACTTTGGTGAATCTGGCAATTATGTGTCTTGGAGTTGTTCTTCTCGAGGAGTATCTTTGTGGCATTCTCTGTATTTCCTGGATTTGAATGTTGGCCTGCCCTACTAGGTTGGGGAAGTTCTCCTGGATGATATCCTGAAGAGTGTTTTCCAACTTGGTTCCATCTTCCCCCTCACTTTCAGGCACCCCAATCAGACGTAGATTTGGTCTTTTTACATAATCCCATACTTCTTGCAGGCTTTGTTCATTTCTTTTTCTTCTTTTTTCTTTTGGTTTCTCTTCTCGCTTCATTTCATTCATTTGATCCTCAATCGCTGATACTCTTTCTTCCAGTTGATCGAGTCGGTTACTGAAGCTTGTGCATTTGTCACATATTTCTCGTGTCATGCTTTTCATCTCTTTCATTTCGTTTAGGACCTTCTCTGCATTAATTACTCTAGCCATCAATTCTTCCACTTTTTTTTCAAGATTTTTAGTTTCTTTGCGCTGGGTACGTAATTCCTCCTTTAGCTCTGAGAAGTTTGATGGACTGAAGCCTTCTTCTCTCATCTCGTCAAAGTCATTCTCCGTCCAGCTTTGATCCGTTGCTGGCGATGAGCTGCGCTCCTTTGCCGGGGGAGATGCGCTCTTATTTTTTGAATTTCCAGCTTTTCTGCCCTGCTTTTTCCCCATCTTTGTGGTTTTATCTGCCTCTGGTCTTTGATGATGGTGATGTACTGATGGGGTTTTGGTGTAGGTTTCCTTCCTGTTTGATAGTTTTCCTTCTAACAGTCAGGACCCTCAGCTGTAGGTCTGTTGGAGATTGCTTGAGGTCCACTCCAGACCCTGTTTGCCTGGGTATCAGCAGCAGAGGCTGCAGAAGATAGAATATTTCTGAACAGCAAGTGTATCTGTCTGATTCTTGCTTTGGAAGCTTCCTTTCAGGGGTGTACTCCACCCTGTGAGGTGTGGGGTGTCAGACTGCCCCTAGTGGGGGATGTCTCCCAGTTAGGCTACTCAGGGGTCAGGGACCCACTTGAGCAGGGAGTCTGTCCCTTCTCAGATCTCAACCTCCGTGTTGGGAGATCCACTGCTCTCTTCAAAGCTGTCAGACAGAGTCGTTTGCGTCTGCAGAGGTTTCTGCTGTTTTTGTTATTGTTTACTGTGCCCTGTCCCCAGAGGTGGAGTCTACAGAGACAGGCAGGTTTCCTTGAGCTGCTGTGAGCTCCACCCAGTTCGAGCTTCCCAGCAGCTTTGTTTACCTACTTAAGCCTCAGCAATGGCGGGCGCCCCTCCCCCAGCCTCGCTGCTGCCTTGCAGGTAGATCACAGACTGCTGTGCTAGCAATGAGGGAGGCTCCGTGGGTGTGGGACCCTCCCGGCCAGGTGTGGGATATGATCTCCTGGTGTGCCTGTTTGCTTAAAGCGCAGTATTGGGGTGGGAGTTACCCGATTTTCCAGGTGTTGTGTGTCTCAGTTCCCCGGGCTAGGAAAAGGGATTCCCTTCCCCCTTGCACTTCCCAGATGAGGCGATGGCAAGGACCTTCTTCACATGGCATCAGGAATAAGAGAGAAGAGCGGGGGAGACCGCCACTTATAAAACCATCAGATCCCGTGAGAACTCACCCACTATCATGAGAACAGCATGAGGGAACACTATCACGAGAACCCCCATGATCCAATCATCTCCTACCAGGTCCCTCCTGTGACATGTGGGAATTACAATTAGAGATGAGATTTGGACAGGGACACAGAGCCAAACCAAATCAGTAGGTATTAATTTTGTGTATCTAATTTATGAAACTTTAGCCTAAAATTAGTTAAGTATTTTCCCTTTTAGCAACCCTATGAAATAAGTGTGTTTTCCTCATTTTATATGTGAGAAAACTGCAGCACAGATAAGTAAAAGAATCTACTCAAGTTTGTATCATTATTAAGTTTCAGGGTTATGGGTTAAAATTAATTCTGTTTATTTCAGAAACAGATGCCTTTCTTAAGGAAAGCAACACACAGATAAAATAAGTAAAAGGTAATATGTCTTATGTTTCCTTAATGAAGAAAAATGAAAGTTTTTTTCCTAACATTTATTCTGTTTGTGGCATTGATTTTGAAAAACATAAACTTGAATTATAAATATAACACAATTTGAAGACAAAATTTAAAGATAATATGAAATTATATGCACTTGGTGAAGTAAAACTTTTGTCCCCACTGAGTCCAATGAAGATACACACATATCTAGATACTGACAAAAGACAGTTCTACCTAAAAAAAAAAAATAGTTTTTATTTTATTTATTTATTTATTTATTTATTTATTTATGCATTTTGAGACGGAGTCTCACTCTGTGGCTCAGGTTGGAGTGCAGTGGCACGATCTTGGCTCACTGTAACTTCCTTCTCCTGGGTTCAAGTGATTCCTGTGCCTCAGCCTCCTGAGTCACAGGCACATGCCACCACACCCGGCTAATATTTATTTTTATTTTTTTTAAGTAGAGACGGGGTTTCGCCACATTGGCCAGACTGGTCTCCAACTCCTGACCTCAAGTGATCTGCCCGCCACGGCCTCACAAAGTGCAGGAATTATAGGCGTGAGCCACTGCACTCGGCTATTTTTTGTCAGAAAATATATAACCAACATTTTCCCCTTCAGAAAATCATTAAAGTATTCATGTTAAAAGTTCTGCTAAAGTCAATAATTAGCACGTCTGTATATCAGTGATTAATACCATCAAATCAAATGCTAGCTTTCCCACATTTTTCTCAAATATGATTTCTTACCAATGGCAGGGCCTGGATGGAGAGGTTAGTATAAAGGTCCTAAAAGAGAATTTATAATCATAAAATGTATTTACATAATGTCTTCCCAGATGGACAAGTTGTAGTCTGTAGTGTAGATACATTTTTCAGGAAGTACTTTAAAGCAGAGACATATTAGAAACTATGAGACATATTAAATCAGAGACAGATTAGAAACTCTGTGAACAGAGGTGAGAAACATGTAGTGCCATAAAAGAAAATGAGGTTTATTTAAGCCACTAAAAGTAAGGATACAAAATGGACAATACTGATAGTTAAAAAGTTTGGTATTCATCCACCGGGGCCTGTCGTGGGGTGGGGGGAAGGAGGAGGGATAGCATTAGGAGAAATACCTAATGTAAACGTCAAGTTAATGAGTATAGCAAACCAACATGGCACATGTATACATATGTAACAAACCTGCACTTTGTGCACATGTACCCTAGAACTTAAAGTATATATAAAAAAAAGTTTAGTGTTCACCTATTCAAAATGTAGTATTTTGAGATTGTCTTTTTTTAAGTTTGAAGATTTAAAAAATTGGTATCAAAAGAATTATTTGAAAAATATTCTTCATCTGAGTAAAAAGCCCTGTGTCTCTGGGTAGATATTAATTTTATTCCAGTTGATTTAAAAAGTTGTAAACTGGAGAGTGGGAGGAATAAAGCAGGAAAAAGTCATCCCACTTAAAATTACCTATTTGATTACGATGTCAGAGAGTAGTTGATTAACTATGCTACCGTTATAGCCATATATGATTTTTAGTTTAATTTTGAATTCAAAGGTTGGCAATAATCAGATCAGAAAATGTATCATATGTTGTTGAACATTCAGAAGTTGCTTTCACCTCACACTGCTCTACCAAAACTTGTTTGTTTAATGTCACCAGTGACCTCTGCATTGCTAAGCCCAGTGGTTGTTGAGTATCTTTTTATTTGGCCTAGCAGCAGCATTGGACACTTTGTATTTCTCTCTGTTGTTTGGTACATTTCTTCTCCTGGCTGAAGGGATTCCACATTCTCTTGGCGGTGATTCTCACTGGTCATCCTTCCTAACCTCCATTGTTAATTTCTCCCCTTCTCTCCGCCATCTTTGATATTGGTGCACCTGAGGGCTCAGGCTTTGGTTCTGTTCTCTTCTCTTAGAAACCCTTTGAAGCAGGCTTTCTAAACTATGGCCCTACTGACATTTTGGGTCAGACAATTCTTTATATGTGGGGCTATCCTGTGCACTGTAGGATGTTCAGCAGTATCCCTGGTCTCTGATAGCCTCTACCTATTAGATGCCACTAGTAATTCATTCCCCAGCTGTGACAACCAAAAATGTCTTCAGACATTGCCAGCTGTCCCCTAGGGAAGAACAGTTGCCTTCAGCTGAAAACCACTGACATACTCTTTGCAGTCTTGGGGATATCATTCAGACTTACGCCTTTAAATACATCAATACGATATTGATTAACATATTTATTTTACGAACCCAGTCTTCCACGAATGTCAGGCTTGTATATCCAACTGCTTACTTGGCATATTCAGCTCAATGTCTATAAATATGTGAAACTTCAGATGTTCAAAACAAAACTAATCTTCTCTCCTAAACCCTTGATCTCAGTCATTGACACATTTTTATGCTAATTCCAGCTTTCAGTTCCCCAGACTCAAAATCTTGTCTTCGATCTTGACTTTTCACCTTATCCACATTCCACATTAATCTGCATTCAGCCCATCTGCACAGATCTTCTAAATACGTTCAAAATGCAGCCATCTTTCACCCTGGTGTGGTACAGTATCATCTCCCTCCGGGATTTCTGAATCTTCTGCTGAGATTCCATTAATTCCAACTGCTCTCCCTACTTCCACCCTTGCTCCTCTGCTCCTCCCCCTGCCATGGGTAATCTGTTCCTAACAAAGCAGAAATCTGTTTCAGGTCTGTCACCCTCAACTACAATAATTCAGTTCCTTCCTTCCTTCCTTCCTTCCTTCCTTCCTTCCTTCCTTCCTTCCTTCCTCTCTCTTTCTTTCTTTTCTTTTTTTTCCTTTTGACAGAGTCTTGCTTTGTCACCTAGGCTGGAGTGCAGTGGTGCGATCTCGGCCCACCACAACTTCTGCCTCCTGGGTTCAAGTGATTCTCCTGCCTCAGCCTCCTGAGTAGCTGGGATTACAGGTGCTGCCACCATGCCCGGCTAGTTTTTGTATTTTTAATAGAGACAGGGTTTTACCATGTTGGTCAGGCTGGTCTCGAACTCCTGACCTTGTGATCCACCTGCCTCAGCCTCCCAAAGTGCTGGGATTACAGGCGTGAGTCACCCCACACCCAGCCCCAAAGTTTTTCTATTTCTCAGAATAAACTTGAAAGCCTTAGGATGGCCTAATAAGTCCCGCAGTACTTGGTTCCCAAAGATCTCTCTGATCAACTTCCCTCCTGCTCCCCCTTCCTTACTCACTTTGCTTTTTGCTACCTGTACATCTTTTTGAGAGTGCCTATTCGATTTTTTTAAAATAAGGTTTTTATTGATTGTTGAAAGGTTTTTATATACATTATATGTTTAAAAAACCATTTCTCTAGGTTTGTGGCTTGGCTTTTCACTTTGTGTATGTGTTGTGTTTTTCATATCATGATTAAGGATTTTTATCATACCAATGGTCATAAATATTTCTCCTTTTTTTTTTTTTTGAGACCGAGTTTCACTCTTGCTGCCCAGGCTGAAGTACAGTGGTGTGAACTTGGCTCACCACAGTCTCCACCTCCTGGGTTCAAGCGATTCGTCTGCTTCAGCCTTCCCGAGTAGCTGGGATTACAGGCATGTGCCACCACGCCCAGCTAATTTTGTATTTTTCACAGACACAGAGTTTCTCCATGTTGGTTATTTCTCCTATATCTTGTTCTGAAAATTTTTCTTCTTTAATCTATAATATTTCTGTCAAGAATCCCTTTCAAATTGTGTGTTATATACAATGTGAATTAAGGATCGAAGTTCATTTGTTTTTATGTTTGATTATATCATTGCTTGGGGGAGAATTGATCTCTTAACAATATTGGGTCTTTCAATCTATAAATGCTTCTCCATTTATTTGGGTTTTCATCATTGTTTCTTAGCAATGTTTTGAAATTTTCAGTCCATAGGTCTGGCACATCTTTTGTTACATTTATCCATAAGTGTTTCTCTCTTTTTTTTTTTTTTTTTTGAGGCTATTGCAAATGGTACAATTACTTTTATTTCAATTTCCAATTGTTCATTACTAGTATATAGAAATATGACTAATGTGTTTTTGTTGATCCTACAAAATTGCTAAAGTTTCTAATTAGTTTTAATGTCTCCTTTTTAGATTCTATAGGATTTTCTATGTAGACAATCATATTGTCTGTAAATAAAGACAGTTTTGCATTTGCTGTCTTCTCTGAATGGCATTTATTAATTTTTCTTTTTATTTTGAACTATTTAGAACATCAACTAAATGTTGGATAGAAGTGGTTAGAGTTGACATTTTTGTCTGACTTTTGATTTTAAGGGGAAATCATTTAGTTTTTAATCTCTAGCTGCAATGCCATATATATGGTGTCTATGAGCCTTTTATAAGATTCTTAGTTTGCTTGGAGTTTTATTACGAATAGATTTGGGATTTTTTCAAATGTTTTCTCTGTATCTGAGGTGATCATATGTTTTTAAAATTTGTTAATATAATGAATTACATTGACTGGTTTATGAATGAACCGACTTTGCATTCATAGGATAAACACCACTTGATTTTGATGTCAATATTTAAATAATATACTCAGTGCTAAAGAAAGTAGGGGGAGAAATAAGTTCTCCAACACTGCTGATTGGGATGTAAAGAGACAAGACATTTTTGTAAGACAGTTTTGTCTATGTATCAAATGGC
The DNA here is from genome assembly GCF_037993035.2 of Macaca fascicularis. Lineage (NCBI taxonomy): Eukaryota > Metazoa > Chordata > Mammalia > Primates > Cercopithecidae > Macaca > Macaca fascicularis. Next base: position 11,100,504 of record NC_088381.1, read on the forward strand.
TTACACATATTGGCATCATCTCATCCAGCAATTCTGTTTCAAGAAATTGTAAGGGGAAAAATCAACTGTGAATAAATATTTATAAACATGTATATTTATGTAAAATTATGAAAAACAGAGATGTAATTTTTCAATAATAGAAGAGGGCTTAAATAAGTGACAGAAATGTTATTAACATTCTATCATTTTGTAATGATAAATTAAATATAAAAGACAGTACTTATGTTTAAAATCACATGGATAATATGACCCCCTTTATATAATAAGCTTGCATATATTTATGCATAAAAGGAACACTGAAGAATTTACCAGCTAATTTTAACCATTTTTATCTCCTGAGAGTGACAGCTTTTTTTAAAAGCTATAATTTCTAATTTGTATTTGTACGTTTCAATTCTTTCCAATAAAAATGTATGCCTTAGACTGCTTGGCCTGCTACAACAAAGTATCATTGACTGAGTGACTTAAAACAGCAAATATTTATTTCTCACCGTATTTTGGAAGCAGGGCAGTCCAAGAACAAGGTGCTGACATGTTTAGTCTGCAGTGAGGGGCTTCTTCCTGGTTTGTAGAAGGCTGCCTTCTTGCTGTAGCCTAACATGGGCACGATAGATTGATGCCTCATTTCTTCCTCTTTTTATAAGGACACTAATCCCGTCATGAGGGACCCACTCTCATGACAAAATCTAACCCTAATTACTTCCCTAAGTCCTCACCTTTAAGTCCTCACCTTTAAGTCCATCAATTTGGGGATTAGGGCTTCAACAAATGAATATTGGGGAGACATAAACATTCAATCTGCAGCAATGCTTTTTTTTTTTTTTTGCATTGGGAAAAAAATAAGAAACAGAAAAAATATTTTTTCAATGTAGCTAATTTGGATCAATTCATCTCCCATTTTGGTAACTGTTTTGCTACATAATCCTTGATGGGGAATCCAGAATTATCCTAACTTTACATTATTTTGCTACTTGCTAAACAGTGATATCCACACACTGTTATGCAAAATATATCATTTTTGAGGTCTTTCTGGATTTTTAAAATTTGTCATAACTGGGAGAGGAAAATTTCTGAGAAAATGTTATTGAAGATCAAGAAATTGTGAAGTGTGTAGGTAGAGGTGGCTGGGCCTTGTTTATTATGTTTCAGAATATTGCACCAGTGGTAACACTTAAATATTCAAAACAATACATTTGGGGGGAATAAGAAGAAACTTGGTGTTACATGGTGTGCTGTTAATTTTTATTTTTAATTTTTAATTTTAATTTTTTTATTATTATTATACTTTAAGTTCTAGGGTACATGTGCATAACGTGCAGGTTTGTTACATATGTATACTTGTGCCATGTTGGTGTGCTGCACCCATCAACTCGTCAGCACCCATCAACTCGTCATTTACATCAGGTATAACTCCCAATGCAATCCCTCCCCTCTCCCCCCCGCCATGATAGGCCCCAGTGTGTGATGTTCCCCTTCCCAAGTCCATGTGAGCTCATTGTTCAGTTCCCACCTATGAGTGAGAACATGCGGTGTTTGGTTTTCTGTTCTTGTGAATTTTTAAATATTAATAACTTTTATTCTATGATACAGTGCATATTGAAATCTTACTTTTAGGCCGGGTATGGTGGCTCAGGTCTGTAATTCCAGCACTTTGGGAGGCCGAGGCAGGCGGATCACCTGAGGTCAGGAGTTCATGACCAACCTGGCCAACATGGCGAAACCTTGTCTCTACTAAAAATACAAAAATTAGCCAGGCGTGGTGGCATGGCCTGTAGTCCCAGCTACTCCAGAGGCTGAGGCAGAAGAATCGCTTGAACCTGGGAGGTGGAGGTTGCAGTGAGCCAAGATCGCATCACTGCACTCCAGCCTGGGTGACAGAGCTAGAGTACGTCTTAAAAAGAAAAAAGAAATTTTTAAAAAGAGAAATCTTACTTTTAAGGAAATTTATGGATAATTAACTTATAAAGGTTAGTGAGGAAAGTTAATATGTTTAAGAGTACCTTAATGCTTTCTAATTTATCAAATTAGAACTGCGCATTTACTCAAAAAGCCCTTTGATAACATCGTAAAAAATAATATTGGTCTGGCTGCTCAATAGGTCTGATCTTAAATAGTATTTATAATGTATCAAGGTGAGGTAGAAAATGAAAACAATTTTTCCAGATAATTGGAACTAAAAACACACAGTTATTTAGCATTAATTTTTTCCATTGTGAGAATTTTGGAAAGGAATAAAATCATTTTTTCCCCTGCTAAACTTGGCTCTATTCCCTAAGAAATAAAGAAAACACTAGCAAAACATTCAGGTAAAAATACGTGCTGACTTTCTACTATACAAACAATGTAAATGACTTCAAATTTTTAATAAAAATTATGTGTACCTGTTTTAGTTCATTTGTGTTGCTATAACAGAATACTTGAGACTGGGTAATTTATAAACAAAAGAGGGGTATTTGGGTCACTATCCTATAGTGAGATAGGATAGTGAGTTCCTACTATAGGCTGGGAAGTTTAAGCTTGGGCGGCTGCATCTGGTAGCTTCTAGTAAGGGCCTTGTGCTGAGTCAAACAAAACACAGCAGTGTAATAGAAGGGAAGCTAGGCGCTTTCACAAGAGGGCGGAACACACGAGATGCAACCTCAGTTTGTAACAACCTATTTTGGGGGAACTCATCTATTCCTGCTAAATTAAGCCAGTCTCCAGAAAAAGACATTAATTCCTCTTAAAGACTTAATCACTTCTTAAAGGCACCACCTCCCAACATTTGCCACACTGGAGGCCAAGCCTCAGTGTGAGTTGTGGGGAGGACAAACCGTTTTCAAACCATAGCAGTAACATTATACAAGATTATTCAGTCAGTATATATATATATATATATATATATATATCTTTATACACACACCCACCCACACACACACATATGTATATATATGTATATACACACATATATATGTATTGTTGTTGTTGTTTATTTGTTTGTTTTGAGGCAGAGTCTCACCTTGTCACCCAGGCTGGAATGCAGTGGTGCAATCTCAGCTCACTGCAACCCCCACTTCCCAGGTTCAAGCAATTCTCGTGCCTCAGTCAGGCACCACCACGCCCGGCTAATTTTTATTTTATTTTTTTAGTAGAGATGGGGTTTTGCCATGTTGGCTAGGCTGGTCTTGAACTCCTGACCTCAGATGATCTGCCCACCTCAGCCTCCCAAACTGCTGGGATTACAGGCGTCAGCCACTGTGCCCAGCCCAAAGTCAGTAGAGTTTTATTGAAAGAACTTTACATACTGTGATTCTTTCCACTGACTGTCAAGGTCACCTTAGTTCCTCAAAAGCTTGAGTCATGATTTATCTTCAAGATAGCCCACAATTCTTTTATTTGGTCTTCTTTGATCTCCATTTCAATATGGACATATTGATGACATCTCCATTTGAATACGGACATGTTGAGGACAACCTCAAAAGATTTCTAGTTCCCCAACTAGAAATCTTTGGTATCTAATTCTTTTTCATGAAACTTACCGTAGGATCTGTTTTTAGTGTCAGAGTAGATAGATCTGTCTGGTTCTTGATTTCAGGAACCCTAAGACTCTTCAGAGTCACCTGAAAATGAATGACTTCCAGTCACATTTATCCCTCAGGTGTCATACTCAAGAATAGGACAGATGTGTCAGATATGTCAATACTTACGGTAAAAATAAAAATTATTGACCATTTGTGCTTCTAGCACTCTATGTTGTAGTTTCTTTCCATAGTTCTAACCAAGAGCTCTGTGAATAAAGCAAAACCACAGTTACTCTAAAGGTATTTCCCATGATGGACGTTTAAAATGATTTATTTATTCATCTTTTTTAACTGAGAAGTAAAAATTGTATACATTTATGGTGTACATCATGATGGTTTGATATAGGTCTACCATGTGGCATATCTAAACCAAGATATTTAAAATAGCGCATTACCTAAAATACTTATTTTTTTCATTGTAAGAACACTTAAAGTCTACTCTGTTAGCAATTGTCAAGCATACAAGATATTGTGATTTTATTTTATTTTATTTTGTGATGGAGTTTCACTCTGTCCCCCAGGCTGGAGTGCAGTGGTGCTATCTAGGCTCATTGCAACCTCTGCTTCCCAGGTTAAGCGCTTCTTCTGCCTCAGCTTCCCAAGTAGCTGGGACTACAGGTGCGTATCACCACACCTTGTTTCTATGAGGCTGTCTTTTTCACACTCCACATAGATTATGCAGTGTTTGTGCCTGGCTTATTTCACTTAACATAATGTCCTCTGGGTTCATTCATGTTGTTGCAAATGACAGGATTTCCTTCTTTTTAAAGGCTAAGCAGTGTTCCATTGTGTATATATATTTGCCTTTATTCATGTATCCATTACTGGATATTTGTGTTGATTCCATATCTTGGCTATGATAAACAGTGCTGCAAAGAACATAAGAGTGTAGATATCTCCTTGACATACCGATTTCATATTTTTGGGATATATACCAGGAGTGAGATTGCTGGGTCATATGGTAGTTCTATATTTGATTTTTTGAGGAACTTCCATACAGTTTTACATAATGACCATGCTAATTTACATGCCCACTAGCAATCCATAATGCTTGCCTTTCTCCATATCCTTTATGACAGCCAACATTCATCTTTTATATTTTTTATAGCAGCCATTTTAACAGGTATGGGGTGATATTTCATTGTGGTTTAATTTTCATTTCTCAGATTTAGTTATGTTGAAGATTTCTTGATATACCTGTTGGCTATTTGAATGTCTTCTCTTGAGAAATAGCTATTCAGGTCATTTGCCCAAGGCATAAACTCTTAATACTTTGTCTCAGAATAGTCTTTTAGATGTAAGTTAGTGATGCTTTTCTTGCATATTCAACTTTTTCATTCATTTACTTATCATTAGCTCTTGCATTCAGACATTTGTTCATGCAAACATGTTTACATTTCTCCTACCTGCTACACCTTCTTCTAGTTGCTGAAGATACGGCTTTGAACAAAACAAGCAATGCTCCTACACTCAGGAGCTATATTCTAGCTTATGTTAGTCGTATAATGTAGGTGATGATTTCTATGGTGTAAATCAGGACTTTAAATTTTCTATGATATGTTCAGAACATTTATTATTTCTTTGATAATCAAATAAAAAACATCTGATACAGTCTGATACACTGAGAACTTGTAATTACTTCTCAGTCCAAATATTTAATGTATATTGTAAATGTAGTAGAAGAGCCTCTTTGTGGTAGCAAGCTGGTTTTTGGATTCTTGAAATACAAATCTATGTTAATGTATTCCAAGTAGCTATTCATTTCTTTTTTACACATTTCCTGTGATGAATGGCTGTGCTAACAACATAATCTGAGATAAGTTTGTCTGAAATGCTGGTATCCTCCATACCCGTGTTTCTCCTAATTTTTTGGTGCTTACATGACCTCAAAAAACTTTATGTAAATGAAAGTGTCTTTGATAAATTTTAGAAAGGAGTGACTCTCCTTTAGACAGACTTGTTATCAGAGACTAGATTATTGTTTTCTATCCTCACAGTGTCAAATACAAGGTACTCACTTGTTGGCTGATTTTAAAATTAAAAGCCATGAGACCCAGAACAAAAGTGGTTCACAGAGACAAGGATCTCTGTATTCGTAATACTTTCATTTCTCTCTAACACTAGAACTGGTGGAACAAAGAGAAGAGATGGCATTAGCGGAGTCCAGGGCCCTTCTGAGGAACCTGGGCTCATATTGCGTGCTGCCAGGTGGAAGTCAGGAAGGAATGCCAAGGTGGAGCCAATGCGATAGGAACTGGAACCATGGAGAAGGCAGCCACTACCTAGATGCCCCCTGGAAAATGAGAAAAATAGAACTATATAACTTTATATACCTTTATATACATGCTGGCTTCTCACATGCTGTAGCACTCCAGTATTCTCTCAGTCTCTCATTGGCTACACCTACCTAGAAGCCAGCTTGCAAGGAAGCCTAGGAAATGCTGCTTGCAGGGTGGAAATGCAAGTATTAGATCTGAGATCAGGGCAGTAAAGGACTAGTGTGACCCAACCGTATTGTAGCTAAGCTTTCATTCTCATATTTCTGCCCATATTTAATTGCTTTACATCAACAATTACGTGTTGATGTTTAATCATATCAACAATTACATGTTGGTGTTTAATTATGTCAACAATTGTATGAGGCAACTCTCAATTGTACAATTGAAAATACTTTTTCTTCCACTACAAAACAGGAGAGGTCCAGCACCCTATCAGTCACCACATACATCTCAAAGTCCAGCATCTCTCTCTCTAGATGGTTTAGCAGATCTGCATGTTGTTACTCAGGACTGGATCAGGGGCTTATAATTTCTAACCCTAGAAATCAGACCTCTACTGTCTCTCTAGTCTAAGGTAAAAAGTCCTTAGTTCAACTTTGGGATGTTGGAATTAAATAAGTCTTGAATAAGAGATTTACACTTCAGGGAAATTATTCTTGAGGAATATGGATCAGAAGGCAGATAATGAAATAGAAGAATAATGCGGAGGCATTATTACATTACTAATAATTTTGTATAGTGGAATTTTTACTCAACACTGAAATATAATAGATACTATATTCCTAATTAAGGTACCAGACCCAAATGCAAAGTTTTTAGCAGAAAGTCTCAAACCCTCACAAGAGGGGTGATATGGTTTGGCTCCGTGTCACCACCCAAATCTCATCTCAAATTGTAAAACCCATATGTTGAGGGAGGAACAAGGTGGAAGTAATTGGATCATGGGAGTGGTTTCCCCCATGCTGGTCTCATGATAGTGAGTGAGTCTCTATCACTCACTATTTAGACTTATAACTAAATCTTAAAATAGGGTGATATAAAATAGAAGAATGTCAAAGGGAAAAATAAATCATTGGTTAAAATATGTATGTATATTCATAACTCGAATATGAGGCTTGTTTTTAATAGTCCTTGGTTTTTATAACTGGTTAAAAGTCCTATTGATAACTATCACTTTCTTCCCTCATAACAAATTCCATGCTTTCAGACAGTGTCTCAGAGAGTAAGGATTTTTGCTTGATTGGATAACTCAACCTTTATTCTTTATTCAGTGTTCCTGGCTTTATTGAATTGTTTTAGTCTTTCGTTACCTTTTACTTTTGAACATGGATGTAATCGGGGTGTCCCTGTGAAACTGCTGGTTACAGAAGCAGTCTTTCCTGATTTCACTGTGTAGCAGCAACCCAGTCATTTCTTGATCACCAGGATCAACCAACCCATCTAGTATAGTACACATGTTAACTGTGACTATTGGTTTAGTAACATAGGAGGAAGACAAAATAGCAAAATGATAATCTCAACTTGCGGTTACTTAAAAGCTCTGTGTCCTGTGGTGGTAGCATTTCTCCCATAGGGATTGATAACTCCTAAACAAGCAGAGCCTCTGATTATGGGATTACAATGCACAAAATCTGCTGATGGGGCATTAACTATAATAGAGTGACCACTCTGACTTTCACCCTTTCATTCCTAGACCCGTGTATTTTGTCTGTGAGTGAAATAGTATCATTTATTGATAGCTCATTCGAAGTATATTTCTCTTCTCTATGATCACATCTCAGCCTAGCAGGGCATTTTGTCTAATCTGGAGCCACAGTTGTGTCTTCAGTAGCTATTCCACTGTTAGGTTAAGTTAGCTGTTTCTAAGTGAGAGTTCATAGTAAAACCAGCAAATTCCATGGGCATGAGTTTTCTGCATTTCTTTGGCTTCAAATGAATTCTTTGATCAAAAGCAATTCTGTGTGGTTGCTGCATTTTATACAGCATGTGGTTGCAGTTGCATTTTATACAGCAAGTGATTGCATTTTATGCAGCATGTGGTTGCTGCGTGAGTCTCTCTGAATACCACTATACTAAGGACCCTAATGTGGACAGATGACCCTCAACAGTAGTGGGATCTAGAGGAGCTTTAAAGGGAAGTTCATCTTTTTGAGGTCATTCATGTTAAACCCTTCAAGTAGTCCCACTGAAACCCTTCCCACTAGGCTAATGATAAGGAAATGTATTAGTCTGTTCTCATTCTGCTGATAAAGACATACCCAAGACTGGGTAATTTATAAAGGAAAGAGATTTAATTGACTCACAGTTCCTCAGAGCGGGGGAGACCTCAGGAAACTTATAATCATGGTAGAAGGGGAGGCAAACACGTCCTTCTTCACATGGCAGCAGCAAGAAGAACTGCAGAGGAACTTCCCTTTTTAAAATCATCAGATCTTGTGAAACTTATTCACTATCACAAGAACAGCATGGGAAAAACCTGCCCCCATGATTACTGCCCATTCCAGGTCCCTCCCATGACACATGGGGATTATGGGGGCTACAATTCAAGATGAGATTTGGGTGGGGACACAGCCAAACCATATCGGGAGGTAACATTCAACAAGCAACATGTAGCTCTCTCCAAGGAAATCTTCCTTCTTAAATCTTTTGTCATTCTTTCACATTATGGAAACTCTTATAATCTCTGCACGGTGTGAGGGGTTCCAGGGACCCTTTTAGTAAAGCATAGCACCCTTAAAATAAACCCACTGAGCATCTGTTATCCCCTTATATTAGTCCATTTTCACACTGCTATAAAGAAACTACCCGAGACTGCATAATTTATAAAGAAAGCGGTTTAATTGACTCACAGTTCCACATGGCTGGGGAGGCCTCAGGAAACTTACAATCATGGCAGAAGGCAAAGGAGAAGTAGGCACCTTCTCCACAGGGCAATGGGACAAAATGAATGCAAGCAGGGGAAATGCCAGATGCTTATAAAAGCATCAGATTTTGTGAGACTCACTCACTATCATGACACCAGCATGGGGGAAACCACTCCCATGATCCAATTACTTCCACCTTGTTCCTCCCTCAACATGTGGGGATTACAATTTGAGATGAGATTTGGGTGGTGACACAGAGCGAAACCATATCACCCCTCTTGTGAGGGTTTGAGACTTTCTGCTAAAAACTTTGCGTTTGGGTCTGGTACCTTAATTAGGAATACAGTATCTATTGTATTTCAGTGTTGAGTAAAAATTCCACTATATACAATTATTAGTAATGTAATAATGCCTCAGCATTATTCTTCTGTTTCATTTTCTGCCTTCTGATCTGTATTCCTCAAGAATAATTTCCCTGAAGTGTAGATCTCTTATTCAAGACTTATTTAATTCCAACATCCCAAAGTTGAACTGAGGACTTTTTACCTTAGACTAGAGAGACAGTAGAGGTCTGATTTCTAGGGTTAGAAATTATAAGCCCCTGATCTAGAATTGTAGTAAACTAATTCTCTTTGTTTTAAATGAGTCTTCCCTACTCTCCACAGACATATCCAATGCGCCCTCTGTGCCTTCGCTGTCAGCAGATACCATCTCAGCCTGTCACACGATTCTAACACCTATAAACCTCCAAAAGGGACAGGCTGTGGATCACCACCTTCCAGGAAGCTCTCCTCTTCTGGGTATTGGTTAGGGCTCTCTACTAATGTCTTCTGATTTTCTTAAAGATGTTACGTGTCTGGATGCTAAGGAATTTTAGGAGAGATAGCTCTTGTTAATTTTGGAAAATATCCTATTAATTTGCTAACAAGTAAGTGACTGCTTGCTAAAATAAATATTTAAACAACCACAATAAATTGGGTTTAGCATCTAGCAAGTGAATCTTCCCTTTAGCTATAAACTCTGATTCAAGGACAAATCCTAAGTCTGCTCAAACAGTGTGGGCCACTTTTAAATGACAGTTTTCAACGTACTTACTGTGATTATTAGTTTATAGGGATGTCTTCCCCATTATCCAGTGAGATAATTAGGGTAAGTAGTTTGCATTATTTATCTTTGTGTTCTAGAATCTAATTTAAAGGTCAGCTGCTGAATACAGAGTAAATCAATTACAGAATATATGTAAGCATAAAGGAAGGGAAGGAGGAAGGAAGGAAGGAAGGAAGGAAGGAAGGAAGGAAAGAAGGAAGGAAGGAAGGAAGGAAGGAAGGAAGGAAGGAAGGAGAGTTAACTTTATTTACTGAAGAAATTTGACAAGATCAAAAGTCACTGTCTTTATGGATGAACCACAGATGTCTGCTAAGATTAAATTAAAATGAGAATAAATTTATAATAGTTCTGCCACTGTATGGATACTTATATATATATAGTGTTTTTATTATCACAAAACAATGAATACTTATTGAATGGAAGTTTGGCTCAGGCATTAACCGTTGATACATCTTGAAATTTAGGGGACAGATTTTATTTCTTTAAAAAAGTGTATATGGATCCATCATTTTTATTTTTTATTTTTATTAATTTCATATAAGCCATGCACCTAAAAAAATGAAATAGCATTGAAGGGTTTGTCATGGAAAGCAACAATTCCCCTGACTTACCTCATCCTAACCCAATAGGCAACAAACTGTAGCTTTCTGTTTCCGGATCATTTTGTTATATCTTCATATTATTAAATAGATACTTTTATTGCTGTTTCTTGGTATATCTATTTTAGCCATGATTTGTTGATTGCTTTTGGAAGGATGCAAAGAAAAACGCTTACCTCCTTAGATCCCCTTTTTACCTTTGCATGTTTGATTATAATATGTTGACTTTTTCTAGGGTATCTGAGTTGCTTCAGTTGCTTTCAATCAAATGCTTACTTACACCTTTATTTTCTGGCTTGCCTACCATGGGTCATAGCTTGCGAGTATACTTGGCGAATGAGGTGCTAACCCTGCCCTTCCCACCCCTACCCTGCATCCTGCGTGTTGAAAACTCACCCCTCCTTGGCTGCAACCCATTCGATGAGCATTCTGGGCTTTCTCTACCTGCTTGACTGGGCACCACTGTTCCACATGCTGTCTTTATGAAACTTGTTACAATTTTCTCTTTGCTGTTAGTGCATTCCTTATCTCTGTATTTGTGAGTTTAAAACATAATTATTTCTGTACTTCCATAGTAATAAAGTATGGGAGGAAGAAAAAGTAAATGTCTTCCTTTGATTAGATTAAACCAGAGTTTCTTTTGTTTCTTTTGGCTTTTATTCAATATTTATTGGTTTGCTTTGGGTTTTATCCTTTTTTCTGCTTTATTTGAATGGTACAGTTTGACTTGATATTTTATCTTATTCCAAGGATAAGAAGGTTTAATTTCTTTTGCAAGGGCATATCTAGTTTTAAAATTAGGTATTTTTCCTTTGTATTTGTTACCTGTGCTTGGTAGGTTTCAATTTCATCTCATATATTATAGTATTTTTCTACTTTATCTAATATGTTGAGTGATACTGTTTAACCATAATTTCTTACCTTTATAAAATATTTTATGCCACAAAGTCACATAAATTATTCACTTTTTAAAAAGTCATTTTGATATTTGCCTAAAGAAAAACTTCATACTAATCTTTCCCTCCCTAAGGTCAGCTTAGGTATAGAAATATTACTGACCTCCAGAATCTTCATTTTTAGATTACTTCCCCTTCCTGTGTAGTCTCATTTTAATATTATATCATTTAGAGGGTACTAGTTTAATTATAGTATTGTGGCAAATACTCTGTTACAAAGTTTACAGACATTGTTATTACAAAAAGTAGTGGCATTTTTGTAGATGTTGAAAAACTTATTTTTTAGCAGTTCAAAGAAAAAAATTAATATAGAGAACACACCTCCCTCATAGTCTATATTAATAAACAAATTAAAATAAAATTCTGAATTTTTATTTTCCAAATGAATCATCTAAGGTTATCTGGACAAATCCCTGATCTTTAGGAATTTCTTAACTAAGGCAGTAACATTGATTTGGTCAAGATATTTAGTAAAAAGATATTTAACATATTTAACATCTAATTTAGATATTAGAAAGCAGATTCTTGAAAGATGAAATGAAGAGCTCCACATCTGCCTCTATGATCAGAGTCAGCGGTTTGAATGAGTTTCAACCACATTTGATGGAGATGGAATGCTTTTTCTGCTAGGTGAGCATCCCGAAACACAAGGAAAACTGTGACGGTGAGGCAGAGCAGGCATCATGCTGACAGCTGAGATGCCTGTGATACCTTCGCTGGCCCTGTGGTCTTGTTATTTGGTTATGTTGACATCAAAAGAGCACCCATGAGATTCATCAGATTGACAGCGTGGTTGACACATAGCTACAGCTTTTGTAAATATTTATATTAGGCCTCAAGGAAAAGGCTAAGTAAGTGCACATTGTTGGGTGCAGAGTAAATAGGAAGGTACAGGTGAGGGAGATTATCTTGCTTTTCTAAGTAATTGACATAGGATTTGTGTGAAAGGAGTGGTTCCAAAAGTGTAGGATAATCTGGAGTATGATGAACAAATTTGCCAGGGAAGGGAAAGAGGATGTTGTTTTAGCATCTTAACATTTTACTTTACGTACACATTTCATTTAAAAATTTCCAAAATCTTTTTCTTCAACTTCTAATTTAAGTTCTGGGGCACATGTGCAGGAAGTACAGGTTTGTTACATAGGTGTGCCATGGTGGTTTGAAGCACAGACCAACCCATCACCTAGGTATTAACCCCAACATCCATTAGCTATTCTTCTCGATGCTCTCCCCTCCCCTGCCTCCACCCGACGGGCCCCAATGTATGTTGTTCCCCACCACGTGTCACAGACCAACCCATTACCTAGGTATTAAGCCCAACATCCATTAGCTATTCTTCTCGATGCTCTCCCCTCCCCTGCCTCTTCCCAACAGGCCCCAGTGTATGTTGTTCCTCACCACGTGTCCATGTGTTCTCACCATTCAGTTCCTGCTTATAAGTGAGAACATTCGGTGCTTGGTTTTGTGTTCCCCTATTAGTTTGCTGAGGATAACAGTTTCCAGCTCCATCCATGTCCCTGCAGAGGACATGATCTGGTTCCTTTTTATGGCTGCATAGTATTCCATGGTGTATATGGACCACATTGTCTTTATCCAGTCTATCATTGATGACCACTTAGGTTGATTCCATGTCTTTGCAATTATGAATAGTGCCACAGTGAACATACATGTGCATGTATTTTTATAATAGAATGATTTATATTCCTTTAGGTATATACCCAGCAATGATTATACACCCAAAAAGATACCATTTGACCCAAATTGCTGGGTCAAATGGTACTTCTGCCTCTAGGTCTTTTAGAAATTGCCACACTGTCTTCCATAATGATTGAACTAATTTACACTTCCACCAACAGTGTGAAAGTCTTCCTTTTTCTCTGCAACCTCGCCAGCATCTGTTGTTTCTGGATTTTTTAATAATTGCCATTCTGACTGGCATTAGATGGTATCTCATTGTGGTTTTGTTTTGCATTTCTCTAATTATCAGTGATGAACTTTTTTTCATATGTTTATTGGCCAAATGAATGTCTTCTTTTAAGAAGTGTCACATACACTCATATGTTCATCACCATACTATTCACAATAGCAAAGACATGGAAACAACCTAGGTGAACATCAACAGTGGACTGGATAAAGAAAATGTGGCACATATGCATGATGGAATACTATGCAGCCATAAAAAAGAATGACATGTCCTTTGCAGCAACATGGTTGCAGCTGGAAGACATTATCCTAAACAAATTAAGTCGAGAACAGAAAACCAAACATTGCATATTCTCACTTATAAGTGGGAGCTAAACACTGGGTACTCATGGACATAAAGATGGGAACAATAGATACTAGGGATTACTAGAAGGAGAAGAGAGGAAGGGAGGCAAGGGTTGAAAACTAACTGTTGGGTACTATGCTCACTATTTGGACAATGGGATCCAATCATACCTCAGACCTCAGCATTACACAATATACCCACGTAACAAACTTGTACATGTATTCCCTGATTCTAAAATACAACTTGACATTATTTTTTTAAATAGAAAAATTTCAAAATTTATTTACCTCTCAATGCATATGATTTTTTTTTTGTTTATGTCTCCTTCTCCTTACCCCTAGACTATAAAATGTTTTATAGCAGGATCTATAATAATTAACACCTGGACATATCATAGAATCTGTACTAACTGTGATACCTTCTATCGTCAATCCATATATAGCACACGATGTAGTTTGGTGTTTTGAACATTATAGATCTTCCAACAGTATTTGTTGAATACATGCATTAAAGATAATAGGTTGTTTGCAATAGATTCTAGGTAACATGATTGCAGTTTGAGAACAAACTCAATTTTCTATTTCAGCACGCGTTCTACAGAATACCAAACAAAAATGAACACTATTGCTACCATAAAGGTTGACAACTTTTATTAATATTTAATAATTTGTTTTTAATGGTTCAAAAAACTATGGGAATGTTAATATTGAAAACACAACTTCTTCACTCATGTTTTTCATTAGTATTAAAATGAAAGCATCAACCCTAGTTTTTCTTATTTCTTTTACATCTAAATAATTAAGATCCTTTCACAATTTTCTAAACATAATTTATTAAATAACAAAGTCACAGCTTTGAAATTCAAGGAAATTGACATTTTAAGCTCTGATTTATGATTTTCTTGCAGACAGCGTTGGTAATCTGATTTTTTTTTACATTGATGAAAAATAGTTCAATGAGAAATTTACTCAGACATTTGTACCTTGACATTATATGTAGAAAAGTAAAGATACAATATTTGTAAATTTATGTACCTGAAAGTGAAAAATATTTGCTTTGGATTAATGAGATATGAGATTAATTCATTTAAATAGCTGTTTAAATGTCTCTCTCATCTAGTTTTCCTATTGTGTATTTCCACATAAAGAAACATGCACCACTATTGCTACCATAAAGGTTGACAACTTCTGAAAGGTCAGAAGTCTAAAATAGTAAACACATGTCACTCAAATTCATGATACACTCTACTAAGACCCAGAGAACGGAATCTGTAGGACTCCTATAGATCATCTCCTAGTACCCTTCTTTATTAACTCACAGCAATCTAATTTCCTCTTATAATGTCTTTGCTGTTTATGTTTTCGATCCTCTAATCATTAGTGTGGCTATTTTTGTGCAGAGTACGTAATATGCTTAATCTCTTTTGTTAATAGAGATTTTTTAAAAGACCTTTTAGATGTGGGGTTCATTTTAAAAGCAGATTGTGCAATTTTTCTCCTTCATGTATTAAAAATGTTTTAATAATGTTCATTTCTAAAGGTTTGGATACACTTGGCAGATATTTAGACATGTAAATCTAGAGCCACGTTTCTATTTAATATTTTCCACTTTATGTGTAATAAATATACTTTACACATTTCAAAGTTGTTTTCTCATCTGTCTCCATAGTGTCTTTACAACATAAATGGCTGGTGTATCTTGAGCTCCTAAGTATAATGCTAAATTTTGTTTCTTTTAATATTTA
The DNA here is from genome assembly GCF_037993035.2 of Macaca fascicularis. NCBI lineage: Eukaryota > Metazoa > Chordata > Mammalia > Primates > Cercopithecidae > Macaca > Macaca fascicularis. The sequence continues at coordinate 11,115,882 of NC_088381.1, forward strand.
CAAACCACATTAACTTTTTATATTGTCATATATTTATGCTTAGGCAATCTACATTCTTGTTAAGTTTCAGTCTAGATGCCAATTTTTCTGCCCTTTTCTTTTAGCTTTGAAATTATCTTAAATAGAAGTAATGTGGGAAGATTTTCATAGCCTAGTCGTTACATAACAAATATCAAGACCATTAAAAGTAAGAAAGCATGTGTTTAATCTCATCACCACTCTCTTTATGGTTTTATCTGAATCCAAACCAGATGTTGAGCAGGACTAACCCCCAATGACATCCATACTTTGTGTGTGTGTGTGTGTGTGTGTGTGTGTGTGTGTGTGTGTATTTTCTTTAGAAATCAGAATGTTTTGTCTGTTTTATTTTGTTTTTTGAAACCTCAGCCATCTGACATGGTGAACACATTTCAGAATTTACAATTGTTTTTTTGGCCTGAATAAGATCAAATTTTCTACAGAATTCATAATTTTTCTTGGCACAATTCTTCCTTGTGTTTCTTATACATGTTGTTCCCTTCTGAAAAAACTTTTCTGGCTGTGCCAAAGAGATATATCTTTGACATTATGGATTGGACCGTGCAGCTGATGACAAAATCAAATTGATGGTTCACCAACAATAGAAACCCAAGTGGTTAATTGCTATATATCTTCATGTCACACTTTTTAAAAGCTACCTAGCTACATCTTGACAGTGGAAATATTTCTAATAACCAACATTAATTGAATGCTTCCTATGTACTCGGCATTGTGGTAATATTTTGTGGCAGGGACTATTGTTGTCACTATTCACTATTGCTAAGTTGATGTGGACAAAGTCACATACCAAATAGTTAGTTGCACCAGGATTTGAATTCAATATCCACATTCCAATATCCACATTCCAAGTCCCAGCATACCACAGTGCCACAGGGAAGTGACAGCTCTCTGTGGCTGGGCCCTTCGTCATACCACATTTCTAAACAAGAAGATTATATCTTCTTTGTTGCATTTTCTGCCTTGGATTTATAGGCATGGTTACAGCAGATGTCCCTATGTACTAAACATATAAGCATTCAATCACAGAACTATTTATTTGTGTAATTACATGTCAGATCTTATAGAGCAATATTTAAGTTATAAAAAGACATAGCAGGTAGTCCTGAGTATTAGCATGATATTAAAGAAAGAACCTTGGACTTGCAATGAAAAGGCATGGACTCATTCTGTCTCTTCTACTTGAGAAATGAATGTTTTAAATAAGTTACCTGAGCATTATTAGTTCTCAGCATCCTCATTCATAAAAAGAAGATAATAATATTACTACTAATGCTTTTCTCTGACTGGATTGTTACAAAGATTAAGGGGACTAATTAACACAAAAGTAAGAGTAAAGAATATTGTAGAAAATAAATAGATGATGGTGCCTTTGCTTCCTTCTTACCAAGCAGATGTTTTTAAAATAGTCAAAATAATCTGTTGCAAGTACCCAGAACTCAAACTCTTTGATGATGGGTTGCTTAACTTTTAGTAATTATGATGGAAACAAAAAATCATCATCAACTAAATGATTACATCATTTCATATTATTGGTGAGAAATCATTTCAGTACTGTAAGTATTGAGATGTTAATGTAAATGATTCACCCTGTTCATAAAATTTCTGAAATGAAGATAGTTTAAACATTTTTTAAATTTTAAAAATCACAGTCTGATTTTCAGACTGTGAAGATGTGGCCCATTAGAGGGTGATGAAATCAATTTACATCTCATTTTAGAGAGAATATTTACATTTTAATACAAAAAGGGAGTATATCACTCATAGTTAACCTAAGTATTACTTTTGTGAAATTTCCCATTTGATTTTATACACACACAGACATACACACATCTGTATCTGGTCATATGTATGTACGTGTATATGTATTGGTTTGTGATATAAATGTTATTTCTTACCATAAATTTCACCATTTAAAGAAAGTTACTCTCCACGATGCTGGCTGTCAGTGTCCCATACACAGGATGGTGTGTTTAAAACGTATGCATGTTACCCAGGCTTGGCCAATCCGAATCTTTCCTAAGATTGTTAAATTAAGTTTAACAATTGTTAGATTGTTAAATTAATTTTTAAATTAATTGTTAAATTAAATTTCCTGAAATTGTTAAATTGTCTCTTGTAGACATTCTAGAAACATATATAACAGAGACAGACACACACACACAAACACACACATATGCACAGAGGGAGAGAGATAAAAGATATGAGGTGATAAGGAAGAGAAATGCAGAATAATGGAGATATGCATAAAGAAACACAGAGATAGAAAAATGCAGATACATAGTGACACCAAATTAGAAAAATAGAGAGAAAGGCACTGCAGTGAAAGAGACACAACACGGGGACAGAGACAGAAAATGCAGAGAGACATGCAGGAAGAACTATACAGGGGCAAAGAGACACGGAGAAAAGGAGACAGATGTACAGATACAACAGAAACAGAAGAGAGATGAAGATCTCATTGAATATCTGGAACTAGTCACTTCTGAAATCAACTTGACCCTAGGCTTCCTTGTACCATGAACACAATATATTTGGTTTTCTATCATTTAGAACCAAAAATAGTACTTTTATTGCTGGTTATGCTTTCTTAACAATAAAAATTATTCTCAATTTTTTAAAAAAGTCACTCTTGTGAGGGCCTGTTAGTCTCTGATCAGGATGTTTGCTGCATGTTTTCCCCAGAAAGATGCAATAGTATTGCTATAGGTATCATCTGTACTCATGGATTTTGCTCCCCCAACATCTTAGCACATCCTCTACAATTACGACATTGGTTTTTATCCCAGTGCTTACCAGCTTGCTATCATAACACATAATTTGGAAGAGTTTCTTGACATCTTTTGCTTAAAGCTAATGTTTTCTTTTTAACTGATGCAGGCTTTCTGCTACTAGTTGCTGTTAGCCATCAAAAGGAGGCTTGGCGAACTTAAAACAGAGAGAGAGAGAGATGAATTAATCTTTTTTATTTGCTCATTTCCCGATAATTCTCGCTAATTTTAATGGATTTTGATGTGCAAAAATGATCTCCTGAGAACAGTTCAATCACTGCAGAGCACATTAAAATAACAAGGCATTAGGCCGTCTTAAGTCCCTCAGAGAGGCAGGTTTGGTAGGGCAAAAGTGCAAGAAAGACCTGCCCATTACAGTGAGATTTTACTGGAGATGTGTGCATGTGAACTTCACTCAGGTTCAGGCAGCTGGAGGGAAGGAGATGAAATCTCAATACCAGACCTGGCAGGCCAGGTTGACATGAGGGCCATCTGGTTCCTCTCACGAACGTCAGGCAGCAGAATGAACAGAGAGTGAGAGCGCATTGCTGAGACCTGGTTCATTGTGAACTGATTTAGAGCTGTGGGAAAATTTTGCTTCTCTGAACCACATGGCAGAACATAACCTTCACACATCTCCCTCTGCCTTTAGCAAACTGGGCAGAGGAGTGGGTGGCTTGAAAACAATGACAGGACAGAGAGAGGGAACAGTATGGTTGATGTTTTACTTTTAAACACATTTTTAAAGAGTATAGCTTTACAAACTCCTCCACTGCAAACCCTCAAGTTCCACCTTCCACCCCTCTGTAAAACTGAGCTGGAAATAATTAAATCTACAGCTAAAAATGAGAGGTGGGGAGACACGTTGCATGTAAAAATATGGCTAAAGAAGCTTTGCTATTTCTTTGAATCCCTTCATACTTTTTTATGCATATACTTACGAGTTGTTAGAAAGGAAAATATAATATAATATTTTATTTTCTAAATTAAAGAGTGTATTTTGCTGCCATTAAGATACCATGGCTTTGCTTTATTGGATCATTAATTTGACTTTGAATGGTCAAAGGAACTTATTCAGTAAGCATGTATCTTGCAACACACAAGAGGTGTATATATTAATGAAAGACTAAAACATACCCAGGAGTCTCTTATTGCCTTATTAAAACATTTACAAATGGGACTTTAAAGTGCTGCTAAAATGAAAATGAAATGTTGTGTTGATTCTCATGCCAGATGCTCTTTAGAAAATGCAGTGTGTGTGTTATTCCCACTTCAAATTATAACTTCAAATCTGACCTAGACATACTTAAAGATAATTGTCTGAAGACAAGATATAGCATATAAGGCAATTAAACTAAGTCATTCAGATTTCGAGGATGGCTTTTGTACACTAGGTGGCAAAGGCTTCTAAGAATATCTCTTGAAAGTAGCAGGGTTTTGTTTAGCTTTGCAAGCTCAAGCAAAACATTCATGAAAATGTTGTTCTTCAGCAGTGGACGTTTCTTACTGAAATTCCAACAGCGTGTTTTGTTCTGTGTGAACCTTCAACAATGCAATACTTTTTAACTTTATTTTATTTTTTGGAGACCGAGTCTTTGTCACCCAGGAGTTCTGTGGCGTGATCTCGGCTCACTGCAACCTCCACCTCCTGGATTCAAGCGATTCTTGTGCCTCAGCCTCCCGAGTGGCTGGGACTACAGGCACCCGCCACGATGCCTGGCTAGTTTTTTGTGTTTTAGTAGAGACTGGGTTTCACCGTGTTGCCCAGGCTGGTCTCAAACTCCTGAGCTCAGACAATCCACCCGCCTCGGCCTCCAAGAGTGGTAGGATTACACTCATGAGCCACCACGCACGGCCAAATGCAATACATTTTGTGTTTAGTGGATTTATTTTTTCATAGAATAGCAGAATAGGGTTTTGATACCGTTAATTTTTAATTTAATTCAACTTAACTTTGGTTTAATTCATTTTTAGAAGTTTTTTTTACTTTAACGCAATAAAAAAAATTCTTAAATGGCATGATTCAAATGAATGCATGGTGGGGGGTAATGCCTCACATTCTTAAAACACCTCTTTATTTTTGAAAGACTTTTCGTGTGCATTTTTAAATTTGATCCTTAAAATAACACTGTACTGTATTAGCACAATTTTACAGGACAGGAAATAAATTTCAGACAAGGTGACTAACTTCTCCAGGATTAAGTAATAAAGTGCTGCTGTGTTTCTCCTTTCTGTTGGAGCGCAAGAACATTGAACAGAATTTTCACTAAAGAGGAGCTGTGAGTATATTAGTGGGAGTGGGAAGTGGAAGTGTCATCTGCTTTTTAAAAGGTGGCAGATCTACAATATTTAGCAAGAAACGGGGAGAAGGAAAAGCCAAAGCAAATGAACTGATTTATTTAAAACCATTATCAGCATTACCCTGAAACTTCACAAAATCTTGTATGCTATATCAATATATTTTTGGAACCATCTTATGGAATTATCCTTAACAGAGTTTAAATGCATTTAATGCATGCTCTTTTTTTCAGGTGTCCAAAGAGAAGTGTGCCTTTTGCAATAGATTGATATTTCTCCAGTCCTGCTTCCCCACACCAACTAATATCAGATTCACTTGAGTTTATTAAGAATAGACTTCTAGCTCCTACTTCCAACCAAATCAATCATAGTTTTTGGGAACTAACCCAGGTATCTTCATTTTTCAACCAGCATCTAAGACTTGACTAGTAAATTGTGAGAACAGATTTTACTTTTTTTGATATGATGTAGATGCAGGCAGAAATATCTAAATAGGGTTATAATCACCCCAAATCTTTTTTCTCAATTATAGTAAATTACTACAAAAATTTTGTTCCATGTGAAAAGATTACCTAATGAATGAGTAAGTAACTTGGAACTTTAAATAAAGAAAATGGACAGACACTCATTCACACACGTACATAGAGGAGGTGCACTGCAGTAGAAGAATTTCTTTTCTAGATTAATGGTTGTAAACGACCCCAATCAAATATTAGTTAATAAGGCAACACTGTCTTTTGAAAAATAATTTGAGAAATGACAACAATTTTGTTTCTACTACTAATTTTTACCTCTGATTGCTAAGTGATCTAACAACTACCCATCGTTCTCCCTGTGTTTGTTTTCTAGCATAAATTTGGTAGACTTCATTACAGGTGATAATAGCAGCATTTTTGAGGAATGACAATCTGTTGTGCATTTCTATGCATAATTATAAAAGCGCTTTTGACAAATGGATTGATCACCTACACAAAATAGGCATGGGTGTAGATGCAGGTCAATTAAATGGAAGATCAGTCATGTTAAGCAATATTTTCCAATATTTCTTTTGAGAGATATTCAGAGAAACATCAAGGAAAGTAAGTTTTAAATGATCTTAGAGATGCTATATTTTAAAACATACTAAGTACTTTTTTTGTTTGTTTTTAACTGCAAGATTTCTTAAAGCAATGAACAGTCCAATGTGCAGTGAATTTCTTGGAGGCAACTGTGTAGTTCACTGTTGAATGTATTTGGCAACAAGACATTTTTGCAGTTATCTTGTGGGACTAGGATAGTGTGGGATGGATTCAGAAAATCTGAATTTAAGAGTATACAGTGCTGATGGACCACATTATCTGTTACTTCTAGCCTGTTTAAGATCTGTCTTTCTAGGGGGAAAAAAAATGAATTTTAGGTGATTTGTATACTACATGTGGTATGGCCCATTGTAAAAGTTTAAAAACTTTCCCGTATCCTCCTTCTTCCCAAAAGCCTATATAACTCTTGCCTTGAGAATGAATAACGGTTTTTCATCACTTCAAACATGATTGAATAACCTACAAAGACCCAAATACAATGGGAAAGACAGAAGAGAGTACCAATTCATTGGTTAGTGATTAGAGCTCTGCTGATTTTGTGCCTTCCCATCTTGGTCATTTTTATGGGTTCTAACATATTCCATCTGTTGAGCACCTATTTCTCTGCGTCTTTGAGCTGACACCGAACACGTGGACTCTAATTAGTTCTTTTACAATTTCCTGGAGTACGTTCTTACCTGTTTATTTGAAATCTCATGGCCTCTTGACAGCTCTTTACTATCTAGGTTGTTATACATAATTCAAAGAGAAACACAGTGGACATTGAGATCAACTAACTCACACTACAAAAGAGGAAATACAACATATTACTTCTTATCTACTCCTGCCCATGAGACTTTGGAATGTAATAATGATTGTTTGAAACCTCGCTGATTTCTAGAGTCTCCACACCTAAATTCTCCAGAGTGATGTCTTCAAACTACTGCTTAGTATATGGCCTGTCCCTGGAGGAGAGTGAGGTACTCCCCAATCCCCACCACTCACATAGAAACGTTTATGGGAATAGGACTAAGCTAAAAATTTCATGAGGCAATAAACTATTTCTGAGCCAGTGCTAGCACTGTTTCACATCTCTGTATTCCAGGGCTTAGCTTTGCAGCTGCTGCCTAACACAGAGAAAGCCCTCAGTCTCTTTGTGTTAGAGGAATAATCAGAAAATACAGATTAATAAATTGAAAGCAATGGCTAGAGTAAATTATACAATCAGAGCTAACTGTCAACAATACAAACTGTATACCTTGAAGGACATGGTCTAAAATTTATTTTTTTAAGGTAGAAAAAGGATTATCTTCTTTACTATATTTCTAAAAAGCATGATTAAGCCCTCATCAATTTCTGTGCCTGTGAATGTGCTTTGGCATTATACTTACACAGCATCAGATATTTTATACTCCGGATAATTAGTGGACAGTTTTGCACCTTTGATTTGATAGTATACCACCAGTATTCAACAGTCATTTTAACCACTACTGAAAGATTTTAAATCCACTGCCATTTAATCATAGTAATTATCCTGTCTGCAAAAGTTTCCAGTGACAGAGAACTACTCTGTGACTGACAACCAATGAATAGTTTTTTTCTGACACTAAGTTTGGCTAACAAGTAAGTGAGGATCCTTCACATTTTTTTTGCTTTGCCTTGCCAAGTGTCAAAACTGTAAGTCCTCTGGCTGACATTTGACTTGGTGAAACTATAATTGTCTCGTTGGTTATGGCTCTGTTAGAGAAAAATTATATATATAATCAACTGTCAGCTCAGATGAATTTCTCAGCTATATTGCTTACTTTTGTTTGTTGCAGAATTAACTGGAAAATGTATTTTCCCCTTAGAATATACTAATTGAATTTTCATTTCCCACACATAAAACTCCCATCTCCTACTTTGTTTTTTTTTATAGAGAAACTTTAGCACAGAATACATATGGCCCAAAGACATGTTGAAACATATACTGAATATACTCTACAAAATTTTAAATATATATGTGAAAAATTCTCATGAATATGTGACATAAAAGGTAAAATGAAAATTGACTTTTTGTAATATTAATCTGTTAAGAAGTGGACATTAGGAAATAGTTCATTCTTTTTTGATACATATTGTAATGAGCCTTTAGGGAAGGCTATGGTGTGAAATCTAACATTCAGGGATTCAGATTTTTCTCAGGGAATTATGTGCAATTAAAACACAAGATTTAATGGGTGTGGTATAAAATTGTCCTCAGTGATTCTATTCCAAGGGGAGGAAATCACATTTTTCTAACATTGAAAGTAAGAGAAATTTGGAGAGAATTCAGAAAATAGGAAAACAATTTAGTTTGAGAGAATTAATTGCTGAACCAGAATACTAAACCTGGAGTTTCAAGTGTGTTGTGTATGATGACCAGGCCCTATGATGTCATTTTTCTTACCTTTGGTAGGATAGAAAATGACTATGATGGCTTGTTTATTATGTTCTAGAATTCTTATTAGATAATTATGTAATTTGTATTATTTAATGCTTCCTACAAGTCAAAGAGATATTATTATATCTCTTATTTTGCAGACTAGGGCACAGTATTTGAATATTAAGTCATAATACCTAATGTTATAGTGTCAGGGAATGGTTAAACTTGAAATCCAATCTGAATGCAAAGACATTCTTTCTACAAACTCTTCAATTATATAGTCTGTATAAGAGAATTCTCTCTTTTTGCTGAATTAATAAATTTAGTTACTAGAGTAAAGCTGGTATAATTTAATTTCTCAAAGACCGTGGCTTAATACAGGAACATAATAAATTAAAATAGAGTAAAAATATCTTGAAATAACTATGATGTGTCTCTCAGGATAATAAAAAAGGGAGGATAACTTCAAGGTCCAATAGTAGTTGGATGATTAAACAAATTATGCTATGTCTGTATAACAGGTTATACATATTTTAAATCATTACTTTAGTTGTACAATATAAACTTCCATATTTCACCAGATATTATAGTAAAACATTAAGGGAAAATAATATCAATAATATTTAAGACTTTATCACTTAATAGGGTTTTGAGGAACACCTTTCTTATTTCTTTGTTCCTTTTAATTTAGAATCAGAGAGATTTTGTATAACTGAAAACAAAATGAACCCAGTAAATATTTTATATGTTCTGAAAGTTCTCACATTCTCAACATTATTTAGAAAATGTATGGAGAACATTGGCATAACACTAACTTGTGTCTGCCTTATTAAATTTCAAAATCTTTAAAACTGTCACAACTTCCTTAAAGGTAAAATGACCAATTTCACAATTTAAAAAATAGTCTGGGTGCTAATTGAATCTAGAATTAAAACTTGAATCTTTGAGTGTCTTGACCCTTAAAATAATTTTGTTTCTGAATACCAATTAGAATTTGACCTAAAGACATCTGATATATGAAGGCTATTTAATTTTTTTAATTTGCCTGAAAGTAATCGTAAGCACACTAATTCTAGTTTTCTGATGGAGAAGACAGATAAGTGTTGCTTTCTGTGAGGTGTTTCTCTAATTTTGATAATTTCATATCATATATTCTTAAATGGATGTTTTAGATTTGTGTTCACTTGAATTTTTTTCTCAATTATGTTATATAACGATAAACAGTCTATTAACAGCACCTCAACAGAAAGAATTCTTCAGAGACAATGGGAGAACCTATAAGCTCTATTGGTGGTGTAATTTTTTAACAGGTGTAAAGTGTGTTATTGCAACATTCAGTTGCTATCCACTTATTTAATTTTATAACCACTACTATCCTGATAGCATTAACATAAAGCAACTTTAGAGTATTTTTGAGAAATCACATCTTGTGGAAATTACATTAAGAGGTCATTGATTCCTCTGGTACAAATGACCTTGAACAAAATGCTGCCATGGGCAAAACAAAGTCATTATAACTATCTACTATACTGTGGACTATGTTAAATAATCATAATCCAAAGAAGCAGCTCCAAAATGTTGGTCTCTGGTATGAGTCTGTAACTTAAAAGCAGTCACACATTGGTAACATCTTTCCTGAATTATGTTACTACATCACAGCAAAGGTCTAAATACACACAGAGACATGTCAACACTCAGAACATTTTCTCAGCATGCCCACAACGTGGAGCTGCAGTGTGAAGGGGTCAGACCCATGCTCTGAAACAGGTTGCTGAGTCTAGTGAAACAAAATATACTAGACGGACTGTGAATAAAGTGGTGGGTTGTACCTGAAAGCTTTGCCTTAGGCTGAATTGGAAAGATCTAAACTTTCACTGAAGAAAATATTTATGAATGTGTTACCTAAGATGAAATTAACTAGCACAGATTCAGACTAACACTTGCAGAGGCCCAGATTGTAAATATAAAAATGTCTTTGTTTTCAAGTTGATTAAATCTTCTTGTTCTATTTCTTAGAACTGTTAAGTTGTGCCCCTCTATATTTATGTGCCTGATTTTTAAAACACATTTTTTTTTATTTGAAAGTGTGGAATAAAGGAATACTGCTAGGAAAATAAAAAAGCAGAAAACTTAAAATATAGTTTATTAGAAAAATATTTATGAAGCACTTTAGCATACTAGCTGCTTTAGTGAAGTAGTTGGAACATGTATGATAGCTCATGGTTTCCAAATGGGGAAACAAGGACTCAGAAAGCTTAAATAACTTCCCAAATGTAAATCTTGTAGTGGAATCTACAACAATGTCCAATTGGTCCTCTTCTAATTCCAATCCAGCGTTTTTCTAGTACATATTCATTTTTGTTTGGTATATTCTTCAGTATTCCACAGTTTCCTGTGTGGTTTGAGTTCTTACTTCCCTCTCTCAGCATTTTTGTCCTATTCACCAGCAGAGAAAGAGAGTAGCTTTCTCGATTTCTGTTAATCTTTATCACCAATCACTTAACTGTAGGAGTAACATAAACCTAAATAGCAGAAATGAAGACAACATTTGAAAAATCATGGGCAGGCGCAGTGGCTCAAGCCTGTAATCCCAGCACTTTGGGAGGCTGAGGCGGGTGGATCACGAGGTCAGGAGATCGAGACCATCCTGGCTAACATTGTGAAACCCCGTCTCTACGAAAAATACAAAAAACTAGCCGGGCGCGGTGGCGGGCGCCTGTAGTCCCAGCTACTCGGAGGCTGAGGCGGGAGAATGGCGTGAACCCGGGAGGCGGAGCTTGCAGTGAGCCGAGATCGCGCCACTGCACTCCAGCCTGGGCGACACAGCAAGAATCCGTCTCAAAAAAAAAAAAAAAAAAAAAAAAGAAAAAGAAAAATCAGAAAGCTCTCGCTTTTTCTACCTTCTGACCCAGTTTGCAAGAGTATATTGGTAAAAATATCTTGACATCTTTGGAATGCTGTCAAGAAACACAGAGCCCAAATGAAGTCTATATTCATTGTCTCTCACATACATTTTGCCTGTTAAAAATACATTTTGTGCAGTTTAAGCCCAAAGTGTCACAGAAGTACTACATTTCTGTGACTTGAAATTCTAAAGTGAGACATTTCAATCTTCTTTAAACTGGAAACAATTCTTATACTTGTCACCTCTTATATTTTATACATGTCTCTTTTGATCCTCTTGCAGTTACTTGTTGAATATTGAAAGGGGCTTTTTTTTTTTTGACAAAAACAGGGTTTATGTGTGCATGTTTATTTTTATAATTTTTATTTGTTGCTAGGTCCAAGAAGCCTTTTTCTCCCCTTGGCATTACTTTGATGCACCTGTTATGATCCTGCTCTGAGAGGAGCTTTGTACCTTTGACATTTTCACTAACTTTTGCCTAGCTGCCAAGATTTTGGCTGCTGTGGTGCAGTACAGAGGCAGCCATGTGTTTGAGCTGCCAAGTCTCAAACTCTTGTTTAGCGTGACAGTGAGAACCTCCAGATCTCACTAAAGAGAATCTGCAGAACAGAACTGTATTCTTTCTCAAGGGGATTGGTCCAAGGCTGGGTTGGTCTTTGACAGAGCAGAAGCCAGGATGATCAATATCAGAAGCATCCTCACACATGGTTTTCAGGTCAGGAGTTGGAGTTAGGGACGAATTTCGCCAAGTATTGGATATAATGGGGGATATTTAGAAAAGGTGCCAGGAATTGAACTGATTCAAATTTCTCCCAGTATCTACTCTTTTTGTAAAAGCAATAAATTTTGAATTGGAAATAACCTAATTAGTTTAGAAAACCAAATACATAAGAAAATAAGCCTAGCTTTTTAAGAGGCTTAGCTATTTAACATTTAAAATACCTTCTCTCACAAAAGTTAAACCCTGTTCATGTGTACACTGGTTTTGATGAGATAATGTTTAGACTGATGTTGGATTATCTTAACTGAAAGTTTTAATATAGCTTTCAGGGATACTTCATGTACTCTTGAAACTGTACCACATATATTTGTATTTATATGTATGTCTATTGACGTCCCTCTCTGTATACATAGATACATATCCATATCTAGCTAGCTAGCTCCCATTTGCAGGTTTTGCATATTCAGTTCCAACAGCATAGAAGGGGAAAAGGAACCTGAGACCATAATATTCAGTATTTTTAAGAGTAGGATATTAAAATTCATTTGCAAGTTCTTAGTGGAATGCAGTAGCTTTTGATGATATGTATTCTACTGCAACTTTTTTTTTTTTTTTTTTTGAGACAGAGTTTCAGTCTTGTCACCCAGGCTGGAGTGCAATGGTGCGTTCTCGGCTCACTGAAACCTCTGCCTCCCGAGTTCAAGCGATTCTCCTGTCTCAGCCTCCTGAGTAGCTGGGATTACAGGCACCCACCACCACGCTCGGCTAATTTTCATATTTTTTGTGGAGATGGAGTTTCACCATGTTGGCTAGGCTGGTCTCGAACTCCTGACCTCAGGTGATCCACCCACCTCAGCCTCCCAAAGTGCTGGGATTACAGGCATGAACCACCGCGTCCAGCCACAACTTTATTTTTTAACTGAATGCTGTTATACATGAGAGTAGCAAACACCTACGGTCAAGTTTCTCTACGCCATTTGGAATATTTCAAGAACATTATAGACATAACTTGCATTCTAATTGTTTAAAGAACTATAAATCTGAACGTGGAAATTAACCATTGTTTTCAGTGCTAATTTTACAAGACCAATAAGCCTGTAATAGAATGACTAGGAAGGCTACTACGTTCATTAAAGACAGCAGCTGGGTGTGGTTGGTCACACCTCTAATCCCAGCATTTTGGGAGGCCAAAGGCAGGGGATTACTTGAAGCCAGGAGTTTGAAACTAGCCTGGGCAATGCAGCAAAACCCCATCTCTACAAAAAAAAATTTTGAAAAATTAGTGGTGCACACCTGTAGTCCCAGCTACTCAGGAGCCCTGAGCTCAGGAGGTCAAGACTGCAGTGAGCCATGATTGCACTACTGCACTCCAGCCTGGAAGACAAAGTAAAGTCAGAGACCACAGCCAACCAGAGCATGCATTGTTCTTGGTGGATAAGTGAGGCAAAACAATTTATGCTGTTTACTCCCCTATTTTCCTTTCTTTCCTTGAATTCTTCTAATATTTGTATTGTTATAGCATTGTATCCACAAAAAAATGATATAGATGGTGTGAGAGTCAGTGTGCTGCTCCACAGGCACATAAATCATCTGATCAAAGAAATGACAATCTGGACATTATGATTCCTTACTGAACACGATGTGATATATCCTCCCTCCAGCTGCTGTCAATGACACCACCAGGCTCAGCTCCAGCTCGCGCGGTGCCTCCACACCCTGCATGAGACTCAGTTTCTCACTTAAGACTAAAACGGTGCTTCTGTCTAGATCTGTGTTTTTCTACCATTTCAGTTTAGTTTCCATGTACGTAAAATTCATTTCTTCATGTGTTAGACGTATTTTATTTTTCCTAAAAGCAAATAATTAAAACGAAATCGCCTCTTTCTCCACTTTCTTCGTTTGTCTACTCCTTCTTCCTTCCCTCATGCCACTCCTCCCTCCCACTTCCTCTGCTTCCCCGGGAACATCATGAAACACCGTACTCGTTGATACATTGTATTTGATTATGTTAGGAGAGCAAAGGAGTATAACATATCGTTCCATTCCCTTGGAAGCTTACCTAGCTAGATAATATTACAGAATTTTAAGTGTTCTGATCCTCAGAGAGATGAGAGGGCAAGATCAGTAAGGCCTAGGTTAGCAAAGAGAGACTTCATTTAATAAATACTTAATGATGATTTACTGTGTGTAATTTATTTGCATGTTGACTGCCCTGCCTCCCAGCCCCTCACCGTTCTGCTACTGTAAGCTCTCCATGTGCAAGTATTGCATTTGTTTTGTTCAAAATTGTATACTGTCTACCAGCGATACTCAAGGTGGGCACTGGAAAGTATTGTTGAGTGAATGCATAAAAGAATGGCAATTGGAGAATTCCAGGTTGTGCTTCTTTCTTTCAAGGAGATGGTACTTCAGTAGGGAAGCATCACATGAAGAATGTGGTGGATTTGCTTTCAGGGAGGGAAAGGATGCACTCAGTTGGGGTTCACTCATTGCTGGTTCCTATTTTATCTAGTTTAGAAAAGGATGAATTCACCCAGCATTGAAATCAAGTGGAAGGTAATTTACTACATAGTCATTTATATGTTTTTATCCCAACATTCAGCTGTTTCCTTGATCATATTTTATTATAATTTTTATTTATAGTATGTCTTCGCAAGAAAAACATCCGGTGCAGCAGGGCTTAGCAGTTGGTGTGTAATAATGTGTATTTTAAAGCTACATAGAAGACACTTTTTGCAAGTTTCCCTAGAACAGTGAGAGTATCAAATCCCCATCTCTATTTTTAAAGCTGTGAAGGATTTCCCCTGAGATTTATGGTTTTGGTACAATGGAAAGTGGATTAGACTTGAGGTTAGCGATCATGTGTCTGAATCTTCACCCTATCACTTCTTAGCATTGTGGACTTGGTAAATTAATTAACCTGTATGTGGCTCACTTAAAACTTGCCTCACAAGTGAGAAGTTATGAGAGTTACAGGAAAAAAGATGTCAAGTGTCTGTACTAAGAACATACATTTTTCTTTTTCCATCTCTCCAATATGGACAATTTTTGTTCTGGAAGTCTATTATTACAACTTAGGAAATAATTTAAATTATTTTATCTGTGTTAATTCTGAATTTTAGCTTCGTTTTAAACACTTTGTAGGAATGCCCATATTATATACCTAAGTCAATTTTATTTTGTGATTTCCCCCCAAAACACCAAAATGCAATGCCAGCTCTCAACATATTGTTCTGTCTTTCGACAGAGATTAGAACTCTCTTGGAGTATAAATGCATGGATTGCACAGAGCATTTTCATGGTACATAATGGGAATGAATTGTTCTTCAAACTTATTTTAGTCCAAAAAAGAACAAATGTTACAAAAGAATCAGGATCATAACTACATCTTTTGGAATCCTTCCTTACAGCATTTATTTTCAATCCTTTCAGAGAAGCTCATGGAAATGCGCAGTCATGTCTGTAGATGGCATCCTTGTACCGGATGAAATAAAATGATAATTAAGTATGCGAGATCTTTCCCAGAACAGTCAACCTGTTTAGTGTTAAGTGCAAGCTTAGAATCCATGATACCCACTTTGGGAGGCCAAGGCGGGTGGATCACGAGGTCGGGAGATGGAGACCATCCTGGCTAACACGGTGAAATAACATACCTCCAATAAATGTTTCTTTATCCCCTTCCTACTTCATATTATTGAGATTTTTAAATCTAGCTATGATAGAGCATATCTGGCATAAGTATATCATGGGACAATTTCTTTTCCAAGAATATTAAATACTTAGTGTATTTGAATTAAATTTATTAAATAGTTATTATAAAATCTAATCTCTGTTGAACACTTTCTATGTACATCAGATATTCTGCATGAAATATTACATTTCATTCTCACTGCAATTTTTTGTGTTACTTCTATCAGCCTGTTTTGTAGATTTGATCATTCATATAAAGAATAAATGGTTATGCAGAAATGAAAACTGTTTGTCTTACTCTGAAGCCTATGATCGCAACCATGAAATTATACTGTTTAATTGATATTCATCAGTGATGCTAACATTTACAGATTAAATATATATTTGTTTTCCAGAGAGAGAGAGAGGATGGTGGAGGGAGAAAGAGAGAAGAGAGATAGAGTGGGAGAGAAAATAGAGAATATCAAAAGAGTATGACACGACTAGAATTGATTTTTATTCTGTACCTAACTTTTTGAACTTGCCCAAGCAGCACTATCTCTCAGCCTTACTTTCTGCAATGTAAAATTGGATAAATATGCTTGTCTCCAATGTTATCTCTAGGATTAAATGAAATTATACATTTGTGTGTTGTGTCTAAGCACGTGTTTATGTGTAGTGTATGGCATTGCCCTATTCTTGGCAGAGTAAGAAAATGAGCTGTCCATTTTTATAGATTGAAGATATTTGAATCATGATGCCTTATGATGGTTGAAATAAAAAGTGAACCACTTCATTCCAATTCCAGCAATAGCAGCAGAGTTGGAGCTAAAAATTATAAACTCTGAGGAAAATATAAAAACAGCTATTTGAAGGCATAGGAAAATGACCAAAAGAAAGCAGAAACTGGAAGGGATTTGATCCCTGAAGAAAATAACTATATTGGGTGAGATTCATGCTCATGTGGCCTTTTGTCAGAGGGCACTCCTGACTCACGTGACACCAGTTGGCCAGAACTGAAGCCAAAAGCCACAGACTTACTGGCTTAAGGAGTCAGATGACGAGGTTTGAGTCTGCAAGACAGTCTTGAAAGTGAAAGAGGAGTTTAATAAAGGAGGGAACAACAAAGGTAAGAAACCTCTGCACATATAAACTCTTCTCAAATCTTTGGCTCACTCCTCAACAGTACTTACATGAGGGAGGCTCCAAACATTCTGAAGCAGCATAACAACTGGCAGGCTACAGGCTAAAAGAACCAAGTAGTAAGTCTAGCTGCTGGCCACCACAGGCGAGACAGATTGTGAAATTAGTCCAGACAAGTTAACTAAAAATAACATTCTTCAGAGGAAGATAACAGAATCCAGAGTTTAATACATGTCCACAAACTTCAGTTGAAAATAGTAAAAAATATACATGCAAGGAAATATGAGAAACAGGATCAAAAGTAAAATTAAAAGGCAGTTAATATTAAATAAATCATAAACTTGAGATGTCTACTTGTTGCATTTAGCAGATAAAGACTTTAAAGCAGTCATATTAAATATGTTCAAGCACTTATCTGTCTCTATCTATCTAAATATCTATCTATCATCTATCAAGAGTACAAAATGGAAATGCGAAATACAGTTTCTATTGAATGCACATTGCTTTTATACCATCATAAAATCATAAGTTGAGATATCATAAGTTGGGGAACATATGCATAGTTAAGAGGTAAATTCTCTCCTAAATTAATGTGTGTTTTCAGTGAAATACCAAAGTCTCAAGAGGCTGTTTTATATTAAATGACAAAATATTTAAAATATCTATATGGACATACAGAAGACAGAATAAGCAAAACAATCTTGAAAATGATGCCTATAATTGGAGCATTTACACTATTTGACATTAAAGTTTAAATTAAAGCCAGAGTATTCAGTAGTGTATGGAACTGACATGAGAATAGACAAATAGATCACTAAAGCAAAACAGTAAGTTCAATGAGCTTTTAGCAAAGTTGCCAAAGCAATTCAATTGGTAAAGGAAAGCACTGTTGATAAATGATTTAAAAACACTGTTCAATTGAATGCATTTTTGTGTGTGTATGTGTGTGCATGTCACACCATACACACAAATCAATTCATGATGGATCATAGACTTAAATACAAAAATCTAAGAGTGGAAAGGATGGTTACCAGAGGCAGGAATGGGGAGTGCGGAGAGGGATATAAAGAGCAGTTGTTGAATGGGTAGAAACATGTAGTTAGATAGACAAAGTAAGATCTAGTGTTTGGTAGCATAATAGGGTGACTATAAGTAACAATAATTCTATATTTCAAAATAATTAAAATAGTGGAATTGGAATGTTTCTAACCAAATAAATGATACATGCTTGTGGTGGCAGATATCCCAATTACCTTGATATGATCATTACATATTGTGTGTTTATATCAACATATCAGGTGTATCCCATAAATATATACAACTATTATGTATTGAGAGAAATTATTTTAAAAAGTATAAAACCTGTAAAGCTTTCAAAAGAATGCAAAAATATATCTTCTTGACTTACAGCACAGTGAAGAATAACCAAAGCATTAAAAATACTATGTAAACTTCATCCAAATGAAAAGTATTCTCATGAAAAGACACTTATAATATGTGCACAGGCACAAATTAGAATAAATATGCATAAAATCTATATTGGGCAAAGGCTGGTCTAGAATATATAAAGAACTCCTACAGTTTATTAAAAAACAAACAAATAGAAGAACAAAGGACATGAATAGACAGATCATAAAGGAAGATATATGAAATGGCAATCAGCATATACAGATTGCTCAGTTATTAGTCACCATGGAAATGTAAATCAAGACCATAGCTCAGTTATTAGTTATCACAGAAGTGTAAATCAAGACTGCAATATCATACCACACAAATTAAATCAGCTGAAATTAAAGACTTAAACTGATTCTTACTGAGCATATAGAATAAGTCCTGTATTGATTGAAGTTTAGAATGATATAATCACTTTGGGATGTGTTTTTGACACTTTCTTATAGTTATACACAACCCTTACTCATTAACTTGGCAATATATCACTAGACATTTACCTCAGATAAATTAGAATATATCCATATAAAGACTTGTTTATACATACTCACAGCATCATTATTCAAAATAACCCAACATGGTAAAATGGAAATATCCATCAACAGCAGAAAAGATAACCAAACTGGTATATTTACACAATGAATTCTGAATATAATAGAAAGAAACAAACTAGTGATACGTGCAACAACATGGCTGAATAGCAAAAGCATTATGCTGAGTGAAATAAGCCAACATACGATTCCATTTACATGAAGTACTTAATATTGAAATCGAATGGTGCACAAATCAGAACATTGGTGCTTTGTGTAGAGTGGAAAGATAACTTTCTCAGATTACCTTAATGTTTCTTATCTTTATAGATTATGGGAGTGTGCATTTTCAAAAACTCATTGAATGGTGCATTTAAGATTTGTGCATTTCACCATATGTCACTACTCATATAGTGTATGAGGGGTGAGTGTTAGTGATATATAATATACAAATAATGACATATAAACAAGTAATGAACAGTTAATAGAATTTTTTTCATAGTGGTGTGGGATAGCAATCCTGAAACTATTTTCTGGCACTTTAGTTCCGATCAAATGAATGAATATATTGAGGATGATAGGAGGGGCTATTCCTAACTGTTAGAGAATGCGTACTAGTATGGAAAAGGGAAAGACAAATTTTAACTTTGTTTTATTGGACTGGAATTGGAACTATAAGCATTAATATTCTTCCAATATAGATAGGTAGGTAGGTAGGTAGGAAGATAGATAGAGACACACAGATTCACAAACACAAATACTTCGTTGTCTACTTTTTAAGAGTACCTAGCAGCAATGTCATATTGATTGCAATGATCATAACTATCTTGCAGATCCTGGTTTTCAAATATCATTCTCCAATAAAAATCATGAGGACTCCTTGGATAAATGGATGGTTCCAGGGCCTGGGTGGGGAAACTATAACATCTGCCTAGAATATTTTTTTCCAGAAAGTAAATGCTTTCTCAAAGAACGTTAGATACAGGTGGAAAGCACCCAGGGGCCAAACTGAAGAAGCTCCAAATGTACACGCTCAGCACAATTTGAGTATCAGAAATGAGTCAGGGAAGTACAAGATCATAATGTGTTTAATAAAGTAGGAATCTATGAACCCAAACTGATATAAGGAAATGAATAAATGAGAGAGAAGGGAAGTTCTTCCTTGCAATAGAATATCAACAAAATATGTAGAAAAAAAGAGAAGAGGTTAGAAAGTCACTAAATTGTAGGTATAATAATAATAATTGCTTCAGCCAAGAATGATCAATATGTGCTACCACTAATGGGTAATATTTTGATAAGGGGCATCATTATCATCATCATTTCCAATGGGAAACTCAAGATGACAGAGATTCCAAAAAGAAGTAGGCTTTCCTCTTTGAAAATTTTGAAAACTTTGAAAATTTTAAGGGGAAGAATGACAAATAAGAGCAAATAAGAGCAGAGTCTCATATTTGAGACTAAAGCAATATGACAGTATGGCAACTAAATGCAGGATCATGGACCGGGTCCAAGATTGGATCCTATACCGGAAAAAACTATTGAGGACATAATGAGAATGATTTATGTTAGTATTAAATTTATTGATTTTGATAATTATTGTGTGATTGAATATGAAAATTTCCTTGTTCTTAGGAAACAATATATACACTAGAGTTTATGTGGGAGAGTGAGAAAGAATGAGTAAATAGAACAAAGTAAATAGAGCAAATGTAAATAATTAGTTCATCCTGGTATATTAGTCAGGGTTCTCTTAGAGGGACATAACTAATAGAAGATATACATATATATATAAAAATAAATATATAAAAAATAAACTCCCATATATATCATATTATATATTATAATATATAATATATTAATTAATATTAGACAATATATTAGATACTATATTATTATAATAATATATAATATATTATGATATATATGGGAGTTTATTTTATATATATATGTGTGTGTATATATATATAGGAGTTTATTAAGTATTAACTTACACAATCACAAGGCCCCATAATAGGCTGTCTGCAAGCTGAGGAGCAAGGAGAGCCAGTCCGAGTGAATCCCAAAAGTTGGAGTCTGATGTTCGAGGGCAGGAAGTATCCAGAATGGGAGAAAGATGTAGGCTGGGAGGCTAGGACTATCTCTCATTTTCATGTTTTTCTGTCTGCTTTATATTCCCTGGAAGCTGATTAGATTGTGCCCACCAGATTAAGGGTGGATCTGCCTTCCCCAGCCCACTGACACAAATGTTAACCTCTTTTGGCAACACCCTCACAGACACACCCAGGATTAATACTTTGTATCCCTCTATCCAATCAAGTTGACACTCAGTATTAACCGTAACACTTGGCAAAAGTTATATTAGTGTCTAGAGTCTGTACAATTTTTGCAAATTTTCTATAAATTTGAAATCATATTGAAATACGTAGGTAAAAATGCACACCTAACTTTTTCCATTGCTAATTATATAGTGTTGGTTCTGGAGAATGACGACTAATATATTATTAATCCTAAAATTTAAAAAAAAATCCAGCTTGCCTTCTTAGCAAACTAAAATTATGTTAAGTAAAGAAAATTAGCAGCTTGTTCAGCTTCCATGTAGTGGTGCAGTTTTGAGTGAATTTCTTAATCCCGAGTTCTAATTTGATTGCACTGTGGTCTGAGAGACTGTTGTTATGATTTCTGTTCTTTTGCATTTGCTGGGGAGTGTTTTACTTCCAATGATGTAGTCAATTTTAGAATAAGTGCAATGAGGTGCTGAGAAGAATGTATATTCTATTGATTTGGAGTGGAGAGTTCTGTAGATGTCTATTAGGTCCACTTGGTCCACAGCTGAATTCAAGTGCTGAATATCTGTGTTAATTTTCCATCTCGTTGACCTGTCTAATATAGACAGTGGGGTGTTAAAGTCTCTCACTATTATTGTGTGGGAGTCTAAGTCTCCTTGTAGGTCTCTAAGAACTTGCTTTATGAATCTGGGTGCTCCTGTATTGGTGCATATATATTTAGGATAGTTAGCTCTTCTTGTTGCACTGATACCTTTACCAATGCAACTTCAATGTAACCCTTCTTTGTCTCTTTTGATCTTTGTTGGCTTAAAGCCTGTTTTATCAGAGACTAGGATTGCAACCCCTGCTTTTTTTTGCTTTCCATTTGCTTGGTAAATATTCCTCCATCCCTTTATTGTGAGCCTGTGTGTGTCTCTGCATGTGAGATGGGTCTCCTGAGTACAGCACACCAATGGGTCTTGACTCTTTATCCAATTTGCCAGTCTGTGTCTTTTAATTGGGGCGTTTAGCCCATTTACATTTAAGGTTAATATTGTTATGTGTGAATTTGATCCTGTCATTATGATGCTACCTGGTTATTTTGCCCGTTAGTTGATGCAGTTTCTTCTGTGTTGATGGTCTTTACAATTTGGTATGTTTTTGCAGTGGCTGGTACCAGTTGTTTCTTTTCTGAATGACAACTGTGTAAATAATGAAATTAAGGCATAAATAAGGATGTTCTTTGAAGCCAATGAGAACAAAGACACAACATACCAGAATCTCTGGGACACATTTAAAGCAGTATGTAGAGGGAAGTTTATAGCACTAAATGCCCAGAAGAGAAAGCAGGAAAGATCTAAAATTGACACCCTAACATCATAATTAAAAGAACTAGAGAAGCAAGAGCAAACAAATTCAAAAGCTAGCAGAAGGCAAGAAATAACTAAGATCAGAGCAGAACCGAAGGAGATAGAGACACAAAAAAACCTTTAAAAAAATCAATGAATCCAGGAGCTGGGTTTTTGAAAAGATGAACAAAATAGATCACTAGCCAGACTAATAAAGGAAAGATGAGAGAAGAATCAAATAGATGCAATATAAAATGGTAAAATGTGATATCACTATTGACCCCACAGAAATACAAACTACCAACAGAGACTACTATAAACACCTCTACGCCAATAAACTAGAAAATCTAGGAGAAATTGATAAATTCCTGGACACATAGACCCTCCCAAGTCTAAACCAGGAAGAAGTTGAATCCTTTAATACACCAATAACAAGTTCTGAAATTGAGGCAATAATTAATAGCCTACCAACCAAAAACAGTCCAGGACCAGACGGATTCACAGCCGAATTCTACCAGAGGTACAAAGAGAAGCTGGTATCATTTTTTCTGAAACTATTACAAACAATGGAAAAAGAGGGTATCCTCCCTAACATTTTATAAGGCCAGCATCATCCTGATACCAAAACCTGGAAGATACACAACAACAAAAAAAGAAAATTTCAGGGCCAATATCCCTGATGAACATCAATGCAAAAATCCTCAATAAAATACTGGCAAACCGAATCCAGCAGCACATCAAAAAGCTTATCTACTACGATCAAGTTAGCTTCATCCCTGGGATGCAAGGCTGGTTCAACATATGCAAATCAATATATGTAATCCAGCATATAAACAGAACCAAAGACAAAAACCACATGATTATCTCAATAGCTGCAGAAAAGGCCTTCAACAAAATTCAACACCCCTTCATGCTAAAAACTCTCAATAAACTACGTATTGATGGAACGTATCTCAAAATAATAAGAGCTATTTTGACAAACCCACAGCCAATATCATACTGAATGGGCAAAAACTGGAAACATTCCCTTTGAAAACTGGTGCAAGATAAGGATGCCCTCTCTCACCACTCCTATTCAACATAGTGTTGGAAGTTCTGGCCAGGGCAATCAGGCAAGAGAAAGAAATAAAGGGTATTCAATTAGGAAAAGAGGAAGTCAAATTGTCCCTGTTTGCAGATGATGTGAGTATATACTTAGAAAATCCCACCATCTCAGTCCCAAATCTCCTTAAGCTGATAAGTAACTTCAGCAAAGTCTCAGGATTCAAAATCAATGTGCAAAATTCACAAGCATTCTTATACACCAATAACAAACAAACAGAGAGCCAAATCATGAGTGAACTCCCATTTGCAATTGCTACAAAGAGAATAAAATACCTAGGAATACAACTTATAAGGGATGTGAAGGACCTCTTTAAGGAGAACTACAAACCACCACTCAAGGAAATAAGAAAGGACACAAATAAATGGAAATAGATTCCATGCTCAAGGATAGGAAGCACCAATATCGTGAAAATAGCCATACTGCCCAAAGTAATTTATAGATTCACTGCTATCCCCATCAAACTACCATTGACTTTCTTCACAGAATTGGAAAAAACTACTTTAAATTTCATATGGAACCAAAAAAGAGCCTGCATAGCCAAGACAATCCTAATCAAAAAGAACAAAGCTGGAGGCATCACACTACCTGACTTCAAACTATACTACAAGGCTACAGTAACCAAAACAGCATGGTACTGGTACCAAAACAGAGAGATATAGACCAATGAAACAGAACAGAGGCCTCCGACATAACACCACACATCTACAACCATCTGATCTTTGACAAAACTGACAAAAACAAGCAATGGGGAAAGGATTCCCTATTTTATAAATGGGGTTAGGAAAACTGGCTAGCCATACGCAGAAAACTGAAACCGGACCCCTTCCTTACACTTTATACAAAAATTAACTCAACATGGATTAAAGACTTAAACCTAAGACCTAAAACCATAAAAACCTTAGAAGAAAACCTAGGCAATACCATTCAGGACATAGGCATGGGCAAATATTTCATGACTAAACCACCAACGGCAATGGCAACAAAAGCCAAAATTGACAAATAGGATCTAATTAAACTAACGAGCTTCTGCACAGCAAAGAAAACTATCATCAGAGTGAACAGGCAACCTACAGAATGGGAGAAAATTTTTGCAATCTATCCATCTGACAAAGGGCTAATATCCAGAATCTACAAAGAACTTAAACAAATTCAAAAGAAAACAACTCCATCAAAAAGTGGGCAAAGGATATGAAAAGGCACTTCTCAAAAGAAGACATTTATGGGGCCAATGAACATACGACAAAAAGCTCATGATCACTGGTCATTAGAGAAATGCAAATCAAAACCACAATGAGATACCATCTTATGCCAGTTAGAATGGCAATCATTAAAAAATCAGGAAACAACAGATGCTGGAGAGGATGTGGAGAAATAGGAATGCTTTTACACTGTTGGTGGGAGTGTAAATTAGTTCAACCATTGTGGAAGACAGTGTGGTAATTCCTCAAGGATCTAGAACCAGAAACACCACTTGACCCAGCAATTCCATTACTGGGGATATACCCAAAGGATTATAAATCATGCTACCATAAAGACACATGCACACATATGTTTTGTTGCGGCACTATTCACAATAGCAAAAAAGGAACCAATCCAAATGCCCATCAATTATAGACTGGATAAAGAAAATGTGGCATATATACGCCATGGAATACTATGCAGCCATAAAAAGGATGAGTTCATATCCTTTGCAGGGACATGAATGAAGCTGGAAACCATCATTCTCAGCAAACGAACACAAGAACAGAAAGCCAAGCACCGCATGTTCTCACACATAAGTGGGAGTTGAACAATGAGAACATATGGACACAGGGAGGGGAATATCACACACCAGGGCCTGCTGGGGGATGGAGAGTTGGGGGAAAGACAGCATTAGGAGAAACACCTAATGTAGATGACAGGTTGGTGGGTAAAGCAAACCACCATGGTACGTGTATACCTATGTAACAAAACTGCACGTTCTGCACATGTACCCCAGAAGTTAAATAAAAAAAGAAAATTAGCTAAATCCATTATGACAGAGAAAAACAGAGTCGTCATAAATCTTTTAGAACTAGAACTTTACAGTTCTTTAAGCACACCATTTACTAATGTCTTGACCTGCCATGGTTACACTGCTTTGCAGTTTATTTAAAGATAAAAATAAATGCATTTAAAGTGATGGTGTGGGGAAATGATCACAGAAGAAAACACTGAGCACTAAGAATAAATTTAAATATTGTATGTTACTATGTACTCAGAAAAATTTTGACAATAAATACTCTAAGTGTTGTAATTAGAAACGATTGAATAGTGATATTTTTATATAGGAGGTTGATATCATAAATATCAATATTAAAATAATTATTTTTCAGAAAATCACTACTTTTAAATACTTTTGATATCCATTCCTTTTCATTTAAACTTTTCAGTTTTCATTTGTTGATGTTTTATATTAAATTTATTAACCTTTTCTTCATCTGCAGTACAGCCAATTTTCTTGCCGTATTTCAGAGACAGGAGCATACATTTAGATTTGGTGGCAGTGTTGGTTTACCTCTGGCCATGTATGTAAAAAATATCTGTTCTGCTTAAAATATAGCACTTCATATTACTATTAATATTTCAATTATGAATATATACTGAGTGATTTACAGATTAGCTCTTTTTGATATAAGTATATCATAAAATCATTGGTGCTCATTAATCATAAATTTATTTCATAGCGTAAATGTGAATTCAATCTTAAGGTAAATTTTAATGCACTTTTAAATATCATCTGACATATATTTTGAGGCTCACTTTATGTTTAAGAAAATACCTTCTCTGTTCACATTTACCATCATATTTACACTCAACTAACTTCCTTCAGAATCCTTAATTTTTGCTAACTAGGACAAATTATTCAGACTCAGAATATTTTATTTACTACTTTAAATATATATAAATGTTTTAAAAAATATTTTTTAAAAAACTTTAAAAGCATTATCATGCTCAAATAAGAAATCTGTTCCCATTCTATATAGCAGTTAAATTGTTTGGTTTCTTATAATAATTTGGCCAAATTATTTGCTAAATTGTTTTTGCCAAATTGAATAATTTGGAGGTTTTGAACTTATATCAGAAATTAAAAGATATATGATAATTTAACATTTCAATGTCTATATTTATATTTATATATTGAGTCAAATTTATATTTAAATATATAAAAGAAATATATCTCTCTCTCTCTTACTCCCAAGGCAAATTAAAATTTTTTAAATTGTGTTTGCAGTAACTTTCTGAGAAATCAAATGAATATCTGAATTACTATTAGAAACATCTATTTTTAATTTTCTCTTTTTAAAAACTTTTAGAGATCTCTGTTTTCAAAGGACCTTGTCAAGATCTCATGGTACAGAAAATCAAAATTAACCAAAAACTTTTTGATCTGATTGCCTTTCATCTGTGAAACTCAGTTACGGTTTTATTATTGGGAATCAGGAAAGTTATTCCCTGAATGACAATGTGGGTCAAGATCACCTTTATGCTTGTTGGAGATGATGCTCATCCAGAGACCTTTAGCTTAATGACCCAGCTTCTTGTGCCCAAGTTACAGTCTGGGACTGCTGCAGGAACTTAAGAAGCTTCATTAGTCTTTTAGGCCACAGGGGAAACATTAAATTAACAAAAAAGGAAGGAAAAAAACAAAATATCATGTCAATAACCATAAAGAGGCTCTAGTCTGTTGCATTTCTAGTACCTTAGCTATGAAATACCACGCAGAGTTGTGTTTTGGTAAATTTTGTGTAACTTCTGCTGTCATTTAACTTTTCAACATGTCTACATCTGTTACATAGTATTTCATAGTAATAACTTTTTTGAAGTTAGAAAATTATTATGTCATACTCATGTTCTGAGGTCCAATTGCCTTCACTGCAAAGTGGAAGCTGGCTCTAATATGGCTGAGGAGGAATCCCAGGATTGAAAGTCTGAATCTCAAGAGAGAAATGAGAGATAAAGCCACGAATTTGGATGTCATGATGATTGGTAAAAACTGACACGGGTGGGGGTCATCCCGGGGGTGTTTTTAGACTCAGAAATCCAGAAAGCTGACGATGAGACCTTTGAGTCACTGGAGAGAACAACATTCCGAATGGATAGAATGTATTCAACAGTGAAGTGACTAATGGAGCAGAAAGTCCAATCATCAGACATATGTAAGAGTTGACTGTTGTTTCTGCAACTAGAAGATGCATGGATACTTCAAAGGAAAAACATTTCAGTGACAAACTGGGGATGAAACTGAAAGTTTGGGTATTCATGGCAATAGAAAACATGGTAGACAGCCACTGTCCCAAGTTTTCCCAATGCCCCCTGCCATCCCAGCTGCCCTGGATGCTCCACAGAACTCAGTGACATCCCCAGGATCCAGTAACTAAAAGGACACTCCTAGCTCAACATGTGCTTCAGGCTCTTACTCAGGCTCTTGTATACATAGTGCCATACTGATTATTCAATAATTTTCATAACACCCCAATAGGGGAACACCAGGTTAAAGGAAGTAATGTATTTTGTTTTGTTTTGTTTTGTTTTGTTTCTCGGTCTTGTTTTTAAGAGGAGAAAGATTATGCGTGTTTACAGAGTGAAGGGAAGAGTTGGGTAAAGATGTAAATGTTAAAATCAAGGAGAAAGGGGATGGGAGAAGAACCCGGGATGCACAGAAGTAGACAATAGCTTTGAGTGGGGAGAAGACAGCCTGGAATAGATGAAAAGACTGGAAATGAATATGGACAACTTTGTACATTAGTGGGTAGGAAGGCGATGAATTCCCTATGCTGGGCTTTTATATTTTCTCTGAGTTAGGAGGCACTGTCATCACTATGCAAGGGACAGCAGTGGATCAGAAGCTCAGGGAGAATGGTAAACATCTTCCATAAGGAATGTGAGACAATTGTTCTTTCTATTTCTCTTACAGAGTAGAGTTTAAGCTAGGAATAAAATACTAGTGTATGTTTCATTTTCCTAGTTTTTAAAAATGTATCTCAAGAGCACTTACAATAACATCGTGAAATAGAGCCCTGAACCATGTTTCCCATGCTCCCACATACGTATATACTCATAATAAAGTTTTTGTTAAAGATAGCATTTATAAAAATATGATTACTTTATATACTACACACATTAAACTCTATTTTCTTCCTCATCAACATGTAGCAGTCATTCCAGTGAGCTAGTGTGTAAATATCTAACTCACATTTTTTGGTAATTTCACAATACTCAATAATATGCTTTTACCAAATTGATTGTCATTTCCGTCTTAATGAACATTTATTTATTTAGTCCCACATTACAATGAGTAATAAATAATAGCGTCTACTTTTATAAACATACTGGAATTTCATACAAGGATTGTTCAGATTTTTAAATTTATATTCATATTTCTTGGCATTTTGATATAATAGACATTTTCCAAAGGGTTCTAATAATTTACACCCTCACTGGCAATCTATGAAAACCCATTTCTCTGCATCCATATCAGCACTGAACAATACTACTTTCCAGCTGCTTTGGAGTAGGGGGTAGAAACATAGGGCTAGTACTTTCTTTTTATGTACATAACATCAAAAATCACATGTAATTAACAGATGATTAATGTTGTATTTGTTAAAAATGTAACAGTTTACATGTAATATTAAAAACATATTATCAAGTAAGTTGTTTAGAGTTTCCTGACTAGAGAAAATAAGCCAGTTCAAATAATCCTTCATCCTGCAGTGCTTTGGAAGGATAATCCAATTTTTCTGTTTTGTAACCCTTGCATACCCATTATGCTACTGTGTTGGCCTGGGGCTGAAGTAAGAAATGTGTGAAGACAAAATTATTTCAATTAATATTAATTATAAGTCATCAGAAGAAGGCTGACAATGATTTTTTTTTTCCCCCAGATTGTATCATTAATTATCTTCAGGAAGGTCTCAGAATTTACTAACACAAAGTTCATACACAGTTCCATGACAATGCTGTTGGACATCATGGCAACCAAGGCCTCTATCATGGTCTGGAACTTGCTTTTTATAATTACTCTTCTAGATTCTTTTTTCCTTATGCACTAGCAATGATGAATTAGTCACGATTCCTAAAATCTACATGTACATTCCTTTTTGTAATAATTCAAACTATTTGATTGAATTAGATTTCCTTTCCCCCATCCCTGCCTGTGAAAGTTCTATTTAACTGACAGGGTCCAGCTTAAGGGCAACTCTTTACTGAAGTGCTTCAACATTAAAAAAGATTTCTACTTTTTTCAATGAGATATATTTTTTATTATCACCATACTTACACATTTTTGTCTCTCCTACTAGATTTTAGAAGTTTTGAGATTCGGGACTTTGACTTATTCATCTTTCCCTTTAGCAACCATCTGTATTATCTGACACCTAGCTCAATGCCAGGTACACAGGAGATACTCAATAACAGTTGAATTAATGAAAGTATACGTGGATGATGGAGTAGGCTAGCTAAATCAGGTTAGGGAAGGCGAAGCTGTCGTTGTCCATCTCTGGTTATAAATCCTGGGCAAACTGTGTTAAGGGTTTGAGGATATAATGAAGCTTGCAGTCAGTCACAATGCCCTTTCTTAAAAACTTCTGAGGATAAAACAGGCCGATTGGCCGGGCGCGGTGGCTCACGCCAGTAATCCCAGCACTTTGGGAGGCCGAGACGGGCGGATCACGAGGTCAGGAGATCGAGACCATCCTGGCTAACATGGTGAAACCCCGTCTCTACTAAAAAATACAAAAAACTAGCCGGGCGTGGTGGCGGGCGCCTGTAGTCCCAGCTACTCGGGAGGCTGAGGCAGGAGAATGGCGTAAACCCGGGAGGCGGAGCTTGCAGTGAGCTGACATCCGGCCACTGAGCTCCAGCCTGGGCGACAGAGCGAGACTCCGTCTCAAAAAGAAAAACAAAAAAAAACAGGCCGATTGATTACACAAACAAAATATGAGACTGGCCCTGTTTGTTCCCCTCCCCTGCAAGTTAATCACATTTGAGCATGTAATTTCATATTTACAATGCATTTTCTATTTACACCATACCAGAGATGCCACTGGAGGCACTTTACTTAATTTTTAAAATGTCTAATGCTAGCACACAATGACCTATAAGTTCCTATTTTTGTGTTTTTTGTTTTTTAAAAAAAACAACATGTTTAGATCCTTTAAATATTTACTAACATTCAAGTATCCATTTTAAACATTTGGGACATAGTCCTGAATTAAGATTAACTATTATATTGGTTAGAAAAATGCTGCTGGTAACAGTACAATGTGAGTCTAGAATAATGTGTCTCATTCTTAACGTTTTGTTAGTACACTGTCATTTAGAAATTCTTTCATCTCATAACTGTGGATATATCCCTGAGAACCAGAAAAAAAGCAAGATAATAATACTTTGAATTGATTGTTATCTAAACTTCTGGAATTGTAAAATATATATTTTTTTATTTTTTAAAAAGCGTGAAAGCTGGTTTCACTGCAGATGCTAATACATAGAGAGGAATTTATAAGAATTCTGAAGGGGCCTGGAGGGAAAAGTTTTTTCACACAGATGAATTAGGAGACTTAGCGGACAGGGCCATCACTACATTTCTTATTGGAAAAATGGATTTCTACTGCAGGGCTAGAAAATATTTTTTAAAAATCCTCAAGTAGGCTGTAGCATTCAATGAATCATGTCATAAATTGAATGGAAAGAGAATCTGAGCATGTCTTGCAGAATAAGGAGTGAGAAAGAGACCTGCAACATCAGGCATGCTAGATAAAGAAAAATATCTTGGGCCAGCAAAGAGGACTTTTGGGCTCGAGGTAGAAAATTGAATGGTTACGTTTAGGTGAGTGCTTCAGTAGCATTTTACATAAAAAGTTCATCTGTTTTTCAAAGTAATATACTGTGCTAAATGCTGTTTATGTCTTCGTAGTTCTGTTGCCCCACTTAATGATTACAGATAGAAATTCAATCATTGTAGAAGTAGTCAGCTTTCACAAGGTGGCCAATGAATAACACGAACGGTATTTGCTCTTCGCAAATAAATAAGAAGACATTGGATTTATATTGGTAATTTAGAGTAGCTTAGAAAGCCAACTGAAAAAAAGGAAGGGAGGAAAAGTGAAGGATATAAGAACAGAAGAAAGAATGGGAGGAAGGAGGGAAAGAAAGCAAGTGGGCTATCTCAAGTAGAACAAACACGGGTGCAACTGACAAACTCTTTCAATGAGTCTTGGAACGTCTGGGCAGCTTGAGGTTCTATTTACTGTGTCAAGATGTACTGTGTTTTCGAGATATTTTACTCAACTAGACTTAGTAGTAATTCATACTATCCATAGCATCATGAAAGTTTCAGTTTGTGCCAAGGAAGATAAACTATTTTGAAGTAAGCTTGAATTTCAATTCTACCTTTTCACCATGTCTGCATAGACATGGCCTTATTATAGTACATAGCTCACTGTAGCCTCAACCTGCTGGACTCAAGTGATCCTCCTACCTCAGCCTCCTGAGTAACTAGGACTACAAGCATGTGCAAACATGCTCCACTAATTTTTAATTTTTTTGTAGAGATGGGGTCTGACTACATTGCCCAGGCTGGTCTTGAACTCCTGGCCTCAAGCAGTCCTCCTGCCTTGGCCTCCCGAAGTGCTGAGATTACATACATTGGCCAAAGGATCTTTTTTAAAAGGTAAATCATGGTTGTCCTATAAAAAGAGCACATGTCAAAGATTTTACTTATTAATTAATTAGGAAATGAAGATTTTATAGTTGGCTCAAAGGAGAATTCAAAGAGCAGTCAAATATGTAAGTCCATTAGAAATGCTGAAGCGAATTTGCTTAGCAGGTGCAAAACAGGTTAATATCTACAGGGCAATAGTCCCCTGCATTTTGCCAGATGCAAACTACCTTTGTAGTTTTTTAAATTTTGTTTTGTTTTTTGAGGCAGGGTCTTACTCCAGTCACCCAGGCTGGAATGCAGTGACATGATCACAGCTCATTGCAGCCTCAACCTTCTGGGCTCAAGCGATTCTCCTTCCTCAGCCTCCCAAGTAGCTGGGACTACAGGCATACACCACCACACCTGGCTAATTTTTGCATGTTTTGTAGATACGGGGTTTCACCATGTTTCCCAGGCTGGTCTTGAACTCCTGGGTTCAAGTGATTCACCCACCTGGGCCTCCTAAAGTGCTGGCATTATAGGCCTGAGCCACCATGCCTGGCCCCAGTTACCTTTTCATGACAAGAATCACTTACATTACTATCAGTTTTCAATGACTTTGACCTTACTAGTAACTTTCCAGTAAATATGAATAGATAAAAATATAAATTATGATAAAGAAAATAGAATAAAGGGGTAATGATTTTTTTTTTTTTTTGACAGGGTGTTTCTCTGTTGCCCAGGCTAGAGTGCAATGGTGGTGTGATCACAGCTCACTGCAACCTCGAATTCCTGGGCTCAAGCATTCCTCCTGCTTCAGCCTCCTGAGCAGCTGGGCCTACACACACACACACACACACACACACACACACACACACACACACACTACCACACCTGGCTAATTTTTAAATTTTTTTTGTAGAGATAACGTCTTGCTATTGTTGCCCAGGCTGGTCTTGAACTCTTGATCTCAAGCAGTCCTCCTAAATCAGCCTCCCAAAGTGCTGGGATTACAGGCATGAGTCACTGTGCCCAGCCAGGAAAATCTTTTTTTTGTTGTTGTTTTTTGAGACGGAGTCTCGCTCTGTCACCCAGGCTGGAGTGCAGTGGCCGGATCTCAGCTCACTGAGGAAAATCATTTTTTAAAAGTTAAGTATCAGCAAGTCTACAAGAAACCACTTCATTCAAGTTTTCATACAGTGTTATAAGATATAAGTTGTTTTCATCTTTTGGAAGTGAAATTCTCATACAGCCTTGAAACTATAGAGATTTTTCTACCTTTGACCTAGTAATTTTACTTCTTAATCCTAGGGATAGAGAATTATAGGTTAAATACTAAGTTTGTTTTTTCTTTTCCTTTAAAAATAAATTCTGTAAGACTAAAGCACAAGGCCACTGTCTTTTGGTATCTTGCTAACAGAATGTTACATAAAAACAGGGGGAGGACATTCTCTTCTACTTCACTGCTCTGAACTCAACAGCCCAGAGCGCTGGGAGCAGTGTCCCGCACGGTGGCAGCCATGACAGGAGGACTGGTTACTACAGAACTACTGCAGGGAGGGGAGTGAGGGCACCAACAATATGTGATACCAGAGCAGGCATCTTTGTGAGCATCTGTGAGACTGAGAATGCCCCACAGTATTTGGTTAGGAGGACTTTGCAGGGAGCTGAGATCATAAAGTCAAAAAGGTTACAGGAGATTTTAGATAAAAGAATTACGGGCATTAGTTTTGAAATTGGATTTGAAAATCTCCTGAAACAGGTTACAGGAGATTTTAGATAAAATAATTATGGGCATTAGATTGAAACCTATATTCTTTCTGTTTGTAATGTTATTTTCAGATTTTAAATTTATTTAACTACTTTCTTTCTTCTCTTTATTCTTGAGCAAGTATTCAGCAGGCCTATCTAGGGATTAATGGGAAGGAAATAGAGCCTTCTGGTCAAGGCAGAGAAAGTTGGGTAAAATCTGTCTTCAGATTCTCTCAGCAGAGTGGAAACTGTAAGTCTAAGTTGACTTACCCAGACTCCCAGCACAGATGGAGTCTGAATATGTGAATTCAACCTGCTTGGTTTCAAAGAAAATCTTCTAGTCCTGTGTTTCTCAAAATCAACCAATGTGTGAATCTTTTATAAAGGAAAAAAAAATGCTCACAGAATTGCAGTAATTACTAACATTTTGTAATAGTATCTAATTATGAAAAATGAATACACTTATGGCTCTTATGTAAGACCAAAAGAAATTTGGACAATAAGTATAAGCAAAACATAAGACTAATGAAAATTAAATTTATAAATAACTATTAAATATGATAAATTATGATTTGCATCAGAAAAATAGCTGATTTGGGATTTAATGCTAGAAAGATATAGGCTCTGGTATAATTATTTTCCTTTTTTGAGACAGAGTCTCACTCTGTTGTCCGGGCTGGAGTGCAGTGGTGTGATCTTGGCTCACTGCAACCTCCACCTCCTGAGTTTAAGCGATTCTCCTGTCTCAGCCTCCCGAATGCTAGGATTACAGACACTGACCACCACAGCTGGCTAATTTTTGTATTTTTAGTAGAGATGGAGTTTCACCATGTTGGCCAGGCTGGTCTTGAACTCCTGACCTCAAGTGATCTGCCTGCCTCGGCCTCCCAAAGCGCTGGGATTACAGATGTGAGCCATTGCACCTGGCCAGCCTCTGGTATAATACTAAATGTAGTTTATTTTTATATTTTAAAATAAAAATGCTAAAGCAGAGAATGTATGTTTTCATAAGTAGAAATGACAAAATGATAGTAACCTAATAATCAAACATTTTAATTAAATTTGGAATAAAAGAATGCTTTGCTGTCTATTTGTGGCTCTGGTCACTGTTAATAACCTGTTGTCTTGAGGTGGAGTGCACACAACTGGTATCTGTGCAGTGTATCCATTTATAAAGTGAATGTTGTAAGACTGCTGTGCTTTGTGCCATGTGATGACTCCATTCTCCCATCTTTTTCCAAAGCCTTAGGGCAACACTCTGTTACCCATCTATTACCAAAGCCATAGGGCAACACTCTGTAACATCATTTGTCTTTTGCAGGTTTTGCATATAGACACACAGACAACCTCATGTACTGATAATAAGTGGCAACTTAATTATAAGGTAGTTACTCAGATGATCAGAATAGTGTTAGATCTACTGCTTAGAATGAAATGACTGTGTATTATTGAAGATATGTATTAAAATAAAATTCCTGGATTCTTGAGACCTATTTTCCTAAACATTTAGGGGTCTGTTACAGGACCAAGAGGTTCCTATTTATATTAGCTTGCTGTGCAATAACAGACTAATATACTGAGACAGTAGGGTTTGCAGCAGAGAAAGAGTTTAATGATTGCAGGGCAGTTGAATGAGGAGATGGGAGGAGACCTCAAATCGATTTCCCTGAGGAGTTCTGGCTAGAGTTTTTAAAGGGATCATGGAGGGCAAGGGGCTGGAAAACTGAGATTTTTGATTGATCAGGGTTAGGAGGATGAAAACATCAGGATGTGGAAACTGCATTTTTGGGTGAGTCAGTTCCTTGTGAGGTCCTCCAGATCAGCTGACATCAGTGGGGTTCTTTAGACCAGCTGATGTTAATGGTTTCACTGGTATGCAGGACCTAAAAGAATATTTTAAGTAGAAAACAACATTTTATAATGTTTTAGTTATTTATAGAGCAGTTAAGGGGACTTATAATCGAGGGTCTACCTGACTCTAGGACAGTAGGCACAAAACAACTACGAGGAAGCAGTCAGAGAGCAAGCTGACCTAGTGATGAACGCTGAATGTGCTGCAAGCTTGGCTTATTTTTGTTTCTCTTCCTTACTTTTTTCTGATTAATTTTATGAGGTTTATAGGGACACTTTCACTTCAAGAAGGGCATTGGACGTCAAGTGGCAATAAATTACTACTCTTTGGGGTTGAGTGCTGAGCCTTTCGTTTTCTTGGAACCCCAGTTTTATCATGTTAATACCCAACTCTTTGGATATAAGAAGTAGATGGTTTACTAAAAATAGTTCATTTCTTGTGATGTCCAGTTATTTCTCACTGACTTTTTCTCCCCTTACTCTGAGAAGTTTTTTGACCCTGGTGTGGAGTTTTTAAAAGTCACCCATATTAAAGCACCATTTGTTTCTGCGGGGGACAGACCATGTGCTTGGTTTGAATGCAGCAATGGAAAATGTTTGTCCTCTTACGCCATTGGAATTCACATCTGTTAACCTCCAGGGCATCACACCAAAACCATCTGCTTGACTAGTATTTGCTACAGGCACAGGGAGTGGGGTTGGAAGGGACAAAGAGAGAGTAAATGGAAAAACCTTCCTTTGCCTTTCGGGATGCTCAGGAGCTTCCAGGTTCAACAGATGCATGAGATTCATAGCAGAAACATTGCTGTCCTCTTCAGATTCAAGTACGGGTGAAAGTCAAGCTCTGGGATACTGGAGCAGAGCTACATAATTCTCTTTCCCTTGTAATTTCGTTAAAAAAGATTAAGGAAACCCTTGGAAAGTTGTAGACACCTAAAATTTTGGTTGTGCTTTGATCATCCACAAAAAGTGAAATATCCCATGTGATCAAGCCACATGTGTGAAAAATCTCAAATACACTTTGGGAGGCTGAGGCGGGCAGATCATGAGGTCAGGAGATTGAGACCATCCTGGCTAACAGGGTGAAACCCCGTCTCTACTAAAAATACAAAAAATTAGCCGGGTGTGGTGGTGGGCACCTATAGTCCCAGCTACTCAGGAGGCTGAGGCAGGAGAATGGTGTGAACCCGGGAGGCAGAGCTTGCAGTGAGCCGAGACCACACCACAGCACTCCAGCCTGGGCAACAGAGCAAGACTCTGTCTCGAAAGAAAGAAAGAAAGAAAGAAAGAAAGAAAGAAAGAAAGAAAGAAAGAAAGAAAGAAAGAAAGAGAGAGAGAGAGAGAGAGAGAGAGAGAGAGAGGGAGGGAGGGAGGGAGGGAGGGAGGGAGGGAGGGAGGGAGGAAGGAAGGAAGGAAGGAAGGAAGGAAGGAAGGAAGGAAGCTCTTAAATAACTATTGATTCAAATAGTCAACATAACTCCTGGAGTAAAAAAAAAAAAAAAAAAGCATTTCTACATTGAGAGAGACATTGTTATATTCCCCTCCCACAGCTGATTTCTCTCTTTGTGGGTGCCTAGAAGGTATAGAAAATAACGTTTCTAGTATTCAGATTCATGGTCTTCAACCCTGGCTGCACATCAGAATCATTTAGGAAACTTTGAAACATACTGTGATCAGTCCTTGAGATTTGAGTTTAATTGGTCTCAGGGTACAATCCAGACATGGACGTAGTTTGAATGTTCTCCCAGGTGATTCTAATGTGCAGAAATGTTGAGAACCACTGATTTGGAGAGAACCTGGTATTTTTCTGCAGCTACTGATTACTTCTAATCTCAGCAGCTAACATTCAAAAGAACCCCTTAGGTCAGAAGAGGAGATACAAGAAAGAATTTTTGTTAAGTGTGACTTAATGAAGAAAAGAAATAATATCTAGACGAGTCTGGTTTTCTCAACCTCATTATCCTTGACATTTTGGGCCAGATAATTCTTTGTTGTGTGTGAGGGTAAGGAGGGTAAGGAGTTCCCTGTGCATGGTAAGATGACTTATCAAGGCTTCTACTCCTAGATGCCAGTAGCAGCTCCCCACCCTTATGTTGTGTCCCCACGTTGCAAAGACCAAAAATATCTCCTGGGATTACCAAATGTCCCCTGCTGTGCAGAATCCTTCTCCCTTCCCATGTGAGAACAACTAATCTAGATAAATGGAGTGTTGGCTTTCTCCCCTCCTTTATTTAACTCTGATCTACCTTTCCTAAAATTAACACGCCTAGTAACTTCTTAGTACTCATCTGGAAATGGCAGAAGAGTTACCAGCTTTGCTGAAAGGCCAGGAAGCCTCTAATGATGAAAACAAAAACAACCATCTTCATGAATGGTTTGGAATTAGAGTAGTAGCCAAAATAATTTTTTTGTTTTGTTTTTTAAATGGAGAGTCATAAATCTTACTATAAACTGATCTTTCAGAGGGAAGACGATCTTCAGTCCA
This sequence comes from Macaca fascicularis, assembly GCF_037993035.2. Taxonomy (NCBI): domain Eukaryota; kingdom Metazoa; phylum Chordata; class Mammalia; order Primates; family Cercopithecidae; genus Macaca; species Macaca fascicularis. The sequence goes on from NC_088381.1 coordinate 11,154,337, forward strand.
AAATTAGCTTTAAAAAAACTCAAGTCACAATAAAATCATACTATAGTCAAGTCACGAGAGCTTTTGGAAACATAGAAATATGTTTCTATAAATGTGAAACATAGAAATATTCTCAAACTCCAGGAAATAATTTTGATGCAATTTGTCCTAAATTTACTTCCTCCTAAAGTATCATGATATTTACCACCCTTTCCCCCTGACTTTTTTTTAACCAAACAGAATAAGGAATCTCTGAACTAATATAAGGTGTAAAACCCTAACAAAAGACTGACAGTGAAGTCATTCGAACAGTACCTCGACAAGCCTCAAGGGGATTGTTAATTTCCTGATTTCAGAATAATTTGGTTGATCCCAAATATTACAGCAGGCACCATGGCAACAGCATTTGATATGACAAGCTGTAGGCTTAAAAATGAATGTGAAGCTGAGGTTGTTAGGATAATTAGGGTTAAATACTAATTCTCTTAGGATGGCCAGGGTTCTGTGGATTTGTGCTAGCGAGTGTTTAATGATTTCTTACTACGTGCCAAGCTCTGTGCTGATTCTTCACTTGCATTATCTCATTTAACCTTCACAATAGTCCCTAAGTCTTGCTATCCCTGTTTTACAGTTGTGCAACCAGAGGCTGAGCTTGAAAAGTTAACTTTTCCAGAGTCACAAAGTTGGTAAGTAGTGTTAAGTGTTCATCTCAGAGGTGCCCAAGTGTTTTCAGTTCATAGCGTCCTTCGTGTTTTAGTCATTTTTTCACAGTACACACAGGCCAAAAGAAATACTTACCACTTCCGTATCTTAGTTACTTAGGTCCAAACAATTTCAGATATATCTCTGTCCTAATAAGTTAGCAGTTGTTTGAAAAGAATAACATGTATACCTTGAAAGGAAAAAGAATATGTTTTATTTCATTCTTAAATAACCACAATTACCAACTAATGGGATGGATGCACCCACTGGGCATGCAAGGACTTATTGAACTTGGAATGAAATTGGACAGCACCACCTTCATTTCCTGTTCCATGTTAAGTGTTGCACAGTACCTGCTTTTTAGCAAAGCAACTGCTGAAAACTTAGCTTTGCAAACATATGGCATTATCAAAAGGGATGTGGTGTGATCTAATGTTGAAGCTGCGAACTACTTTGAGTTAGTTGTTCACACTTTGTCTGACAGATGTCAAGTATTCCTGTGTTTTTCTCCAAAAATTAAAAGATACAGTTTGGGAACTGCAGGTCTGTTTCCCTTTACAAGGCTATGAGGCAGGCAGTCTTGCAAAGGGAAAAAATTAGACCTGCAGTTCCTCTGGCAGGCAGCCAAGTTCTCTCATTCATCCGTATGTACTCACCCCAACACAGTGCCTGGCACATGGCAGGAAGTCAATAGGTGAAAGCAGAGGTCTGAATTGTTCCTGATTCCAGCTCTCACTCCAGGAAGATGTGAATCCTTCTGAGTCTCCTACAGGTGACTGTTTGTAGCATCACTGATGTTTGTTCATTCCAGAATTTCCCCCTCCTAAGGATGAGCTCAAACCGGCTTGCAATAGCTAGAGAACCAAAAGCCCCAACACCAGGACCTATCCAGGCTAATGTCAGAGTTGAGCAAACCTGTCCACACAAAGTCAAACTCCGTGCCCTCGGTGATCCGCCGTGCAGCTGCCTCCAAAAGCAGCAGCTCCAGTAGCCACACATGTTTACTTCCAAGGCTCTGACACAGCTGTTTTTAGGAAATGCAAACAGGGAGAGAGGTGAGGAGGAGTTTGCAATTAGGACAAAGAATGACCTTAACAGGAGTGAATGCTCTTGCATTGGTTTCCCAACCCTGATACATCCATAGATTAATTTGAATGGAGTTACCCTATACGTTTTCCATCTATCTGCTTCCAATTCTGGGGGTATGGCTGAAAGGAACTACCATTCATTCGTCTTTGAAATAGTGTTCTTCATTTCCTAATAGCACAGTCCTCAATTGCTTCTTACAGATGGTCTGTCTCCTGGCTTCCTTAACATCACTGATACCGGGAAGACCAAATTAACAAATATATCCATGAACAAAAGCCCTTGATATTTTTGCTCAGCAATTCCATTCCCAGGGACTTATACAGGTATAAGCACATGTGTGAGAATGACACATATATTTTTACATCAATTGCAGCAGTATTTGTAATAACATAAGATTGGAAATAACCTACATATCCTTTAATAAGGAACTATTAAAATAAACTATGACATATTCATACATAGAATTTAGGCAGTCTTTTTTTGTTTTTTGGAGACAGATAGTCTCTCTATGATGTACAGGCTGGTCTTGAACTCCTGGCCTCAGGAGACCCTCCCGCCTCAGCCTCCCTAGTAGCTGGGACTATACTTGTGCACCACCATGTCCAGCTAGGCAGTCATTTAAAGCAAGGGTCAGCAGAGTTTTTCTGTAAAGGGCAAGATAATAAATATTTTAGCCTTTGCAGACCCTGCAATCTTTGCCACCGTTACTCAACTCTGCCCTTGTAGCACAAAAACAGCCACAGACAATGCGTAAAAGAACAGGGGTGGCTGTGTTCTAATAAGACTTTCATTTACTAAAACAGGTAGAGACCGAATTGGACCTGTGGGCTATAGTTTACCTACCTGATTTAAAAGAATAAGGCAAGTCTATATATACAGCTATGGAAATATTTCCAATATATATTTTTAAGTTAAGCAAACCAAGGAGGAAGAAAATACAAGCATGTACGTAGATGCATAGAAAACAGTGTAAGACTACACAAGAAACTATCAATGTGGTTACATCTGGAGAGGAGAAGTGGAAGGCCGAGGGAAAACACAGAGAGGGCTTTCATTGAATAGCATTTTGTTCCTACTGGAATTTGCATCATGTGGATGCAATACTTATTTTTAAAAAAGCAAACTTTAAAAGAGTGGGTTTGCATCATCAGAATCCTATTTCGTAATATCGAGGCTGACCATTTGTATATCCAGCACTCCTCTGTCTGATTTCTCCTTATTGTTGAGGCACATTTTGATTCCCCATGAAAACTGCAAACTCTTTAGAAGGACTGTCTTTATACCCACAGCCTTTCCCGCTTCCTGCCAGTGTTTTGCACAAAGTAGACCTCTTTATACGTTTATGTCATAAAAGCTATACAATAAAAATTAATTTTTAGTAGTATTGGCAGGAGGGAACCCTTCCCTTGCACCCCCCAAGGAAACTCATTACTTTTGTATAGACAGAATCAAATTAAAACAAACTTCAAGGACAAAAGGAAGCCATATATCAAAATAATTGGGCCATGGTAGGTGCTCATTACATGTGGAATCTTTGCCTAAATTAAAGGACAGTCACTGCTGCATGTTCACCCACGCTGCCTCTTCCCGGGTGCACGTAAAGACATTTCCCAGCCTCCCCCTTCTATAAGGTTCAAGTGGTCCCTAGAACCACAAGCAATGTGTCTGCAAACCCAGGGGGCTCCCAGCTTTCTGGACACCTACCCACTAGATGAGTCAGGGCAAGAATAGAAAAACACCCCCTCCTCCCTCAAACAAGGGTTATGTCCAGTCACGGATGGCTCAGCCACAAGGTAATTTCAACACATGGGGAGGTGGTGTGGGTGGACAGTGACAAGAAGGAGACATTTGCTATGACTGTATTGACTTCTGCCTCCTCATTCTTCTGAAGCAGTCAGCTAGTCAGCTGCTGGGGAACCAGAAGACATAATAATGCAATTCTCAGATGTTTGCTTTCCACTGATATTATGACCCTGGTGTGAGTTGCCATGGCAATTTCAACATATTAGAGTCACATTCTTTTGTTTAAATAATTTTTTTTATGTCTTCAGCAGTTTTATATCTGGAGACATTAGGTGTTGAAATTCTCTCCTTCCTTACAGACTCTTCAGGATGGAGGTTTCAATCTCCAACAGCCCTGACATTGTCCTCCCAGTAGTAGTAGCAGGAGACCTCTTTTGTTAATGACCTATGGTTTCTGTATAAGAAAAGTTCTGGGAGCTGAACTGAAGCCCTTAATTCTGGGTATGAATTCAGGCATGTGGGTACACCCTGAGCGGAAGGACAGAGGTAAAGAGATTGCACTCTGTCCTAAGAACAATGAAATAACTTATTAGGAGTCAACCACAAAAGCTTGGATTCAGAAGGGCTCATAAATCCTGTCTAGTACAGGCCCCACATTTTCTTGGTGGAAAATGGACACAGAAAGGGTAAATGATTTGCCCAAGCTCACAGAGCTACTTAGTAGCAAATCTGGGATTAGAACCTGAGTCTCCATACTCAATTTCCAGTTCAATGCCTTTTTTACAATAGTGTGCTGCCTCTAAAGTATAGAAAACATGAAATTGGATAACAGGATAGCATAGTATAATTTCTCAAAAAGCTGAAAAGAGGGTGTGCCTTCCTTTAATTCATTATTGAAGAGTTGCCAGTTATTGTTTGGGGCTGGGGTCTTAGGATTATGATTGAGGATATTCCTAGAAATATTGATGAATTCTTTCGTCTTCTATAGACCATGCTGCAGAAGCATGTAGGGATAATTCAAGGGAATTGATTTTGAATGACCACTTTACCCAAAGTCTCTGAAATGTCAGTTTTACAAGAGCAAGCTAAATAGAGTATATATATTTTTAGCATTAAAAGAAGGTAGTCATAGTATACTTGGTTCCAAATTGGCCAACTCTGAGAATTTGCCAACTTTTTTTTTTTTTTTCTGACACTGAGTCTCGCTCTGTCACCCAGGCTGGAGTGAAGTGGTGTGATCTCAGCTCACTGAAAGCTCCACCTCCCGGTTTCCCGCTGTTCTCCTGCTTCAGCCTCCTGAGTAGCTGGGACTACAGCTACAGCGTCCACCCCCATGCCCAGGTAATTTTTTTGTATTTTTAATAGAGACGGGGTTTCACCATGTTAGCCAGGATGGTCTTGATCTCCTGACCTCGTGATTCGCCCGCCTCGGCCTTCCAAAGTGCTGGAATTACAGGTGTGAGCCACCGCACCTGGCCGGGAATTTGTCAACTCTTTATTGCATCTGCAGGGAATTAAAATTGGAGCACCTTCGCAAGTAGCACTTACACACATGGTGGTGATGATGATGTTAGTATTAAAGGAAAATTTATTGAACACTTACTATGTACTAGTCACATAGCCAAAGCTAAATGATATGCTAAAGCCTTCAACATTTATTCTCTTACTTAATATTCTCAATAACCCTAAGAGGTAGGCATTATTATTATTCTCATTTTATAGATGAGTAAATTGAGTATTAGCTAGGCCTCATGGATTCAAAAAGGTAGATGTGGTATTTACATTCAGATGGCACTAAAGGCTCTCTACGTGCCATTTTGCATGTAAATTAGAGTCACAGCATTTTAGAGCTGGAAGTGAACATGCCATCCAATGCCTTCCTTTCATAGATGAGGAAGTGGAAGTGGAATGGTTTGTTCAAAGTTTCATAACTTATGACAGATCCTAGGGTTCCATGCCTAAAAAGAATGTCCTATACCGGGACACTGAAAAGGCGTTTCCTTTTTGACCTCATCTCTGACAGTGCGTGTTGTCAGCAGCTTTCCAGATCTTTAAGGAGAGCCATTTAACTGTGGATTCATACATCAGCTACAATCTTGGGCTGTTTATTTAACCTCTCTCTGACTCACTTTCCTTGTCTGTAAAGTGGGGAGAGCAACTTCACAGTTAATGTGAGTATATACATACAGTACTTGGCACTGTACAATACAAGCTCTGCCCAGGTATAATCTGTTATTATAAATGTGTGGACAAGTGGCAATAGAGGTGAGGGAAAAGGATCAGTTCTCCTAAATTATGCAAGTGGCACTCTGGCAGAATATTGAAGCTGGGTGGCCACCAGCCAAGAACTTTTCCTCATGAAGTTTACTCAGCCTCCAGCCTTTGATGCCATTCCTTACCTGTTCCTCCTCTTCAAAGTACATTATTATCATTTTCATGATTATTATTATTTTCATAGCTATCTTTTATAATTGTGCTAGTTATGATGCTATGGTAGGAAGAAGATGTAATTATTTACACAGCTCTGCATTTCCCATTCTTGACCTTCCAAGAAGGTTGAATTCTAAGAAATAGACTTTGTTTTGCACAGAGGGATAAAATGTGTAGTTTTGGCTCCTGCCATGAGATAATGAGTTTGAGGAGGAAGGAAGGGGTGGGGCTGAATTCTGCCACCACTCTTGGGGCCAGGTCTCTAGCTCTGGCAGCTCATAGGAAGGGGCACTCTTTCCTAATTCATCTGAGGGTTGCCTATGTCCATTGTCACGTCCAGTAGGGTCACCTTTTGGCAATTTGCCCAAAGAAGGTGCTTTTCTTAAATTCACAAAGTTGAATTACTGCTAGGTGCTAGCAGCAGATTTTTACCCACCTTTCTTGACCTCATTCACTTAAACCCAAAAGCATTTAAATAAGACAGGTTGAGTTTTTGTTTTTTACCACAACTTAAGTTACGATTCTCATTCCTAAAGGTAAAAGTCTCTTTTCTATCAGAAAAAAATGAATTCCTTTTATACTTATCATGTATAATGTGTGAGGACTAAAATAGAATCAGTAATCCCACCAGACCAAGAACTGCAAACTCTTGGCATTTTCCCACTTAGAGGAAATGAAAGTACTGAACATTTAGGGAGGGTTAAGCTAGTCTCTTCTGTGCTTAGTTTGATAAGATGCTTACTAAGGTTCTCTCTACTTTAGCAGGTAGAGACACCTTGTAGAATGCTTTGTGAACCACAGGTACGTCCCCGCCATCTGATCTGAGGGCCGAGGGCTGCACTACAGGTGCTGGCTCAGCTTGTTGCTGAGCCAGTAAGATCCATGGGGAGGCAATTAGATCAGAATCAGAAGCTGCCCCAGAGGGCACCACGAACTAAACACCAGAGACCCTATGTACAGAAGCCACTTCCACCTATCATCTACTTTACTTTTTTCATCTTTAATTTGGGTTGAAAACTTCTGAAACATTGCTGGCATTCCTATGGGACCTTTCAGTTTTCAGATACTCCTTTTTCTCAGAAGTTACTGGCTGTCTACTGCCATAAATAAATAAATAAATAAACAAACTATTTTTAGTGCTTTCTGTGGCAATTAGATACCCCACTTCCAGTGTTTGCCTTCACTTTTCACTTTCAAAACCCATTAACAGAGAACACGAACAGCCACGCTGGACTTTATATTTTCAAAGTGTTTCACATCTATTTTACCTATTGGTTTTCAGAGAATTTTATGACTTAGGTAGATCTGATATGTTCTCCCTATTTCGAAAGCAAAGTAACATCTCAGCAGTTAACTGACTTGCCCAAGTTCACATGGCTAGGTAATGACAGAGTAGAACTATCTCTCCGGTTGGCTGATTCAGTTCTTTTTACCACCATGTCCGTTAGGCTAAGTGGCAAGTGCAAAGAGTTCTGGGGTTGAAGATCTGTGACCTTGAAAACCACAACTTTACTGTTGTTCCAAATATAAAAACTACAGTTGGAGGTAGGGATGCTAGGTTATTACAGTTCAGTGAAATAATTTGATTTTCAGTCCTAACTCAGCAGTGTGCCCTTGTTCATGGTACTTAATATCAATGAGCCTCCATTGTTGTGTCTGTAATACTTTCCTTACTAGCTAAGGAAAATGAAATAGTGTATGTAAAGGGCCTAGTATATTTTCTAGCATATACTAAATGCTCAGTAAGTGCTCATTAGGATTAATATTATTCCAGCATTCTCTAGTCTTTCTTTTGGAGCCCATCTTTCCACAAGCTTACATTCTTCTACTAAGAAACCTCAGGAGACTTTGATTTGGGCAACAACAGAGGTTAGTGGGTGTCCTGTCTAGCTGAACTATCTGGGTTACTCTAGCTTTTGGTTGTCTTTGTCAAAGCTTATTTTCCCCTCTATAGAGAAAGAAGTTAAGTTGTAGAAAACCAGTAGTAATGCAAATGTTTCTTGTCTATATGATTCCTGTATATGGCAATGCAAATGGATTTTGTCTGGTAGAAAATATAAATCTGTCTATTCTCATTTGAGCAAGTTGTAACATCTTACTAATTACCTCATTAATTAGCGAGTTAAATAAAATCTTTGACACATATTCATTCTATAACTGTGTGAGTCATGATTATATCCTCTTTTAAAAATGATCCTTTAATGCTTCCCAGTGCCTATCTTCGACTTACCTTACTGGTATCTTCTACTTCCCTTACTTACTTTCTACAGTGCCTATCTTACTGCCATGGCTGCTCCCAGCTGTGCACCCACACACTCAGCCATTCCATTCCGGTCTCCATATGCATCCACTGGCACTACCCTAGTAGCTGCTATTCAGGCTGTGGGGTTTAATAAAGTAGATCCAATGCACATAAAAATCACTGGTAACCAAGTTCTGAAACAGAATGGGTACTAAAATTTGAAAATCAAATGGACTTTTCTTTGAATACTTGAAGAGCTTAATTGTTCTGACACTTAAGCAAGTAAGTCTGAGGGCTTGTGTCAGACACTTGCCCTGACACTTGAAACAGAATATATGAAGTACCTACAGGGAATATGCAGGCAGATTCTGAGGGCCTGGCAGAAAGAGGTACTCACTACTCCGTGTTCCGTAGTATAGCTGCCTAAGTAGATTTTAGACTCCTTTCTCCCTCCTCAAAGATACTGCCTCAAGCAACAAGACAGATTTAATAGACCAATGGAATGATTCCAAGTCAGAAAATCTCATGGGTATGGATAGTCTGTGAAACAGAAAAAAAAAATGTATTCAAACTTTTTTTCTCCTTGTGTTCTAAGTCATAGTGTCAGAGGCATTTGAACCAGAGCAACTCCATCTTGAACGGGGACCGGGTAAAATAAGGCTGAGACCTACTGAGCTGCATTCCCAGGAGGTTAGATATTCCTAGTCAGAGGAAGAGATAAGAGGTCGGCACAGGTACAGGTCACAAAGACCTTGCTGATGAAATGGGGTGTGGTAAAGAAGCTGGCCAGAACCCACCAACACCAAGATGGCAATGAAAGAGACCTCTGGTCATCCTCACTGTTCGTTATACACTAATTATAATACATTAGCATGTTAAAATACACTCCTACCAGCTCCATGACAGTTTACAAATGCCATGGCAATGTCCAAAAGTTACCCCTTATAGTCTAAAAAGGGGAGGAACCCTCAGGTCTGGGAAATCCGCCTCCCTTTCCCTGAGAATTCATGAATAATCCATCCCTTGTTTAGCATATAATCAAGAAATAACTATAAATATACTCAGTTGAGTAGCTCAGTTGAGCATACCACTGCCCTGTGCAAGGAGTAGCCATTCTTTTATTCCTTTACTTTCTTAATAAACTTGCTTTTGAAAGGAGCTGGGCACATTCCTCAGCCCCGGGCTCAAAACTCCCTGAGCCTAGCACAAACACATCCCATCCTCCCATCCCACCACCATATATCTCTCAAACTCCCTGAGCTCAGTACAAACACCACCTGGAAAGTCTCCGATAAGGAGACAGCCGTTCAAGGTTACTGAAAGCGCAGGAGCCAAAAGAATTTCTTTGTTCCCCTACAACTTTCGGGCTATAAAAAGCAAACGCTCGCATTGTTCGGGGCCCTCTTGTATACTGTGTAAAGGAGGGACCAAGTTCGAACTTGTAGTAAAGATCCTTGCCGCTTGGCTTTGACTCTGGACTCTGGTGGTCTTCTTTGGGGAACAAACAGTCTGGGCATAACACTTTCACTTTACTCTGTGAACTTGCCCTGAATTCTTTCATGCATGAGGTCCAGGAACCCTCTCTCAGGATGGGGATTGGGGCCCCTTTCTGGAAACAATAGTATTGTGTCTGTTTTGTCGAGAGAGAAGGGATCCAGAAGTGACTGCATGGAAACAGCAGAGAGGACATCCCTACGGTTGAACTTCAAATAAGAGTAAAATGCAAAAGTTAAGTCTCAAAAAATAAAGTGTTTTGCATACGGAATTGATCATAGTTTTTGTTACTATGCCTTGGGTAAAGAGTGCTAAAAGAATTTCCTTTTTGTCAATCTTCCCTAAGATATGGAAATAGAAGTCTTTAGAGCAGTTGCTGTTTTTTTTTTACTACTATCGTGAAGTCGCAACTAGTTTCAAATATGGTTTTTCCACTTCTGCTGTCTTTACATTGTCATTCACTTGTTTACTCAACTTTTAACAAATCTTTATAAAATACCTGTTCTGCACCAGGCACTGTGCTTGACACTAGGAACAAAGATATAAAAATCACTTTTTCTGCTCTCAAGGAATATGATGTATCAGGATGGACAAACTAGTAAACAAAAATTATAATGTAAAATAGGTGCTATGCTACCTCACAAACGAAGTGCTGTGGAAGTATGCAGAACATAAGAGGAAGAAGTCAGGGAATGCTTCCTAGACGAGATGATGCGTGATGACCACATATTGAAAAAACTGGGTGGTGCTGGATACCAAAATAGGGGGCTTAAACTAAGAGACTTGTGGAGATTTTATTAAAAAGTGGACAGGTTTAAGATATACTACAGAGGTAGACTGGATCAGAAGCATCCTCACACTGGATGTGTGGTTGAGGAAGAGGATGGTGTGCAGGATGACTGTTGGAATTCTCCCTGGAGCAGCTGCATGGATTGTCAGTTACCAAGATAAAGAAGGCTGAGGGAGGATGAGTGTGTATGGGGTGCAGGGTGGAAATCAGGAGTTTAGTTCGAATGTGCTGAGTCTGAGGTGCTAATGAGACAGACTGGTGGAGGAAGTGTGTAGGCAGTTTGAATATGCACATATTAATTTAAAGTAGAGGGCTTAGGTTGTGATGAAGAATTGGGTGTCATCAGCCTCAGAGTGATTGGATGAAATCATCCAGGGAAAGAGTAAAAAGAGAGAAGAGCAAAGCATCTAGGACTGATCAAATCATAAGGAACTTTGGGATGATACGTTGAGTCTACAAAGCAAACCAAGAAGGAGTGGCCAGTGAGGTAAGTGGAAATCCAGGAAAGTATACTGCCAAGAAACCTAAGACAAAGACATTTTCAAGAAGGAAGATGCTAAGAGTTCAGGTAAGATGGGAGGTAGAGAATTAATCATTGGCTTTGGTAACATTAAGTTTATTGGTATATTAACCAGGGGTCTCCAGGAAAATGGAACTAACAGTATGTATAAATATACACAGAGAGATTAATTTTAAGAATTTGACTTATGCAATTGTGGAGGCTGGCAAGTCCAAAATCTGCAGGGCAGGCCAGCAGGCTGGAGACCCAGGGAAGAGTTGCAGTTTGAGTCCAAAGGCAGTCTGTTGGCAGAATTTCTTCTTCTTACAGGGAGGTGAATCTCTTTCTATTAAGGCCTTCAACTGATTGGATGAGGCCACTCACAGTATGGAGAGCAGCCTGCTTGACTGGAAGTCTACTTACTGATTCAAATGTTAATTTTATCTAAAAAAACACTTTCACATTCTGCAAGACCAGGACTTAAAAAAAAAGAAAAGAAAAAAAAGGGAAAACAACAAAAATAAATAAATAAATACCTTCACAAAAGCATTTAAAATAACATTTGACCAAAATCAGGGTCTTGTGGCCTAGCCAAATTGACACATAAAATTAACCATCACAGTTGGTAAGCTCATCAAGAGGCCTTTCTGTTGATGGTGGAGGCAAGAACCAGATTGTAATGGATTGAAGAGCTAAGGGGAAGTAAGGAAGTATTGTGGACTCATCGTTCTCAAACTTGGCTGAATTTAAGAATACCTGGGAAGCCTCTAAAAATCTCAATAACCAGGCATTACCCCATATATCAATTACCTAGGAATCTCCATAGGTGGGTCTCAGGCATCCGTGTGCCAAACCTGAGAAGCACTAATATAAATCAGGGTTTCTCAAACTTTAAAGTGCATATACATTTTCTTATAGGTCTGAAGTGGGGCCTGAGAGCCTGCATTTCTAACTGGAGCTCCTGGTAATGCCAGTGCTGCTGATCCATAGACTGCACTTTGAGTAATGAGGATATAGATGACTCTTTTTAGTAAATTTGAATGAAAGCCATAGTGAAATAGGGGAATAGCTTGAGGGAAATATTAAGTCAAGGAAGGATTATTATTGTTGTTGTTGCTATTTTAAAAGTATATCTGTACTGTAGCAGGACGAGCTGCAGACAAAGCTCCTCAGACACTGAGTTAAAGAAGGAAGGGATTTATTCGGCCAGGGGCATTGGCAAGACTCCTGTCTCAAGGGCCGAGCTCCCCAAGTGAGCAATTCCTGTCCCTTTTAAGGGCTCACAACTCTAAGGGGGTGAGTGTGAGAGAGTCATGATCGATTGAGCAAGCAGGGAGTACGTGACTGGGGGCTGCATGCACCGGTAGTTAGATCGGAACAAAACAGGATAGGGATTTTCACAGTGCTTTTCTATACAATGTCTGATAACATAACCGATTAGGTCAGGGGTTGATCTTTAACTACCAGGCCCAGGGTGTGGCACCAGGCTGTCTGCTTGTGGATTTCATTTCTGCCTTTTAGTTTTTACTTTTTCTTTCTTTGGAGGCAGAAATTGGGCATAAGACAATATGAGGGGTGGTCTCCACCCTTAGTACATCAGTGGGAGTGGTGGAGGGAAGATAAAGAGAGGTTAACAATGTGAGAGAGATGGGAACACTAAAAAAGACAAGTTCTTGAGGGAGCAAGAAGAGCAGGATGCTGAGTACAGGTAGAGTCCCAATAGACAAGGAACCAGCTTGCTGGGAAAGAAGGAGGAGGAGGAAGCATGTGCCCAGGTCCAAAGGATGAGGTGGAGGAGAAATTGCCTGCCGGGGAACTGCAAGTGTTCCGCATGGTAAAAGCATAGAAACCATTTGGAGGTCTGGAGTGAGAAGAAAGTGGAGAAGACAGAGGCCAAATCATAGAAAGCCCTGTGAGCCATGCCAAGAGCTGGGCTTTTTCCCCAAAGGTACTGGGGAGCAGTTGAAGAGTTATCACACGGACTTTAGGATCAGATTTGCATGTCATTCCGAGATGTGCATTTTATTCAAAAAATGGAGTATGCACTAGGCAAAGAAGTATGATCGTGCAAACAATAGAATCATTTAAGATATTGTTACAACAATCCATTTGAGAAATATCACCTCCAAAAATGCACAAAAGTATGGCTAAGATGAAGAATTAAAAAAAGAAGATTTAGAGTGATGTTTTCGAGAGGCATTAATATGAGTGGGTTGGAGAAACAACTGAGCAGAGAGGCCACTGGAGAACCAATGATGATGGAGAACAAAGATATTCAGAAGCTAAATGACTCAGAGACAGAGAGAGAGTAATAGAGGAGAAACCCTGAGATGTATAAATAAAGAGCATGGGACATAGAGAAGATGAGGCACAAACATGAAGGACTGAAGAGGCATTGGGAGGCTCCCTCCAGTGGGGCTGCTCTACTTTGGTGACTCTGGAGAAGTTGGTAATGTGAGCATTTCCAGTGAAAGATAGACCTGGTAGACATGAGACTGACCGGGACCCAGGAATCCCCTGAAGAGGGCCATGGACTGGCGGCAAGGAGATAAGAGGTCATTGAAACAGAACTGAATGAATTCTTGCTCACTCCTAAGATGCAGTACCTGCAGGTTTGCTTTAGGAAAGCTGGCAGGCTGAGCACAGTAGCAAGACCAACGTAACTTCTCCTGTATCATGACTGATTAAGTGTCAGGTTTTACAGCCAGAGAGATCCAGGTTCAGATTCCAGCTTTGCCAGTCTCAGCTTTTTTAGCTGTAAAACAGGAGTGATGATATGTCTTTCATTGTGAGGATTATTTGAGATAAAGCATGTTAAGTTTGTAGTACAGTACCTGTATAGTAGTAAACATTCAATCCATAGTACCTACTAACAAAAGCATGGCAGTATAGTTGTGTTCCAACTCAGGAGGCAAACATCAGTAACTATGGGTTAGGTAAATCACTTTTTTGGATTAGAATTGTCTGCCTAATACTAGACAGTCGCATCGAAGAATAACTCAGAAACATTTAGTAAGTTGCATACAAAAATCATTTATCCACATGTGAAGGAGATAGCCATTAGGCTGTTTTCAAGGAATAAAGACAAAACAAAGAGGATAGGAATAGTAAACAGACAAACAAAAAACCTGCAGAGAGTCTGGGAACAGTGGATGTTGATGTGGCAACAAAGGAAGGGTTGCCATTCTGATCTTTTCTCAAGAAAGAACTTACTGTGGAACCGCATCAAGTTCAGTTAGGTGACAGCCTTCTAATTGTGTCTCTAGAATCTACATCAGCTTTTAAGCTGAAGTCTTACTTTTCCTGAGCAGCCCCTGATCAAAGACAGAGCACAGAAGGGGTTATGAGGACCTAGTCATTTCTGCTCAACATGAGACTCCACTAACTAACATCAATTTTATACAATTTCTCCCAGGAAATAGAATAAGAGGGAAAAATTCTCAACTCGTTGTATAATAAGGCCAGTATTACCCTTATATCAAAACCAGAAAAAGACAGTAAAAAACAATTACAGACCAATGTCTTTCATAAACTTAGACACAAAATCTTCAACAAAATAATTGTAAACAAAACAAGCAGTATATAAAAAGAATTATACACTATGACCAAGCAGGATTTATTTTAGGTATGCAAGGCTGGTTCAACATCCAAAATCAATGTGAATTGTACACTTAAAAATTACTAAAATGATAAATTTTATGTTGTGCATATTTTATTACAATATAAAAAAGATTATTTAATTGTCTAAATAGAAAATCACAAGGAATCTACAAGAAAACTCCTATAATTAATAAGTGAGATCATCAAGTTCACACTGTCAGGATAAAAAATCAATTGCATTTTTTATATTTTAACAATGAACATAATGGAACCAAAATTTAAAACACAATACCAATTCCAGTCTCTGTGAACAAAATTAAATATTTAGACATATACTTAAAACAAGTGCAGGATTTGAAAATTGCAAAATGCTGATGAAAGAAATCGTAGAAGACCAAAATAAGTAGAAATACATACCATGTTCATAGTTTGGAAGACTCAACATAGCAAAGATGTCAATTCTCCCCAAATTGATCTGTAAGTGTAATGCAGTTCCTGTGGTCTAAATCTCAGCAAGATTTTATGTAGACATAGACAAGCTTATTTTAAAACGTATATGGAAAGGGCCAGGCCTAAGAATAGTTAAAACAGTCTTTGTAAAAAAGAATCATGTGGGAAGAGTCATTTTAACAATATTAGGACTTACAGCTGTAGTAATCAAGAAAGTGTGGTACTGGTGATGGGATAGATACCTAGGTCAGTGGTAAGGAATAGAAAACCCTTACATAGGCCCACACAAATATGCTCAACTAATTTTGACAAAGGTGCTAAAGTAATTCGATGGAGAAAAGGTGGCCTTTTCAGTAAATAGTGCTGAAGTAATTGAATATCTATATGTAAAAAAAAAAAATAAACCTCTACCTAAATTTCACACTTACATAGAAAATTAACTCCAAATGAATCACAGATTTAAATGTAAAATGTAAAAATATAAAATTTTTATAATAAAACAGGAGAAAATCTTCAGCATCTAGAGCTAGGCACCAAAAGCACAACCTGTAAAGGGAAAAATTGAAAAATTGAACATTTAACTTTTGCTCTCCAGAAGCCCACACGAAGAGGATGAAATGACAAGCTAAAGACTGGGGCAAATGTTTGTAACCGATATGTCCAACAAAGGACTAGTATCTGAAATATACTGAGAACTCTTAAAACTCAAGGAGGGGGAAGTACAAAAATGGACAAAAGACATAAATCTAGTGAATAGATATCAATGCATTAAAATTGATATACAGATGGAAAATAAACCCATGAAAAAATGTTCAACATTATTAGCCACTATGGAAATGCAAATTAAACCACAATAATATATAACTACATATCTATCAGAATGGCTAAACATTTTTAAAAAGCAGTAACTCCAAATACTGGCAAGGATGCAGAATAACTGCATTACTCATACATTGCTGGTGAGAATGTAAAATTGTACAACCACTCTGAAAAGCAATTTGAAATTTTCTTTAAAAAGCCAAACATATGATTGCCATATGACCTAACAATTACACTCTTGAGCATTGAGTGCAAAGAAATAAAAATGTATGTCTATGCCAAAACCCATACATAATGTTTATAGCAGTTTTATTTGCAATAGCTAGAAAGTAGAATCAGCTCTGAAGTCTTTTAACCAGTGAATGCTTAAACAAATTGTGGTACACACATACCATGGAATATTACAAAACAATAAAAAAGAGCAAACTACTGATACACACAACAACTGGATGAATCTCAAGGGAATTATACTGAGTAGAAAAAAAAAATCAAATCCTGAAAGCTTAAATACTGTATGATTCCATTTGCAGAACATTTTTGAAATAAAATAATTTGAGAAATGAACAGATTAATGATTGCCAGGGATTAGGGATGGGGTATGGCTTTAAGAGGGAAGTAGGCGGGGTTATAAAAAGCAACAGAAGAATCACAGCTGGATTTAAACTGCTCAGTGTCTTGACTGGTAGTGGATATAAGAATCTACACAGATGATAAAATTGAGTAGAATTTAATATACATATACACATGACAATGAGGACAAGTAAAACTGGGGAAATCTGAATAAAATGACTGGATTGCACCAAAGTTTCTATCCCGAGTGTGATATTATATCACAGTTTTGTAAAATGTTATCATTGGTATAAGTGGGTAATGTACACAAGGGAAATTTCTGCATTATTTCTGACAACTGCATGTGCATCTACAGTTATCCTCACAAAAATTTCAACTACAATAAAAAGAACAAGCCACAGATTGAGAGAAAATATCTGCAAATCATATATCTGAAAAAAGACTTGTATCCAAAATATACCAAGAGCTCTCAAAACTCAATACTGCTGGTGCAGGGGCACACACCTGTAGTCCCAGCTCTTCAGGAGACTGAGGTGGGAGGATGGCTTGAGGCCAGGAGTTAAGATCACAGTGAGCTATAATGGTGCCTGTGAATAGCCACTGCACTCCAGTCTAGGCAACCTAGCAAGACCTCCATCTCTAAAACAAAACAAAACCAAAAACAAACCCAAGAAAACCCTCAATATTAAGAATATAAACAACCCAACTAAAATGGGCAAAATATTTTAACAGACACTTTACCAACAGACACTTTACCAAGAACATATACAGATGGCAAATACCAACATGAAATACCAACTCAATGTCATTAGTCATTAGGGAAATGCAAATTAAAACCCAATGAGATACTACACACATATTAGAATGACCCAAATTAAAAAGACTAACTGTACCAGCGGTTAACGAGGAAGTGGATCAACTAGAACTCTCATTTACTGTTGTTGGAAATATGAAGTGGTGCTTGCACTTCAGAAAACAGTTTGACATATTTTTTGAAAGTTAAGTATACTTTTACCGTAGGATCCAGCCATTTCATTCTAGGTATTTACATCCAAGAGAAATGAAAGCAGATCTTTTACAAATACTTGAACATGAATGTTCATGGCAGTTTTATTTGTGATAGCCAAAAATAGAAACAGCTCAAATGTTCATCAGAATAAATAAACAAATTGTTCTACACAAACACAATGGAAGGCTACTTAGCAATAAAAAGAGAAGGAATATTGGCACGTTGTAAATCTCAAAATAATTATGCCAAGTAGAAGAAGCCAGTCAAAAAAAGTACATACTGCATGATTTTATTTATATCAAACTCTAGGAAATGCAAACTAATCTATAGTGACAGAAAACATACTAGTGGTTTCCTGAGAAGGGAAGTGAGTCATGGTCTGGGAGAAACAGGACGGACAAATTGCAAAGAGACACGAGGAAACTTCTAGGGTGATGAATAGGTTCATTATCCTGATTATGGTGATAGTTTCACAGGTATATACATATATAAAAATTAATAAATTGTACAATTTAAATACATGCAGTTTAAGTTATGTTTCAATGTTTTAAAAAGGAGTTTTAACAGAAAGGGAATTGTTCTATAAAAATATAGTTGAAATGCTTTGGAATAACCCAACAAAAATATATTTGAATTTTAAAAATTGTTATCAATTTAGATGTAGGAGAAACCAACATTAAAGACTGGGCAGTGTGTATGTGGTGATGGTGGGAGGTGGGTGGAATTTGCAAAAATCTAGAAGGAAGATGTACTTAAAGTGCTTTGCAAGTGTTTTTTGTTAGGTTTGGTTTGAAATGTTTGAGGCAGAGTCTCACTCTGTCACTCAGGCTGGAGTGCAGTGGCATGACTATGGCTCACTGCAGCCTCGATCTCCTGGGCTCACGTGATCCTCCCACCTCAGCCTCCTGAGTAGCTGGGAACACAGGTGTGTGACACCTGCCTAATTTTTTTAGTTTTTGTAGAGATGGGGTCTCCCTATGTTGCCCAGGCTGGTCTTGAACTCCTCAGCTCAAGTGATCCTCAGCCTTCCAAAGTGCTGGAATTACAGGTGTGAGCCACCACACCTGGCTTGCAAGTGTTATTTTTCCACCTGAGAAATGATGACTACAAATTAAAGAAAATGCATTATGGATGTAGTTTATTTTAAAAAGGTAACATAGAACTATAAGCGGCAGACTCATCTCAAAGTAAAAGGCTGTGGCTCTATATCAAATGATTGGTAAATGAATATATATATATATATACACACACACACATACATATATATGTGCTAAAATAAATGCTTAAGGTAGGCATTGTTTTGATTGCTCAATTTAATAAAATTTTTCAATCTTTAACAGTTTTGATGGTTTCAAATAAGAGACCTTCTACTATAAGGCTGTAAAGATTTTTATAGATACAAGCCTCACATTTCCAGCTAAGCCATTAGGTATCTTGCCTCAGTGAAAGAGATGAGAAGTTTCATCAGATTCCTCATGTTCTCTTTTCCCCTCTGAACACGGCTCCTATCTTCAGAACCTTCAAGCTTCTTAATTTCTACCCTTCAGGATTTTAAGTTGAAGCTGAAGAAAGATTCAGCTTCAGAAGCCCAGAACTCTGCAAATACATGAAAACAGTTCTCCACTGCTATAAATAAAAACCTGAAACCTGTCACACTTGGTTAATATCACCCACATTAGGAGCCCTGGACAGAAAGGAAAGAGGCAAAAGCAAAACATCTGTTGCTTTATTTAGAAACCAAGCTCATGCCAGAAAAACAAGTCACCGGTTTTCAGGCACACAGAGATTTCAAACGCCTTTTCCTGTAAGATTCGAGTTAGGGAATACCATGCTCAGTCCTGGTTAGTGGCTGCAACACTCAGTACCAACTAGAGCAGAAAGAAACACAGAAAAGCTTCCTTCTTTGCCTCTGTTGACAACAACTACCCAGAGCCTGAAAAGTCTGCATCTCAGATTCAGGCCCTTTATCCAAAGACTTACGGACAGGAAGCAATGCCCATCCAATGCCTATTGATTATTAACATCAGCCCATTTCTCAACTTAGCAATTTCTAGAGACCCAGGAGCAGTCAGAAGGGTGTGGTCTGCATAGCCCTGATGATCAAGGCTGGTGCCAAGGCAGCTGCCCCCCAGTAGGGTGGTTTGAGGAGGCCCCAAACTCTCCCACCCAAAGATCTCTCTGCTCTGGATTCCATACCCGCCTGCCATGGAGCTGGGTATGTTCCTGCACTACACTGGCAGCTCTCCTGCTGAGGTATCACTCCATCAGTTATATAGTAAGTGTGTACCTGGTCACATCAGTCTATGGCCCAGTGCAGCACATCGATGCATTGGGAAACTATATCCAAAACAAAACCCTAGGGCATGCAAGAATCAGGGGACAAGGAGGAGAAGTATAGTATACTGAGCACCCACCTGACAGGGGCAGGAAGTGTTACATCTCCTCGGAGCAGCCAGAAAGGCAGTATGAGAGCATGAGCAACAGAGCTGGAAAGATGCCGAAGATTTCCCACCTTCGCAACTTTACCTAAGGCCAACCTTGCTGAAGACTCAGGGGCTTAGAACTGCTACCAAATCTACAAGCATAGGTATTCTTGGAATTGCTTCTCAGAGAGGAATGGATATTTCATTCATTCATTTAACCAACATTTATTCATCTTCGTGGAGCATACAGACTAGTGGGAGAGAGATAGATAATAAGCGGAATGAATAAAGAAATGTAACAGGATATGAAAAGGTGATAAGTGCTGGGGAGAGAAATTAAGTTAGGATCGGCATAGAGAATGGCATGGGCTACTTTTTTTTTTTTTGAGGCAGGGTCTCAGTCCCATGCCCAGGCTAGAGTGCAGTGGTGTGTCGTGGCTGTCTGCAGCCTCAACCTCCGGGCTCAAACAATCCTTCACCTCAGCTGAGATAACAGGCACATGCCACCACACCTGGCTAAATTTTTGTGTTTTTTTGTGAGATGAGGTTTCGCTATGTTTCCCAGGCTGCTCTCTAACTCCTGGGTTCAAGCGATCCACCCACCTCAGCCTCCCAAAGTGCTGGGATTATGGGCATGAGCCACCAAAAGGCTACTATTTTAAATAAGAGAATCAGGGAAGCTTTGCTTAAGGTTTACTTGCCTCTTAATTGTCTTATCTCCTCATTCCGTTTCTTTTTCAGAGTGCAAAGCACCAAGGAAGTCCTGGACACATGTTTGAGACTGGAGCTACAAAAACTAGTATAATACAAATGAGTACTCTTCAAACAATTTTGATCATGAACCCTGTCAATAAAAATTGTGAGTGCCTGCTCTCAAAGTATTCTTATGTTTTCTTCATAAATCACATACACGTTTTCCTTTATTAATATATTCCACTCATTTTTAATCAAATACAAAACAGGATGATTTAAGGGTGAAAGAAATATATTTTATACCTAGTTAGCATGATGACTTCATATTACCATTAGCATATAATTAAAGGCACATTATGCACTTAGGACTAGGTTCATTATTAAAAATAATGAATGTACGTATCACAAATCCATAAAAATTTAGGATTTGGGGGTTAACTGCTTTCTTCTCTGAGTAGATCTCCATTATGTTTTACTTTTAAGTGATGCCGATGAAAATATTCTACTAGGAGTAGACCTGTTGATTTCTCATTGTTCATTTGTGCTTCCACTACTGGCAATTTCTTCACAGGAAATTCTCAAAATCATTCTTTCCCTCTGTATTTCTCATATGCAGAAGGATGTTCTGGAACTTCTTGCACATCAACCTATTTTTTTCTCTCTCTTTTGGCTTTTTCTTCAGATATTTGCTCCTCTTCACCCAGCTCTTTACTCTGTCGATCACCATAACCTCTCTGCTAAGAACAGCTCTTTTCTGCAGCCTTTATCAGAGGCTCCCACCTCTAAATATTCTCCATTTTAGAAAGAGAAAGCTTGTGCGTTCTTATTTACCTGGTGCTAGTAGGAAAGGGAGAAGAAAAGGGGAAAATTGGGAGCATACGTCTATTCATAAATCTATCCATTTCCCCATATCTATGAATATGGGATTGCAGTATAAATTATCAAGAAATGTTTCTACCAACTACCAACAAGGAAAGAGAAAGGGATTTCAAGTACTTAAGGTTTGCAAGCCATTTCTACTTAGATTAAGAAGTTGGCTTTAGAACAGAATTTTAATCACAACCGTGGAGAAAAGTGAAAGAATGGGCTTGAAGTAATAAAGTGATTCATGAAACCAAACATATAGAATCAGAATGTAACATAACAGAAAAAAACATTGCTTACTTATTGTACCTTGGTCATTCTTACTTTCAAAAGGGAGTGAGCTAGGGGAAATGATATGCAAGATCTGATTTGTATGGAAGAAAAATTACAGATGGTCAAATGTAAAGTAAAAGATACAGCCCAAGAATTGCTGACGTTAATCCTGTCAGAAGGCAGCAGAGGATAAGCACACTTCTTCTAGGACAGGAAAAAAAAAGCCAGAAATATCCAACAGGTGAGACACATGAACATGCAATGATATACAGAAATCTCTCGAGAAATCAGGTAGAGTCAAAGGATTTACAAACCGAAATAGACATTCCTGGCTGTGAGAGAATTTACTGGAGTATACTAATGGAAAAAAATAAATAAATAAAACAAAAAGAAAACAGGAGCATAGTTATGAGTCAAGATTATGAGAAAGGCAAGAAAGAATGAAATGAAACATCTGTAAAGAGAAGGACAGAAGCAAGGTAGCAGGCTTACAGAGAGAAAAAGAAGTGCTGAGCGCTTTTCTGCTTGATGCTACTGGAGGGTAGTGAGTACCCAGGGAGGTGGAGTCCGATGACATGCAAGAATATATTAGTTTCAGATCATAAATGGGCTTGAATGCCAGAAAATAGCTTAATTTGGTTAAGCAAGTGTGGACTAACTACACGTGATTATGTTTTTAAAAGTTTTGATTCTGTTTCTCCTTCCTCACTCCTCAATTAAAAGATTTCAGGAAGTCAGAAATAGTATCCATCACACCCTTTTTAAGTTTAGACAAAATTGAAATGTAGACGTGGGAGTCACATAGATGGACATAAAAATATCACCTGTGTTTCTCCTACAGGGTCAGCTGGACTTGAAGGCCATGATTTACATGTGCGGCAACAATGGATTCCCAAATATGCCCCGCTGCAAGAGACTTAACTCCCCAATCAGTCAGGACGGCGTCAGGTATACAGGTTTCTCCTCTGGGTGCTATGGAAGCGCAGAGTGAGACATGTGCTTTTTGTAGATGGCAAATCCCCAAAGAGGAAGGAGGAAAGGATGGGACAAGCACCTTCAGCTTCTTCCAAGCTTACCATCCTACAAGCTACTCCTCTTTCCTGGAAAAGGAGAGCTTCCTGGTGGAGCCGGAAGCTGTAGACCCTTCCACTTGTAACATCAAAGTAGAGAAAAGAAATCCCCCTGACTCCACACATGCTTTTCAATAAGATGCGATAAACTCTTTGCTAATGATCACAACATATGCCCTAGTATTTTCCCGATCACCTCGGCCAAGAATCGGTTCTTTTGGCCCATTCAAGACACATTGTTGCTATGGCCCTTCTTCCCACATCTATTTCTCGGGCAGTGTCGCTTCCTTCTAACCCTGATATTGCTTTTAGCCTGAAATATAAATTGTTTTGTAACTCTAAACGCTATTTGATATGGCTTTGAGATTATACCTTCCCAATTAAATGATTTGACATGTGAAAGCACTTCGCAGAGCAGCTGCATGCCCCATAAATATTTGTGGCCTCTCCAGCCCCACTTCCCCATGCTTGCTTTGCCTTTTTAGGTCCTTGGCCTTCGCACGCTCCTCTGCAACTTCTCTCCAACATCATTTTGTAGGTTGAGCTATTCTGTTTTTGGAAACTTTGCTCTTCAGCATAGCAGTCCTTTCTCATCAACCTTTCAACACTGACAGATGAAATCTGAACTGAGTACGCTTCACTGTCATCTTCTGCCTTAAAAGTTGAAACTCCAAACTATTTGACTATAGAGCTCTTCCAGAGGCTGCTGGTGAGATGCCTTCTGACTGTTTTTACCCTGTTACTCCATTACATGGTCATTGTCGCATCATAAGAGGATCTGGCTCTGCCACACCTCTTATACCTTTGAAAAACAGAAATTTTCTATGAGAAAGTTCACATTGGAGATGTTCTCTTGGCCAAATTTCCTTGTTTTCTATTGTATAAATTGTCTCACATTTACTTTACTTTACCTTGCCCTTATTTTCAATCCCTAACTTTATATGTGTGTGTGTGTGTGTGTGTGTGTGTGTGTGTGTGTGTGTGTTTTGAGATGGGGGTCTCACTCGGTCACCAGGGCTGGAGTGAGTGGCATGATGTTGGCTCACTGCAACCTCTGCCTCTGGGGCTCAAGCAGTCCTTCCACCTCAGCCTCCTGAGTAGCTGGGACTGCACGTGCACACCACCACACCTGACTGTTATTTGTATTTTTTAGAGACACGGTTTTGCCATGTTGCCCAGGCTGCTTTTGAACTCAGATGATCTGCCAGCCTCGGCCTCCCAAAGTGCTGGGATTACAGGTGTGAGCCATTGTGCCCAGCCTATTCTTTTAGATTTCTTTTCCTCCAAAATGCATTCCAAGGACTCATGAAATATATTTCCTGATACTCAGGGACACTGTTTGCATGGGGGCTTACCATTTATCAAATGCTTTTGCAATTCAGAAATGAACGTCTATAAGACAGAGTTCTTAAATTCTGCTCACTTTGATTCTTAGAATCAATCTGAGCTAGAAACAGGTCTCACCTAGTCTAGATACTTTCAAATACAAACCCTGAAGTGTTTTTATGACTCAGATAGGAGGATAACATTAGGATTTTTCAGAATTGGTTGACCATACACTCAACATACCTCTTTTCTAAGGCCCCATGTGACAGTCAATCACATAACCCACTAGGGAACTGATGATAAACTTTTACTATCTGTGTGTCTTCTCTGGGTCCACAGTGCTCTTGTCCCCAGCCATGTGTATCAGGACACTTCTTGCATTGGGATTAGCTTGAAGAGCAGTCCTCCCAGAGGTGTGGCTTCCCTCCGGCATCCTCAGTTCAACACCAGCTGTGTACTTGCTCATGGCAGCTTTGTCTTCCTCAACCTAAGTACTTTGCGTCTGTGTTGGCTTTGCCTAGTTCACTCCTTAGATGGCAGTGGACTCAAGAAATGTTTCAAATGTTTTCTAGCAGGAAGCTTCAGTTTCTTCTTGGAGTCTAAAGAGGTGTCTTCCTAGTAACATGGATGGCTTCTTCAACCACTCATTGCTGAGAGCCCTGATGCGAACCCAGTGTTAGTCTCAGCACTCTCATATCAGCCCTCACCTCCTGTGCTGCAGTCTGCATCCTGGAACTGTGTTGGCCACCACAGGGTGTAGGAGGGTAATTTAGCCCATTGAGGATGGCAAAGCAGTAAAAAACCTTGCTTCCTTGATGACGTGGAGTCACTGAATTAACCAACAATGGAATTGTTCTACCTCTAGACTTGTTATGTGCTTTAATACATTTCTTTGTTTTGCTATTTTTAGTTGGGTCTTCTGTTACTTGCATCTAACAACATCTTAACTGATCATCTTCCCTGAATGAACATCAATATTGAAAATAATCTCTGCCTATTTTGAATTTCTATAACATGTTAGCTATGTTTCTATTATGGAAAGCTTTAACCTTATGCAACCATGATTTGCATAAATGCAATTTTCCCTTTATAAATGTGTATTTCTGATCTTAGTTAATAGTACTAGTCTCTATAAAATGTGCTCCAAACTTATCCCATGAGATACTCCATAAACACAAGGTTCTGTGGTCACTTAAGCTTGGGAGACACTGAGTGCTATATCCCTCCTGGGCAGATTCACAATATATCTTAGCACATGGAAATTGTTAAGGATGATATTCTACCCCTCGTTAGATGTGGGGTGAGCTTTGGTTAGTTGTTTAATGAGTTAGCTTATGAGACCCAGTTTCCCTACTTGTAAAACAGGTACAAAATATGTACCACACAGCATTGCTATGGGAACCTGAAATAATGACTATAAAATATTTAGCCCTCTACTTGGCCATTTCCCACAACGCCTTTGGCTTGAACTATGTGTACTTGAAGCTTCTTGCTTCATTAACCCATATTACTACATTATTAGTTTGTGTTTATATACTTGCTCACATGTCACTTTCAGTTTCAGAAGTTTTCTCAAGGACTTTGCTTCCTTCCAATTTGCTAAGAGCTCTGAATGCATAGTGAAGCTCATAGAAGTGCTTAATAATATCAGTTATTATAATTTTGATACTACTATTTGCATATCAAAGGCTCTGAGAAGTCCTGCAGTAGAGAGATCCATTACTATTTTAGTTCGGTTTAAGCCAGAACTTCTCAAAATTATCTGAGGATACAGCCACTTTTCACACAATACCTCCTCACATTCAGCAGCAGCATTTTATAAGATACATAATTTGAGAAATGTAGCCTTGTCCACATCACCCAGGCAATAAACCTGGCAGTCATTCTACGTGAATCCCTCTGCTTTACCATCTCACCTGCCATATCCAGTCCATCATCAAGTTTTTCTAGTTCTTCTGATCTTACTTCTTAAATACCTCCTAGATTCACCCACTCCTTTCTACCCCTACTACCACTGCCCTGGAACTCCCATATCTTTGCACAAACCTAATGGACCTGCCTGCCTTTAGTGTTGCCCTCCTTAAACACACCCTCTCCTTGCACCAGAAGGATCTATCTATGCAAATAGGTCATTCACTTTCTTACTCAAAATCCTTCAACAGCTGCCAGACCCCCACAGAGTAAATTCCAGTTTCGTTCCGAGGCACTGGGGTCCCTTTCTGACTGACTGCTGCCTCCCTCCTCAGCTCTGTATCTCCCAAGCCCTGTCTTCTACTTTACACTTTTTCTGCACCAATCCCATCATGCCCTGCTGTTTACGGTTTGTGAAGTTCTCTTGTCACAGAACTCTCTTTCTAACTTGCTTCATCTGGCTCTTCCTCATCCTTCACAACAGCTCAAGGAACAGTTTCTTGTGGTCTAAGATCACACCTTTAGGCTCCCACAGCAACCTGTGCGTATTTTTATATTGTTACTTGTCCTGTTTCACTAAAAGTATTTTGCATGTAAAATCTCACACATTTAACTGTGAACTCTTCAAATGCAGAAACTGTGTCTTTATTCCCCTTAGCCCACCTCACTTGCCTTAATACCCTTAGTGCAGAAACTCATTAAATATACAGTGAACTGAGCCATCCTGAGCACCAGATTTTTACTGTCTTCATCCTGCAACTGAAACAAATTAAAAGATTCAGGCTGAAACAAATGTCCAGTTGTCCTCTGGGGTAGCCCTGACCCCTGTTTCTTGCCATGGCTGCAGCCAACAGGGCTGGGGAACTACAGACTCAAAGACTTGAGCCTTGCCTCTGTCTGAACCACAAGTCAACATGGCTTCCTGCAGCAATGCAGAGCAACAGCTGGGCTATGCTGACTGGAGAAAAGATGTCAGGCCAGCTCCCTGCTACACTGCAGCTTCAGGCTGGCTTGGGATGAGTGGATTTAAGGAGCCAACCTAGCATCAGCTCTTTCTGCCCTGAGGGATGTGGGGGAAGCATGGAGGGAGAGAGAAAAGGCAGCCTTGAGAGCCCAGAACCAGCTCTACTAGGGGATTCTATTGGAAACTTGGAGCAGGTCCCTTCAGTAGACATCAGCCTTTTGCCACACTTAGCATCATCAGTAGCATTGTGTTCTATTTAACTGTAATGTGAAAAAATCAATGTAATTGAAATGCATGCAGCTGGACTGCTATTCAGATGAGGTGAAGGAGTCAGGCTGTATCCTAAGTCAGGATGGATGGTAGACCAGCTCTGACAAGGCTTCTAGGCACAGGGGATATACGGCAGCATCAGCTTTATCAAGTCTGATTTGATTAGTTTCTCCAGTCAATTTTATGCAGTCTGGCCACAGGATATATCATCTTTCCAACTTTCTGCTCTGCTCTTTTCCTGTTGATTTAAAAATGGTGACATTATTTCCCTGTCAAGTGATCACAGAATTTACCTAGTGGTGTTCATGAGGAAAACCCCTTGTATCTGCCATCTTCAGATGCTGAATGTCTTCTTCGGCTAAAAGAAAATGTACCTGACTCTGTAGCAAGAGGATCATTTTACCTCTTCCTTTTATCCCCACAGAGAGTCCCTGAGAGTCTTTTGATCAAAGGAAGAGACATTTCAGAATGGTGTGTCCCGGCCTTCTTCTTAGACACACTTAGAAATATGGTTCACATGTCTAACTATTGAGGACCATGCGATTTTTCTGAGCTCTAAAGCACTTTAGAGATGATCAAGTTGGACCACTTTATTTCACAAATATAGAGACAGAGGGGCAGAGATAAGGGAAGTCTTTAACTTGCCAGGGCATCCAACAGGTAGCGATGTGCCTGAGGGGACGTAGTAGAGATGTAAGTGGCTTCCAGGAAGTTATTCAAGAAAAACTTAAATCTGAAAAACAGAGGAAGCTTACCCTTTAAACACCATCTTTTTCAAATAGGACTCACCCTAAGAATTCTAAGATTTCCAGTTTCTTCATTTAAAAAATAGGATTCCATTTACCAAAATTACATTGAGGAAGAAGAGCAAGTCAAGAGCAACTCTTTCCAGCTGAGACACTTTCCCCTCCTTCTTCCCACTTCCATTGTAACTACAGTTACTCTGACTCATGAGTAGCCCCAGGTCCTTGCTGCTCCTCTATCAAGATTACCCTGTGGTCCTTTCTAGCTACAGAAGAGATCTTCTCCATCCATCAGTCTCAGAGTTGGTTTCACTCTCTGGATGTCCACTGGTACCTAATCCAGCCTATACCGATCTTGTCCTTTCCTCACCATGGATGCATTCACACTGCACAGCTATACCCTAATGCTCCTTGAATCCTGACGTATATCATGTTTCCTAAACTAGACTGGAAATTTCCCCTGGATGGGGAATGTGACTTATTTTTTACAGTGGCTCCATTATTCCTAACATGGCATTGGTATATAGTAGACACAAATAGTGTGCTGGTAAACTAACTCTCCAAAGGAAAAGTCCTGATTTGTAATATTTGCTACCAACATGATATCTCTGAACATTAAACTGTAAGAGATGCCCAGAATTGACTCTATCAAGCTTATATAAGCCCATTCTGGCACACAACTGGTAGACATTAATAAACAGGTGTTTAACCCATTGTGCACACATAACTGTGTGAAGTGTATTTGTCAGCAAGCTTCATGTTGAAAAAGAGACCATTTTTCAATATTTGGCACATAATTTAAACAATTAGTGAACATATTTCTCATTCACTCATTTAAAAGTTGCAGAGCATTTACTAATGCTACCAATTCTGGTCCAGGCAGTAGCCTCATGGAACTTGAAGTTAAATGGGAAAAACAGATATTAAGCAAGCAAGCAAACAAACAAAAACCACAGAGGAAATTATGTAATTATAAATCGTAGTATTCATTATGAAGAAATTTCAGCATGCTAACAGAGTTCTTATCTATCCATCAAAGGTGATTGAGTTAGATTGGTGAAGTGGGAGTGGAATATTTGGTGTAGCCTTCCCTGAAGAATTAACATTTCAACTGCCACTGGAAGGAGAGATGAGCAGGAGTTATGCAGGTGAAGTGGAAGGGAGGCAATCCCAAAAGTGTGGACAGGGTGTACAAAGAATCTGAGGCAGGAAGGATATTAACCTGTAATAAATTAAAAGCAGGGCAGTGTGGTGGGAGAGCAGTGGGTGAAAGACAGAATGGAAGGAGAGAAGGCTGGAGAGGTGGGCAGGGGCTGATCACACAGGGCCTAGGAGACCATGTTCAGGAGCTTGCATTCTAGTATAAGTTCTATGGGAAATGATTTGCTATTTTTTGAAGAGGGAAGTGATAAAATGTGAATAATGTTTTAGAAATGTGACTATGGTTGCTATATGAATTAATGGGTGGGGTGGAGGTAGGGTGCAAAAGTGGAAACAGGGAGAGCTACAAGAAAACTTTCAGAGTAGAGGCGAACGATGATAGTGGCTTGGCGTTAAGTGATAGCAATGCAGACAGAGTAAAGTGAACTTGCTGAGGGAGCTACCATGTGGATGGAGTTGCCATTTACTTGGTTGGGGAATACTAAGGGGGTATCTTTCTCTTGATCGGAGGGAGGAGATCTCCTAACAGGTAAAGATCAGTTAGAGGATGGTAAGCCAGTCAAGAAGCTAAAGGAGCAATGGTGGAAAGATTGGAGGAACAGCCAAAAGGGTAGGTGTATTATCCAGGGAAGCCAAGATCAAAGAGTGTTTCAAGGATAAGGGGGTGAGCGACTGTGTCTAAAGCAGCTAAAAGATTCAGGAAGATGAGAATCGAAAAGCCTCCATTAGAGTTGGCAGTGTGGAAGTCATTGGTGACTTTTGTAACAAATGTGTTTTGGGTGCTGAAGGCAGACTAATACAGTGAAGATGGCAACTCTTTAGAGAAACTAATCTGTGAAGAATAGAGGGTGCAGTAACTGGAGGGGATGTGGAATAAACAAAGACATTTTTTAGAAAGATGGACATACCTCAGCATGTTAGAATGCCTGGGAAAAGCTCTGGTAGAGAGGGAATGATTGATGATGTGGGAGAGAAAGACCTGAAGGGTTAAGTGCCTGAGACATCAGGCAGAATAGGAGCTGATCACAAACGGGAGGATTAGCATTTGATAGTTTTCTACCAATCAATATGATATAGAGACAATTTTTGAAGAGTGGCTAAAGTATTTATATACTTAAAGAGAGATAGGGCCTCGTGGTTTCATATTCTTTTCTTCTCACATGCAGAGATTTAGAGTGCAATTAGAATAAGACTGTTTAGCAGCCAAAATGGACCTATGGACCTATTTTTTTAAGTGTTGCTTGCTTGTCTTTTCCCTGACTATTGAACACAGCAGTATAATCCAGAGTTTGCATACAAAATGTAAGGGAGTGTAGGCCCCCATTGTTGGGGTAATGGAGGTTCCCATCACTCCCCTTGTCAACACACAGTATATGCTTTGGGGAGGGAGGTTGAGAGTAGTGCTGATAGACTGGTAGGTTTGGCAGAGAAAAGATGAAGGAACTCCCTTCTGATGGCTTCTGTTTTCTCTGTGAAGTGCAAGTCGAGGTCACTAAGTTGGAGTAAGGAGACCAGATGACGGAACTGGCGATTTGAGGAGAAAGGAGAGGGTTTGACATAGACATTACAGAGAGTGAGAGACAGAGTTTACTTTTTTCAGGGTGAGAGTAACCAATTTAATTCTTTGCAGTCAAATTTTCATACTGTCACTGATCCTTTCCTTTGCATGCAGGAATTAAATTGCTGTTGTTGTGCAGGTTGTCTGAGAGGAATTTCCTTCTCAAGTAATGTAGGACCCCTGGAAAAGTGTCTATACCTTCTCCAAAGCAGGCCCCTGGTCTCAGCAATGAGTCTTCTTGGGCATTACAAGTGTCGCTCATCATCTGCTCTTTTGTGCTGCTTAGACCCTCACTCCATGGGTTTGTCTCATCTCTTCGGTGACGTGCTGCAGTGCACACTGCTTCTCAAAGTGTCATCTGGGGACTAGTGCCCATCTGCAAATTGTTGGTTACCCATCATGCCAGGATAAAGAACCGACACCAGAACATAAATCAGCTATGATTGTTTTCAGAGCAAGATTTTTCTCGATGAAGGAAGCAGCTCATGAGTTTTCATCATGATGCAAGCTCCATTTCTGTTGGAGACCACCTTAGCCAGTTCCCTGAGGAGTTACTTCAAGTAGTGCGCCTCTAGTGCAGTGTTTTTTAAACCAATAATCGTGTGCTACTTGGCTGTGAAATCAACTGAGTGCAATCAATTCTCTTGTTTTTAACGAAATAGAGTAGAAAAATTAGTGGGCATTACATATAGTAATTGTATGTGAAGTAATGGTAAATGTTTAATGAAACCTTTCTTTCAATCACATGTATACAGATGTGTGTATTGGGTCACTGCGGAAAATTATTTCTTGCTATAGGTTGGGGCCCAAAACATTTGAGAAACACTAAGTATGTAGTATCTCCTATCTCAACCAAAATCCCCTTGGGCCACCATGATCCCCTTCCTCACTAAATGTTGCTTGTCTGAAGCCATTTACTGCACCTCCTT
This sequence comes from Macaca fascicularis, assembly GCF_037993035.2. Classification (NCBI taxonomy): domain Eukaryota; kingdom Metazoa; phylum Chordata; class Mammalia; order Primates; family Cercopithecidae; genus Macaca; species Macaca fascicularis. Next base: position 11,185,938 of record NC_088381.1, read on the forward strand.
TCCAAACACACATGTCCCATGCTGGACCCCAGCACAAAGCACAACAGTGACATTTCACAGTTCACTTGTCTCTCACTAGAGAAAAAGCAGAGTTTCTCATTTTCCTACAAAGCTGGGAAATTATTTTGATCTGTGTTTCTGCAGCAAAAAGGTGCCAAAAATAAGGTTGCATAAGATCAGTCAGCAGGGATATTTCCAAGTCTCAAATTATAGTCTGAGAAGAGTTTGTAATATGAAATTCAAAGGCATCTTTATCTGGTTCAGGATCAGCAAGGCTTACCTTGCTATTCAGTGTCCAAACAGGGAGAATCCTGGTTTGGATGGGTGCAGGGCTGCTGACAGACAAACTCCAGGATGCCCAGTTACATTTACATTTCAGATTAACAGCAAATAATTTTTTGTATGTAAGTATGTGCCAGGCAATATTTGCAGTAATGAAGAATTCTTTGTTGTCTAATTAATATTTTTTAAAAGTAAAGTATGTCCCAAGTAATATTTGGAATAATAAAAAATCATTGTTTATCTGAAATTTAAATTTAACAAGTCGTCTTGAATATTTATTTGCTAAATCTGGAAACCCTGAAGGGATGGGAAGCTGACACAATTTGGGAAAGGAGTCCTCTTTAGGTAAGGGAATACCAAAATACCTTTCATTGAAAAATTTTCAAGACTATATAGCATTATAAACACATCTTCTGGAAGAAGTATTTAGACCCTGGAAGAGGCTGTGAAAGCGAGGGGTTCTGACACTTCTGCTTTCATGAGCTTGACGGTAAATTCACCTGCCTCATGCCTCAGTGCAAGGAGGAAAACTGTATGTCAGCCTGAGTACGGCTGATAGGGAAGGACTTCTTCCCTCTTTGTTAGGGGAAGGTTTTTGGTTTTTAATGGCTGTAGGAGCAACAAGTAGTGAAGGAGAGGAAGAGGTAATCCTCTTTCTCCTATCAGCTGAGGAAGCGAAGAAGGAAAAAGGAAAGAAGGGAGGAAGAACTGAGGAAAAATGCTCTGTCCAAGAACCCCTCTGCTGTTGCAGGATCTCCTTTTGCATCTCCACTTCCACCGCTTCTCCCACTGTAAAAAGAAAGCCACACAGCTAACCGTTGCCAACCCTAGCAAGGCCCATTGCTCGAGGGAGCAAAAACAGATTCAAGTAAGAAACACATCATTCCTGAGAAACAGCCTGAAAGAAAGCCAAGAAAGGCTGGCTGAGGAGTATTGAAGAAGGTGGCAGCTTCATGCCATCCTGGTGGCACACCGTTTTCTCTCGAGCTCTTTCTCTTGCTCACAACTGGGAATCAGAGGGAGAAGATTGTCAAGAGGAAATGTATATTCAATAATTGCTTTGAATTTTTTAAACTACTTTTACTCTGACACAAAATAGTCCTGATTTCCATATTAGTTTGACAGTGAAGATTTGGTTTGTCGATTAGATTCTATGGTGGATATTTTCAGTACATTGAATGTACTTAATCTTGAGCTTCGAGGTTTTGGTGAAAAGATCTTGAAAGCACATAATATGCGGTATGACGGAAACCACATGCTTTGCAACTATACAGGTGTGTTCAAACTTGTAAATTTAAAAGTTACAGGGGGCCAGGCTTGGTGGCTCAGGACTGTAATCCCAGCATTTTGGGAGGCTAACGCAGGCAGATCATTTGAGCCCAGGAGTTGAGACCAGCCTGGGCAGCATAGGAAGATCCTCAATCCGGAAAAAAAAAAAAAAATTATCCAAGCATGGTGGCGCATGGCTGTAGACCTAGCTGCTCAGGAGGCTGAGGCAGGAGGATTGCTTCAGGCTGAGAGATCAAGGCTGCACTTCAGACAGCCTGGAAAAAAAAAAAGAAAGAAAAGAAAAGAAAAATAAGTTACAGAAATCGGGGTATACAGTTTTTCATCATTCTTTTGGTAGGCACATGAGGAAAACATCTTGATACACTGCCTTAGGCTTTGTTGCCTATACGGATATTTCTGTTATTTTAAGGCTACCCTTACTGATCATTTCAACAGCCTGATAAAGGGACTGGAGAGACGCCTTTTGGATGAGACATCTCTGAGGAGCATCTCAATGGTGACAAAAGCTTTTCTTCATAAGTTTTTGATTCTGATATTTAGAAGCAAGCTATGGAAGTAAACGGATGCCAGCAATAGCTTCCCTCTCTCTAGGCATAATGCCACTTAGTTGTGTATGTCAGGAGTTGCAGTAGTCCTGTGCTTAGGCGTTGGTCCTTTGCATTTCTTCTGACTGCACGATGAAGAGATTTAGAACAAAGATGTCACGTAACAGTAAAGGATTGTTTTGTTGAAAGGCTGCTTGCTCCTTATCTGGTTGGTCTTATACCAAATGCATCCCTTTTCTGGCCCTAAGGCTGGAATTCCACCAGGAAAACAAAATATATCCACATCACACAGGGCACATTTCATTTCCAGTGCTGCTAGATATCTACAGGACGCCACCTACGCACAAAAACCTATGGGATATTTTATAAGTTTGAAGCCAGCATACTTTCTGAACCTCAAATACCAGCAGTGAATGAAACAGAAGGCTCTGTCCTTGTGTGCTCAGATGGTCACTGGGTTTTCATGAAGTTTCTCTGAACACTTATTGCCCTGGCTCTACCTGATCTTGGTGAGGACACCAAAGGTACATTGACTATCAATGCCATTAAGGAATTCATTAGCAAAGGTCACGCTTAAAGTAAGAAGGTCCCAATGTGGATTCTTGGCTAAAATGACTCAAATACAACTTTCGCAATTTCTCATCATTCAACATGTGCCTCCAACAGGATTCAGTCCTAATGAGTTATTGATGGAAGAGAAAAATCCTACTACAGTGGAAAAAATGGGAGTTTTGGAGTCAGAAGGGCTGTGGTTAAAACCTTGGTTATTAAATACCTTTGGACTTCAATTTTCTTATTATTAAAGAGAAAATGATTATCAGCATAGTTGTTCTGGGGGTTAGAGAAGTTATAAGTATTTGGTCTAGTGCTTGATGCATAGCAGAGGATCAATAAATAACTGTTATTGCCCTTGTATTAATAATTATCAATAAAACAATAACAATCATAAAAATAACCATAGATGAAATGTCAAGATTTGTTTAACCATGTTGAGAACTAGAAAAGAAGCACTATTGTGATAAGCAATAAAGAGAAATAAGATTATGGAGAAAGTCATACTGACTGATTTTCATTCCCCATTTTATTCTTTTTATTCCCCATTTCAACACATATCACATTTACTGAGAAAAGAAACCATCATTCAGAAATAAAGCCCAGAGGGCCACTTACCAAGGAGAGCTCATATCCAAATCATGTCTGGCCGGGGAAGAGAATAAAATTTTAACATGCATTCCCAGGGGCCAAAAGCTGATCTCTCCTCCTACCGCTGGGTAAGATGATAGAAGTATGGAACAGCAGGCGAATGTGTATCTGCTCTCCAGGGGAAAGTAAGTCAAAAAGGAAGCAGAAACAGTCTATGAATGAAATTTCTCATTTCCCTTAGGGTGAGCTCAGAACTGAGCACATCCCTTATCGAACACTCACCTCTCAGCGGGGGTCAACATGTTCAGACGTGCCACATCCTGGACGATTCATCGTGATCAAAGAGAACAATGTGATTGTGGTAAATCCCTTCATCAGTGTAGCTTATTATTACCAAGAACTTGAATTGATTCAAGCTACAGACTTGAATAAACCTCAGTGATTTAATAAAATAAATCTCACTGATTTTCCGAAGTCTCCAGTGAATTAAACCAAAGCAAAGTTGTCCATTCAAATCCCTGCCCCCACATAAATACACTTGGTGCACCATTTTCAATCTACCTTTTAACTTATTAAGGACATCTAAAATCACATCACTATATTTTCTAAAGGGCATCCAAACAAAACTAACTTAAATTAATACAAAGATGTTGTAGTAAATATATTGGTAGTCTCAGTGCTGTGCTGGTAAATGTTTAATAGCTGGTTCACTGGGGAAAAAAGTACATATTACACATATATACATATATACATATACATAATTTTATATGCCATATATAGTATATATACTAATATATGTTAGTATTTATATATAAGATATAAATTTAACTGATACAAAGGACATGCAACATATAATTTATGAATAATAAAGTGTACAATACTTTTTATTGTAAATTCCATAAGGCCAATTGACTCTACAGAATGCTTTTGTTGATTTTTTTCTGAACTCTTGCAGCCATAACCATTCTGTGGTTGCAGTAAGCAAATGAGTGTGGTTGTGATCTGAATGTTGGTCAATATTTTTATCTATGTTACTAAATACTATGAAAGTTAGATAAGGAAGACTTCTGTCGAAACTTCACTCATTTGTCAATAATGTGAGCCATTGCTGGTTCAGATAATGACTTTTGAAATCTGGAAGAATAATTTTTGTGCCATTCACAATTTAATGGCTACAGACACAATATACTTACATATTTTAATCTGCATTAGTAACATTTTATCTATCAATACCTTAAATCTAGACAATCAACAAAACAATAAATCAGGCCATGATTTGTATTATCTGACCGTTGTCATGGTGTAAATATTTGCACTATAAGCTTTTTCAAAAGGCCAATGTAGGCAGAAGAATTGCTTGAATCCGGGAGGCGGAGGTTGCAGTGAGCCGGGATCACACCACTGCACTTCAGCCTGCCAATAGAGCGAGACTCTGTCTCGAAAAAAATAAAAATAACAAAAAAAAGGCCAATGTGATGTCACCGAACACAGAGTTGGAAGAGATGTGCAATAGCTCACTGTTCTATAGAATTTTCCCAACACATATACACAACTATAAATAGCATCAAGTGCATAGATAATAGTATGTGTAAAAATCATTAGGAAGTGATGACTTTTGAGTGTTATCTTTAGCATACTTTATTGTAAGTACTTAATATAATTTAAATTTTCTTTTTTGTGTATTTTTGAGACAGGGTCTTGGCTCTGTCACCCTGGCTGGAATGCAGTGGCACATGCTTGGCCAATTGGCAAATTTTCGTGGAGATGAAATCTCACTGTATTGGCCAGGCTAGTTTCAAACTCCTTAGGCTCAAGCAATCTGTCCACCTCGGCCTTCCAAAGTGCTGGGATTACAGGTGTGGGCCACTGCGCCCGGCCTAATTTAAGTGTTGATGACAACTATGTTTATCTACCAGCATTAAAAATTTCTGAATTTAACAACAGGCACTTACAAGCCTGCAGAAGAAGCTCCAGAACAACACTGGTTGTTTATGCAGTATTTGTTCTCTCTTCTTCTTCTTTTTTTTTTTTTGTGCTTGAAGATCTCACCTCCTTCGTCATCACCACTGATGACTTGGAAGATGACCTCACCCCCAGTTCTGCAGTCCACCATGGTAATTCCAGTTCCCTTGCATGATTTGAGAAAGGCCATTTAACTCAATTCTGGCTAATAAGGTGTGAGGTAAAGTCCATTGGAGGAGTTACAAAAGAAGTTTCCTCATTTCTAGAAAAGAGGCACAGGAAGAGGTGGCCCCTTTCCTTTCTCCAGATATTGTCATGACTCAGTGAGATCAAGGAATGGCGATAGCCTACCAGTTTGCGGGTATCTCAAGTCCTGTTTGGGAGATGAGACTAACTCACAGGAAATGAAGGCAAACACAATACAGATTATACATGCCTGTTTTTACACTGAGTAGTAATGTAGTCTCTGAATTTAACAGGATTTCAGATGAAAGTTTGAACAGCAAGGCCACAGTCACCAGAGAAGGCTCATGGAAGAAGTGTGATTTGGTTCAGGTCATAAAGAATGAGTGAGGTTTGAGAAAAGAGGGAATAACAATTCATATGAAGAAGAAATATGGGGGCCAGGCACGGTGGCTCATGTTTATAATTCCAGCACTTTGGGAGGCCAAGGTGGGTGGGTCACCTGAGGTCAGGAGTTTGAGACTAGCCTGGCCATCATGGCAGAACCCAGTCTCTGCTAAAAGTACAAAAATTAGCTGGATGTGGTGGCATGCACCTGTAATCCCAGCTACTCGGGAGGCTTGCCTCAGCAGGAGGCAAGAGAATTGCTTGAACCCTGGAGGTCGAGATTGCCGTGAGCTGAGATCGTGCCACTGCACTATAGCCTGGGTGGCAGAGTAAGACTCTGTCTCAAAAAAAAAAAAAAAAAAAAAAACTGGTAGAGGCATGGTAAGAATGACTACGATATGGTGAAAAGCTTGGTCTCTGGAGACAGATCTGAATTAGAATTCCTGGTCTACCACTAATTATGTTACCCAGAGCAGTTTATTCAACTTAGCAAAGCTCAGTTTCCTCACCTGGAAATGGGAAATAATATTAGTACTTACACCATAGCATCGTTTCAAAGAATGAACAAGGTAATGTATGTAAGGTGCTAAGAACAGTGGCTGGCATACAATAAATATTCATTAAGTGACAGTCATTATTATTGGTTTTGAAACTATATTATTATGAGTTTTACTCCTCATAAGCTATTACTAGGAGTTCAATGTATTGACAGGACGGTTAAGAGGACAATTGAATTAGATGGGGACAAGTATGCTGTGGAATAGGAGGAAATAATATTGAGAAGTAGGATGGGGCCAGATTACAGGTAGCTTTAGCATCCCTAGGGTTTTTTGTTTTTGTTTTTAACCAAGATTTGGGTCCCTAAGTGAAAAGTCAGTTAGTAAAAGTAAAATATGACACTATCAGCCTTCGTAACAGCAGTACAAACAGGGCTCTACTGCATCGCCACGACTGTCCATATGGAGCCGCCGACAGATGCCCTTATGGAGGTTGTACGATGGATTTTTAAAAGAATGCTGCCAAGGAAACTTATTGAAGTTTTCTTTTTGTATGTACACATCAATTCTATAGGTGGAATCTTGACATTGAGAGCTGAGATTTCACATATGTTTTTCTAAGTCTGTATCCCGCCTGTGGTCAGATGAATATAAGACATATAGAGTGGGGCAATGAAATATTTCCGATTGACAAGAATACATCATAGAGATATGTAAGTACCTCCAGTACACATCCTGAATCTGTCTACTTCTCTCCTCTCCATCTGGTGCTACCACCTTACTCCAAGCCATCATCATCTCTTACCTGGACTGGTTTTCCAGCTTTTATTCTTCGCCGACTAAAACTCATTTTCCATTTTCCAGTGATATTTTCAGAATTTTAACAAGGTCACGCTTTTCCTCTCATCTAAAACCTTCTAAAGACTTCTTATCATGCTTGAAATGAAACTCAAATTTCTTACCCTGGCTTGTAAAACCCTTCCTGCTCTTGCCCCTGCCTTTCTTTCTAGCCATTTATGGGAATGATTACAACACAGTTGTAGTCACTTTCAGTCACTTTGTTTACTATATTTCAGTGATGCTAACCATTTTTCTTGTCATGCTTATTTTCACCTTAGGGCCTTTGTACTGATTATTCCCTTGCCTGACATGCTTTTCCCCAAATCTTTACATGACTGACTCTTTGTTGTTCAAGTCCCCACTTAAATACTGGCTGATTTATTTGATTATATTTTTCCCTAATTTTTCCAATCACTATCCCTACCCTCTATTAAAACGTAAGCTCTGTGAGAGAAATAATCTCATATATTTTGTCCCATGACTATCTCAGCATCTGGAATAGAGATTGGTACAAGACATATACTTAGAATAAAATCGTTGATCAATTAGATGAACGAGTGGATAGATAGATGGTTCAGTCCAGGTAGATACAACTTGTCTTCCAAGGATTCTCACACACATACATACACACACTCATACACACACACAGGCAGTATCTCTTATTTTTAAAAAGTCTAAATTTTTATTCCTCCCCGCCACCACCCTCTTTCTTCCTTCCTGCCTCCTTTATTTCCCTAATAAGTCTGAGTAGAGGTTTATCTATTCTATCGATATCTCAAAGAATCACTTTTGGTTTTGTTAAATTTTGCTATTAATTTTTTGGTCATTTTATATTCCATTAATTTCCACTTTAATTTTTTATTATATCTGTACTTCAATTTATTTTGGGTCAAATTTGCCCTCTATTTTCTGTTTTCTTAAGGTGGAAACTGAGGGCCTTGATTTAACACATTTCTTCTTTTCAGAGTTGAGTTTTCCCCTGAGTTTTATTTTTAGGGACAACCTACAAATTTTTATATGCTGTGTTTTCATTTTCACCCAATTAAAAATACTTTCAAATTTCCCTTTTGATGTCTTATTTAACCTATATGTTACTTAGAACTACGTATTTATTTCCCAAATATTTGAGTATTTTCCAGAGATCTTTCTGATACTAATTTCTTTGTGTTCACAACATACTTCATATGGTTTGAGCCATTTTAAATGTATTAAGACTTGCTTTGTATCTCTGAATATGCACTACATTGGTAAATGTTCTATGCACTATTGTTAGGTGGTTGGCATATTCTATTAATATCAATTAGGTAAAGATGTTGATAATGCTGTTTAACATTTCTATATCTTTACTGATTTTCTGTCTACTTATTCTATCACTAATTGAGAGAGGGCTATACTTTCACAGAAGGCAGGTTTGCACAGACCTAGGAAGCGAAAAGGCTGAAGAGGCTAAAGAATCCTCGTTTCTTAGAAAGACATATTTAAGGCTGGGTGCGGTGGTGGCTCACGCCTGTAATTCCAGCACTTTGGGAGGCCAAGGTGGGTGGATCGAGGCGGGTGGATCACAAGGTCAGGAGATCGAGACCATCCTGGCTAACATGGTGAAACCCCGTCTCTACTAAAAAAATACAAAAAAATTTAGCCGGGCGTGGTGGCAGCGCCTGTAGTCCCAGCTACTCGGGAGGCTGAGGCAGGAGAATGGCGTAAATCCAGGAGGCGGAGCTTGCAGTGAGCTGAGATCGCACCACGGCACTCCAGCCTGGGCGACAGAGCGAGACTCCGTCTCAAAAAAAAAAACAAAAACAAAAACAAAAAACGATGTATTTAATAGGGAATTAAGAACAGGAGTGGTTCAGAAGGGATGTGTAGGACAATTGAAGTATGATAGCATCAAGGTTACTTGACATAAAGGCAGGATTTATGGTAAGTACCTGCTGTTACACAGGAACGATAGATAAACTGGAAGTCTTAGAAGGCTTCCTGGAACAGGTTAATCAGACCCCAACATGGTGGTTTACTTTTCAAGATGGAGTTTCTTTAGCATCCACAACATAATTGTGAATTTATCTCTCCTCCTTGAAATTTTATCAAATTTTTTTGTTTCATGTCTGTTGAAGCATTATTATTAGGTACATAAACATTTAGGACTGTGATGTCCTCTTGATTAAGCGATTCTTTTAAAATTATAAAATAATCTTCTTTGTCTCTGTTAATATTCTTTAATCTGAAATCTACTGTTTAATATTAATATGACCCCTCCAGATTTTTGTAATAGGGAGAAGCATAGTAGATTTTTCCCCTGTCTTTTACTTTTAGCCTATTTGTGCCTTTTTATTTAAGCTAAGTTTCTTATAGGGAGCAAGTTAGATCTTCTTTTATTCAATTTGACAGTCTCTGCCTCTTAATTCGGGTGCTTAGATCATTTATATGTAATGTGATTATTCATAGGATCAGATTTAAATCTCCTATCTTGCTATTTTTTATTTGTGCTGTCTGTAATTTATTTCCTGTTTTTCTTTTTATTTGCTTTAGTTTGGAGTAGTTGAGTAGTTTTATGGCACCATTTATATCTTTGGTTGACTTAATAGCTACAGTGTTTTGTTTGTTTTAGAGGTTGCTTTAGATTTTATAGTATGCATCTTATCATAGCCTACCTTCAAGTGGTATTATATAAAGTATATAACCCTTTCAATTGTATAGTTTTTTTCTTACAGGCCCTTGTGCAATTTTATCATAGATTTTTTCTTCTTTATATTTTTTAAACTCCATACTACATAGTTATTATTGTATTTAAACATTTAATTGTTGTTATAGACTGAATCGTGTACCTCCTTCCCCATAAAAAATATATATGCCGAAGCCCTAATCCTGAGTACCTCAGAATGTATCTGGAGAAAAGGTCTTTAAAGAAGTGATTAAAATCAAACAACACCATTAAAGTGGGTCCTAATCCAGTTGGACTGATGTCCTTATATGAAGAAAAAATTTGGACACAGAGATACTAGGGATGCATACATACACAGGAAACAGCAAGAAGGTGGCTGTCTATAAGCAGAGGCCTCCGAAGAAACCAAACCTGCTGACACCTTCATCTTGGACTTCTATCCTCTAGAATTGTGAGAACATAAATTGCTGTCATTTAAGCCACCCAGACTGTGGTATTTTGTTGGCAGCCTTAGCAAACCAGTATGATTATCTTTTTAAAATATTTAAATGATAAGAAACAAATCTTACATATTTACATATGTAGTTATCATTTCCAGTGCTCTTCATTTCTTTGTGTGTATTCCTACTTCCATTAAGTAGCATTTTTCTTCTACTTGATGGATGATATGATTTGGCTGTGCCTCCACCCAAATCACATTTTGGATTGTAGCTCCCATAATCCCCACATGTCATGGGAGGGACCTGGTAGGAGGTAATTGAATCATGGGGATGGGTTTTACCTGTTTTAGTCTCATGATAGTAAGTCTCACAAGATCTGATGGTTTTATAAAGGGCAGTTCCCCTGCACAAGCTCTCTTGCCTGCAGTCGTGTAAGACACGCCTCTGTTCCTCCCTTGCCTTCTGCCATGATTGTGAGGCCTCCCCAGCCATGTGGAACTGTGAGTCTATTAAACTCCTTTCCTTTGTAAATTACCCAGTCTCGGGTATGTCTTTATTAGCAGTGTGAGAACAGACTAATACAGTGGACTTTCACTACATTTCTTGTAGACAGGTCTGCTGGTTATTATTTTCAGCTTTTCTGTGTCTGAAAAGACCTTTATTTTACTTTCATTTTCGAAGGATATTTTCATTGAGTATAGAAGTCTACACGTTGAGAGCTTTCTACTTTCATTTCTTAAATGATGTTGCTCCACTGTGTTCTCACTTGTATTGTTATTGAAAAGAAATCACTTGTCATTCCTACTTTGTTACTCTGCATGTAATTTTTTCTTTCTCTCTCTCTCCCTTTCTTTTCCTTCCTTCCTTCCTCTCTTTCTCTCCCTTCCTTCCTCTTTCTCTCCCTTCCTTCCTCTCTCTCTCTCCCTTCCTTCCTCTTTCTCTCCCTTCCTTCCTCTCTTTCTCTCCCTTCCTTCCTCTCTTTCCCTCCCTCCCTCCCTCCCTCCCTCCCTCCCTCCCTCCCTTCCCTGTCTGGAGTGCAGTGGCATGATCACAGTTCACTGTAGCTTCAACTTCTCAGGCTCAGGTGATTCCTCCACCTCAGCCTCCTAGAAGCTGGGACTTCACATGAGCATGACTATGGCCAGCTAAAATTTTTTTTCTTTTTTTAGTAAATACAGGGTTTTGCCATGTTGCCCAGGCTGGTGTTGAACTCTTGGGCTCAAGTGATCCACCTGCCCTAAACTCCCAAAATGTTGGGATTACAGGCATGAGCCACCATGCCCAGCCTCATAGTGTAAGTTTTTCTCTGGATTCTTTTAAGATTGTTTTCTTTATCATTGGTTTTGAGCAATTTGATTATGATATATAGTTTTCTTAATGTTTCTTGTGCTTGGAGTTCTTTAGTTTCTTGGATATTTGGGTTTATAGTTTTCATCAAATCTGGAAACTTTTTGCTATTTTTTTCTTCAAATATAACTTTTTCCACCCCTTTAACCACTTCTTTTGAGATTCCAATTACATACTTCTCAGACTGATTAAAGGTGCTCCCCAAAACCCTGATGCTTGTTTATTTATTTATTTAGACTATTTTTCTCTGTGTTTTTCATTGTAAATGGTTTTAATTGCTATATCTTCAAGTTTCCTAGGTTTTTTTTTGTTTGTTTTTTTTTCCTGTGACATCTAATCTGCCATTAATTCTACCCAGTGTATTTTAAATCTCATTGTAGACTTCATCTCTAGAAGTTCAACTTGGGCTTTTAAAAAATATCCTCCATGTCTTCACTTTACATGTTCAATTCTTTCCTCTAGCTTTTTGAACCTTTTCTTTTTCGACATGAAGTCTCACTCTGTTGCCCAAGCTGAAGTGCAGTGGCATGATCTCGGCTCACTGCAACCTCCGCCTCCCAGATTCAAGTGATTCTCCTACCTCAGCCTCCCGAGTAGCTGGGACAACAGGCACGTGCCACCATGCCTGGCTAATTTTTTGTATTTTTTAGTAGAGATGGGATTTTACCATGTTAGCCAGTATGGTCTCGATTTCCTGACCTCGTGATCCGCCCGCCTTGGCCTCCCAAAGTGCTGGGATTACAGGCGCGAGCCACTGCGCCCGGCCTAAACATAATTGTTTTAATGTCTTTGTCTGCTAATTCTAAAACTTGTGTCAATTCTATTGGTTTTTTTTAAGAGACAAGGTCTCATTCTGTCAGTTGGGCTGGAGTACAGTGGTGCAATTATGGTCCACTGTAGCCTTGAACTCCTGGTCTCAAGTGATTCTCCTCCCTTGGCCTCCCACGTAGTTGAGACTACAGGCACATACCACCATGCCCAGGTAATTTTTTTCTTTTTTTGTAGAGACTTGGTCTCACCCTGTTGCACAGGAAGGTCTCAAACTCCTAGGTTCAAGTGATCCTTCCACCTTGGCCTCCCAAAGTGCTGGGATTACAGGCATGAGCCACCACACCTGTCCATGTGTTAGTTCTAAGTCAGTTTTATTTGATTGATTTTCCCCCTCCCATTTTGGGTGATACTTTTTCCCTCTTTGTATGACTGGTAATTTTTAATTTGATGTCAGCCATTGCAAATTTTACCTTATTGGGTTTTGAATGTTTTTGTGTTTCTGTAAACATTCTTCAGCTATTTTCTAGGATATGGTTAAATTACTTAAAACCAGTTTGATCCTTTCAGGTCTTCCTTTTAAGATTTGTTAGGTGGGACTAGAGAAGCATTTAATCAGGGACCCATTATTCCCCACTACTGAGGCAAGGCCTTTCTGAGTACTGTACCTTATACACTATGAATTATGAGGTTTTGCCAGTCTTTCTGGTAGGAATAGACCTTATTTCCAGCCCTGTTGTGCCTAAGTGACAATCTTCTGAGATCCATGTGTCCCTTAGTGATATCCTACTGGGAATTACCCAATATCACAAGCCTGGAGAGGGTGACTCAGTATGGGGAAGTGTAGGTCAGTCTGGAGGTGAGGAGAACTGCAAAGAATCTGGTTCTTCTCTTCCCCTACAATCACCAGGCTGAACTCCCTGACTAGGGGAGATAAAAGGGAAGACTCTTAAGAATGCCACCCAGTTCTGTCTGTTGGCTGCAAGCTCCTTTGGCTCAAAGTATTTCCTCACCTTGCAGAATATCTGAGTCTATAATTTTTGTTCATTTGTATATTGACTAAGCATTGTGGGCATTTTTGTTAATTTAAACACATTTTATAGTCTTTAGGAAGTTTGAAAAGCATATAGCATTGGAGATATGCCTAATTCAATTTTCTTCTCTTTTTCTCTTCTCTCTTCCTAGTCCTCTTAGCTCTTCTTCTAAATCTTTAGCATATTAGTGCCCACTCAGATGGCATAATGGGATATCTACAGTACTGCTTTGAAGCTGGGTTGCCCTGTCATTTCTAACTGGCAGCTGCTTGTATATATTTTTTTAAAGAGCCAAGGATAATCCATAGCCTCTCTTGGTACAATATTTGTGCCTTCCTGCTTTCACCATCTGATAATTTTTCCCACTGCTATGTATGACCTTTTTTCTCTTGTTCAGTTCTTGACTGTTCCCTTTCATTTATAGTATCTTCACATACTAGATCTTTCAGCAAATATCTCAAGGGTATATGTGACCTAAGTAGAATGTAACTGGGTTGCTTTTATCCCCTTCAGAGGGGATCATGGACACTTAGCAATAGCCAGCAGGAAGACTTGTGTTATTAGTAAGTTTTGACAGACCTAGAAGAAACAAATGGCAACAGAACACTGCTAGGTCTTTGGGACCACAGTTCTCCTTGCTTGGTTCCCCACCCAGTGACAGGTGTGTACGCTTGGATGCCAGTTAGTATAGTGTTCCAGATCATGAGCAAAGCAACATAAAGGCAAAAGACTTAGAAGGAGACATACAAAAATAGACATCACAAACTATAAAAACTATCAGGACCAGCATTGATATTTACCATAAATTTCTTCTCAGTATCCTACACAGACATCACTGACTGCTCAAAATTTCAACATAGGCTGTTGCACACAGGGAAGGAGCTCATATATTGTCTTGAATTATTAGCAATATTTCTTTTGGCCTTGTTGTTCCCCAAATGACGTAAATCCTTCTTAGCATTCCTGCAGTTACTTAGTTAAGGCAAACATTGAGATTTTTTGAAAGAAATTGTTTCTCATAATTGCAATGAAGTGTTTTCAGGTCTTAGGAGGAAAACACCTACCCTTTTTCTTAATGACCTCGATTTTTAAATTGGTAAAGTACCCGGGCATGTCTGAGACACAGGCCCTTATGGTTCATTACAGTATAGGGAATGCCCAAGCATGAAGGCAGAGAGAAGTGGTGGGGAGGGGGAATTTGCAAGAGAAGATAATGGGGAAAGACCTCTCTGGGGGTCAGGGGAAAAGAATGGTTAAGAGCATGGACATCCTGGGTTTGAATACCAGTTCTGCACTTACCAACTGAGTTATCTAAGGCAAACTAAGTATCCTCTCTGAACCTTGCTTTCCTTTTGTATAATATGGGGATAATATTTTCTACTCCAGAGACTTGGTATTTGAGTTGAATGAAATGATTAATATTTGTAAAGTGCTGTGACATAGAAAAAGGTTTGTGTAAAATAAGTAAACCATTAGAATGCTAAATGACTCATAATAGATACAAACCCTTTTCAATTTAAGCAGAATTGGATTTTGTTAAGAGGATATTGGCTAGCTCATAAAATGCCTAGGAGGAATAGATGGGCAGACCACAGAGCTGATCCCATGAAGACACCACAGGCACAAAGGGCACAGATACCATAGATGCTACATTCTGCTGATGCCATGATGTGGGACTCAGGATGCTGCCAATAGAAACTGGAGGTAGCTGCCTCCATTCTCCCCAGCAGGGGTCCAGTAGCCTCCCTGCTTTCTTGGGTCACCAGCCTCTAATTTCGTGGCTGGAATGGGTGGAGACTCACCTGAGGTGGAGGCTCATGTCTGGGGTGGAGTAGGTTAGGGCTTACTCATAGCTACAAGGAAGCTTCTATAGTGGCAGGTAAGCTCTGCCTCACAAGTTTAGGGATTTCCCACTTTGAGAAATGAGACTTAAACACTGGGAAGCCAAAAAGAATGCTAAATGGGCAGAAGCCACCAAGGAAGAAGAATTAAAGAATATTAAATGAAAGAACCAGCAAAGTATAGGCTATTTATAAATACTTATGGATCAAATCTGGGTGAGAAGTTGTTATAAGGGATTAAAAAATGGATTGAAGAGGAAATAATCTAGAATTCCTGAAGGAGGTCAGAAATAGTGCAGCAGAAATATTGTTTTCAAATGTAAGAACAGGAAATTGTGATACTATTCCTCACCCATCATAAGGGTCACGGCCAATATTCCTATAAGAAAAATACAGGTTAACTAGAGAAAGTCATAACACATTTGTTTAACCAAAGTGTTACATGACATGGGAGGCTTCAGAAATGAAGAGCCAAAGACCAGGAAGAACTTTCTGTTTTTATGCTTGGGACTGATGAAGAATGGGCAGCTGTATAAAAATGTGATTGGACAGAAAGGGTATAATCCGAGAGCAACAGATTGAGGGGGAAAGCAAGCAAGACCTGTCCGTTCAGCTTCTTCTTTTGGCCTCTGTGTGTAGCATTTCTTCCTCCTGGGACGGGGTCCCTCTGGAATGAGGGTCTTCAAGGAAGAAGGGAGAGAATGGCCTTTTCTAGGTTTTATGGGTTGCTTTGGGAAAGAAGAGTTCTAGTTTATATGACCCACCTTGGGGAAGGGGAAGGGGAAGTGTGGTTCTGTGACTCACTTTGGGGAAGAAAGAGAAGCAGGAGACAGGAGGATGGGAGAAGATGGGAAAGACCTTGGTTCTGAGGCCTTTCCAATTTTCTTCAGTTCAAAGTACTCAGCACGCCAAAGCACCATGCTTTGGGGTATCATGTTCTGAGCCCAATACAAACATAGTTTGCCATTGTTAATTTTTCTCTACTTTCTCAGGGTCTTCATTCCTACATTTCTACAGCCCAGGCGCTTCATCCACTGTAACTGTCCTCCCTTACTCCCACCCTAAGCATTATTCTACACCCCATTTTTGCTCTCAATCAACTATGGATTCTTTTTCCTGCAAAGGTGTTCACCAATAATTGAGGTGGCAGCTGATAAACCATCAATGTGTGGAATCTCCCGGGGGACATTTACATTTCAAGAGAAAAACAAAGCCTTTAAGCTCTGAAGGAATGACAAAAGGTGGGAATAGCATTTTGTGGCACAGAGTTCTCCCTGGCTCTCTGGAAAATGGCTCTAGCTAAGAAATCTGCCTACATTGCCAATTCAGCTCTCTAAAGTCTCCTTCCAAGTGGCTGGCTGGTCGCAAATGAGGCATACCCATCTATACACAGAAGACTTCTGAGGGTCATGCACTGAGCACATGCCCCTCTCAGGGTGCATGCACTGACCCCTACCTTTCTTTTCAGCCCCTGCTTACACCATTGCCTTTTGCCCTATGAGACACAGTCCTCCCTAAAGCCCAGTTCACCCTGTTCTTTCCTTTCTCAAAGGTTGAAAATAGCACTCTCTTCAATGACCTCAATAATTTAGAACCCATGAATAAGTCATTTGCCCAGGAGACTACATTGGGGCTTCTATTTTTACCTATAATCTCTCACCCAGCAAAATGACCTCTCTCATGAAGCCAACAATGACACCTGTTGCTCTTCTGGCTTCTCACAGAAAGACACAGGCAAAGCTTGCAAAGTAGTCTTTCCTCAAGGACAAGATGGACTAATAGGTGTCAGTGACTTCAGAATGTGAGTAACTAAACATGAACTTCGTCATGTATGCCTTGCTCAGAACTCCTGGAACTGCCCAGAGCATATTCCAAGAGGAACACATTCTATAAAATGGGGCAGGCAATTTCTGCCTATACTGGCCCTCCTCTCCAGACCTCCATCTTTGAACCTCAATAGAAGAGCAATATGAAAGCTGCTCAGGCCCTTAAACCCATGCGATTGCTCCTGCATTTCAACAACACCTCTCTTCAACTTACATTCCCTTGCCCCGTCAACTCTTTACTCTGAGCCAATCCCGTGGTCACTGAGAAACACTCCACCTCAGGTATTTGGGCCACTAGTCTACAAAAATAAGTTTGACTTTCTTCCCTCCATATTTCCATACCCAGGGGTTGTCCTAGTTCTCCTTTTCTCCACTATCCATAGGATTCCTAGCCTAAGTGTTCTGCCGGCACCTCTAGCTTCAGCCTCCAAGCGACCCGTTCTCACTTTTCATTAGCCCCACGCCCGAAGACTTCCACGCTGTTTGTGCAGCAGTGAGCTACCTCAGTGGGAAGCTACATGAAACTTTGTCATACGACCTCATGCCCCATGAGTCACAAAATCATTTATTCATTCTCACTATCTCCCTCTGGAAAAATACCCATTTCTCTTCCTAAACCTTACTCCCTGCCCCTGCCAAAAGGAAGATATATATATTTCAGAAAGTGAGAAACTTCTTTTACAGCCTGTTGTTTTCCTTCATAAAATAAATAATTATTTGTCTCACATTTCATGAAAAGTTACCATGTGGCAGGTACAGTGCTTAATGCTTTATTGATGCTTTTATTTTTCTCTAAAAATCCTCTAAGGTAATGTTATTTCCCTCATTCTATACAGGAGAAAACTGGGGCATAGCAGCTTGTTCACAGGGGCAGAGGCAGGATTTGAACCTAGGATGTCTTTCTCCAGAAACTATTAATCACTAAGCTCTACAGGACATAAGATCATACCCTCTTGTTGCCCATAGTCCACAAAGAACCCTGTTAAGTAAGTTCCCACTTTTTCCTTCAAGAAGACACAATGACTTCCATGTAGTCACGTCTTTGGTGGGCATTCCTTACTTCGTATCTGTCCTCTCTTTCTGCCAATTTAGGCAATACCATCATGGATGTAGAAACGGGCAAAGATTTCATGACAAAGACACCAAAAGCAATCGTAACAAAAGCAAAAATTGACGTGGGATCTAACTAAAGAGCTTCCGCACAGCAAAAGAAACTATCAACTGAGTAAACAGACAACCTACAAAATAGGAGAAAATATTTGCAACCTATGCATTTGATAAAGTCTAATATCCAGCATCTGCAAGGAACTTAAACAAATTTATGAGAGAAAAACAAACAACCCCATTAAAATGTGGGCAAAGGACACAAAAAGACACTTTTCAAAAGAAGACATACTTGCGGCCAACAAGCATATGAAAAAGCCAAATATCATTGATCATTAGAGAAATGCGAATCAAAACCACGATGAGATACCGATACCATCTCACACCAGTCAGAATGGCTATTACATAAAAAGTCAGAAAATAGCAGATGCTGGCAAGGTTGTGGAGAAACGGGAACACTTACACACTGTTGGTGGGAGTGTAATTAGTTCAACCATTGTGAAAAGCAGCGTGGGGATTCCTCAAAGAGCTAAAAACAGAAGTACCATTAGACCCAGCAATCCCATTACTGGGTATATACCCAGACGAATGTAAATCATTCTACCATAAATACTCATGCACACGAATATTCACCGCAGCACTAGTCACAATAGCAAAGATGTGGAATCAACCTAAATGTCCATCAATGACAGATTGGATAAAGAAAATGTGGTACATATACACCATGGAATACTATGCAGCTGTAAAAAAAGAATGAGAGCTATCTTTTTTGGGAACATAGATGGAGCTGGAAGCTATTATCCTTAGCAAACTGATGCAAGAAGAGGAAACCAAATACCACATGTGCTCACTTATAAATGGGAGCTAAATGATAACTTGTGAATACAAAGAAGGAAACAACATCACTCAGGTATTAGGCCCATTAGTTATCTACCCATAGGAGGAGAGAGAAGAGCAGAAAAAACTATTGGGTACTGGACTTAATACTGGGTGACGAAATAATACATACAACAAACCCCCATGACACATGTTATCCTATGCAACAAATCTTCACATGTACTCCCAAACCTAAAATAAAAGATAAAAAAGGTAAAAAAGCACATACACAAAAAAAGAATTAGCAAGAGTGAATGCTCTTAACTGAGAGCTCCCTGGTCTAAAATTCTTAATTAATTGCTGTGGGCCTCACTGAACCAGGGTACCCTCCATGGCCAATTCTAACCATTTGAAACAATTGTTATAAGTGTTCATACTTGGTGAATTATAATAATCAACACCACCCTTCAAATGGCTTTTCTTATTTCTTTGAAAAGTGGAACCGAAGTTTTTCCACAGTGAGTAGTTCAGGGAAGTCTATTTAGCCTCTACTTTTGATGCATGGATATATTTTCAGTAGATATGATCAAAAAGAGCATCCCGGGTGGAGTTTCTCAGAGAAGTGTAGCTCATTAATTCATTCACAAATATTTATAAAGTGCCTGCTATGAGCTAGGTGCTGGATTGAATAACCATAAAAATCCCTTCTGATCTTGAGAATCTATAATTCCAGGAGAAAGGTGAAGTGAGCCTAGAAGAATTCACTGGATTTTGTAGAGTGGAGACAAGAAGGGATACCTTTCTATATCATGTTAGTGAAGGATAACAGTAGGACAGCATTGACCTACCTTGGTGGGGGTGAGTAGATCTCTCTAGTACAACAAAAGAAACTCTCCAGAAAATTCTGGGGAAATGTGGTTGGATGGGTAGTCTGGACCAGGTTATTGGATGCCCTTAAAAATCAGGCAGGAATCCCGTCATGCGCGTCTGTGTGAAGAGACCACCAAACAGGCTTTGTGTGAGCAACATGGCTGTTTATTTCACCTGGGTGCAGGTGGGCTGAGTCTGAAAAGAGTCAGCGAAGGGAGATAAGTGTGGGGGGCCATTTTATAGGATTTGGGTAGGTAAAGGAAAATTACTGTCAAAGGGGGGTTGTTCTCTGGCGGGCAGGAGTGGAGGTTACAAGGTGCTCAGTGGGGCAGCTTTTTGAGCCAGGATGAGCCAGGAAGAGGAATTTCACAAGATAATATCATTGCTTAAGGCAAGGACAGGCCATTTTCACTTCTTTTGTGGTGGAATGTCATCAGTTAAGGCGAGGCAGGGCATTTGCACTTCTTTTGTGATTCTTCAGTTACTTCTGGCCATCTGGGCTTATACGGGCAAGTCACACAGGATGCAATGGCTTGGCTTGGGCTCAGAGGCCTGACATTCCTGCAGTCTTATATTAATAAGAAAAATAAAATAAAATAGTGTTGAGTGTTGGGTCGGCGAAAATTTTTAGGGGGTGGTATGGAGAGAGAATGGGCGATGTTTCTCAGGGCTGCTTCAAGTGGGATTAGGGGCGGCGTGGGAACCTAGAGTGAGAGAGATTAAGCTGAAGGAAGATTTTGTGGTAAGGGGTGATATTGTGGGGTCTTTAGAAGAAACATTTGTCGTATTGAATGATTGGTGATGGCCTGGATACGGTTTTGGATGAATTGAGAAACTAAATGGAAGATACAAGGTCCAAATAAAACAAGGAGAAAAATGGGTATTAAAGGACTAAGAATTGGGAGGGCCCAGGACATCCAATTAGAGAGTGCCCAAGGGGGTTCAGCGTAATTACTTGCTTGGTTGGCAAGTTTTTGGGCTCTATCCTTGAGTTTTTTTTATGTTGTCATATACCAGGCCAGATTGATTTAGGTAAAAACAACACTCTTCATTTAAGAATATACAGAGTCCTCCTTTTTCAGCAGTGAGTACAAAAGGAAAGAATAGAACTTCTTCAGGGCGGAAGTGCTGGAGGATGCCCTGCCAGCAAACATCATCTATCCACTCGAAGGAGTGAAGAGTGGCAGTTTGGGGATAGCATCAAGAGATATCAGCTGTGGCAGCTCGAAGAAACAGTGTAAACCGGCAGTGCACGCAAGAGTAGGGCATTTATAGGTAGTTGAGAACAGAGAATAGGAGTATGACTAGACAGAAGATAGTAGGGATGACTAGTGTTTGGGGCTCGGTCCAATGGTGGGAGCGACTTCGTAAGGCCCTGTTTTAAAAAGTAGGGTAAGGACGAACAGACCTAATAGAATGAAGGGATGTATTAGGCACATAAGGGTTATTACTGTTCTTCAGAAATACAAGTGAGTTTAAGGGAAGTAGGGGAGAGTACTTGTGACTTCCAGGGGGAAGAGGAGAGATTAGACTGGCTGTCTGATGGACACAGCTTTATTCTGGAACGGTGAACCCAGTGGGGAGGGTCCTGCAGGCGGACGGCAGTCGGGGTACTATAGATGACTAAATAGGGTCTGGTCCATCAAGGTTGTAGAGTTTGAGGGGTCAGATTCTTAACAAGAACTGATCGTCCAGCTAGGGTGTCTTCATATGGAGTAGGCAAGAGAAGATTAGCAGCCTGGCGAATTTCCTGTCTAGCCTGCTGGAGGACTGGAAGATAGTCTCCTAGAGGGCTGGGTCTGGGATGAAGTTGGGGCTGAGTAAGAAAGTACGTCCGTATAAAAGTTCAAACGGACTGTACCCTGTAGCATTCTGAGGACAGGCCTGAATTCTGAGAAAGGAAAGTGGTAAAAGTATTGTCTAGTCCTTTTTAAGTTGGTGACTGAGCTTGGTGAGGTGTGTTTTTAAAAGACCATTAGTCCGTTCTGCCTTTCCTGAAGATTGAGGACGGTAAAGGGTATAAAGGTTTCACTGAATACCAAGAGCCTGAGAAACTGCTTGGGTGATTTGACTAGTAAAGGCTGGTCTGTTATCAGACTGTATAGAGGTAGGAAGGCCAAACCAAGGAATTATGTCTGAAATGACCACGGTGGCCTTCTCAGACCCTGTGGGAAAGGCCTCTACTTATCCAGTGAAAGTGTCTACCTAGACTAAAAGGTATTTTAGTTTTCTGACTCGGGGCATTTGAGCAAAACCAATTTGCCAGTCCTGGGCAGGGGCAAATCCTCCAGCTTGATGTGTAGGAAAGGGAAGGGTCCTGAACAATCCCTGAGGGGCAGTAGAATAGCAGATGGAACACTGAGAAGTGGTCTTCTTGAGGATAGATTTCCATGATGGAAAGGAAATGAGAGGTTCTAAGAGGTGGACTAGCAGCTTGTAACCTACATGGAAGAGGTTATGAAATGACAACAGAATAGAATGGGCCTGTGAGGCTGGAAGGAGATATTTTCCTTGGTCTAAGAACCATTTGCCTTGTGTGTGAAGAGATTGATAGGTGGAAGTTTCAGCGGGGGAATAGGTGGGAGTGGCTGACGTGAAGGATGAAACTGCCTTGAGGGATAGAAGTTGGAACGCTAGCTGCTTTTTTAGCTAACTTATCAGCATAAGCATTGTCCTGAGCGATGGTTGGGGGAAGAAAATAGATTTTGGAAGTTATGAGAACTGTAGAGAGTTGAGCATAGTTTGTGATTTTTAGGGCCTCTAACAGTATTAAAGCAGTGGCAGCCACTGCGCGTAGACATGAGGGCTAGGCTAAAACAGTAAGGTCAAGTTGTTTGGACAGAAAGGCTGCAGGACGCGGTCCTGGCTCTTGTGTAAGAATTCTGACCGCACTAACCATGCCTAGGAAGGAAAGGAGTTATTGTTGTAGAAGCGATTGGGGTTTGGGAGATTAGTCGGACAGGATCAGTAGGGAGAGTAAGTGTGTATTTATGAGAATTATGCCGAGATAGGTAACAGATGAGGAAGAAATTTGGGCTTAACTGAAGTAATGGGGACTGTCTGTGAAGCCTTGCAGCTGTACAGCCGAGGTAATTTGCTGAGCCTGATGGGTGTCAGGGTTAGTCCAAGTGAAAGCGATGAGAGGCTGGGATGAAGGGTGTAAAGGAATAGTAAAGCAAGTATGTTTGAGATCCAGAGGCAAGACAATTTGGTTGATAAGGCACAGAGATCTTGAATTAACCTGTAAGGCTTGTCTGGTTTTAGGACAGGTAAAATGGGGGAATTGTAAGGGGAGTTTACAGGCTTTAAAAGGCTATGCTGTAGCAGGCGAGTGATAACAGGCTTTAATCCTTTTAAAGCGTGCTGTGGGATGGGATATTGGCATTGAGCGGGGTAAGGGTGATTAGGTTTTAATGAGATGGTAAGGGGTGCATAATCAGTTGCCAAGGAGAGGTATCCTATGCTTGTGGGTTAAGGTGGGGGGATAAGAGGGGAGGATGTGAAGGAGGCTTTGAACTGGGGGAAAAGGCAGCAATGAGGTGTGGCTGTAGCCTAGGAATAGTCGGGGAAGCAGATAATTTAGTTAAAATGTCTTGACCTAATAAAGGAGCTGGGCAGGTGGGGATAACTAAAAAGGAATGCATAAAAGAATGTTGTCCAAATTGGCACCAGAGTTGGGCAGTTTTAAGAGGTTTAGCAGCCTGGCCGTCAATACCCACAACAGTTATGGAGGCAAGGGAAACAGGCCCTTGAAAAGAAGGTAGCCTCCGTATTGATTAAGAAGGGGACGGACTTACCCTCCACTGTAAGAGTTACCCAAAGTGTCTGTGATGGTCCAGGAGGCTTCCAAGGCGATGTGGCAGCATCGATCTTCAGCCGCTAAGCCGAGAATATCTGGGAAGGAGTCAGTCAGAGAGCCCTGGGCCAGAGCTCCAGGGGCTCTGGGAGTGGCTGCTGGGCGAGTTGGACAGTCCGATTTCCAGTAGAGTCCCGCACAGGTGGGACACGGCTTAGGAGGAATCCCGGGCTGCAGGCATTCCTTGGCCCAGTGGCCAGCTTTCCCGCACTTGTAGCAAGCTCCTAGGGGAGGAGGTTCTGGAGGAACCCCTGGCAGCTGCGGTTCAGGTGTTTGGAGTTGTGTGCTGGAGATGTGGCTGGGGTTTGTCTCACACTGGAGGCAAGGAATTGCAACTCAGAAATAAGTTGCTACTTGGCTGCCTCTATTATTGTACACCTTGAAGGCGAGGTTCATTAAGTCCTGTTGTGGGGTTTGAGGGCCGGAATGTAATTTTGGGGTTTATTTAATGTCGGGAGCAGATTGGGTAATAAAATAAAATGCATATTAAGAATAAGACGGCCTTCTGACCTTTCAGGGTCTAGGGCTGAAAAGCGTCTCAGGGTTGCTCCTAAACAGGCCATGAACTGGGCTAAATGTTTATATTTGATAAAAAAGAGCCCAAATGCTAACTGATTTGGGAGAGGTAGAATAAAGAAAAAGGAACATTAACCTTGACTATACCTTTAGCTCTATCCACTTTTTTAAGAGGAAATTTCTGGGCAGGTGGGGGAGGGCTAGTCACATAACGAAACTGAAAGCCAGACCAGGTGTGAGGAGGTGAGGTTATAAAAGGATTATAGGGTGGGGGAGCAGAGACTGAGGAAAAATTGGGACCTAGCTCGGCCTGGCGAGGAGGGGAGAGGTCAGATGGGTCTGTAGAAAGGAAGATTAGAAAGACTCAGCGACGCTTGGTGTTGGGACTGAGGGGACAGGCGGGAGTGAAAGAAGGAAGATTTGGGATGAGTTGCATTGGGAACAGAGACTAGGGAGGGACCAATGTGTAAAAGAATGCCTGGACGTCAGGCACCTCAGACCGTTTGCCCATTTTACAACAATTATTTAGATCTTGTAGGATGGAAAAATCTAAAGTGCCATTTTCTGGCTATTTGGAGCCATTGTCAAGTTTGTCTTGGGGCCAAGCAGTGTTGCAGAAGAAGATAAGGCGTTTAAGTTTTAGGTCAGGTGTGAGCCGAAGAGGTTTTAAGTTCTTGAGAACACAGGCTAAGGGAGAAGAAGGAGGAATGGAGGGTGGACGGTTGCCCATAGTGAAGGAGGCAAGCCCAGAGAAAAGAGAGAGTAGAGACTCAAAGAGGAGTTCGGGGGTTCTTGCCCTCCAGAAAAGCGGGAAAGGGATCGGGGAGTGGAACTAAGGGACTGGGGCACAAAAATAAGAGGTCGGGGTACCTGCCCCTCCCCCAGAAAAGCAGAGAAGGGGTAGAGACAGGGAGAGAAGGGGTTGGGGTGTTTGCCCCTTCCCCAGAAAAGTGGGACTTGCCGCTTAGGGTGAAGGACCAAGGCAGGCGTCCCCGTAGCGTGGTCAGACACCCCTGAAATGTGGGTGAGTAATCAGAGAGGCGTCCCTGCCATGCTTAAACACCACGGGAAGGCTGCCTTTGCCAGTCCATGACCGGCGCCGGCGTTTTGGGTCCACGGATAAAACGTGTCTCCTTTGTCTCTACCAGAAAATGAAAGGAATTGAAATTAAGAGAAGGGAGAGATTGAAGGGTGGTGCCAAGATTGAAAGGAGAAAGAAGTTGAGGGATAGAGAGGTTGGAGAAGAGAGTAAAAAAGGGGCCGCTCACCTGATTTAAAATTGGTGAGATGTTCCTTGGGCTGGTTGGTCTGAGGACCAGAGGTCATAGGTGGATCTTTCTCACGGAACAAAGAGCAGGAGGACAGGGGATTGATCTCCCAAGGGAGGTCCCCTGATCCGAGTCACGGCACCAAAATATGCGCGTCCGTGTGAAGAGACCACCAAACAGGCTTTGTGTGAGCAACATAGCTGTTTATTTCACCTGGGTGCAGGCGGGCTGAGTCCGAAAAGAGTCTGCGAAGGGAGATAAGTGTGGGGCCGTTTTATAGGATTTGGGTAGGTAAATGAAAATTACAATCAAAGGGGGGTTCTCTGGCGGGCAGGAGTGGGGGTCACAAGGTGCTCAGTGGGGGAGTTTTTGAGCCAGGATAAGCCAGGAAGAGGAATTTCACAAGATAATATCATCGCTTAAGGCAAGGACAGGCCATTTTCACTTTTGTGGTGGAATGTCATCAGTTAAGGCGAGGCAGGGCATTTGCACTTCTTTTGTGATTCTTCAGTTACTTCAGGCCATCTGGGCGTATACATGCAAGTCACAGGGGATGCGAGGCTTGGCTCGGGCTCAGAGGCCTGACAAATCCCACCTTGGTGCTAGAGACAGGGGAGAGTCATTGTCACAATCCTGAGCTGGGGAATATTGTGAAGAGAACATAGTTCTTAGGGTGAGAAATCAGTGGCCATTTGCAGTGAAAGCGAATCTTTCTTGTCATTATACAGCCAATTGAATGAAAATGAACATTCTCAATTAGAGAAGAAAAGTAACCTCCCGGTGGCCTAGATGCACAGCATAGAAACAGGAGGCGTTCATTTTTCTCCCCTTTCACAGCTCTTATTTTCTGTGTAACCCTCCTGTCTCAGATCTGTGATGATGTGGTTTGCTAGATGTTCCCAGAGCTGCTAATAAGATGCAGCTATAATCTATTCACTTGATAGCCTTCACTGGAAACCAGGCTTCTCTCCTAAACCCCTGCATTTCCTGGGTGCCTGCGGGGGCTGTGCAGTGTGGTCTGAGAGTGCCACAGGGACAGGGCAGTCCCCACACAGTCAAGTCATCAGTCCCCATTAGGCCTTCAAGGAATGGAGAGGACCTAAGCCTCTCACTGACACATAGTCAGAATAAGCAAGAAAAAGCCATGCAGAAAAGGAGACGAGAATGCCTGAAGACAGAACTAGTTTGAAAACAAAGAGAAAAACCAAGGAGAGATTTAATTACATAAAGAGCACCTGGCCAAAAGCGTAACCAAGCATTTCTGTTCAACATCAGCAAAGGACATAACAAGAACTAAGCAGACTTAGAGGGCAGCAGGACCAGAATATTATCTTCACGGATCAGATGAGCTTGCTTCTTAGTGATGGAGTTCAGGATCCATCACCCCAAAATATAACTGTAGCAATCAAGAATATGCCACCCCAAAACATTCCTCTTTGGCGTAAGGATTATTTTGAGCTGATTATTTTGAGAAACTGCAGACACAGGGGAAGCTCTGAAAACAGAGTAGAAGTTACCCTTCTGTATGACAAATTTACATCTGTAAAGGAAATCTCCACTTCTCAGAATGTCTTCTCTCACCGGGAAGACAGGGACAACTAAACCACTAGACTCTTATCAATGGAGTAGGTACCACTTACATCTTCATAATAAACCCTACCCGTTTACGGTCCTTTTCCTGGCCTTCCCCGATAACCTGCCTTTCCTCACTTCCTTTCTTTATTTCAGCAAAGGATAGTACTTCTTTATTAAATAGTCTGAAATCAAAGCCGCTTCTTTGAGATTTACTCTTGGAGATTTCCCTATCTCCTATGATAGTGGAGAGATATACATATTCTTGAACTTCTGACCATGTGTTTTGTTACTGTGAGTCCATGAAGAACTGTGAAAAGTAGAATATTATATTTCCTCCCTTCTATTAGCAAGGCTTGTTAACAGATAGGTGATCTAAAGAGGCTGTGAGTGTGAAATTAACTTCTTTAGGTCCTTAAAAGTAGCTCCAATTTGTATTTGCCTAGAAGTGGACTAAGAAATGACTTATTGGAGGACAAGAGGGTACACTAGTCATCCTTTCCAGGTCTTTCCTAATAAAGTGTTTAAAAAAAAAAACCTTCAGCTGAATTAAATGTAAAGGAGTATAATTGAGCAATGAACGATTCGTGAACTGGGCAGGCTCCTGAGCCAGAGTAAGCTGAGAGACTCCAGTGTAGCCACATGGTGGAAAAGATTTATGGACAGAAAAAGGAAAGTGACGTACAGAAATGGAAGTGAGGTAGTACAGAGACAGCTGGATTGGTTACACGTTGACGTTTGCCTTATCCGAACGTGGTTCAAACAGCTGGCTACATTTGATTGGCCAAAACTCGATAATTGACGTAAGTGTAGGCTACAGTCTGTTTACGCCTTCACTTCTTACAGTTCACAATATACAGAGAAACCTTTAGGCCAAAGCTAAAATATGTAAGGAGGCAGCTTTAGGCTAAACTTGATTTAACACAAGTGATTATGTCTTTTTCTGGTTTGAATTGAATTCATTTATTTTTTTTTATATAAGTCCAAATTTATTGAGAATAGTTAAGGTGTGGGATGGTTTTTGTGTGAGCTCTTGTCTTTGTACCTCCACTTTCTCACTCCCTATGCTTGAGATTTTTCCAGTTGCCCACCTGTCTGCCTCTAAAAACCCACACTTGACCACTCCAGGTCTCAAGAAATCTGCCCTTCTTTCATATTCTGCCCACAGTCTTTGCTATACATTTATGCAATTAAACAAACTGGTTTTTTTTTTTTAATTGTTGCCAAGTATGGGTTTTTAATCCCAATTTGTTGCCAACTCAGTAAAACAGAGGCAATATTTTCTTTGTCATTTTCCCCTAAGGTTCTATGCATGATGCTGCATTCTAGTAAATTTTTACTGGTTGACAGCAACAGAAATATCAAATACATTGTATATATGTAATTTAATAATGTATTGAGCATCTACCATGTGTGAAGTACTTGAAAGTCTTTGTTTAGCAATGCCCTTGAACACTAGCACTTTTAGGAAACAGTTTGTAGTGTAAATTAGGATTTTGTTAACCCAGTGTTTTGTCACAGGCAAGTTGATTTTTGGAGCATGATCACATACAAGTAACTGGTAAACAATTTAGAAAATAGACTCCTGAATATTGAAAGACTGAGTTGTAGAAGAAATTTTGTTTGAAACTTGAGCAGAAGAAACCTGGATTTAAAAAGATAACACCAGAGAGTATTGTGTATGCAGTGCATACGTGACATATCTGTCCTGACACTTGCATTATGTAAATAAAGGGAAACTGGTGAACCCAAGAGAATGACAGTGTTGTTGGTTTAGGATCAACAGTCAAATGAGCACAGAGGCTGGGAGCAGTGTCTCATTCCTGTAATCCCAGCGCTTTGGGAGCCCAAAGCAGAAGGATCACTTGAGCCCAGGAGTTCAAGACCAGCCTGGGAAACATACAGAGACGACCCTGTCTCTACAAAAAAATTTAAAAAATTGGCCAGGCGCGGTGGTGCACACCTGTAGTGTCAGCTACTTGGGAGGCTCAGGTGTGAGAATCACTTGAACCCAGAAAGTCAAGGCTGCAGTGAGCTGTGATCACACCACTGCACTCCAGCCTATGCAACAGAGTAAGACCCTATCTCAAAATAAAAAAAGGATACAGTGGTAGGTTGCCTTGTTGTCTGAGACCTTTGGTGCCAAATTGTTATGCAGAACTAGGAACCTACAAGTAAATTCTCAGAAATGGTCTGTTTTTAGAACGAAGAATAAAAACATTTGATTGTGGTTTTGATTTTTAAAAATCTGTCTCCTTAAGTGTCATTCTTTGGAAATATGCCATAAAATTTGCCATGCTTATTTAAAGAAAAAAATAATGACTATTGAGAAGAGCATGGCAGTCTCTCCATTAACCTTGTCATGAAGCAGCAAAGTTAGGAGAAGACTGGGCTGATAAGGTTAAGACTTCATGATCCAGGCATATTCATTGGTTTATTAGTGAGGATTTCGTAGCTTACCTTAATTGCAGTCAAATTGCCTCAGAAGGGCTAAGCTTACCGTGAAAACACTAGAATATTCTACTGTCACATTATAAATGGATTACAATTACATGATGAATTAGACTACCAATACCCAACATTGACAGGAAACACTTTCATCATCAATAATTCAGAGGCCTTTAAGAATTTCACAGTATTCTAGAGTTACGCTACTTCTGTTTGAATCTTGAAAACCTGGATATTTAAAACATTTTTTTCATTGAGGTAAAATATACTTACATAATTTACCATCTTTATCATTTAACTGTACATTTCAGTGGTAATAAATACATTTATGCTCTTTTATCCTCCCCCCGCTTCATCCATTCTCCCTTCTCCTCTCCCTTCTCCCCTTCCTGTCCTCTGGTCACCACCAATCTACTCTCTGTCTTCTTGAAATCCACTTTTTTAGTTCCCGCATTTGAGTGAGAACAATGCAATGTTGGTCATTCTGTGCTTGGCTTATTTCATTTAACATAATGGCTTTCAGTTCCATCTATGTTGCTGCAAATGATAGAATCTCATTCTTTTTCGATGGTTGAATAGTACTCCATTGTGTATATATGCCCCATTTTCTGTATCCATTCATCCGTTGATGAGCACTTAGGTTGATTCAGTATTTTAGCTATTGTGAGTAGTGCTGCAATAATTGAGAGCGCAGGTATCTCTTTGATATATCAATTTCCTTTCTTTTGGATATATACACAGTAGTGGAATTGCTGGATCACATAAATTTCTGTTTTCTGAGGAATTTCCATACTGCTCTCCACAGTGGCTCTATTAATTTACATTTCCACTAACTGCGTATGAGGGTTCCCCTTTCTCCACATTCTCACCAGTATCTGTTATTGCCTGTCTTTTTGATATAAGCCATTTTAACTGGGGGTGAGATGATCTCTCATTGTGGTTTTGAGTTGCATTTCTCTGATGACTAGTGATAAAAACCTGGACATTTGAACTTTCTGGTTATTTGGACATAATTACAGTCTTATAGATCACAAGATGGATGATTAAAAGAAGTAGAATATAGATATTGGATATGCTTTTCCTGTTTTCCAGGAAACAAGGATTTAGCGGTCCTTGAGGGTCTTTGTGTGTTTACATTGTTTTATAATGATGTGTTGCTATGCATGTTGTTATGTATGTTGTATAATATGTTATATAATGATAACGGTAATAATATTTGAGTCTTTCCAAACTGTTTTATCAGTACTTCCCAAATTCTTTCACATCCCAGCACACATGGAAAGCAGTGACATGTAAATAGCACCCTAGAAAAATAGAGGAGGTCGCTAGGGCTCTGGCCTCCCAGTGCCCCTTCTTGCTGTCTCAGAGGTGAAAGAGACCTGTCTGTATCTCTGCTCACCTAGAACCCATCAGAGTACCTTGGTAGAAAAGGTCTGGAGGCCGGGCGTGGTGGCTCAAGCCTGTAATCCCAGCACTTTGGGAGGCCGAGATGGGCGGATCACAAGGTCAGGAGATCGAGACCATCCTGGCTAACATGGTGAAACCCCGTCTCTACTAAAAATACAAAAAACTAGCCGGGCGAGGTGGCGGGCGCCTGTAGTCCCAGCTACTCGGGAGGCTGAGGCAGGAGAATGGCGTAAACCCGGGAAGCGGAGCTTGCAGTGAGCTGAGATCCGGCCACGGCACTCCAGCCTGGGCGACAGAGCGAGACTCCGTCTCAAAAAAAAAAAAAAAAAAGAAAAGGTCTGGAAATGCCAGTTTGGGACCACCTTATCCGTGGTCCTCTGTCATGAAAATTAGTTCTTCCGGTATCCTTGCACTCACAGAACCCTGCCCCTTGGCGGGAGGGAGGGACTCCAGGAGCAGAGAAGATGAATAGCCTCACGGAAAGGAGCGCTGGCATACATTTCCACGTGGAGTGAGCAGAAGTGCCAGCTGTTGTCTTCAGGGAATTTTGCTGACAGTATGAGAATGGGGCGTGATGTCACAGGAACCTGGCTTGGCCAGCACAGCATGGTGTCCGAGGCAGCTGATCTGTTCATCCAGATTGAAATGATCTCTTCCCCTGCTGCTCCCACCCTCCCTTCTCCCTGCCAGTCTGAGTGATAATTGTAAAGCCATGAAGTTCCTTTCAGAAGTAGGCCATGGGAGCCAGGGCTGGGTGTTTCGTGGCTGGCACGTTGCAATTATCACCAAGGATGGCCCTGATGACAGCATAATACATGTGGTGTTTTGTGCTAAAAAAGTCAATGCCAGTGGCTGAAAAAGCAAATCTTTCCAGAGATGTGAGCACAACTTCCACATGACATAGGATCTGTGTGGGCCTCGACTTATGGTCACTTCTCTTCACCCTCAGGATTATTCCTACAAAATAGACGGCTGACCCAGTCCTCAGGAAGCCATGAATAGAGAACATTCCTCTCTGTTCAGGAACTCTTCAGCTCTTAACAGAGCGAGGCTTTATAAAGTACCTGTGTCAGAGTCCAGAATTTAAATTTATCTGAACTTGAAAGTGTTATCCTCAGGATAGAACTTTAAGGAAGTTTGAATCCTAAGTTTACCACTTAGTAGCTGTGTGACTTTGGGAACTTCAATGAACTTCTCTAACCCTTGTTATTTAAAAAAAAAAAAAAAAAAAAAGTATCATACTCACTTCAAGACTTGCTAGAATTACATAACTAAACAATCATAAGTAAAATACTTAGCACAAAGTCTGTCCCAAGGAAAATGACACAAAAACAGCAGAAGTTGTTGCTATTGTTATATTTATAGATATTGTTGTATATACCAGTCGTGTTTTTAGGAAGGGAGCTCTAGAAAAAAAATATTACACATGCTTGCTAAATTCTTTTTAGGACTGATCAATCTCATGATTATCATACAGATAACTAGAATTATGACAGCACTTTGTACCCTCTTCAAAAATCTTACTATGTCATGTTGGTGAGAAGACTGAACAAGAAATCCCAAGCAAGAAGAGGACAAGTCAGAATACACACCCCTCCACCACAGAAACCTGTAGACTCAAACATTTCCTCAAGACACCAAGAAGTTTAAGTTTTCTTTTGATGGAAAAGTTTTTTAAAAAATGAATATAATA
This sequence comes from Macaca fascicularis, assembly GCF_037993035.2. Taxonomy (NCBI): domain Eukaryota; kingdom Metazoa; phylum Chordata; class Mammalia; order Primates; family Cercopithecidae; genus Macaca; species Macaca fascicularis. The sequence continues at coordinate 11,218,535 of NC_088381.1, forward strand.
TATATTTAATGTTGACATTTTTATACCAAAGGCTATAACTTAACCTTTTATATTGTTGAACCACCTAAAATAAGTTAACTTTTCACACGGCGTGACTATTTTTATTTATCTAACCATGAATTAGCAACCTGAAAAGGCTTTGCCTTATTCATTATTCAACATTAAGTAGCTGCTTCTCACTTTGATGTAGGTTATTAATTTATAGACTGCCTTTAGCTTAAGTCAACTGATGACAAAGCACAGTTACAGAAGTAGATTTTGAAAATAAGCAGCTTACAGCCAGAGAATATTTGTCAGCTTTAATGTTTACTCAATAATTCAGTAAAAGGAAACAACGAAAAGGAAGTTACCGTTATGCAGAAAAATACCTTCTTTACAGTTCTATTCAATGATTAAGTTTTCATTAAGAAGTATAATTTCTGCAACTTAGCTGACAATGATGAAGACTTTGGCATGCTGGCTATTACAGAAGGCAGATCCAAAATTTGTTTAGAAATCACAGAGCAACAGTTTTCCTGTTACAAACTCGGAGAACATCCACTCGAGGTAAGAATGCATAAAACCAAGAGACCAGGTCTGCGTTATCCTTCCAAATTAGCATTTATAAAATGGGCTTTCAAGGATTTCCACTGTTATTAATTATTATTCTTCCTCCTCCTTCCCCTCCTCCTTCTCCTCTTCCTCTTCTTCTCTTTTTTATACTGAACGCTAAGACCAAAAAATTACTATGTATGTTAGCAATCATCTTGTCCAGTCATAATTTTACAGATAAATGGCAGTAAAGCTTAGTGGTTATGAGTGGAGGCTCAGGAGGCAGTCTTAGTCTGCCTGAGTTCAAATCCTGGCTCAGCCGCTTTCCACCGTGCAACCTTTGGACGGGTGATTTACTTGTCTGTACTTTATTTGAGCTATAAAATCAATGTTACAGGTTCTCGAAAGTACTTACAGAATTGGGTTATTATGATAAATAAATGAGGCTGTACATAAGTATTAGATGTGTTATTACAAATGGGAGAGCTGAGGTTGTGAGCAGTTAAGGAATTTGTGTAGGTTCCTCAGCGAGTCAGCAGTGGAGTCCAAGTCATCTTATTCCCGTCCAAGACTCCATATTCTATAAGTGAAGAGCATAGTAGTGGGCATAGATCCTTTCTGCCTAAACAGCATCCATTCCTCCTTCTTCTGGTAATAGCAACCTAGCACTTTCTTTGGAGAGCCACCTGACCCCAATTTTTCGTGTATGTACATCAACTTTATGTGGGAGGAGTGCGAGGGTGTCACTCAACCTAAGCCTGGCCAATCGGAGGATTCCATCACCCTGGCCATAAAATTTGATTCAGGAGGGGAACGTAACTTCGGATCAGTGAGATGCCATCCAGGCTGTCTCCTGGAACAATTGGGAAAAAGATACTCTTTTACCTTTGGGGATGTGACTATTAAGATGTAAGTTCAGAAACTCCGCTAGCCATCTTGCTGCTAAGAAGGGAAAGCCTAGGAAAAAAGGAGCCAACAGAGGGGGAAAGATAGCTCATAACTGGAGAGAGAAATATTCCTGATGGTGTCTCTGGAGTGCTTGGATTGAGCCATACCTGAAGGTAGGGGAGATCTATCTTTGGACTTGTCAGTTAGTTCAGCCGATAAAGTGGCTGCTGTCACTTACATTGAAAATTACTGACTTACACAGGCATTTAAAAAATATACCACATAGTTCTCACTTCAGGAACCAGCTTGAGTATTTCCTTGTATGAAAATACTCTGAAACCCGAATCTTCCTGTTACAACATGAGAGTAATTTTGGCAGTCCTCCTCACTTCCTGATATTTTGATATTGTCTAGGTTAGGTGAGCAATATTGGGAAGGCAGTAGTATAGGGTGGGCCTGGAGTCAGATCTGAGTTGGAATCCCAGACCTTCTCCTAGTCAGCTCCCTTCTCCTTGGCTAACCACTTAATCTCTCTGTGGGCCTTAGTTACCTTGTCTGAATAGACTTATTGCAAGGGCTCAATAAGATAATGCATACAAAATACTAACATTAAGAAGACAGTAATGGGCCGGGCGCGGTGGCTCAAGCCTGTAATCCCAGCCCTTTGGGAGGCCGAGACGGGTGGATCACGAGGTCAGGAGATCGAGACCATCCTGGATAACACGGTGAAACCCCGTCTCTACTAAGAAATACAAAAAACTAGCCGGGCGAGGTGGCGGGCGCCTGTAGTCCCAGCTACTCGGGAGGCTGAGGCCGGAGAATGGCGTGAACCCGGGAGGCGGAGCTTGCAGTGAGCTGAGATCCGGCCACTGCACTCCAGCCTGGGCGACAGAGCGAGACTCCGTCTCAAAAAAAAAAAAAAAAAAAAAAAAAAAGACAGTAATGATAATAAAATGACTAATGTTTATTGATGTTAACTGGGTGCTAGACTCTGCTGAGCACTTTAAATGAATACCTCATTTACTACTCATAATGACCTTGTGTGGTAAGAGCGCCATTCCTCATTTTGTACTTGAGAAACTGAGAGACAGAGAAGTAAAGCAGTTTGCACAAATCTGGACAGCTAGTGAGTGATGGAGCTGGAACTCTTATTTCAGAAGCCAAGCTCATGACTACATTGTGAAATTGCCTCTTATCTTATCCAAAAACAATTAGATGTTTAGGTTGTTGCTACTGATGACTGACTCCTGATAAAAGTTTAAAAGTTGACTTTGATTCTGAAGTAGTGATTTTTTTAAGAGACAGAGTCTTGCTATGTTGCCCAGTGTGGAGTGCAGTGGCTATTCACAGGTGCAATCATAGTGCAGCACAGCCTTGAAATCCTGGTCTCAAGTGATCCTGCCTGCCTCAGCTTGGTGAAGTAATGATTTTGAAGCAATTAGGCTGAAAAGCTCAAGGATGAATAGTGTGGCCATAGGGTCTTCTCTAGAGGAGTTCAGAAAGTCAGGAGTAGAGTTGAGTGAGAAGAAACAAGTGTTATTTTGGGAAAGTTATGGTAACCTCTCTGAGTCTTGGCTTCCTCACCTATAAAATGATTTTACCTATGCCCCAGGTTTTTGTAAGGGTTATAAGAAAAGGGTTATGAAAAGCACTTAGCAGGTTGCCTGGGGATCATCATTACCACCAGCATCATCACCAGCATCATCACCAACAACACCTATACAAACAGGCAGATCTTGGTCCAAAGTTTACATATACTTACTGAATTTGGTTTTCCTTAGTGATCTTTCTTGGTGAATAGATCTTATCTTCACAGTTTAAATGAAAAGCAAAGCAAGACAAAAACAAAAACAGAAATGAAAAATCTGCAACCTAAGAAATTCTGTTTATTAGCTGTCTCCTAACAGCAAGCAAGATAGCCCAGGAAGAGCTTCCAAAAAACAAAAAGACTGAGGCGGGTTCTGCATGAGTGTCTTTCCCTACACACTGCTCTACATCTCTGCGGTGGACACATCACATAGAGCCCTGAGAAATCACATGGGGAAGAGAGCAAAATTTCAGCACGAGAAAGCTACTCAGTAACTAAAGATCAACTGTGTCCCTCATACAGTTCTTTCTAGACAAAGAGCTCACTGAGCCTTGACCCTCCCCAAATATGTCTAAGTGGTCATTTTTAGGCTCTTGCTTATATTTCAGTGAAATATACTGGGGGCCAAATACAGCTCCATCTCCCCGTTTTGCTCATCCAACCTCTTCCAGGTGGCATGTTCACAAACAGACTCCTCCCAGAGGAATTGCTGTCCTTGTCCCCTCTTTTCCTTACCACCTCCACTCAACAGCAGAACAACAAAGGACAATACCTTGGCACCCCACTTGTGATAAGTGAACATCTCCTGGTGAGTGCCAGTCAGGGACCAAAGCTCTGCCTGCCAGGAAAAGTGTGAAGATGAGCACCCTTGGTCTTGTTGGGTGGAGCAGAAAGGAGGACTATAGGAACCATTTTATGTGTAGTATGCAGCATCTAACTGGGCGATTGAAAGAAAGGGAGGAATTGATTCTAGTTGTTTTCAGATGACTTTTCTCTTCCCTCTTTCTCCAGAGATTCAGTTTATTTCAGGTCATCTGCTTCACCTGGGACAGGTTTATAACTCCCCTTGAAGATAACACCAAGAACAGAGGGTGGACAGTCTTGAAATTGGTGTGGGGCCTGCTTCTCTTGTTCATCTATCACAGGAAGACAAATCTTGTGGTCTGTCCTGCTTGCCTTGGTGAAATACTTTCAAAATTTACAAGTACTTTATTAGTAAGAATAAATAACATGAATAAAACTCCCTTACTGGGGGTCATGTGCCTTAGAATAAAACTTAACAGTTTCCGTCTGTTGTCTTTTCAGCTTCTTGGTTATATAAGAATAGGAATGAAAATTTTAAGAAGCTTTACTGGTGATCCTTTTTATTGTAAGGTTATATGTGCTTGTTGTCAAAAATAAGTCAGACCAATATGTAAAGGCATAAAGAGTAAGAGATCACACAAACAATCCCACCATTCAGTGTTGAGATTTTCAAACATATCAATATACATATAAACACATATTGCCCCCAAAATCTTATCTTTGTATCCTTTTTATTCAAGGTATTCTCAACATGTTAAAATACGTTAGAACATATAGACATACTTTAACATTTTTAAAAACCTGTCTTCCATAGTATTCCATTGTATAGAGGCACTTTATTTAACCAATTCCCTATTGACGGACATTTAGATTGTCTTCAAATATTTTTAAAATGAACAATTTAGCTATAAATCTTGGACCTGATGTTTAGTTATTTTCTTAGGAGGTATTCCTAGACTCTGGAGCAAAGAGTTTTTGCACTTGCAAACTGCTTTGTTGACTATAACTAAATTAACTTCCAGAAACTTTTTTTTTCTTTTTGAATTAGAATCTCACTCTGTCACCCAGGCTGGAGTGCAGTGGTGCAATCATGGCTCACTGCAGCCTCAACCTCCTGGGTTCAAGCAATCCTCCTGCCTCAACCTCCTGAGTAGCTGGGACTACAGGTGTGCCCACCACGCTCAGTGAATTTTTTGTAGACTCAGGTTGCACAGGCTGGTCTTGAACTCTGGGCTTCAGGCAATTGTCCCGCCTCAGCCTCCCAAAGTGTTGGGATTACAGGTGTGAGGCATGGCACCCAGCCTCAGAAAGGTTTTAAGAGAATCAAGTTACTTTTCACTTTTGCACGGAGCAAGGCATGGAGAGATTCAATGTCTTGCTGAAGGTAATTCAGTTACTCACCAAGGAGCTTACAGATCCATCTGTTAAAAATCTTAATGTTTTGGAACTAGAGAGACCCACTGAAATCACTTAATCCAAATCTACCATTTGTGTAGACAATTGAGGAAGAAAGGTGTATAATTCTTTTTTAAAATTTTTTTTAAGATGGAGTCTCACTCTGTCACCCAGGCTGGAGTACAGTGGCATGATCTTGGCTCACTGCAACCTCTGCCCTGCAGGTTCAGGTGATTCTCCTGCCTCAGCCTCCCCAGCAGCTGGGATTACAAGCATATGCCACCATGCCTGGATAACTTTTGTATTTTTAGTAGACACAGGGTTTCACCATGTTAGCCAAGGCTGGTCTCTAACTTCTGACCTCAGGTGATCCTCCCACCTCGGCCTCCCAAAGTGCTGGGATTACAGGCATGAGCCGCTGCACCCAGCCATGGAAGGAAGATGTATGATTAATTCTTGAACCCAGGGCTATCTCTCTTCAGTCCTCCTTTGAATTGGAGGATGGTGTCTGCAACTTGACATGATGCTATCCTACCAATATGATGCTATAAGCTCTTGATTTTTCTTTAATGGATTTATATTTTTCTGGCACCACAAATTCAACCAACCCCACCCTGTAGACCACAGACAGGGTGCAGACAGGATCTCATATCTGGTGCCTTAAAACAAAAAAATTTTTTTTAACCTGGAAATATTTCTCTGCAAGTCCCTTCTAGATGTAAGATTCAAGAATGCTCTTGAGATAGTTTCCTTAGAATCCTATGTGGTTAGTAGCTGGCCCTTCGTAATGACCACTAGGCGTCAGAATTTCCCATCTCTCCTCCAACTGTGCTGCTTCCTCAGTAATTAACTCATTTGCTCAGAGTCATTAGCTCCTATCTAAGGGGACTTCTTTGTCATCATGTGAACATGGTCATTATGATGCAGAATCCTAGCAGATTTCAACAGGACTGATTAAGTTTGCCTTTCTCCTAGTTACGGCTTTTCAACAGGGCTCTTCATTGCAAATACCAAGCCTCAAACCAAGAGGAAAGTAGAAGAACGACCAATAACCGTGCCTTTCACCATTCCCAAGCGAAGCCACGGAATGCCACTTCCTGTCACTGCACTGCACAGATATATGTACCCCCATTGCTAATGGGGTGCTGGTGTGTGCAGCTCTGAGCACTCTCCCTCATTCATCTTAAGGACAATGCAATGTCAATGCCGTTAACAGGCTCTGAATTCTGTATGTCAGGTAGGTTGAAATAGAACAGCATGTCATCAAGCATGTATTCAGCGTCCATCACATAAAGGGCACTATACTTGAAATCCAGAAAAGGATATTTTCATTCATTTGGTCAGTCAACTATTCAAAAAGTATTTTTTTAACATCTGCCAAGCACTAGGGATCCTGTGATGAAGAAAATGACATGTGGCAAATGCAGCACAGCTTGAGTAATGCAAGACCCTTTCACACCACATCCAAGTCCAAGCCGCTTGGCCCCTCCTGCCTTAGAAGAGGCTGTATAGATGGGATTCAAGTCATGGCCCATGTCTCCCACTCAAAGTGACTTTTTGCCTGCAACCTATGTCATCTTCTTGGAGGAACTGAATGCTATAGACTCATCATTCCCTACTTCCTTCTCTCCCTACCTGACAACATGCTTGAGAGAAAGAGACAAACAGCAACTCATCTCAGATAGGGGAGAACTAAGAGAAAGTAGAAGAGGTTTTTTTTCAAGTCACATGGAAGAACAGAGGCCAAACTAGAATTCCAGGCTTCATGAGCTACTTTATATGGAACCCATGGACATGGTTTTCAACCAAGACACAGATACACAGATAATAACACCAGGTAGAGTTTCTTTTCTCTTTCTTTTCTTTCTTTTCTTTTCTTTCTTTTCTTTTTCTTTCTCTCTCTCTCTCTCTTTCGTCTTTCTTTCTCTTTCCTTCTTTCTTTTTTTTTTTTTTTTTGACAGCATCTCGCCCTGTTACCCAGGCTGCAGTAGCAGGATCATGGTTCATTGCAGCCTTGATCTCCTGGGCTCAAATGATTATCCCACCTCAGCCTCCCAAATAGCTGTGCCACCGTGCGCAGTTAATTTTTTTAAATTTTTTAATTTTTAATTTTTTGCTTTTAGTACAGACGCGATCTCACTGTGCTGCTCCTGAGCTAAAAACAATCTTCCTGCCTTGGCTTCTCAAACTGTTAGGATTACAAGCACTGTGCCTGGCCCTAAATAGTTTCTTACCAAAAACAGCCACTTAGCAAATATTAGGAGACTGATGAATGAGAACAGAACACTTCATTTTGTGAACTAGTTTCCATGAAACGTAGTATCCTGCCTATAATGGCTCTGAGAAGAAAACTCTCATCCTGGAGACATCTTCTCACCTTCCTTTCCTAAAGAAAGACATAACATTTCTTGACAGGCACTGACTCACCTGGGCAAATGCATCAGCTGTGATTTCCCACAGCGTATATCAAGCCTTTGTAGAATCGCTTCAACCAGAACAACAGCCTAGTCCCTGTACCTGAAATGCATTTAAATCTACTTTAATTTGTCCAAAAAATCACCATTACCAGAGTGTGTCTCCCTAAAGAAAAAAAAGGATGTTTTCCATTTGGTTATTTGGAGCTTTTCTTAACACTTCCAGGGATTTTTTGTTGTTGTTAAATAATAACATTGCTACAAGATACGGCTAAAACAATGAGACAGATTTCCCAAGACCCACAAAAAATTCATTTATCTTAGATAAATCCATCTTTATATTCCTATTTTACAGATGAAGATGTATAACACAATATGGTCCCCACTAGGTATTAACAAAGGGCCTATCTGTACATGGAGATAGTCCAAATTGTAAATGAATTCAGTAGAATCAGAATTGGATTTATTTATTCACCTAGTCACAAAATATTTGTCTCTTCAGTGCTTCCTCAGAAGAAGGAGGATGCCCACAACTTGACATGGAGTTTGTCCACCTTGACATCAGCTTATGTAGCATCTTAAAGGAGCCTCTTCTACCTAGATAATACCCAAATAACCCAGATAATGATAATCTGGGTTATTTTGGCATCTCTGCCTTGGGAATCCAATGGAGAAGGAGAAAGATTAAGCCAAGAAGAGAAAGAAAATATCCTAATTCCCTATTCAATTAATCTCAGTAGCTTTAGAGGCCACAAATTTACGAAACTGAAGAGCTATTCCATGTTAACTATGAGAACAAGTTACTCCTACAATAATGATATGAAACTGTGATCTACAATAAAGAAGAGCTACAATGAACTAGGCCTTAAACTTTAAGCATTTCTTGCTACGTGTCTAGACCTCTGCATAATTTCCCCACTGTGCCTGATATGCTTATCAAACATAAGCAGTCTCTTTTTCTGATTTTTGTCATAAGTTCACTTTTGAGTAAGTTCAGGTGGTAGTGTGTGATGATAGCACCTGGGCATAGCCACTGCACTAGAGACCTCGTCACTGAAAAAAAAAAAAAGGGGGGGGGCAGTAAAGCAAAAATTGATTAAAAGAAACATAAGCCATCCCAGGCCAATAGGCAACAATAACCTTTCATTTGTGATAAATGCATTCTCCCTTTTCCTCTCTGTAAGCACACACTGTAAATCAGAATTGCTCTTTTTTCTACACTTTACTTTGAAGCAGTTAGGGAATAAAGTTATATTTTCAAAACAAGCAAGCAAGCGTAATAACAAGAACAAAAACACCAACTATTGGCATCTTTATAGTTCATGAGTCTCAGGCCTTCCTTTTCAATGTGCGCTGCCAGACTTCACCCAGCTCCATTCTAGAGTCATCTTCCTCTTCCTAAGAAATGCTTAGAGTGGCTCTGGGAGCTACATTACTTTTCTTTTTCTGTGACTCCTAACAAGGGAAATGACAGCAATGACTCACTCATCCAACCCAATGCCAGGGCAGCACCTCACCTAACAGCCTTGCACCCGGGCTGCTGGCTCCCTCCAGACAGTCCAGCTCTCATCACTTGAGCCACCTGAAAAACCGAACTGGGCAGCTCAGCTCTTCAGTAGCCATTCCATTCCCGTGAAGATGTTTTCTGAATAACTGCCCAGAAATCACATTAGCTTCTGTTGAAAAACAAGGTATTTGCATTTTATTTAGGGGTAGAGACCAGCTTCTGAGGGTACAAGAAGAGAGCACCCGCAGCCAGGCAGGTACTTTAAACATGTGGGCATTGAGATATCCAAACTCTTTGTTTCTCAACTAAAACCATATTTTGCCCTGGGAGCTGTGGAGGGTTTAGAGATGGGAGCTTTGCATTCTTATCTGGGACACTAAGCTAAACTAGCAATAGGAATTTTCAAAGCATACTCCTACCCAGGACTCTACGTCACCTACACCATCCCTACTTCTGTTAGGAAACTAAGTGAAAATCTGTATATCTAATAAGTACCTAGAAGTCAACTCAGATTATTGCTTGACTTAGCTTATTGGCTCCTCCTGACCTTATAGGGCCAAAATCTCAACGGCTCATTACAATTAACTATAAAAGTAGTTCACCAAATACACTGTGTGTGTGTGTGTGACAGCCACTTAATTGCCATTGGATTAGTTGATTGACAGTTTGTTCCCTGGTGTTCAGGGAAGTGTATTCACTCATTCTGTTTTGCAACAAACTAGACTCGGTATCACTCTGTACTCGGTGCTAAGAATTGTACTCAGTGTAAAAGAACTGTGGCCCATGGGGAGACTACAGTCCAGTACAGGCTGCATTCACTTATATAATATCCACTATTCAAAATGATACCAACCATGGACAATTAGGTGATCTGGAACGTGTGAACTGTTTGTGCAGATGTATGAAAAAAAGTCTGGAAGTAGGCCTAACAACATGTTCTACTGAGATGAGGTTGTCTTTGGGGAATGGGAGTAGGAATAATTTTTATTTTTCAGAATAAATATATAATTTTTGAAAGTTATGTTTTAAAACTCAAATATTAGCTAGGCATAGCAACTCACACCTGTAACTCCAATACTTTGAGAAGCCAAAGTGGGTGAATCACTTGAGCCCAGGAGTTCAAGACCAGCCTGGGCAACATGGCAAAACCCCATCTCTACAAAAAATACAAAATTAGCTGGTCATGGTGGTGAGCGCCTGGAGTCCTAGCTACATGGGAGGCTGGAGTCCTAGCTCATGGGAGGCTGAGGCAGGAGAACCACTTGAGCCCAAGAGATCGAGGCTGCAGTAAGCCGTGAGCACACCACTGTACTCCAGGCTGGGTGACAGAGAGAGATAAACAAACAAACAAATCTCAAAAAATAAAGATTTTGGATGATGGAGCACTTTCGTACTGCTGGGACAACCAGGAAGGTTTTGTGGAGAAGGGGTACATGAGCTCAGCTGTGACTTCAGAGGACTTTAGAAGGTGGAAAAGGAGATGAGGAATTAGGTGTGTGGCAGGGAGAGTACACTTTTTACTTGAAAATTCTAAGTACCTCTGATGACAGTGTGGAGTAAAAGTGGGCTGTAAGCTGACATGAGCCTAGAAAAGGAAGCTGGAAATTTATTGGAAAGACTCTTAAGTGCCAGGCTCTGGAAACTGGGTGTGAGTTAGTAGTCAGTGGGATCATTGAAGGTTCTCTAATAGGAGAGAATGTGATCAAAGCAGTGCACTGGGGAGGTTACCATAGGAGGTGTTCAGGCTGCCTTTTGAGAGGACAGTGACTAGGGGTGGGAGGCAGATGTGGAAGCTCCTCTTAGCATCTAGGACTAAGTTGACAGAAGCTCAGTGATGCCTGAAGGAATGGAAAAAAGGAGGGGAGGCTACTATACACCAGGAAAAGGACTTGTTTCACTCCAGAGCACTTACTTATGAGCCCAAAGGAGAGAAAAGAGAATTGCAATTTCAATATACAATATTTCCTAACAGTCATGAGACTGACTTTCAGATGTAGTTTATAGAATTACCCTCTTCATTATACAGGCACATATAAACAATGGCTATAATTCCATTGTTGATGGGCCATTATCTGTGAAGGCACGCACAGGAGTGGAAGAGCCAAACTGGTTCACAAATGTCATGAGCACATCAGAGCCCAGAGGAGAAAGGGTTCCTAGCTCTCAGGTCTCCGTGGAATGTCCTCATGAGGTCACAGCACAAGGTTTTCCAAGCTGGGGGAAGGTCACTTTCCCCTCAGATGATTGAAGTATTCTAAATGCTGAACCATGCAATGCCCTGAGCACATGCAGCAGATGGAGCAGAGGGGGCTGGGGTGCTTTTGGAAAATCCACTTTTATTTCAGTAGTTTGATAATAATTGTTCCTATGAAGCATTTACAAGCTAGACTTTTCACCCATCCCAACACAGAGATGCAGGCAAGCAGTGCTCACCTTGCTGGAAAGAGGCACAGGCTTTCTGTAGCCTCCTTAAGAGGCTTATAAAATATTTATTCCAATAAGCTGGTGGTTAAAACTAAAATTGTTAAGCTTTGCAGAAATCATCACATTCAGATGCGCATCACTTTAGGGGAATCTAGTCTGAATTTCTCCTTGCCTTTTGTCACAATATTCATGTTACTTTCCCCCCCTCATTTCCTGATAATGTCCTTAAACTTGGAGTCTTTTCTGTCTACCCCAGTCTCTACTTCTACGATCGTTATCATTACCTTAACCAGAGGCTGGTGAATTTGGTAGCAACCAGAATAATCACCCCTTTAATGCTAATTTCCATACAATGCATTTTGTCTAATGAAAAGAGGAGACCATACTTGCAATCAGATGCAGGCATGAGGCAGTTTACGTATAAGGACTTCCTTGATAAATGTTGGTCAAATATACATAAAAACTTGCAGATGAGAGAGGACCAAAGGCACGGAACATCTCAGGTAAAGCACATGTGTGGTATGTGGACCTGCAGCCTCTGCCCCTTGGTGCTGTAGAAACCTAGAGCTGTACTGTAAATAAGCTATACACCCTCACTGTGCAACCGGAGAAAGACTTAGAAGCATGTGGAAACGTGGTTCTGAGTTTTCTGAGTAAACGCTGAAGATTAGGACCTCAGTGAGTGTCTTGACTTGGTATAACTAGATATGGCTGTGTTAGGCTTATTTGCCCAATGATACATTGAAAGAATAGATCCATTCATTCTTTAGAGTCAACAAGGACTGTCTAGCAACTTCTGGAATCTCTTGGGTTTTCCACGTAAAGTCACAGAATGCCACTCCCTATCACTGCACTTTGCAGATATCTATACCCTCTTTTAATAGGGTACTGTTGTGGGCAGCCCTGAACACCACCCCTTATTTATCTTAGGGACAATGCAATGCTAAATCAGTTGACAGCAGGCTCCAAATACTGTACAAAGATGGTTAAATAGCACATCATCAAGTAAACTTTATTAAGTGTCTACTGCATATAGGGTGCTGCACTTGAAGTCCAGAAAAGGGTATTGTCAATCTGTCAGTTGGCCAATTATTCCACAAGTGTTTGTTGAACACCTCCTCTCTGCCAGGCATTAGAGATCCTGTGATGGAAAAAAAAAAAAAAAAAATCAGGAATCTACTGGCAGTATAACTTGTGCAATACAAGAATACTTATATGTCACATCCAAGTCCAGGCTGCTTGATCCCTCTAGCCTTAGAAAAGTCTATATTGATGGGATTAAATCCAGGATCCATGTCTCCTCATCAAAGTGACTTTGGCAACCAGTGTCACCTTCTTGGAGGATCTTAGTGTCACAGCCTCAGCACTTCTTCACTTCCTTCTCTCCTTACCTTATAGCATTCCTGAGAGAGGAAGACAAATTACACGCTCATCTCAGACACAGAGGAACTGGGAAAGAAAAATGTGAAAGAGGTTTGCTCAAATCACATAGAAGGACAGAGGCCAAACCAGAATTTAGGTTCCACGAGTTGCATTATATGGGACCTCTTAAAAAATGATTTTCAACCAACACACAGTAACAACAAACAATGCTCTCCAAGTTCTGCCATCTAAGTGGTGTTAGAGAAATAACAATTATGTGGAAAGGAAAGTTGAAGGACAAACAGGTTAACCAGACAGAGTTATCTTGATAGATTAATCCATACAAAATACTTCATAGAAATGGCTTGAATTCACTCAAAGAACCCAGGGGTAAAAAGAGTTTGAGTTAAACTACAGGGAAGGTGGCAAAGCCTGCATCCAGCGAAATACCTCCAGTGAGAACCTGAGACCTGTCCATTTTTTTCAGACCAACAGTGCTGGTCAATGTTTTCCAGATCAAAACATGATCAGCAACATGAATTAATTCATATCTTAAAACCTGTTGTTCAGCACCTTGCTACTGTCTCCCTGGATTGACTGAGTATAAAAACCAGGTCTAGCTTGAAAAGTAAAATGTGCATAACAATCATTTCTGAGAACTGTCTTTTGTAAATGGGTGATGGAAGTCACGTGTGTACAAACTGACACGTTTCCTCGCAACTGATCTGTTTCTATGGCTCAAGAGGTTCAGAGCTGGTGCACAGACGTGCCCTCGCTGCCTCCAGCCATCTCTGCCCTGTCCAGCTGCCAGGACTGCTTGGACAGACACTGGAAAGTACATGGTGTTTTCTGCCCTTCAGCCCTCCCTGATGACCATGCTGTCCCTCGTCTTTCAAAACAGGACCCTGCTGTTCCTCAGGCAGAAACCTCACGGTCCCCAGCATGTTGGAAGTTCTCACGTGCAGACCATTGTGCTGAGTGTGCTTGCATGCATTTTCCCTTTAACACGGAGTGTTTAACTATTTGATCCAGATTGCCCAGGAGATGCAGTAATGTGATCAGCAGGACCAGGTAGGTTTCCTGGAGGACAATTGTTTTAAGAAAGAGTTAAAACAAACAAACAAAAAACAGCAGAAATGGGCTGCACTGAGCAGATCTGCCAGAAACCCTGGAAAGGTTTACCAGACTGCTTGTTGCTAAAAGTATGTCTAATGTTTACTGATAAACATGTTTTCAAGTCTAGGAACAACTTCTGAGAAAGAATCGAGCAATATAAAAAGAAACCTAGTTTTTAAAAACACCCAAATTGCCTTTCATTTGAATGGCCAAGCAGTGACTTTCTAAGGGAGAAGAGCAGAAGATGACACATAGTGTGTATTTTTGAGGGCGCTGGAAAGAAGATGCCCCTCCTTCCAAAACAATCATATCTCTCTTCCTCCATCCCCGTCCTGCCAAGACACCTGCAATTCCAGCCTTAGAAACAGAGTTCCTCTAAGTTCCACCTTTTGAGGCTTCTCTTGTAACATACATAACCTTTCAAAGGGCACCCCCTACCAACTGACCCCTAAGATCTTACTGGCCATGACTTCTCCAGCTTGCTTTCGGCCCTAGTTCCATAAGGGAGCTCTAGGTATTTGGAATGGGGCCGTGGATAGCATGACCTGGGAGGAAAAGTGAGTAATGAGAGACAAGGAGACGAAGAAAGGAGATGAGGAAGGCTGAAAGAAACACCCTCCCCGGCTCCATCTAGGACAGCCTCATGCTAAGCTAGGCACGAATGGGCAAAAGTGGCTAAAAATAAATCCCTTTGTAAGCTCACAGCCTTATTTCTACATGAAGTCTTTAGATGTTTGATTCTGACAACTCTTCTGAATTTCTCTAAGTGATTATTAGAAGGCAACGTAAACTTGAAGAAGGTGTTTAGATGACGTCTATGTCACGTGTGTGTAACACTTGCATGCTTGTGCAACTGCTCCCTCTGAGGTGAGGTTGACTTCCCTATAGCCTCTGAAATAAATTGGGACCAAGTTTTGCAATAGTTAATTTACTATAAATAAATACTCTAAGCAATGTGAGTAACTTACCAGACTCTTCGCCATAAATGTCCTGCGTGAAAATTGAGCCCTGTTTGACACCTCAGCTATTTTAAAGATACACGTACAAATTCCTCAGCTCTGCTAATCTGTAACGGCTCAAATGTCCTTGCTTTTAGGCTCTGTGGGCTCTCCTGACAAGGAAAGTTGGTGTCAGGGAATAATTAGGTTCTGTTCAAGAGGGGGAGGTAAATGTCAAGAGCTTATTATTTCAAGTGGTCACCTTGTTAGACGTTTATATTAAAATCCTGGAGAAAATAACACAGACATGCAGGATATTTACATCAATGGGAATAACTACAATGGCTAGAGAGAAATGAACCCATTTCTTTACAAAGCATCGAACTGACGTTTTAGAGCACGGACCCAAAGTCAACCAAAACCATGCTAGATTAATCTCTCTGCAGAGCACTGAACAAAAAGGCTAGGTTTCATTCTATAAACAAATTGGCTAGCAGACATAGACAAAAATTTTACATAAATGACACCCGTTACCCTACTCCTTGATAGAATTTATAGATCTTATGCAAATCTTTTATCCTCTCTCTCACACCCTATCCCCACAAAGATCCAAATACGTAAGCCATTAAGAACAGATTCATACATATAAATGTTTTGGAATGAATTAAAGCTGGTTTGTAATGCACAGTCCCCTTGAGTAGAATATGAGGCTCAGGAGAAGCCATTATTTCTGCTTCTGTCAAGTGCAGAATAATTGAATATTTTCAGATCCAAATTCCAAAATGGTTAGTCCTTAGATAAATTAAATGTCAATTAATATAATGGTGAAATTTTTATTTTTATGCAGATACTATAGTTGCGGGAGTATGAGGAGAGAAAAATCTCTAAGAAACCTGAGCAAAATAAGAAGCCTGAATCACAGATATTTATGAATGATAATCCTGGACTCTTACCCCACAGAGTGTCCATCCTAAAGGCTTGCCTGATTACCTGGAGCTGGGGTATGTGAGGTTGTGTTGCTCTATTTCCTTACACCATTTTCACTGTGACAAGCAGCACTGTGGGGTGTTCAGTGTTGAGGGTGGGTGTATCTCAGCTTGAATTAGTGAGAGCACTTCGCCTGAAGGTATAGAATGTCACTAAGAAGGCTTTATTGCTTTCCTTACTTAACATTTTGTACTTTGAATATAGGCAAACAGTTTTATTAACTTTCTCTCTCTCTCTCTTTCTCTCTCTCTCTCTCTCTCCTTTCAGCCAATTAAACTTTGTGTGGCTGGTTAGCTGGTCAGAATTATAGTTCTTGATTTAACCTTAGAGAAAAGGAGAGACAGGTTAAATGATTTGTTCAAGGTCACCGACAGCAGAGCTGGACTTAGAAATGACTGCTTCTTGATTCTCTGAGCAGTGAGCCAGTCTGCCTCTCCTTGCTTTAGCTTAATTGTCAAATACCTTTATTTGAGTTAGTTTTTCTTTCAGGTTTCTGTCTGCACACAAAGTGTACATGGATTGCGTACCTCAGCCCCTGTGCTGAAAGCAGCAGCTTGCTATTTCCAGCAGGCAATTCCATCCTCCTCTGGAACAAAGCCCCATCAGGTCCCAGACCTGGCTTTGTAAGCTGGTCCCAGGTGCTGTGTAGGGGATGTGTGTGTGTGTGGTATTTGTATGTATAAAGATAATCTTGAGAGCCCAAATGGGTTCAGGACCCCTGTGAGGGCAGCATCTTTGCATCTAATCCTAGCCACAGGAGCTAAAGTCACAGCAGCTCAGATAAGGGTCACGCTCCAAGCTCTTACATACTGCACTGCTCTTGTCCCTGCAGAGACCCCATGGGGTGTCTTCAAAGGGGAGACTTTGGCTGACAAGGTGACTTGTCACCTGCTACATTTGGGCCTACTCAGCAGAAAGTGCCTTCCCAAGGTGGCACAAAGGGTATATAACCCTTGGGACACAGTGACTCATCTGTAATCTCTAGCTGGCTGGGCATTGAAACCAAACCCACTTTATGAGACCAAAGTGTGCGCAGTGGGAGGTCAGTCTGGGGCAGAGACTATTCGGGTCAATGGGAGCATTGGGACCGGAGCCTAAACATGTGTTCTGTCCCCCTGACCTTCTCCAGCAGTACTAGATGCTCTCTCATAATTTTCAAGCCTTTGGCTCGGCTTTTCTCACTGCGCTTTTCAGCCACCATTTTAATCATCTGCCTTGTGGCTTTTCATTCCTGCTGCCCAGTGTCACTCAACTCCTTCTCTTTCCCCAGCCTCCTGAGCCAGGGCCAAAGGTTGTTTAAGGTCCCCGAAAATTAACTTCAATCTCCCACAAGGTGAACTGTTGCTTTCTGATGAAGCCTCACAGCCCCGATGAGTCTGTGAAAATATTCCACACAAAAATAGCTCAATGCTTACCGTGAGACACACAAGAGATTTGGTGCGGTCTAGTCCCAGAAGGATCCCTCTAGTTTTCTCCTTGCTTGCAAGATGCGTTCACTCATTTCCAGAGCTGTCCGGTTCTTTCAGGTGATTCCTAGGTCATTTCGGTAATGTCTCTTAACTCAGCACAGTTAGGTCTGTAACCTTTACTGAAGACTACAGACTGGCTCTCTCCTGCTTGCTCACACCAGATGGGGTGAGACAGGACAGTAAGGAAAGGAGAAAGGGCTCCCTGCTGAAAGGATGAATGTTGTCATGCGTGGTAGGATGCACAACTCCCTGCTTCTTCCTCCAAAGCTCCGTCACTTAAGGGCCAGCCTTAGGAGCCTGGTATCAGTGAATATTGAATGGAACCTCAAGGCCACCCTGAGGTAAGCTCAAACTCATAGGGGTACCTGCTGTTCGGACTCAGTCTGCAAACAGTCCTCCAAATACAAAATGACCCTAAGGTGGGTCCCTGAGCAGCTCTCCTAGGATGACCTTGATCGTTCCTAAGCTTCAGAACCAACCCACCAAGAAGAAAATCACAGAGCCAGCAATCAGCATCACTCTGTTGGAGCTTTTCCAAGTGTCTTGTCTGGGCTATTTTCAGGACTATCCACTGATGGAGGGCACTGCCTCCTTTATCAGTCAGAAGGTTAAGGGCTATATAAGTTACTTTGGGATATTGTATTTCCTGGTCCAACACATCCACTCATTCATTCATTCATTCATTCATTCATTCATTCATTCATTTATTCATTTCTTATGGATGGATTGGAGCTGCCCATGTTCAAATTGCTATGTTAAGTGAGGTACAGAAACTCTAATGCATGAACAAGAGGCTTTTTTGGGAGAAAATATATAGACACAAATACTTATAGAATAAAGTGGGAAATAATACGTATCTAAAGTGAATACTAATAATAAACAATAGCCAACCTTTATACAGCACCTATACTAACACCTGGCACATTGTATGTGTATGTGCGTATATTTGTTTTATTGTGAAAAAATACACATAACCTTTTAGCATCTTAACCATTTTTAAGTGTGCAGTTCAGTGGCATTAAGTACATTCACTTTGTGGTGCAACCATCACCATTATCCATTTCCAAAACTTTTTATCTTCCCAAATTGAAACTCTGCGCCCATTTAACAATAATCCCTCTTTCCTTCTTCCCCTGGGACCCTTGCAAGCACCTTTCTATTTCTCTATGAATTTGACGACCCCAGATACTTATATAAGTGGACTGGTACAATATTTGTCCTTTGGTGAAGTCGAAAGCACTTGATATGCATTAACTCATTTAATCATAGTGATGGTCCTATGAGGTAAGTAAAATCATTACTCCCCTTTTACAGATGAGGAAATTAAAATACAGAGAGGTTAAACAAGAAGTGGAAATTAAATATTCAGAGAGATCAGAGAAAGGAAAAGATCTCCCTTAATTTGGTTCTCCGCCCCCAGGAGTCCCTGAACCACTTAAAAGGAAGCAAACAGTCCCCTTTTTGGAGGCGCGCCACCTTGCAAGTCCATCTCGTTTTCTACCCAAGGGCCGCGCAACTGGAGAGGACCCTTCTGCAGGAGAGAAGAGGGCATGTGCTGAACGAGTTAAAGCGCCCTTTGTCCACCCCCCAGCACTGGGCGGGTGCAGGCTGAGCTGGTGACCCGGGCAGGACCAGAGCCAAAGGATTAATCCATCACAATGAGACGTTCTATTCTGGGCAGGCGGCGCGAGCAGATGCTGGGCGCCGGCGGAGGCAGCGTGCAGGGCTGGCGCTCAGGCAGGCCGCCCGCGACCTGCGCTCCACCCCACCCTGCTCCCTAATGAGGAGAGAGGAGCTGAACCCAGGCAGCAGCTCCTGTTGACGCCTTAGGCGTTTCAAAACTAGACTGGCCGGAGCCGGTGGAATGTCTTGGGTGGGCCATTCTGAGAAATCCAATTTT